>NC_139217.1:186271139-186917389 GCF_055691185.1 Crinia signifera
GGGGAGGTAGTGTACTAATATAGTGATGAAGTGTAGTGTGGGGAGGTAGTGTAGTTATGTAGTATATTGGTGAGGTGTGCATGCACTGAAGTGTGAAAATTGGTTGATTATGGTTTTCGCACTTCTGTGGGGCTTGTTGACTTAGTCCCATATGACCTTATTCCAGGGCCGGTGTAAGGCTTCACAGCACCCTAGGCAAAACTTCAACTTACTGCATTCCCCCCCCCCCCCCCCCCCCGCCTTTCCCTCATATTGCCACCAATACAAACTTTCCAACCCCTTAAGGCATACTTGACAAAAATTCGGTAATGGCAGGGAGGCTCCAAAAAAATTGGGTGGTCCTCCCAGTCCCACCTCAAGAAGGTAAGTTCCCTGCTTTCCCTGGAGGCCCCCTTTGCCACCCACAACATAGTACAAGGAGGAGGGGGCAGCAAAGTAGGGAACAATGCCTCAAGGGAAAATATAGAGGTACTTAATGCCACCTGCATTAAGTACAATAGACATCCTTAATTTTTGATAGGCAGACTTGGTGGCGCCCCCCCCAGTGCCTTGCGCCCTAGGTAGATGCCTAAAGCTGCCTAATGGTAGAGCCGGCCCTGCCTTATTCTAGTTCACTCTTTCTGACAAAATCCTTCTTAGATGGATAAAACCATGTGCACTGCAGGTGGGGCAGATGTTACTTGTGAGGAGAGAATTAGATTCGGGTGGGGTTTTACTTCAAAGTGAGATCTATATTGCAGTGTAAAAATAAAGCAGCCAGTATTACCCTGCACAGAAACTAAATAACTCACACAAATCTAATACTCTCTGCACATTTTACATCTGCCCCACCTGCAGTGCACATGGTTTTGTTCATCTAAGAAGGATTTTGTCAGAAAGAGTGAACTAGAATAAGGCCCATAGTGTGGAGATGTAGTGTGAAGTGATACAGTGCAGAGATGTAGTATAGTGTACTGAAGAGATGTAATGTAGGGAGGTAGTGTGGTGATCCAGTACGCCACCACACCACCCTGCCCACTCAAGCATAACTTATTTGTGCCATTGATTAGACACCCTGCAGCTGCACAAAATAGGCACTTTACAAATGTCAGCTCCAGGCCTTAATCTGGCACTGCCAGGGCTGGATTAACAATGGGCCAGATAGAGCTGCAGCTCCAGGCCCCCCATCAAAATATTCCCACAGCACCTCCAGTGCTGCTACTGTACACAGAAGGTCCTGCAGCGGTCTATGATCTCCTTCCAACCCTCCCCCCCTGTTCTGATGCATATGGTGACCGAACACCCACACAGCAGACAGTAGTAGCACTACGCTGCACATACCCCAGTTTTCCAGAATGCCGGGCATTCAGTGTGGAAGTGTGTGCACATGACAAGTGTCGGGGGTTATGTGGGTAGGAGGGGCGTGTATTGTGTGCTGTTAAGGCCCCCATACATTAGGCCGACTTGTCCTGAGGACAAGTCGGACCCAATTCTCCTGTGAGCCGCCTGGCAGCTCCCCGGGAGGCTCACATAAAATTTAGCACTTGATGAGCCAGATTTTACATGTGATAAATCGCTTGCGATTTATCACATGTAAAACAAATGGGGAGCTGCAGGGCGGTGAGGAGCAGTGGGGCGGGCAGCGGCAGTAGTTGGGGCGGGCAGCGGCAGTAGTGGGGGCGGGCAGCGGCAGTAGTGGGGGCGGGCGGCGGCAGTAGTGCCTGGCCGGCATGCTGTGGTCACAAATAGTAGCGCTGCCGCTGCGGGACGGGACGCACAGTGGCGGCTATTAGATTTTCAAAATACCTGTCAAATGACCGGCCGTTCTGTGATTGGCTGAGAGAGCTCTCAGCCAATCACAGAACGGCCGGTCATTTGACAGCTATTTTGAAAATCTAATAGCCGCCACTGTGCGTCCCGTCCCGCAGCGGCAGCGCTACTATTTGTAATCACAGCATGCCCGGCCAGGTCAGCATCACTCGCCGCACCCGCCGGGAACTTATTTGTGAGCTGCCGCCCGCCCCCACTACTGCCGCCGCCCGCCCCCACTACTGCCGCTGCTATTTGTTATCAAAGCCGGCCAGGTCAGTGTGTCTGCCCGCCGTGCTCCCCCGCCCCCCGGTGTCTGCATGCATATGCCTGACAGGTGGGCAGGCATATGCATAGCATACAGGGAGGTCGGATGATCTTATGTGCTGACCGTCCGACCTCCCTGATCCGGTCCGATGCGCACGGGACCGCGCATCGGATCGGATCATATATCACACACCTGCGATTTTGGGGCGATTTCATCCGGTTATCGGCCCAAAGTGCCGAAATCGGATGAAATCGTCCCAAAATCGTATAGTGTATGGGGGCCTTTAGTGTGTATGTGAGATGTGTCAGACAGGATTTTTTTTTTTACATTTGCTAGTATGAGCCAGTATTCAAATGAGGGGGGGGGGGGGCAGGCCCAGCAACAGAGGGGTCAAAATAAATAGATAGATAGATAGATAGATAGATATACTATTTAATGTTTGGCAGCCAGGACCACAGAGATCATCGATTGATGGCAGCAGCAATGACAGTTGAGCACACACATATGCCCCAAACCACCCTGTTCTTGGTGTAATGACTCCTCAGCACTAACATGCCATTTCCCACTGATTTCCCACAGGTCCCCCTGTGTAATAGCAGTGGGAAGAGGATGATGTGCAGTATACTGTAGATGTGATGTGCCGCATGACATCACCAACTGCCGCCCGCATGCCACATTTCAATCCTCCATGGTATAAAGCCTCAGCACTGGCATTTCCTGGGTAGAAGCTGCTGCACACACAGGAGAGAAGACCTCCCAAGAAAAATCAGGTTGTTTTCTCACCAACGATACACCAGTGACAGGATCTCCACGCATAATCACATCTGTGCTTTTTATTTCCATTTGTGCAGCCATATTCACCAGCCAAGATGAGCCGAAGGGAGTTAGCCCAGCTGTTTGGAAGCAACGGACCGACCCAGAACACCAGGGAGACATGGCTGAGGTCAGGACGCCGCAGACCATCCCATGGCAGGCGATCAGGAAGAAGTTCGGGGCCATCATCGAGAAGAGGAGGACATGAGCCCAGTGCCAGTGACCAGCAGGCAGCTGCAGTGAGAGCAGAACTTCTCCTGCTGGAAAGACTCATGCGGTCCATCATGCCCTGTCTCCCCACCTACAGCAGGCGCATCCTTGCGGAAGGAGAGGAACCAGGGTACTGCACCATCTGCATCTCGGATGTTGAGGTAGGTACAGAAATAGCTGTATCACAATGCCAGCACACCTTCCATGCTCCCTGTCTTACAGAATGGCTGCAGGACAACAACACCTGCCCTCTGTGCCGCACAGCACTCTTCGACCTGGACGTTTTCTCCGATCTTAACTGACAGCCACCCAGCAAAGCAAAATAACCAAATGTAAGATCAATGGTCCAAAGAGGTAAGTTCCTTTTTTTTTTTTTTTTAAGTTCAAAAGTTTTTACACTTTTACAGTGAGTTTTTGCTCATTTACATTTTTTGTATTTTTCATATGATTAAGAAGACTTGTCACTGATCCCTCCAGTTCCAACAATCATTGTTACACAGTTACAGTGTTTTTCTCTTTTTATTTTATTTTCTGTTTTGAAACTGGAGGGAATTGACGTGAACAAGCTGGGGATTAGGGCTACTGGCGACACCCCACAAAAAAAAACGACATTGAGCAGCCACCTCATGGGTGTGTTGGAAGAGCTGCTAAGCTGTTAATCAATATGAAAATTTTGCCAGTTACATCCAACTCATTTAAGGGCCGATTAAGACATGTTCGTTTGGCCCCACCCCTGATGTTTGGGGTTTGTGCATGAACATGCGTGATTCTGCGCATACACAAACCCTGGCTGTCCATTCATTTCTATGTGCCCGGCTTCCCCTACGCTACCCGGTCTCTGTCTCTGATCCCCTTGCGGCGTTCACCGCCGGGAAGTATCTATTTGCGGCATTCCCCCCCCACCCAGGATAGTGCGCCCACTGCCTCTCTAGCCCGGCTCCCTGCTTACAGTCCCCCGCTCGGCTCCCTCCACCGCACGTACTATATGCTGCGTCCACTGCCCGCCTTGGGCTGCACATAAGATTTAACAAATCTTATGTGCAGCCCGTCCGACCTCCCGAATCCGACCCGATGCGCACGGGATGTCTGCACATGCGATTTGGCCCGATTTCACGGCCCGATTCCTCCGAATCGGGTCCAATCGGGCCCAAATCGCATAGTATATGGCGGCCTTTAGTGTGTATGTGAGATGTGTCTGACATGGGGATTTTTTTTTACATTTTCTAGTATGAGTATGAGCCATTTTCAAATAGGGGGGCAGGACCAGTGACAGGGGGGTCAAAAGAGTCAAAAGAGACACCTGTAATGGGCACAGAAATTTCGGGAATCTTGGGAGTCAGATTCCTGGGCCCCCCTAGCATGTGCACACCGTGTTCACATTGGTCAGTGTGCAGAATCCTGGCTGCACATAGGGGTCAGAACTCAGCATGCCGCAAATCCAAGGGGAGGGTTTTGCACAAAAGTTTCACCAGCCCCTGCCTGAATGACAAGTGCTACATCTGTATATCGCATATTCACCCCTTCCGCCAGCCAGTTAACACTGCACCCTCACCTACAGTACGTCAAGACCAGTCCAAAGCCCCACCCCATTCTCATCCAAAACCTCGACCCATTCCCATCCAAAACCTTGCCCTCAGACATTTATCAAAAGCTCTGCCCCATGACATATCCAAACCACACCCACAGACACAGCCAAAGTCTTGCCCCCCGACCATACCCGAAGCCCTGGACTGTCATAAGCCCTCCTCCAGACCTGTCATAAGCCCTGCCTCTGGACCCATCAGAAGCCATGCCCCCTGCCTTGACCCATCAGAAGCCCTGCGAGGTACACAATGCTGTGTGTACTGTATATAGCTGGGGTAGCCAACCCTAGTCCTCGAGAGCTACCAACAGTGCATGTTTTGTAGATCTCCTCACAGAATCACAAGTGAGCTAATTAGCTCCATCTGTGTATCTTTTAAATTGTGTCAGTGATTAATGAGTGCAGCTGTGCAGCAGCTAGGTTGTCTGGAAAATGTGAAATGTTGGTAGCTCTCGTAGGCTAGGGATGGCTACCACTGGTCTATAATCATCGAGGCAGCAGGGTGCAGATCATGTGCGCCTCTGCCCTCTCTCCACCTGTCCATAACCCCACACCACCTGTTCTTCTGTCCATCTGTATCTCTGCCTTCTCTCCCCACCTGTTTCTCTGCCCTCTCCCCTTCTGTGTCTTTGCCCCTATGCATCTGTGCCTCTTTTACCATCTGTGCATCTGCCCTATCCCCACATGTATCTCTGCCCCTTCCACCACTCATGCTTCTGTCCCACCTTTATTTTTGCTCCTTCTCCACCTGTGTCTCTGCCACCTTCCCCACCTGTGCTCCCTCACCTTTCACCACATGTTCCTTCATACTGTGCCTTTGCCCCCTTCCCAGCTGCGCCACTGCTTACCTCCACACCTGCCCCATCACCATTTCAGTCTTTGTTACCTTTACCACATTTTGGTCTGCCCCCTTCACAACAAGCCACTTAAGCCACACTTGCCAACTAGGCATTTGCAGCATCCACTTCTTCCACCACTAGTGTTTCTGCCCTCTATCACCAACTGCAGAGTAAAGAGGTTCCCGCTATAGCAGTGCCCAATAGAGGAATTGTAGCAGCAGTTTCTTCAAGGAGACAGGAGTCATGCAAGGGAGCTCTGAACAAAGTGAAATCAGGTCAGTGGTCTGTTTTGGGGGTGAGAGTATGTGACCATGGCCCTTATTCAGATCTGATCGCAGTACAAATTTGTTCTCAAAATGGGCAAAACCATGGTGGTTTATCACTCTCCATTCTACCACTTTTAATGGCTTAGTACATCTCGCCCAGTGTGAGGGAGATAGTGCAGTTATGTAGTGTTGGGAGGGCAGTTCAGTGTTGTTTATATTTATGTAGTGTGAGGGAGGTAGCGCAATGATGTAGTGTAGTAGGATACTGGTGAGGTGGTATAGTTTGGGGAGGTAGTGTACTAATATAGTGATGAAGTGTAGTGTGGGGAGGTAGTTAGTGTAGTTATGTAGTATATTGGTGAGGTGTGCATGCACTGAAGTGTGAAAATTGGTTGATTATGGTTTTCGCACTTCTGTGGGGCTTGTTGACTTAGTCCCATATGACCTTATTCCAGGGCCGGTGTAAGGCTTCACAGCACCCTAGGCAAAACTTCAACTTACTGCACCCCCCCCCCCCCCGCCTTTCCCTCATATTGCCACCAATACAAACTTTCCAACCCCTTAAGGCATACTTGACAAAAATTCGGTAATGGCAGGGAGGCTCCAAAAAAATTGGGTGGTCCTCCCAGTCCCACCTCAAGAAGGTAAGTTCCCTGCTTTCCCTGGAGGCCCCCTTTGCCACCCACAACATAGTACAAGGAGGAGGGGGCAGCAAAGTAGGGAACAATGCCTCAAGGGAAAATATAGAGGTACTTAATGCCACCTGCATTAAGTACAATAGACATCCTTAATTTTTGATAGGCAGACTTGGTGGTGCCCCCCCCAGTGCCTTGCGCCCTAGGTAGATGCCTAAAGCTGCCTAATGGTAGAGCCGGCCCTGCCTTATTCTAGTTCACTATTTCTGACAAAATCCTTCTTAGATGGACAAAACCATGTGCACTGCAGGTGGGGCAGATGTTACTTGTGAAGAGAGAATTAGATTTGGGTGGGGTTTTACTTCAAAGTGAGATCTATATTGCAGTGTAAAAATAAAGCAGCCAGTATTACCCTGCACAGAAACTAAATAACTCACACAAATCTAATACTCTCTGCACATTTTACATCTGCCCCACCTGCAGTTCACATGGTTTTGTTCATCTAAGAAGGATTTTGTCAGAAAGAGTGAACTAGAATAAGGCCCATAGTGTGGAGATGTAGTGTGAAGTGATACAGTGCAGAGATGTAGTATAGTGTACTGAAGAGATGTAATGTAGGGAGGTAGTGTGGTGATCCAGTACGCCACCACACCACCCTGCCCACTCAAGCATAACTTATTTGTGCCATTGATTAGACACCCTGCAGCTGCACAAAATAGGCACTTTACAAATGTCAGCTCCAGGCCTTAATCTGGCACTGCCAGGGCTGGATTAACAATGGGCCAGATAGAGCTGCAGCTCCAGGCCCCCCATCAAAATATTCCCACAGCACCTCCAGTGCTGCTACTGTACACAGAAGGTCCTGCAGCGGTCTATGATCTCCTTCCAACCCTCCCCCCCTGTTCTGATGCATATGGTGACCGAACACCCACACAGCAGACAGTAGTAGCACTACGCTGCACATACCCCAGTTTTCCAGAATGCCGGGCATTCAGTGTGGAAGTGTGTGCACATGACAAGTGTCGGGGGTTATGTGGGTAGGAGGGGCGTGTATTGTGTGCTGTTAAGGCCCCCATACATTAGGCCGACTTGTCCTTAGGACAAGTCGGACCCAATTCTCCTGTGAGCCGCCTGGCAGCTCCCCGGGAGGTTCACATAAAATTTAGCACTTGATGAGCCAGATTTTACATGTAAAACAAATGGGGAGCTGCAGGGCGGTGAGGAGCAGTGGGGCGGGCAGCGGCAGTAGTTGGGGCGGGCAGCGGCAGTAGTGGGGGCGGGCAGCGGCAGTAGTGGGGGCGGGCGGCGGCAGTAGTGCCTGGCCGGCATGCTGTGGTCACAAATAGTAGCGCTGCCGCTGCGGGACGGGACGCACAGTGGCGGCTATTAGATTTTCAAAATACCTGTCAAATGACCGGCCGTTCTGTGATTGGCTGAGAGAGCTCTCAGCCAATCACAGAACGGCCGGTCATTTGACAGCTATTTTGAAAATCTAATAGCCGCCACTGTGCGTCCCGTCCCGCAGCGGCAGCGCTACTATTTGTAATCACAGCATGCCCGGCCAGGTCAGCATCACTCGCCGCACCCGCCGGGAACTTATTTGTGAGCTGCCGCCCGCCCCCACTACTGCCGCCGCCCGCCCCCACTACTGCCGCTGCTATTTGTTATCAAAGCCGGCCAGGTCAGTGTGTCTGCCCGCCGTGCTCCCCCGCCCCCCCGGTGTCTGCATGCATATGCCTGACAGGTGGGCAGGCATATGCATAGCATACAGGGAGGTCGGATGATCTTATGTGCTGACCGTCCGACCTCCCTGATCCGGTCCGATGCGCACGGGACCGCGCATCGGATCGGATCATATATCACACACCTGCGATTTTGGGGCGATTTCATCCGGTTATCGGCCCAAAGTGCCGAAATCGGATGAAATCGTCCCAAAATCGTATAGTGTATGGGGGCCTTTAGTGTGTATGTGAGATGTGTCAGACAGGATTTTTTTTTTTTACATTTGCTAGTATGAGCCAGTATTCAAATGAGGGGGGGGGGGGGCAGGCCCAGCAACAGAGGGGTCAAAATAAATAGATAGATAGATAGATAGATAGATAGATAGATAGATAGATATACTATTTAATGTTTGGCAGCCAGGACCACAGAGATCATCGATTGATGGCAGCAGCAATGACAGTTGAGCACACACATATGCCCCAAACCACCCTGTTCTTGGTGTAATGACTCCTCAGCACTAACATGCCATTTCCCACTGATTTCCCACAGGTCCCCCTGTGTAATAGCAGTGGGAAGAGGATGATGTGCAGTATACTGTAGATGTGATGTGCCGCATGACATCACCAACTGCCGCCCGCATGCCACATTTCAATCCTCCATGGTATAAAGCCTCAGCACTGGCATTTCCTGGGTAGAAGCTGCTGCACACACAGGAGAGAAGACCTCCCAAGAAAAATCAGGTTGTTTTCTCACCAACGATACACCAGTGACAGGATCTCCACGCATAATCACATCTGTGCTTTTTATTTCCATTTGTGCAGCCATATTCACCAGCCAAGATGAGCCGAAGGGAGTTAGCCCAGCTGTTTGGAAGCAACGGACCGACCCAGAACACCAGGGAGACATGGCTGAGGTCAGGACGCCGCAGACCATCCCATGGCAGGCGATCAGGAAGAAGTTCGGGGCCATCATCGAGAAGAGGAGGACATGAGCCCAGTGCCAGTGACCAGCAGGCAGCTGCAGTGAGAGCAGAACTTCTCCTGCTGGAAAGACTCATGCGGTCCATCATGCCCTGTCTCCCCACCTACAGCAGGCGCATCCTTGCGGAAGGAGAGGAACCAGGGTACTGCACCATCTGCATCTCGGATGTTGAGGTAGGTACAGAAATAGCTGTATCACAATGCCAGCACACCTTCCATGCTCCCTGTCTTACAGAATGGCTGCAGGACAACAACACCTGCCCTCTGTGCCGCACAGCACTCTTCGACCTGGACGTTTTCTCCGATCTTAACTGACAGAAACCCAGCAAAGCAAAATAACCAAATGTAAGATCAATGGTCCAAAGAGGTAAGTTCCTTTTTTTTTTTTTTAAGTTCAAAAGTTTTTACACTTTTACAGTGAGTTTTTACTCATTTACATTTTTTGTATTTTTCATATGATTAAGAAGACTTGTCACTGATCCCTCCAGTTCCAACAATCATTGTTACACAGTTACAGTGTTTTTCTCTTTTTATTTTATTTTCTGTTTTGAAACTGGAGGGAATTGACGTGAACAAGCTGGGGATTAGGGCTACTGGCGACACCCCACAAAAAAAAACGACATTGAGCAGCCACCTCATGGGTGTGTTGGAAGAGCTGCTAAGCTGTTAATCAATATGAAAATGTTGCCAGTTACATCCAACTTATTTAAGGGCCGATTAAGACATGTTCGTTTGGCCCCACCCCTGATGTTTGGGGTTTGTGCATGAACATGCGTGATTCTGCGCATACACAAACCCTGGCTGTCCATTCATTTCTATGTGCCCGGCTTCCCCTACGCTACCCGGTCTCTGTCTCTGATCCCCTTGCGGCGTTCACCGCCGGGAAGTATCTATTTGCGGCATTCCCCACCCACCCAGGATAGTGCGCCCACTGCCTCTCTAGCCCGGCTCCCTGCTTACAGTCCCCCGCTCGGCTCCCTCCACCGCACGTACTATATGCTGCGTCCACTGCCCGCCTTGGGCTGCACATAAGATTTAACAAATCTTATGTGCAGCCCGTCCGACCTCCCGAATCCGACCCGATGCGCACGGGATGTCTGCACATGCGATTTGGCCCGATTTCACGGCCCGATTCCTCCGAATCGGGTCCAATCGGGCCCAAATCGCATAGTGTATGGCGGCCTTTAGTGTGTATGTGAGATGTGTCTGACATGGGGATTTTTTTTTACATTTTCTAGTATGAGTATGAGCCATTTTCAAATAGGGGGGCAGGACCAGTGACAGGGGGGTCAAAAGAGTCAAAAGAGACACCTGTAATGGGCACAGAAATTTCGGGAATCTTGGGAGTCAGATTCCTGGGCCCCCCTAGCATGTGCACACTGTGTTCACATTGGTCAGTGTGCAGAATCCTGGCTGCACATAGGGGTCAGAACTCAGCATGCCGCAAATCCAAGGGGAGGGTTTTGCACAAAAGTTTCATCAGCCCCTGCCTGAATGACGAGTGCTACATCTGTATATCGCATATTCACCCCTTCCGCCAGCCAGTTAACACTGCACCCTCACCTACAGTACGTCAGGACCAGTCCAAAGCCCCACCCCATTCTCATCCAAAACCTCGACCCATTCCCATCCAAAACCTTGCCCTCAGACATTTATCAAAAGCACTGCCCCATGACATATCCAAACCACACCCACAGACACAGCCAAAGTCTTGCCCCCCGACCATACCCGAAGCCCTGGACTGTCATAAGGAGGAAAGCAGCTCAATGAAATTTACAGAACAATAAGGTGTGGGATGAGCGCTAAAAGAATAGGTAAAAGAATAGTGCAGATAAAAGTTGGAAAAAACACCTGGAAAAAAATTGGGTTAAATGAATGTAAACAGCTCTTTTGAAAAGTTGCTGAAAGGTCCGTGGAGGCTGCTATGCTAACCCTACCTCTAAGCCCGGGGAGCGGGTGGGAGATTGGAATCAGTGCGGCTGGATGTTAAGAAGCCGTCTTCTCCGTCTCCGTCTGCCGGGTGACGTCACTTAACGCCGTAAAGAGCGGCGGGTGCCGTGACAGCTTGGAAATCCTTATAGAGGAGGAGGCATGCAGGGAGGAACCACGGTGTAGTCTTCAACGCGTTTCGTGCTCTTGCAGCACTTTTTCAAGAAAATTTTTCTTGCTCGTTACGGCGTTAAGTGACGTCACCCGGCAGACGGAGACGGAGAAGACGGCTTCTTAACATCCAGCCGCACTGATTCCAATCTCCCACCCGCTCCCTGGGCTTAGAGGTAGGGTTAGCATAGCAGCCTCCACGGACCTTTCAGCAACTTTTCAAAAGAGCTGTTTACATTCATTTAACCCAATTTTTTTCCAGGTGTTTTTTCCAACTTTTATCTGCACTATTCTTTTACCTATTCTTTTAGCGCTCATCCCACAACTCCTCCAGACCTGTCATAAGCCCTGCCTCTGGACCCATCAGAAGCCATGCCCCCTGCCTTGACCCATCAGAAGCCCTGCGAGGTACACAATGCTGTGTGTACTGTATATAGCTGGGGTAGCCAACCCTAGTCCTCGAGAGCTACCAACAGTGCATGTTTTGTAGATCTCCTCACAGAATCACAAGTGAGCTAATTAGCTCCATCTGTGTATCTTTTAAATTGTGTCAGTGATTAATGAGTGCAGCTGTGCAGCAGCTAGGTTGTCTGGAAAATGTGAAATGTTGGTAGCTCTCGTAGGCTAGGGTTGGCTACCACTGGTCTATAATCATCGAGGCAGCAGGGTGCAGATCATGTGCGCCTCTGCCCTCTCTCCCCCTGTCCATAACCCCACACCACCTGTTCTTCTGTCCATCTGTATCTCTGCCTTCTCTCCCCACCTGTTTCTCTGCCCTCTCCCCTTCTGTGTCTTTGCCCCTATGCATCTGTGCCTCTTTTACCATCTGTGCATCTGCCATATCCCCACATGTATCTCTGCCCCTTCCACCACTCGTGCTTCTGTCCCACCTTTATTTTTGCTCCTTCTCCACTTGTGTCTCTGCCACCTTCCCCACCTGTGCTCCCTCACCTTTCACCACATGTTCCTTCATACTGTGCCTTTGCCCCCTTCCCAGCTGCGCCACTGCTTACCTCCACACCTGCCCCATCACCATTTCAGTCTTTGTTACCTTTACCACATTTTGGTCTGCCCCCTTCACAACAAGCCACTTAAGCCACACTTGCCAACTAGGCATTTGCAGCATCCACTTCTTCCACCACTAGTGTTTCTGCCCTCTATCACCAACTGCAGAGTAAAGAGGTTCCCGCTACAGCAGTGCCCAGTAGAGGAATTGTAGCAGCAGTTTCTTCAAGGAGACAGGAGTCATGCAAGGGAGTCTGAACAAAGTGAAATCAGGTCAGTGGTCTGTTTTGGGGGTGAGAGTATGTGACCATGGCCCTTATTCAGATCTGATCGCAGTACAAATTTGTTCTCAAAATGGGCAAAACCATGGTGGTTTATCACTCTCCATTCTACCACTTTTAATGGCTTAGTACATCTCGCCCAGTGTGAGGGAGATAGTGCAGTTATGTAGTGTTGGGAGGGCAGTTCAGTGTTGTTTATATTTATGTAGTGTGAGGGAGGTAGCGCAATGATGTAGTGTAGTAGGATACTGGTGAGGTGGTATAGTTTGGGGAGGTAGTGTACTAATATAGTGATGAAGTGTAGTGTGGGGAGGTAGTGTAGTTATGTAGTATATTGGTGAGGTGTGCATGCACTGAAGTGTGAAAATTGGTTGATTATGGTTTTCGCACTTCTGTGGGGCTTGTTGACTTAGTCCCATATGACCTTATTCTAGTTCACTCTTTCTGACAAAATCCTTCTTAGATGGACAAAACCATGTGCACTGCAGGTGGGGCAGATGTTACTTGTGAAGAGAGAATTAGATTTGGGTGGGGTTTTACTTCAAAGTGAGATCTATATTGCAGTGTAAAAATAAAGCAGCCAGTATTACCCTGCACAGAAACTAAATAACTCACACAAATCTAATACTCTCTGCACATTTTACATCTGCCCCACCTGCAGTGCACATGGTTTTGTTCATCTAAGAAGGATTTTGTCAGAAAGAGTGAACTAGAATAAGGCCCATAGTGTGGAGATGTAGTGTGAAGTGATACAGTGCAGAGATGTAGTATAGTGTACTGAAGAGATGTAATGTAGGGAGGTACTGTACTGTGGTGATCCAGTACGCCACCACACCACCCTGCCCACTCAAGCATAACTTATTTGTGCCATTGATTAGACACCCTGCAGCTGCACAAAATAGGCACTTTACAAATGTCAGCTCCAGGCCTTAATCTGGCACTGCCAGGGCTGGATTAACAATGGGCCAGATAGAGCTGCAGCTCCAGGCCCCCCATCAAAATAGGCCCACAGCACCTCCAGTGCTGCTACTGTACACAGAAGGTCCAGCAGCGGTCTATGATCTCCTTCCAACCCTCCCCCCCTGTTCTGATGCATATGGTGACCGAACACCCACACAGCAGACAGTAGTAGCACTACGCTGCACATACCCCAGTTTTCCAGAATGCCGGGCTTTCTGCCTGCCACGTCCGAAGCACTCAACAGCCAGCGGCGCATCCCGGCAGCAGGCGTGCATAGCAGTAGCACTCACGCAACGCAGTCTACTCTTACAGCCTGCAGCCTCCCTAACAGCTCCTGAGGTGAGGCGAGCCTGCTGCTGCTGCTATACCCTATGGTGCTTCTGTGAGTCGGAGCCTAATGGGCTTAGTGTGTGTGTGTATATTTATGTGTACTGTCATGGTGCATATGTGCTGTCATTGTGTTTGTATTACCCCTTTCAGACATACGCGAAAATCCCGGGTTTTTTCACATGAACGCGCCCAGACCCGGGACTAGTGTATGTCTGAAAGGGTATACCCAGGATTTCACTCCCGGATACTGAGCACCTGCAATTGACCATGGTTTTTCCCGGTATTTAACTCCCGGGTGTAATACCCGGCTTATGTCTGAATGGGTTTACCCGGGTTTTTCAGTTTTAAACATGTGATGTTGCTTTTTGTTGCTGCCGGGGCGTGTCCCATTTTAATGATGACACACTGAAATGCTTGAAAAGCCTGGCTTATGTGTGAAAGGGGTATACCCGGGTTTTTCCCGGATTTGAGGTGTAGTGTGAAAGGGGGTCTGTTACTAAAATCCCGGGAGTGAACTGGGTTGAAAATCCCGGGTAAACCTGACCAAAATCCCGGGTAGTATGTCTAAAAGGGGTATTAGTGTGCTCTCAGTGTGGAAGTGTGTGCACATGACAAGTGTCGGGGGTTATGTGGGTAGGAGGGGCGTGTATTGTGTGCTGTTAGTGTGTATGTGAGATGTGTCAGACAGGATTTTTTTTTTTTACATTTGCTAGTATGAGCCAGTATTCAAATGAGGGGGGGGGGGGGCAGGCCCAGCAACAGAGGGGTCAAAATAAATAGATAGATAGATATACTATTTAATGTTTGGCAGCCAGGACCACAGAGATCATCAATTGATGGCAGCAGCAATGACAGTTGAGCACACACATATGCCCCAAACCACCCTGTTCTTGATGTAGTGACTCCTCAGCACTAACATGCCATTTCCCACTGATTTCCCACAGGTCCCCCTGTGTAATAGCAGTGGGAAGAGGATGATGTGAAGTATACTGTAGATGTGATGTGCCGCATGACATCACCAACTGCCGCCCGCATGCCACATTTCAATCCTCCATGGTATAAAGCCTCAGCACTGGCATTTCCTGGGTAGAAGCTGCTGCACACACAGGAGAGAAGACCTCCCCAGAAAAATCAGGTTGTTTCATCACCAACGATACACCAGTGACAGGATCTCCACGCATAATCACATCTGTGCTTTTTATTTCCATTTGTGCAGCCATATTCACCAGCCAAGATGAGCCGAAGGGAGTTAGCCCAGCTGTTTGGAAGCAACGGACCGACCCAGAACACCAGGGAGACATGGCTGAGGTCAGGACGCCGCAGACCATCCAATGGCAGGCGATCAGGAAGAAGTTCGGGGCCATCATCGAGAAGAGGAGGACATGAGCCCAGTGCCAGTGACCAGCAGGCAGCTGCAGTGAGAGCAGAACTTCTCCTGCTGGAAAGACTCATGCGGTCCATCATGCCCTGTCTCCCCACCTACAGCAGGCGCATCCTTGCGGAAGGAGAGGAACCAGGGTACTGCACCATCTGCATCTCGGACATTGAGGTAGGTACAGAAATAGCTGTATCACAATGCCAGCACACCTTCCATGCTCCCTGTCTTACAGAATGGCTGCAGGACAACAACACCTGCCCTCTGTGCCGCACAGCACTCTTCGACCTGGACGTTTTCTCCGATCTTAACTGACAGCTACCCAGCAAAGCAAAATAACCAAATGTAAGATCAATGGTCCAAAGAGGTAAGTTCCTTTTTTTTTTTTTTAAGTTCAAAAGTTTTTACACTTTTACAGTGAGTTTTTACTCATTTACATTTTTTGTATTTTTCATATGATTAAGAAGACTTGTCACTGATCCCTCCAGTTCCAACAATCATTGTTACACAGTTACAGTGTTTTTCTCTTTTTATTTTATTTTCTGTTTTGAAACTGGAGGGAATTGACGTGAACAAGCTGGGGATTAGGGCTACTGGCGACACCCCACAAAAAAAAACGACATTGAGCAGCCACCTCATGGGTGTGTTGGAAGAGCTGCTAAGCTGCTAATCAATATGAAAATGTTGCCAGTTACATCCAACTCATTTAAGGGCCGATTAAGACACGTTTGTTTGGCCCCACCACTGATGTTTGGGGTTTGTGCATGAACATGCGTGATTATGTGCATACACAAACCCTGGGAGTGCCTGGCTCAGGTGAGTTTCACACTTGCTGAGCCAATCATTTTGGGATGGGAGTTCTGGGGGCGAGCAGGGGGCAGCAACAGAGCGTTTTATGGGTGGGGTGATTCCTGCTCAGGTCGGGCGGCTGACATCACTTGACATCAGAGCCCGCCCCAAATTCGTCAAAAAGCGGCTGGAATAACAATCAGTCTAGACTGATGTTTATTACTGAAGGGGAGAACAATCATTTGATGGTCAGTGACCATCGAATGATTTATCTCCCAGTCCGCAGCATACGGTGGATATGTTCGCGTACACATACCCTTGCATGCTAGTGAATACTAGAGACCAACTAGTATTGGTCTCTAGTATTCACATACTGCATACGAAAGTGTATCGGATGGTAAGTCCTTCAATTCTGTACAATTTTCAGTTTTAGGGATGAATTTGGGATCAGGTGCTCCCTGGTGAGGCTGGGCTGCTTTAGGGTCCCACACTGCAATAACTTTTTTCTCAAATTAGGATTGTATTGGCCAGGCATGTCCAAACTATGGCCCTCCAGCTGTTGTGAAACTACAAGTCCCATCATGCCTTGCCACAGGTTTGCTACTAGGTAATGCTAAAACTATGGCAAAGCATGCTGGGATGTGTAGTTTCATAACAGCTGGAGGGCCACAGTTTGGCCATGCCTGGTATTGGCTATCCAAAACATGATGTCCATGATATCCAAAACATTGACATTACTGCTCCTATGTCCACCCGCAAGTGGACAGCAGTGGGTTGTAAAAAAGAAAAAGATTTAGACTGTGGCTTAATAACTAATGAAACCCACAATAAAAAAAGTCTGTTTAAAATCAGTCACAGAAAGAGACTGTCACCCACCAATGGTACCCATAGCTCCCACCAGGGCTGGATTAACAATGGGCCAGATGGAGCTGAAGCTCCAGGCCCCCCATCAAAATAGGCCCACAGCACCTCTGGTGACCGAACTCAACAGCTAGTGGCGCATCCCGTCAGCAGATGTGCGTACATGCATAGCAGTGGCACTGCACTCACACTACACAGTCTACTTATACAGCCTGCTGCCTCTCTAACAGCCCCTGGGGCTGGGGAGAGGCGAGCCTGCTGCTGCTGCTATACTCTATGGTGCTTCTGTGAGCCGGAGCCTTATGGGCTTAGTGTGTGTATATATTTATGTGTGCTGTCATAGTGTATATGTGCTGTCATTGTGTTTGTATGTGTGCTCTCAGTGTGGGAGAGTGCACATGACAAGTGTCGGGGGTTATATGGGTAGGAGGGGTGTGTATTGTGTGCTGTAAGTGTGTATGTGAGTAAGTGTACATTTGCTAGCATGAGCCAGTATTCAAATGAGGGGGGGGGGGGTGTTAGATTGTAGCGCTCAGCGTCTGTCTCCATACACCGTCTAGTGTGCAGCTTACAGACTGCTTTGTCCCCTTGCAGCACTGTAGTTAGACGTCACCCTGAGTGACAGCTCGCTTAAGCGTATAGCAGGGCAGAGACCCCTGACCCTGCTGGCAGCGTTTCCTTTTCCTGCAAGGAAGTCCCCGCGTAGTGTGTGCCTCGGAACGTGTGTGACTCCATCCATGCTGTTTGTAGCTCCACGTGCACCGGAGCGCGTAAGAGCAAGCCCCGCTGTAATCCCGTTACAAGCGTGACCTTTGCACAGGGAGATCCATCATCATTGGCAGCAGCGACGACTGGGAGAGATACCGCCAGCGTAAACCAGTTGATAGCCATTAACCCTGCACAAGCCAAACGCTACAGCTAAGTAACAATCAGACACTGTGATTCCCAATGTATCAGTTGTATTACTGCCTGAAGTTAACTGCAAAAGTACTGTTGTATCCTACAAGCCTGCCACTTGAATAAATCCTTCAGTTGGTTATATCTTCGGAGTGTGTCGTCTAACAACCACACTGCACGTACTTATAGACACTCTGCCAATAGGTTATGGGCCCAGCACGCCACGTGCGCGAAGATTAACCCCCTAAAGACAAAGTGCTAGCGCAGTACATAAAAGAACACAAAGGAATTATTTCTGAATTGCCATTTGTGGAAGAGTTAACGAGAATGCACAGTACAGGGCATAGCATGAACTTTCCAAAGCTCAAAGGCTCAGAGAATTATACTACATGGAAGTTCGCTATGGAAATGCAGCTTAAGAGGGAGAAGCTATGGAAAGTCACAATAGCCCCAGGAGATAGTCCAAACCCAGAAGAGGTAGACAAGGCCATTGGCACAATAGGCCTGGCTGTGGAGCAGCATGTTTATTCTACTATCTGTGGGAAGGAGTCCGCTAAGGACATGTGGACAACTCTACAAGGTGCTTATGAGAATAAAGGCTTAATGAGAAGGATAAGTCTGAGACGCACACTGTATGGAACAAAGCTGAATGCATGCAAGGACATGAACGATTATATTGATAAGATACTATCGATAGCTCAGCAATTGGCATGTGTAGGAGCAAAAGTGGATGAGGAAGAAGTGGCGATGGTAATGCTGCAGAACTTGACAGAAGAATTTGACTTCCTAGTTGTCGCACTGGAGTCAAATGAAACCAAGCTTACAACTGAAGTTGTGAGAGCCAAGCTACTACAGTTCCAAGAGAGAATCCACAAGGATGCCATGGCTGAGGGTTCTGCCTTAGTAGCAAAGGGTGCGAAACCCAAGAAATGCACGTTCAAATGCTATGTGTGCCACAAAGTAGGGCACAAGGCTTCAGAATGCAGGATGAAGAACACTAGTGGCATGCACAAGCGGCATGACAAGAAGAACGAGTCAGCACTGAATGTAACAGACAAGCCAAGGAGGGATCTCTGGTACATGGACTCGGGAGCCTCTAGACACTTCAGCTGCAACAAGGAGTGGTTCAATTCTTTAACACAGTGTACACCCACAACAGTTACCGGGATTGGTGAAAAGGTCCTTACTGCATCAAATGTTGGGACAATCACAGTGAGACTAAGAATTGAGGGACAGACAGTAGTCACAGATATTCAAGACGTCCTGTATGTACCAGAATTGGGAAGTAACCTCATCGCTATCAGCGTACTCGAGGCAAAAGGCTACAGAGTCCAGTTTGCAAAGGGCAGGTGCATGGTGCATAATGAAAGAGGGACTGTAATTGCTTCAGCAACCCGATGCAACCAACTATATGTCCTAGACACAGATGAATGTGTAGCTTTGGCAGCCTCTGCTGAGAATGAGTCAATGGAGCTCTGGCACAGACGTTTGGGACACTTAGGATATGATAATGTCCAGAAACTAGCTGATGGGATGGCAACAGGAATCACAGTGAAAGACTCCGGAAGACCTGTGTGCGAGAGTTGCATAAAAGGCAAGCAGACCCGCAACCCATTTCCCAAGTCAGCAGGCAGAGCAGAATCACGATTAGCTCTGGTGCACACAGATGTGTGCGGACCAATGGAAGAGGAGTCAACCAGTGGTTACAAGTACTTCATGACTCTCATCGATGACGCCACAAGAATGACACACGTATACTTCATAAGGAAGAAAAGTGAGGTGATCAAGAAAATTGTGGAGTACAAGAACCTAGTGGAAACTCAGACGGGCCTAAAGCTAAAGGTCCTGAGATCCGACAATGGGGGAGAGTACGAAAATGGAGAAGTAACCGACTTTCTAAAAGGGCATGGCATAAAGCATCAGCTGACGATGGCCTATACGCCTGAACAGAATGGCGTAAGTAAAAGGGCGAATCAAACAATCGTTGAAAGAGCACGAGCGATGGTGAACGATGCTGGCCTGGAGAAGAGTTTTTGGGCAGAAGCTGTATCTACTGCAGTATACCTGAAAAACAGAACACCTACAGTGGCCGTGAAGGGAAAAACCCCCTTAGAGGCCTGGTCTGGGAAGAAGCCAGACATCAGTCATCTCCGTGTCTTTGGGAGCAGAGCTTATGCACATATACCAAAGGAGAAAAGGAAGAAACTTGACCCAAAATCAAGACAGTGCATATTGCTAGGCTATTGTGAGGAGAGCAAAGGGTACAGGCTCTGGGATGCAGAGAACAGACGTCTTCTGAAATCAAGAGATGTGATATTTCAAGAAACAGCATCACCCACAAAAGCAAAAGAACAAGAAAAGCAAGCACTAGTAGAGGTGTGTGAAATAGAAAGCATACCTGAAACAGAAAATACTGAAGAGGGAAGCAAACCAACAAACAGAGCTTCTGTAAGAAGAAACAAGGGCATACCAGCCAGGAGATATGAGGAAGAATATGCGAATATAGTTTTCAGTGAACCTCAGAGTATTCAAGAAGCGAAAGCGTGCAGTGATTGGGAGAAATGGAAATCTGCAATAGACACAGAGCTTTCAGCACTGAAAGAGAACGATACTTGGACCATAGTAGATAGGCCAAGCGACCGCAAGACAGTCAAGAACAAGTGGGTCTTCTGCAAGAAGTTAAATTCAGACGGAGAAGTTGCCCGTTACAAAGCCCGTCTTGTAGCTAAGGGATACACACAGAGATCCGGAATTGACTATGGGGAGATATACTCACCTGTTGCGAGGTATAATACTCTCAGGTTAGTAATTGCAGTCGCCACCTTACAAGACTTACTGCTATACCAACTAGACTTCGACTCAGCATTCCTAAATGGAGAGTTACTTGAAGAAATCTATATGGAAACACCAGATCATTATAATGAGGATGAACTTCAGACAGAAAAGGTGTGTCTTCTGAAGAAATCCATATACGGCCTGAAGCAGAGTGGTCGTTGCTGGTACATAAAATTGGACACAGTACTACTTGAAATGAATTTTATTAGATCAGAGACTGACCACTGCCTTTATCACAAAACTCTGGGAGAAAAGTTGTTCATCATAGCAGTCTATGTGGATGATATACTTATAGCAGGTCACGAAGATCACATCACAAGTGTGAGAGATCAACTAAAACAGAGATTCAAGTTGAAAGACTTAGGTCCAGCCAATCATTTGTTGGGAATGAGAATTGTTCAAAACCTGAAAAAAGGAACAGTCACAGTCGACCAACAAATGTACATCGAGGCAACAATCTTGAAGTATGGGATGGCAGACTCCAAGTCAGTAAATACACCAATTGACAAAAGCATCAAGATTACAAAAGGTATGTCACCAACCACACAAGAAGAAGCAGAGGAAATGCAAGATGTTCCTTACAAGAGCGTGGTTGGAAGTCTTATGTATGCAAGTATTGGAACCCGCCCAGACATCACTCATGCAGTCAGTCGGGTGAGCCAATTTGCAATAAATCCTGGAAGGCAACACTGGATCGCAGTGAAGAGGATCCTGAGATACCTAAAAGGTAAAAGTTCCTTGAAATTAAAATTCGCCAAGACAAGCAATTCAAATTTGAAAGTCTTCTGCGATGCCGACTGGGGAGCAGATGAAGATGATCGTCGTTCCCACACCGGTTACCTGTTCACACTGGCCGGAGCTGCAGTTAGTTGGGCGAGTAGAAAACAACCAACCGTTGCTCTCTCAACAACTGAGGCCGAATACATGGCTCTTACAGAGACATCAAAGGAAGCACTCTGGATCAAAGAGACTTTGTGTGAGTTAGGTCTACTTTATGAAGAAGAGACTATCAGTATCGCATGTGACAACAGGGGAGCAATAGATCTTTCCTGTACTACCAAGCATCATGGAAGGTCGAAGCACATCGCGATAAGACACCACTTCATCAGAGAACTAGTGGAGAACAAGTCCATCGATGTTGAATACATTGCAAGTGAACAGAATGTCGCTGACATGCTCACTAAAGGACTGTCGTCAAACTTGCTTATTAAGTTCGTGAAGGACTGTGGACTTGTCTAAGTTCAAAATGTTGATTTGAAGTTTTGATGTTCTGAATGTCTTTTCTCTCTAACCATATTTTCGGTTACAGGTATTACAAAAGGACAAAGTATTGTATCAAGTTCTTTTATGTAGCCGAAGACAGCCTTAAGCGAGGGGGAGTGTTAGATTGTAGCGCTCAGCGTCTGTCTCCATACACCGTCTAGTGTGCAGCTTACAGACTGCTTTGTCCCCTTGCAGCACTGTAGTTAGACGTCACCCTGAGTGACAGCTCGCTTAAGCGTATAGCAGGGCAGAGACCCCTGACCCTGCTGGCAGCGTTTCCTTTTCCTGCAAGGAAGTCCCCGCGTAGTGTGTGCCTCGGAACGTGTGTGACTCCATCCATGCTGTTTGTAGCTCCACGTGCACCGGAGCGCGTAAGAGCAAGCCCCGCTGTAATCCCGTTACAAGCGTGACCTTTGCACAGGGAGATCCATCATCATTGGCAGCAGCGACGACTGGGAGAGATACCGCCAGCGTAAACCAGTTGATAGCCATTAACCCTGCACAAGCCAAACGCTACAGCTAAGTAACAATCAGACACTGTGATTCCCAATGTATCAGTTGTATTACTGCCTGAAGTTAACTGCAAAAGTACTGTTGTATCCTACAAGCCTGCCACTTGAATAAATCCTTCAGTTGGTTATATCTTCGGAGTGTGTCGTCTAACAACCACACTGCACGTACTTATAGACACTCTGCCAATAGGTTATGGGCCCAGCACACCACGTGCGCGAAGATTAACCCCCTAAAGACAAAGTGCTAGCGCAGTACATAAAAGAACACAAAGGAATTATTTCTGAATTGCCATTTGTGGAAGAGTTAATGAGAATGCACAGTACAGGGCATAGCATGAACTTTCCAAAGCTCAAAGGCTCAGAGAATTATACTACATGGAAGTTCGCTATGAAAATGCAGCTTAAGAGGGAGAAGCTATGGAAAGTCACAATAGCCCCAGGAGATAGTCCAAACCCAGAAGAGGTAGACAAGGCCATTGGCACAATAGGCCTGGCTGTGGAGCAGCATGTTTATTCTACTATCTGTGGGAAGGAGTCCGCTAAGGACATGTGGACAACTCTACAAGGTGCTTATGAGAATAAAGGCTTAATGAGAAGGATAAGTCTGAGACGCACACTGTATGGAACAAAGCTGAATGCATGCAAGGACATGAACGATTATATTGATAAGATACTATCGATAGCTCAGCAATTGGCATGTGTAGGAGCAAAAGTGGATGAGGAAGAAGTGGCGATGGTAATGCTGCAGAACTTGACAGAAGAATTTGACTTCCTAGTTGTCGCACTGGAGTCAAATGAAACCAAGCTTACAACTGAAGTTGTGAGAGCCAAGCTACTACAGTTCCAAGAGAGAATCCACAAGGATGCCATGGCTGAGGGTTCTGCCTTAGTAGCAAAGGGTGCGAAACCCAAGAAATGCACGTTCAAATGCTATGTGTGCCACAAAGTAGGGCACAAGGCTTCAGAATGCAGGATGAAGAACACTAGTGGCATGCACAAGCGGCATGACAAGAAGAACGAGTCAGCACTGAATGTAACAGACAAGCCAAGGAGGGATCTCTGGTACATGGACTCGGGAGCCTCTAGACACTTCAGCTGCAACAAGGAGTGGTTCAATTCTTTAACACAGTGTACACCCACAACAGTTACCGGGATTGGTGAAAAGGTCCTTACTGCATCAAATGTTGGGACAATCACAGTGAGACTAAGAATTGAGGGACAGACAGTAGTCACAGATATTCAAGACGTCCTGTATGTACCAGAATTGGGAAGTAACCTCATCGCTATCAGCGTACTCGAGGCAAAAGGCTACAGAGTCCAGTTTGCAAAGGGCAGGTGCATGGTGCATAATAAAAGAGGGACTGTAATTGCTTCAGCAACCCGATGCAACCAACTATATGTCCTAGACACAGATGAATGTGTAGCTTTGGCAGCCTCTGCTGAGAATGAGTCAATGGAGCTCTGGCACAGACGTTTGGGACACTTAGGATATGATAATGTCCAGAAACTAGCTGATGGGATGGCAACAGGAATCACAGTGAAAGACTCCGGAAGACCTGTGTGCGAGAGTTGCATAAAAGGC
Source organism: Crinia signifera (assembly GCF_055691185.1). Classification (NCBI taxonomy): domain Eukaryota; kingdom Metazoa; phylum Chordata; class Amphibia; order Anura; family Myobatrachidae; genus Crinia; species Crinia signifera. The sequence goes on from NC_139217.1 coordinate 186,295,033, forward strand.
AAGCAGACCCGCAACCCATTTCCCAAGTCAGCAGGCAGAGCAGAATCACGATTAGCTCTGGTGCACACAGATGTGTGCGGACCAATGGAAGAGGAGTCAACCAGTGGTTACAAGTACTTCATGACTCTCATCGATGACGCCACAAGAATGACACACGTATACTTCATAAGGAAGAAAAGTGAGGTGATCAAGAAAATTGTGGAGTACAAGAACCTAGTGGAAACTCAGACGGGCCTAAAGCTAAAGGTCCTGAGATCCGACAATGGGGGAGAGTACGAAAATGGAGAAGTAACCGACTTTCTAAAAGGGCATGGCATAAAGCATCAGCTGACGATGGCCTATACGCCTGAACAGAATGGCGTAAGTGAAAGGGCGAATCAAACAATCGTTGAAAGAGCACGAGCGATGGTGAACGATGCTGGCCTGGAGAAGAGTTTTTGGGCAGAAGCTGTATCTACTGCAGTATACCTGAAAAACAGAACACCTACAGTGGCCGTGAAGGGAAAAACCCCCTTAGAGGCCTGGTCTGGGAAGAAGCCAGACATCAGTCATCTCCGTGTCTTTGGGAGCAGAGCTTATGCACATATACCAAAGGAGAAAAGGAAGAAACTTGACCCAAAATCAAGACAGTGCATATTGCTAGGCTATTGTGAGGAGAGCAAAGGGTACAGGCTCTGGGATGCAGAGAACAGACGTCTTCTGAAATCAAGAGATGTGATATTTCAAGAAACAGCATCAGCCACAAAAGCAAAAGAACAAGAAAAGCAAGCACTAGTAGAGGTGTGTGAAATAGAAAGCATACCTGAAACAGAAAATACTGAAGAGGGAAGCAAACCAACAAACAGAGCTTCTGTAAGAAGAAACAAGGGCATACCAGCCAGGAGATATGAGGAAGAATATGCGAATATAGTTTTCAGTGAACCTCAGAGTATTCAAGAAGCGAAAGCGTGCAGTGATTGGGAGAAATGGAAATCTGCAATAGACACAGAGCTATCAGCACTGAAAGAGAACGATACTTGGACCATAGTAGATAGGCCAAGCGACCGCAAGACAGTCAAGAACAAGTGGGTCTTCTGCAAGAAGTTAAATTCAGACGGAGAAGTTGCCCGTTACAAAGCCCGTCTTGTTGCTAAGGGATACACACAGAGATCCGGAATTGACTATGGGGAGATATACTCACCTGTTGCGAGGTATAATACTCTCAGGTTAGTAATTGCAGTCGCCACCTTACAAGACTTACTGCTATACCAACTAGACTTCGACTCAGCATTCCTAAATGGAGAGTTACTTGAAGAAATCTATATGGAAACACCAGATCATTATAATGAGGATGAACTTCAGACAGAAAAGGTGTGTCTTCTGAAGAAATCCATATACGGCCTGAAGCAGAGTGGTCGTTGCTGGTACATAAAATTGGACACAGTACTACTTGAAATGAATTTTATTAGATCAGAGACTGACCACTGCCTTTATCACAAAACTCTGGGAGAAAAGTTGTTCATCATAGCAGTCTATGTGGATGATATACTTATAGCAGGTCACGAAGATCACATCACAAGTGTGAGAGATCAACTAAAACAGAGATTCAAGTTGAAAGACTTAGGTCCAGCCAATCATTTGTTGGGAATGAGAATTGTTCAAAACCTGAAAAAAGGAACAGTCACAGTCGACCAACAAATGTACATCGAGGCAACAATCTTGAAGTATGGGATGGCAGACTCCAAGTCAGTAAATACACCAATTGACAAAAGCATCAAGATTACAAAAGGTATGTCACCAACCACACAAGAAGAAGCAGAGGAAATGCAAGATGTTCCTTACAAGAGCGTGGTTGGAAGTCTTATGTATGCAAGTATTGGAACCCGCCCAGACATCACTCATGCAGTCAGTCGGGTGAGCCAATTTGCAATAAATCCTGGAAGGCAACACTGGATCGCAGTGAAGAGGATCCTGAGATACCTAAAAGGTAAAAGTTCCTTGAAATTAAAATTCGCCAAGACAAGCAATTCAAATTTGAAAGTCTTCTGCGATGCCGACTGGGGAGCAGATGAAGATGATCGTCGTTCCCACACCGGTTACCTGTTCACACTGGCCGGAGCTGCAGTTAGTTGGGCGAGTAGAAAACAACCAACCGTTGCTCTCTCAACAACTGAGGCCGAATACATGGCTCTTACAGAGACATCAAAGGAAGCACTCTGGATCAAAGAGACTTTGTGTGAGTTAGGTCTACTTTATGAAGAAGAGACTATCAGTATCGCATGTGACAACAGGGGAGCAATAGATCTTTCCTGTACTACCAAGCATCATGGAAGGTCGAAGCACATCGTGATAAGACACCACTTCATCAGAGAACTAGTGGAGAACAAGTCCATCGATGTTGAATACATTGCAAGTGAACAGAATGTCGCTGACATGCTCACTAAAGGACTGTCGTCAAACTTGCTTATTAAGTTCGTGAAGGACTGTGGACTTGTCTAAGTTCAAAATGTTGATTTGAAGTTTTGATGTTCTGAATGTCTTTTCTCTCTAACCATATTTTCGGTTACAGGTATTACAAAAGGACAAAGTATTGTATCAAGTTCTTTTATGTAGCCGAAGACAGCCTTAAGCGAGGGGGAGTGTTAGATTGTAGCGCTCAGCGTCTGTCTCCATACACCGTCTAGTGTGCAGCTTACAGACTGCTTTGTCCCCTTGCAGCACTGTAGTTAGACCTCACCCTGAGTGACAGCTCGCTTAAGCGTATAGCAGGGCAGAGACCCCTGACCCTGCTGGCAGCGTTTCCTTTTCCTGCAAGGAAGTCCCCGCGTAGTGTGTGCCTCGGAACGTGTGTGACTCCATCCATGCTGTTTGTAGCTCCACGTGCACCGGAGCGCGTAAGAGCAAGCCCCGCTGTAATCCCGTTACAAGCGTGACCTTTGCACAGGGAGATCCATCATCATTGGCAGCAGCGACGACTGGGAGAGATACCGCCAGCGTAAACCAGTTGATAGCCATTAACCCTGCACAAGCCAAACGCTACAGCTAAGTAACAATCAGACACTGTGATTCCCAATGTATCAGTTGTATTACTGCCTGAAGTTAACTGCAAAAGTACTGTTGTATCCTACAAGCCTGCCACTTGAATAAATCCTTCAGTTGGTTATATCTTCGGAGTGTGTCGTCTAACAACCACACTGCACGTACTTATAGACACTCTGCCAATAGGGGGCTGTTCCATGATGATAATTCTTGATTCTATTCTATTCTATTCTATAAGACAGTGGGGTCAGAGGAGCATGTGATAAGCCTGCATTGGTGGAGCCCAACACATGCTCCCCTGATCAGACAGGGGGCTGGGGTTACAATGCCACATTATACTTCCATCTTCACTCCTGGCTGTCTGCCGCAGGAATCTATAGAGTACTGACATAACAGGTGCCCCAGTCTGTCTGTTTGGGTCCTGCCTCTCTCTCTGTGACAGTCCCTATATGTATGTATTAATTTATGTGCCTATGTGACCCTGCCTGTATGTACAGTATGTGTAAGGGGAATACTACTGTGGGCATTACTGTATGTGTAAGGGGTGCTTATACATGGGTATTGCTGTATATTGCGGGTGCTACTACTCTGGGCATTACTGGGTTTTATTTATTTTTATTTACAGTTTCTTCTATAGTGCAGCATATTCTGTTGTATATACAATTGTATGTGTTCGTTCCGAACATGGCCCTGTGCAGAGTTTGTATATTATCCCTGTATATGCGTGGCTGTCCACCGGGTGCTCTGGTTCCCTTCCACAATCCCATACTGGTAAGTTAATTAACTCCTGGGGAAAAAGGAACCCTAGTGAGGAAGTGTACAGTATGTGCCTATATGGGAGACTACATTAGCCACGTAGTTCTTATATGTTATCAAATTCTATATTTATTTGCTGCATACAGAAAAAATAGGAGTGAGAGCCCAGCTGACTGGACATCATGATGCTGCTCTAATGGACAGAGAGCAGAGAAGCCGAGCAGCTGAGCCATCTGCGAAGACAGATTCAGTAATGCATGCAGGAGGTAAGTGTTGGATGGTGAGACGTGGGTCTGGTGCAAAGGCACATGGGGAAAGCTGGGAAGGGAAGGGGAGGGGAGGGAGAGACATGGGGATGGGGAGGCTGAGAGACACCAGGGAATACTGAGCTGGAAAGGGAAAGGGGAGACAGAGAGACACAGGAACAGGGAAGCTATGAGGTCCAAAGTGTGTTTTTGTCCCTGTCGGGTACTGATGGGGCACCTTGGAAATTTTGATATATTGTTCCCACAGTTTTTAAAAAAAGTTGAAAATGACTAGTATAGAGGGTCAGTAAAAATACTCCCAAGTACTCAGTACACTATTATTAAAATAAGACACACATTACAGGGAAAAGAAAGCAGTCTGGGTATCAGAGGTCTGGTACTAGTGATCAGTGCCACGTAGCCTTATGCTAAAACTGAGTTATGTTTATTTTTTGCATGGGGGTAGGTGGGCACCAAAGGAATTTTTTGCCCCAGGTTCCTCTTTGTCTAGAACCGGCACTGATAATGGCCCAGTGGAAGGCTTCACTAGCCCTACCTGCACCATATGCCCTCTGATGCGGGCTGCTCCTTTAAGGTGAGTAACATTGTGAAAGTGCTGCCTGTCCACCACCGCGCCTTGAAGGAAGCAGCGCCACTCAGAAGCATCATTGTAAGCAATGAGCTCCATGATGGCGGCCACAGGCTGGTAGTCTCCTCCATATACTCCTACAAACAAGGAACACGCATGTTCCCTGTTTGTACCCTGAAGTTGAAGCTATTACATATGGGTTCTTTTTGATTATTTCTGATACTGCTGTGGAGTCCCAGTGTGCCAGGAGGTGGCACTTCACAGACTTCACAGACTTCACAATGAGGTGTTTTTTTTTTTTTAACATGAGTTCTGTTGAAGATGGGATGTTGCTATGGGCAACCAATAAGAATCTACTTATGTATTTAGCACCTTCTAGAAGATAATAGATAGAATCTGATTGGCTGCCCATAGCAACTCCCATCTTAGAAAAGAAACCCCAAGACTGCACCACAGCAGTTATGACCTACTCTCCTACTGTAGTTGCTGTGGTTACACACACACACACACACACACACACACACTTAGACACACACGCATTGCACTACTCATGCACCCTTATCACATCCTTCATTGGAAACTCATGCTACGCCCCCTCTCAACGATGCCCAGCCTGCCTCCTGTTGCTGCCCAGGGATTGCATGCAGGGCTGGTGTAAGGCTTCTCAGCACCCTAGGAAAAACTTCAACTTACTGCACCCCCCCCCCCCCATACTGCCACCAATACCCACTTTCCAACCCCTTAAGGCATACTTGTCTAACATTCCAGAATGACAGGGAGGCTCCACAAAATCAGGAAGGTCCTCAAAGCCCCACCCCTGGAAAGTGAGCAAGTCCCCTGCAGGTCTCTCTTTGCCACCCACAACAAGGAGTACAAGGAGAAGGGTGCAGAAAATTAGGGAAGTATGCTGCAAGGGAAAGTATGGAGGTGAGGTCTTAGAAGTTCCACAGCAGCCACCTGAATTAAGAACTGCAAGGATCCTAATAGACATCCTTAATTTTTTGATAGGCAGACTTGGTTGCACCCCACCCCCCCCCCCCCCCCCAGATCCCTGCGCCCTAGGCAGCTGCCTAAATCTCAGTTTTACTTCCGCTGAGGTGCAAACAGTCCCTGCCTGACTACTACTAAACTTTTGAAAGCAGACAGAGAGTGGCAGCGGCTGCATCTCTGGGCATCTCTGGGTAAGCCGGGTGTCATCTGAAGGCCATGGAGGTGTCCCACCAGCAGCAGTCTCTGCCCACTGTGTACTATATTTTGACGCCTACAGTGCACCCGTCCCTTACCTGCCCACTGCAGCCACCTCCTAGGCTCCTGACGCTCTGCCTGCTGCCTTCTCTCCCCTCTCTCCCTCCACTCGCTGTGCACTATGGCTGCTGTCACTGCACCCGTCTCAACGCTTTCCCCTTTCCCCATATACACCCGCCATCTGTCCACACACCAAACAATTACATTTCCTGAGTATGCGCCATAATCAGAGCCCAGAGCGATTGCGGAACACAGGGAGTGTTGCCGCCTGATACACTTTCGCCTCCTGCCTCCCAGGACCTGGCTCTGGCAGTGTTAAGGTGAGGGCTGCTGGCGGGGTTCTTTTATCAGTACACATTTGGCTGCTGCCGTACACTCCTGCATGCGTGAGCCATGGGCGAAATCTAGGGGTGGGGGGATGAAAAGGTCTTCTTACATACACATCTCTCTCTCTGTGCCTGCATCCCCCTCTCTCTCTCTCTGCTCAACCCCCCCTCTCTCTTACCTGTCTCTCTGCTTAACCTCTCTCTCTCTCTCTGCCTGACCACCCCACACACTCACCCCTCTCTGACTGCTAGATCCCCCCTCTCTCACCTGTCACTTTGTTCACCCCCTCTGTGTGTGTGTGCCTGACCCTTCCCTCTCTTTTACCCCTCTCTCTGCCTGCCCCTTCTCTCACCTCTCTCTCTCTCTCTGTCTGACTGTCTCTCTGTGGGGCAGATTTATTAAGCTTGGAGAAGAGATAAACTGGAGATAAGGCAAAAGGAGATAAAGTGCCAGCCAATGAACTGTGTTTGAAAATGACAGTTGGGAGTTGATTGGCTGGTGCTTTTTCTCCTTTTACCTTATCTCCAGTTTATCTCTACTTCAGGCTTAATAAATCTGCCCCAGTGTGTCTCTCCTCCTTTTTCACCCCTCTCTCCCTCTGCCCGACACTCCCATCTCGCTCTGCCTGACCCCCCCTCTCTCGCCCCTCTTTCTTGGTCTGAACCCCTCTCACAAGCTGCACCCCTATAATGGCAGCATTCCACGCTGGGGGTACCCCATACGCGGTGCATGCTTGCATTAAGTGAATAAGTTGGGCCGCGCTGCCAGCCCCAGCATCACATTGGCTCACATACACAGCCACAACCTCTGACTGAGGCACTTGCACCTCTGAAAATTGCACCCCTCCATGCTACTGCTTAGGTGCACTGTCCGCCCCTTGGGTGGGGGATCGATGATATTGTAGCCACACCTGCTCAGCTGCTATTGTGCTGCTGCTGCCCTCATCGGTGGTAGCAACAGCCATTGCAATGTCCTGCTATGTCCTGTCATCTGTGTTACTAGGTGTGGTGGTGGGGGTGGTGACTGCAGCAAGTGGAAGGTACAGTCCTGTCACCTCTGTCATGTGCAAACACCGAGGAGAAATAGCCCTAAGCTGGGCAGAAAGAAGGAGTGGCCTGAGGTGTTGCTGCTTCCAGGCCTGCCTGGGTGTACAGGCCATGGCAGCAGCAACATTGGTATAAAGTATGTATACATATATATCAATAAAGCCAGGGGGGCGGCTCAGCTGCATGCTTACCACCACCCACACCATAATGTAATATTACATCCAATCAAAGTGTTCATAGGTTAAAGGGGCGGAGCCCCTCACGGCGTTGTGAAGAGCGCCCGTAGGGTGCGATGAATCACCTAGTTATGTAAATAGTTGTCAAACATCATCTTTACTAATAGAACGCATGGACAAGATCTTTAGCCCCATAAATGCTAGAGCAGTGGTCTCCAACCTTTTTTGGGGTGCGAGCTACTCGCAGCAAAATAAACCACCCGAAGAGCTACTAAAATAAAAAATAAAAAAATCTACCAATTAACTAAATAATGCCCTTTACACATGCCACACTGTAATGCCCCTGACACACTAATTAACATAGAGAAGTGCATGAGCGCGCCGTGTGCTTCTCTTCTCAGCGAAGGAGAGCACATAACACTGCGCATCTCTCCTTCCTGGGCTACCCGCCAATCAAAGCTCGCGGGCCGGCTCCTAATTGGCTGCCGGCCCGCGAGCTCTGATCGATGCGCTCTCCTCCCCTTAAGAAGGGAAGGTGGCGGGTGGCAGATAATGGAGGGGCGGAGGCGCGGGCGAGTGGTCGAGCCACCCGATTCAATGCAGCGAGCTACCGGTAGCTCGTGAGCGACGGGTTGGCGACCACTAGAGAATATAGTAAAATATATCGCTCAAAAAGCTCTCTCTAGTAATTGTATTTTCTCGTGTTGTACACTCAATATCATTAATGATGCATGTCTCTGCGCATTGTTAACGATATTGTAGTAACACACATACATTTTGTTGAAATGTAAAAAATAATGTTCATGAAGGGTAAAATTAATAATACATAAATAAATGTGACTTGGAATGCTTGTCAGTCACTCATTCCAACTGCAATAAAATCAGGAGCCAGCACTACTGTTAGCATAAAAAAATAAGGCCAACCACCTGAAACAAAATTATATTTCAGCCTCCAGAAGCCTAACATCCTTGTGACACTGGAGAAAAGCACAACAGATAATTAGTGGCTTCAGCTATTAAACAGATCTGGCCGGAGATCACTACTACAATTACCTGTGCCAGGCACACTTTGTTGCAGGTTGGGCCTGCTTTGAATGGGTCGACCACTGAAGGTGGTGAGCCAAGGTCAAAACATGGGAAGGTCGGCATGGTCTTAGGTCAACACAACTTAGCATTAGGTTGACATGGGCTAGGTTGACAGTCAAAAGGTCAACATGGGGTTTTTCACATTTTGTCTGAGTCGACATGTGCCAACAGGCGGTATTTGATGCCCTACCATCCACTAGGGCGCGGTGGGAGAATAAAATAGTGTACCCGAAGCATGGCGATCGCAGCGAGCCATGCGAGGGGATGCGCTGCAACGATACAGTGTCCATCTCGACTGCGTCAACATTCGGGTAAATAAAATAGAAAAACCTCATGTTGACTTTTTGGCTGTCGACCTAGACCATGTCATCCTAATGCTTGTATCGACCTAATGCCATGTTGACCTTCCCATGTGTCGACCTCTGCTCATGTTGACCTTCAGTGGTCGAACCAATGCATGTCGACCTTAGTGCTGTCGACCCTAAGACCCATACCCATTTGGATGCTTTGGGACATACTGTAGTATATTTTGGCTGGATTTTGTATTTCTTTGTGCTAGGAGGTATGCCTTTGTGGTAGCACACCCCTTTACATGACCCTGTAGTAAGACCTCCCACATAACCTCTACAATAACACTCCCCTCCAACACCTGCGTAGGAAGACATGCCACAGAACATCTACAGTAACATATACTGTACCTCCATCAAGTCTATAGAAAGATATCCCAGATAACCTCTATAATAACATATCCTTTGAACACCTTTGTAGTAATACACTTCCCCATCACATCTGAAGTAAAAAGTATCCCAATCACTTCTTAAACTGGGAGGTGAAGCCCAGGAAAGGACATTTATACAGGATACATTAACAAAGTCTGCATTGTGTAAAGATGCAGCTGCCCTGACTTTCTTCACTCCATCCTCCCCACCTGTAGGTACCCTCACTGGAACAACTGTTCGATCCTTGGTGCCTGGAGATGCTTCCATTTCCTCCAAAGAGTTATCTCACCAAGAAGAAAAACTTTTACTATCTTATGCCAACACACATACTGTATCTCTGTGGAATCATATTCTTTTTCCTTCCTCTAGCAAACATTACTTCACCTGCCACAACGTCCTACTAACCAGCAATTTTTTCTCATGAGACTTAAGCTGGTTTCACATTGCAAAAACCTGCTTTCAACCCGTTTTTGCAAACGTGTCTTAAAACTGGTCAAAAGCCAGTTAAACCCCTTTCATATTGCATGTTGTAAAGGTATATTGCAGTTTCAATACTGTTTTTGTACCTTCAGATTCAACCCGTTTCACCCATAGAAAGCCATACAATGTCATTTTAAATGTTTTTTTCCTGCTTGTGGGCGGGGATCAAGTGTGGTTATCATTTGTAGCAAATACCATTTCTGAGCTGTTCAGACTGCAGGAAAAACGGCTCAGAAACGTGTAGGATCCTGCTTTTAACACGTTTCAAAAGACCGGTATTTTGTAACCGGTAAATTGATTGTGGAGCTTTCATATTGCAGCTGGTACCGTTTTAAAGCAGTTAAAAATCATCAATATGCCATGTTAAAACTGCAATGTGAAAGGGGCTTCAGCTGTGCAATAAAAGCCCTGCAGTAGTGCTGTTATAGTCTAGCAGCAACTGAGAGTGAATCTCACTGTCAGATAACCAATTCAACCTATGTAGACCTCAGACCCAATGCAGTGGCGTAACTACCTATTTTGTGCCCCGCCCCCCCCCCCCCCCCCCGCTGCTAAATTTTGGGCGCCCCCCCTCCCCCTCCTCTCGGCTTCCCCCCCATGCCTGTACCTGCCTGGCCGCATCTGCGGTCACGGTCCCGTCTCTCCCGGCGCGCCGGCTCCTTCTGCTATGAAAAGTGACTCTTAGAAAATGGCTGCCCCCATACTGCAGACAGTAAATGGTCTGCAGTATGGGGGCAGCCATTTTCTAAGTGTCTGTTTTCATTATAGCAGCAGGACTGGAGCCATCGCTAGGAGAGACGGGACCGTGACTGCACGGCAGCAGGTACCGGCAGAGACAGCACAGCAGCGGGTAACTATAGTCCCGCAGACCCCCGGCGCCCAAACTTTCTCTGCGCCTCCCCGCCACCGCGGGGGCTGCGGAGCTATAGTTACGCCACTGACCCAATGACATGTACAGGTATCTGCAATTCTTCAGTGGAGAAGTATTCCAGTTGTATCTGAAATTTACACTGAGACACCAGGGGGTCGGTCCTATTAATTGCGAAAGGTGAGAGGTGCCATTGCCATACATTTAAACACCAGCAATGGCACCTGATTTTGCAGACAGGTCTCAGCTTGAATTTACTGCAATCATGGGAATCAGAGAACGCATTACAAATAATAGACTGGACCCCCAGGAATCATGGGTTTATTTCTGCTGAAAAGTAGTGGGTAAAAGCAGCCCTTAAAAGCGTGCCTATGATTATGCTGGACTGTTAAGTTCTCCTTGCATTGGCTATTCTCTTGTCATGTACTGGTGAGGGCTGCCGGTCATTGGGGCTGTGCCCTGCTCCTGTGACCCCCTGTTGCAGTAAAGTGACGCTGCAAAGCGGTAGCTCACTTTACAGGGCCAGAGGTCACAGAAGTAGGAAGCCTCGATGACAGGCAGCCTCCAGGAGCTCCGATTAGCGATCCCCCGGAGAGATAAGTATAAACAGCAGTGTGGGGTGTGTGGGCATAGGGGGCATCAAAACACAGAAGCGGTGCTGGCGGGGGTAATGGCAGCGATCTCAGCGGAAGCAACTCAGCGGAAGCATGCGCAGCAGGATTGGGACATTTTTCATTAATAATACCCTGATAATGCTGCGGAGACCCATCACAAGGACAGAGCTTTCTCACAAGCGAATGTGGCGGCACATCTGCATCTAAGGGGTCCATCCTATTACACCCGAAGGGTGCTGATGCGCCCGGTGTTTGCGAATTGTCACAACACCAGGCGCACTTTACGGTGGGACGAATTCGCTGAAAAGTTCTCGCACCTCCATAGAGGTACGAGCAATTTTCAGCTAATTCGCCCATGCGAAGGGTGCGAGTTAGGGTTAATTCGGGTGCCGAATTCAGCATTAAAATGGCACCCGAACGGGAACTTGCTCCCTTTGGGGTAATAGGATCGGCCCCTAAGGGTGCAGATAGTGATAAATCTGCCCTTTAAGAGGCACATTTGTAATAAGAATCACATTGGTGTGCCAAAGGATTTATATGATAACTTTTGGCACATCAGTGAATAAACAATTCCTAATATTTCAAACAAAACCACATGAAACATTTCATTAAAACTCCTAAAGTTTGAGTATTGCTGGTTTTTTATAGATATGAAGCTAATTTTGGTAGCAGAGTTTATCATAAAAACAACCTTAATAAGAACATCTCAATTGAGTATACAGTATAGTACAATATGCAATAATACGAATATGCAATATATTTTTATAAAATGTATTACAAATCACAAAACTGTATAAATGACCCATCCAAAAACTATATTTGTGTTTTCAGCTCACCACTCTGCAGTTGTGAGAAGCAATATACAGTAGCTGCTTCATACATGTACTTGTATTCTAATCGCACAGTTTAGATAATGGTACCTTGTAGCAAAGCTATATATATATATATATATATATATATATATATATATATATAAATATATATATTTATATATATATATACACAGTATATTACATTAACACTTTACATAAATGCCACACACAATACACAATTTTGTAATTTTACATTATTAAAGTATCCTCTGGTTATTTCATTTTAAATAAATACTTTTTAAATAAAGACTACAACATTACACACAAGCAAGAAATGTAAAATCGTACCTGCCATTTTGCATTGCGCACTTTTGCCAAGATTAGAAGAATATACACAGGAGGAGCAAGATGAATAATGTAAGCACCTACACAATGTCCTGCTCTGGTCTTGCAGGAAATCTATATTTCATGGTGTTAGTAAGCTCACAGAGCACACTTCCTGAAGTCATGCACCAGAAGAAAGAAGAAGTAATTCTTGTACTGCTATTTGCAAACTAATGAAGCAACAGTTCCAGATAACATTTGCTCGTCTAGTACCTGCTGATGATGAAGGCATCACTAGGGTTGGTGTCATCTGGGGTAGCTACTTATGGTGTCACACACACCCAACCCCCCACCCCCCCATTGGGCTAAGGAGCGGATTGCAGAGGCAGCTCTTATAGAGATAGCTGCCATTTGCATTACTAAACGCATATGTAAGTACATATGAAATTAGTATTGGCGCAATGGGTGGTGGGTGTACCATGAAAATTACTTTCTGCCCACAGACAGAAAAATATCTAAATAGATACTTTAGGGGTGTGCACACGAGCTGGAGGCTGGGCGATTTTGACAAAGTGATTTTGCATAGTCAAATTGGCAATTTCGCTGCCGGAGATAAGCCGGCAGATATCCCCAGCAGCAGCGAAATAGACCCTGCAGTCTAGTCAAAATATTCTTGCCTTTACTGCAGTGGTGGTTTTTACCTATGGGCTGCAGGGCTGCAGCCCCCCCAGGTAGTATCTGCCACTCTGTGAAGCCAGATGCAGTCTTTGAGACTGCATTGGCTTCACTGTGACTGGCAGTAACTTCCTATTGGAAGTCCGACCTATCAGTCACCAATCAGTCCCATTGGGAGGTGTTCCCTCCCTCTGGGATGCCTTTCTATGCGCAACTGTGGGGCAGCCCCTAAAAAATGGGTTCTCCGCATGCGCACTACCGCTGACTATACTGTGCATGCGCCAGACCAGGGTTGTATACCATTATATGGGTCTGCTCCTGAAGCAGCCCCATAGAGGCGTGGGCCAGCGCATGTGCAGTACTGGAGAGGCTGGTCTATCTACTTTAGTACATTTCTGCCATATTTTATTAGTTATATGTTAGTGCATTGACTCCGCGGCAGGCCAACGGCTGCCTAGCGTAGTTAGCGTACTTAGTGTAGTGACTCCGCGGCAGGCCGGCTCTGTCCCCGGCTTCCATGGCTCTGTCTCCGGCGTCCATGGCAAGCCTAATGAGTGCCTCTCACACAGCACCGGTAACCGCCAGATCCCCTGCGCTGGCGGACGCCGGCGGAGGGGGGATCATGTGGGCGCCGGCATAGAGGCTGCTCCAGCTGTCTGAGACGCAGGTGCATCTCAGACGCTCCTGCATCTCAGTAATTATTGTGGCAGGGTACGGCAACCCTGCCCGTGTCCACTTCAGAGAGATGGGGTTAGGGGGTTCGCTAGCACGTGCGTCTCTTGCACAAAGGGGGTTATGTGGACGCAAGTGCGTCTGATGCTCAATAAAGGAGGCATTTGCCAGTGCTCCATGTTACATACTGGCAAATACCTCCATTTGAAACCCACACTATCCACGCCAGCCCGAAGGGCGGTGAATGCAGCGAGCCCCGCTAGGGGACGCATTACGCGTCCTCCTGACCTTTTCATACCCCCACAATCTACGTCGGTGTGGAGTTGATTTTATAAAGTGTGGCGAGCGCACTAAGACACCGAGCCTGAAGTGTAGCGAGCGCAGCGAGCCCCGCTTCGGGCGTAATGACAACATGTGTTAACTGGTTACTGGATTTTAGTTAATAATAATAAGAAAGCAACGTAGCAAAGTACAATAATTAACAGCCTCAGAAATAATGCAGTCACTTCACCTCTGACTGACTAACACTGACTGCCTAAGCTGGCCGCGGGAACACTATGCTGAATCTGACAGGGACGCTGACTGCGCTGGCCGCGCAAACACTACACTGATTCTGACAGGGACGCTATGCTAACTACATAACGGGCGCCATGCTTTTACACCATAAAAAGCTATCAATTTTAAATAAAATTTGGACTGCAAAGGCTTAGGGTGCATACACACAGTGCGATTTTGACTATGGACAATTTTGACTTTTTGATCTCCTTTGAACTTTCCAGAGCCCAGAACCATATTGTCTATATTTACTTGATATTTTGACAATATGTACTTTGCATATATACCTTTAGTTGAGTTTGGTATACAGAATTTATAGTCACTAGGTAGACAGTGATGATGTTGATCCAAGAATGCAAGTATTTATATCCAAACAAGGTTAACATGCTACAGTACATGCAGGATATTATTTGTATCAGCTTTACCACAGTCCAACAGTCAAGATACTACCTTAGCTTAGCAGCAGGTTTATAGTTGGACAAGCAATCCCATCAGCTTTACTTGTAACCTGCTACATGGGACATGTTTTGTATTTTAAACTGCATTTCTTTTTTAAAAGTCAGTTGATTATTATGAAAACCCCAAACCAATGAAATCATGAGTGTACGGCATGATATATCCACTACAGAATACTGGGATGCTAGTGCCAAAAAGTAAGGTATGCTATTGGTATTTTGTTTTGATGTGTTGCTGAATATAGTAATTTATCGTGGTATATTTTACCTATGCTATGCTGAATATATACAGTAAGCAGTAACTGCCACTGGGAAACATAAACAGTACTGCTTTATTTATGCAAGGCAATGCAATCTGTGTAATCAGTTTTACTGTACAGAGGGGGGAGATGTTTTACTACGTTCCATGGTTTGCTAGTTCTACAATTTAGTACAGTCTTAAAGCTGAAGTGGAAGCTTCTGTTTTCTTTATTTATCCTGCTATTTTGGTAGAATAACTATACATATGTTGATGATTAAATTAAGTACATTTTCTGTTTATACTATATATTGTATATCTCTTAAAAGAATACAAACTACTAATTGCTTGGTGCTCACATCCAGTCACTAGTTTTATCCTACTGATGGCAAGTTCCCCAACCTATTGATATGTTTTTAATAATCGGTTTTCTGCCCTCTGTTAGCACAATGCCAGTCATGTCTCCTCTACAAAGGTAGACTGGGCCCAATTGTGGCTGCAACCCTATGAAATTATGGGTCTGGATTGTATTATTGACCACACTTAGGTCGACAGTCATTAGGTCGACACCGTTGGGTCGACATACAAGTATGTCGACAGGGTTCTAGGTCGGCATGGATGAAGGTCGACAGGTGTCTATAGGTCGACATGGGACTAGGTCGACATGGGTTTAGGTCGACATATGCGTTCGGTCGACATGGGTTAGGTCGCGAGGTCGACATGGTTTTTTTTCACTGTTTTTTTACCTGAATGTCGACACAATCAATATGGACACAGTTGGAAGTCAACCGCAGCCCCTCGCATCGCTCGCTTCGCTCGTGATTCTTCGAGCACAGTGCCTTGCTGCGCTCAGCACACTATTTTATTCTCCCACCACGCCCTAGTGGATGGTAGGGCATGAAATACCGTCTGTCGGCACATGTCAGCTCAAAAAGCAGTGAAAAAACCCATGTCGACCTCGCGACCTGTCGACCTAACTCATGTCGACTTAACGCATATGTCGACCTAAAACCATGTCGACCTTGTCCCATGTCGACCTAGTCACCTGTCGACATTCAACCATGTCGACCTAGAACCCTGTCGACCTAATGACTGTCGACCTAAGTGTGGTCGATAATACGTCCGTATCCCGATACTATTACTTCCTTAATAAAGGAAATGTAGTAAAGCTAAACTACTTTAATTCTGCTCTTAAGTAAGATATGGGGTTTCCACACAGAAACACGTAGAGCCTGCTCAGAGATGCCTATTTCCACCATATCCATCATTTGGTTCCGGACCAGCGACTTCAGAACCACCACCTGGAGGTCACAGCCCACCGTCTATGATTGCCATCTATGCAAGGACATCTTGCTAATTCCAGACATATTCCAACACTGGGTAACTAACTAATTTATGTGCTGGGTATTTATCTGGAACTTTTTCACCTTGACCACATGATTACTAGCCGTATGGCCTGTTCAGTCTACAAGTGGCTTTATGTACAGTATCAGTGTTTCCTCTAAATCAGGGGTCCTCAAACTATTTTGCTCTAGTACCCCATCAGACAATAAAAATAATTAAAGGACCCCAGCAAGTTATTGTAGAAGGTCATCACAGCACATGCATGGCAGCATTGTGGAGGCACAAAACAATTTGAGTCTAACATAACAGTCAATTCAGCAGATTTTTCAAGCTCCTTGAATCACTGACTGAGATTAGAAAAGTCATCAGCCTGATGGTCAGCAACATGGAGTCGTGACTCCATGATGAGAAGGTGGGGACCCACTTTGGGGTCAGGACCCACAGTTTGAGACCCGCTGCACTAAATAACATAGGTATTCCCATTACCGATAACATCACACTCACCCATTGGGAGTTATACAAATGTTTTATTGTGTTAATTCCTTTTACTTATGTTCATGAACAAATTGTTTTCAAACTCTTTATTTTGTAAAAGAAACTGTACAAAATCAAATCACAATAAACAGCAAGACATTTTTTTGAAAATAATAAAGTATAGTAGAGATTGTAGAACAATATTCAATTGATCTATTTTTTTTTTTTTGCCTATATTGCGCTCATTATGGTCAGGTTTAGCAATGCTTTCACAAATGTTAGCTCACCACCCCCTGGGGATAGCAAGATGAAATGCTGAGGAAAACAATTGAATACCGCCTAAAGAATCCAATTATATAGCAATCCATAACCTCACCCAATTTGGTTACCAATTCAATTATTTAGTGTTAATACTTCCTAACATTCCAACCTATTGCATTTGGCCATTACCTTTTGGTCCTCTTCAAACTTTTTAGGATTACCAAAATTACAGGTCATGTATATCACCTCACTATAAATGTTTCCTTAATTTGGATGAGGGAGTAGGTTGGTGGCTAATATACTGTACATTAAATATAGAAACAGACTACATTGCAATTGATTTATTTTTGTATGTGACTTGGACATGTGTAGTCTAATAGCATTTGGAGAAAGTTTGATTGCATGCAAAGGCAAGGTGGGTGTCTATTGGTCATGTAGGAAGCATGTGGGGAGGTTATAAGGGAAATGTATGGAAGCATGATGCCATATGGCTTAAATGGTGAAAGGTGTATGTGGACATATATGTACATGTGTGTATATCTAGCTATCGGTTTATACAGTATGAGTGTATAAAGTTAGGTCCACTCTTAGCAGAGGTAATGGAGTCATCCTACATTTGCAAATTTACAAACAAATATATAGTACTCATAGATATAATCTACCAACCAATCAGCTTCTAACTGTCATATTTCAAACACAGCCTGTAGCATGGCAGTTAGGAGCTGATTGGCTGGAACTTTATTTCCATCCACTTCATCATTCTCCAAGTGTTAATACATAAGACCAGCAGCCTCAGGTGCACTATAAGAGAGGAGGAGGACCATGGCCATCCTCCTCTGTCCAGGCCCCTCCTCTCTGCTCACAGTAGTGCCATGCGCATTAGAATTAGAGGACTCAAACTCTAATGTGCATGAGCAAATCTCTGGAAAAAAAGCAGCTGTCATTGTTCCGGTAATTTCTGCAGTACTGCTCACATTATTGTGGGACTCCAGAGGGTTAAATATTAAAATTAATAAATGCAGCAAGTGCAGTGGGTCCTATGTGAACAGCACACACTGCACCCATTATAAGTATGCCACTGTGCAACCTGTAACTTGGCAGTTAGGAGCTGATTGTATGTACTAAGCGAATGATGGAGTGGAGAGAGAGAAAGTGCAGCTCTTAACTGTCATGCTACAGCCTGTGTTTGAAAATATGCCAGGAACAGATTAGCTGGTACTTTTTCCCTCTCTGCCCTATTTATCTCCACAGCTTTTCCCCTTTAAAATGTTAAATTATTTTTGTCACACTTTATTTACATATATACTAGCTTTGAACTGACGTAATGTGTAATGGGAAAATATGGTAGTGTATCCATCAGTAATTTGTGGATCTAATACTATAATTACATCTTTAAACTGATTTATTTGGCCAGGCATTTCAACATAGACATCAATGTGTGGAGTAGGATAATTTATTTAAACATAAAAAATGTACTATTAACAAAATGTCAAGAATAACGATAAGTAGGGGTAATAATTTATTAAATCAATCCAACGGTAATGAGACCTTGAACCTAACTGTTAAACTTGTTTGTATGGTCATTTTGTATATTTTATATTCTAGTTACTCATTTTCCAATGATGTATATGTGTTTGCTACTGCATTTGTGTTTCAAAAATGTGGGCAAGAGCAAATGGTTGCTTATGTCAATTTCTCTGTGTTCTAGTATTTATACATTTGTGGCTAGGACGTCATATTATTGTCATTAATCTTTGAGCCACTCACCTCCAAGGCTTTGTGCCCAAATCAATTCCTGTTCCAATAGGTAACTAAATTCTGTATACTGTATTTCCTCATGCAGTAGAAACATAAAAATGGCCCCATTTTTATATCTTGCAGAGAACAGAGTACAACAGGATTACTGCTCCCTTGCAAGGTATCCTATTAATTATTCAATAAGTCATTAGCTCTAATGTAACGGAAGTGTCAATTTTATAATAAAATTGTAATTCATGTTATTGGAACAAATGTCCATTTTTTAACTGCACAGTGCTTGAGCTCACTGATGGGCTACAAAGTTATATTCTAGATTTCCTTTTGCCATACTTTGTGCAAAAAAGTCCATAGTCCGAGAAACTTGGGAGAGGTACGAAATGTCAACATTCATAATGTAAAGAGCGATTGATGTCGACATGTTCAAATGTTGCCCTTTTTTTCCAGGTGTCCCAGTGGGTATTTACCTGCTTACAGCTCCAGCAGTATCTTCCACAATTGTCATATACTGTATTTGCCTTTTAAATATTTTATATAAATCTACCTTACTCAAAATGGGGCAGATGTATGAAGCATGGAGGAGAGATAAACTGAAGATAAAGTGAAAGGAGAGAAAGCACCAGCCAATGAACTGTGTTTGAAGATTACAGTTGGGACTTGATTAGCTGTTGCTTTATCTCCTTTCACTTTATCTCCACTTTATCTCCATTATATCCAGGGCTGGCTCTACCATTAGGCAGCTTTAGGCAGCTGCCTAGGGCGCCAGGATCTGGGGGGGGGGGCTATAAGTCTGCAAATCAAAAAATAAAGGATGTCTATGAGGATCCTTGTTGTACTTAATGCAGGTGGTGGCTGTGGAACTTCTAAGACCTCACCTGCATACTGTCCTTTGAGGCTTACTTCACCACTTTGCTGCCGCCTGCTCCTTGTATTCTGTTGTGGGGGTGGGGCTCGGATTTTTGGGGGCCTCCACGCCATTAAAGAATGTTAGACAAGTATGCCTTAATGGGTTGGAAAGTGGGTATTGGTGGCGTTATGGGAGGGAAAGAGTAAGTTTAAGTTTTGCCTAGGGTGCTAAGAAGAAGCCTTACACCGGCCCTGACTATGGGCCAGATTCTCTAAGCTTCAAAAGTGATAAATTGGAGAGTGATAAACAGCCAGCCAATCAGCTCCTGCCTGACATTTTTCAAACACAGTCTGTGACATGGCAGGTAGGAGATGATTGGCTGGCTGTTTATCACTCTCCATTTTAGCACTTTTGAAGCTTAGAGAATCTGGCCCTATATCTCCAGTTTATCTCTTCTCCAGGCTTAATACATCTGCCTCTATATGTTTTTCATGTACAAGCAATAAATACAGCCATAAAAAGGGAGTGATTAACAGTGACCATCCATTATTGAAAATCGCCTACAGCATTGACTGAAACACACCCTGTATTTTTCTATACACTGTATGTACACTTTTACAGTTATATACATTGTTATCGATGTACAATGTAATTGGGATCTTATGTACTAGCATATCCAGTGTCATTTTTGTATACCCTTACACAAACATTACCTTACTTAAAATCATGTATTTTAATCTGGATTTCACACACTATTGGAGCGATTCAGTCCCGCTTGGTTCCGGATGAATTTGCTACCCTGTCCGATTGTTGGGGTTTGGGCATGTGTGAATATGTGCACACATCCACCAGGGTGTCCGCACCAAGATGGGCGGACAGGGGGGTGTGCAGGGAGTGGACGCAGGGGACTGCCCAACATTTAATGGACGTGCTCCCAAAACAGGTAGGCACACCCATAGAAATGCCGTGTGTACCCCTATGAACGCAAGCGTGCACAAAATCAAAAAAGTTGGTACATATCTTTCCAGGCGCATAGGGTTACTGTTCAATTTCTCTTTTTTTTTTTTTCTTTCCAACGTATAATTTCATGTGGAGGAAGAGAATACATAGACATTCATAGTGAAGTACAATTTATTAAATGACATACAATACATCCAAAGATAAAAACATATAGGGTCACTTGATTCCCCAAGTGTTGCACACTTCCGTGTCTATGACTGCTTGGGGTGGGCAGCTGACATCACATGACATCAGCGCCTGGCCAAAAAAAAAAAGTAATTCTAGCCTTGCTTTTATTTACGAAGGGAAGAAAAAATATTCAATGGTGAGCGACCATCAAATGAAATTTCTTTTGTGCGGGGGCATGTGAGCAGATGTATATGCAAACGCTTCCGCTCGCGAGGGGACTTGGATGGTGGGTGTTCGGCAGGGTGACGTTTACCTGCTCGCTAGGAAGCAAATATCCGCAGTCTTGCTAGAAGTTCTGAATCAGGCCCGATATTCTATGATATCTCAATCTGTATTTGGCATACTACCTTTTTGACAAATGAAATAAATAATTATTTTTAATGTATATCAGTAAAAATATATATTTTAACAACATTTTTATTTTATTTTCAAACTTTCCTTCTCTCCTTACAAATGTTAATATTTCACCTGTCAACGTTCTAAAAATGTTGATATGTTGCCTGTCAGCATTTTAACCATGTCAACACCATAACTGTCAACAATATGAATGTCAACATTGTTGCGGTTATTTGAAAAGGACAAAAGACGGAACGTTGATGAAATTTCAGTTGATCTCTATACAAATCCTGACTTGTATTTCAAGATCTCCGCATCCTTGGAATTTATATTGTTGCTATTGCTGACCGGACAAATAATCATACTCATGACAAATGTGCTATGAGGGATTTCTAATTAAACAAAGCTGTTCCATAGACACATACTGTAGTTATTGAAGGCTATTGCTTCTCTGTTGATCTTCCTCCTGTACACCTCTTCCCATTGGAGCAGCTACTCCACTCTACTCCTCTCCCTGCAGCAGCAGTGAAGGCTGGGCTGGACCTCGGATCAAAATGTACTAAGTGGCACTTTTGGGGCCATTGCTTAAGAGGCACTACTAGTGACATTTTGTGGGGGAATTACATGTAGAATAATGTGTTGCATAATTTTATATGGGCATTATGGTGTGTGGCATCATGCGTAAGCGGCATTGCAGTGTGTAGGCTCTTGTGTAAGGTGCATTAGGGTGTATGGCATCATGTGTAAGGGGCATTACAGTGTGTGGCATAATGTGTACGGGGCATTATGGTGTGCAGCATATTGTGTAAGGGGCATTACGATAAGCGCATACAGTATTGTGTAAGGGGCATTTATGGTGTGTGGCATCACGTGTAAAGGCCCATACAGGGCCGGCACTACCCGCTCAGCAGAGGATGCAAAGCAGGTAGGCGCCGGGCAGGAGAGGCGCCACTGTCCCTGCTCTGCATCCCCTGCTGTCTCTGACTCTATGAGGCTGCCGGCTGCTGCTGCGCCTATCACACTGCAGGGCACGCAGCAGCGCCGGAGGCACAGAGTTCCCTCCAGGCTCCTATAGTATACATCAGGGCAGCAGTACGTACTAAAAGGGGCGGGGCTACATGGACGGAGGGGGCGGGGCTACACGGACGGAGGGGCGGGGCTATGATGGAGCAAGACTGAAGAGAGACACAGGAGAGACTGAGCTGCCAGGACAGCAGACTAAAGTGTGAGTGTACTAATGTTGGCAACTGGTGTGGGCACGTATATAGGCAGGTAGCATTACCAATGTCAGCAACTGGTGTGAGCATGTGTGTAGGCAGCATTACTAATGTCGGCAACTGATGTGGGGATGTGTATAGGTCAGGGCTGGGCAACACCGGCCCTCCAGATGTTAATGAACTACACATCCCAGGATGCTTTGCATTAGTTTTGCTATGTGGCCATGCTGAAACTGATGCAAGGCATGCTGGGATGTGTAGTTCATCAACATCTGGAGGGCCAGTGTTGCCCAGCCCTTGTATAGGTAGTGCTACTAATATCGGCAACTGGTGTGAGCATGTGTGTAGACATCGCTACTAATGTTGGCAACTGATGTAGGCATGTGTATAGTCAGCGCTACTAATGTCAGCAACTGGTGTGAGCATGTGTGTAGACAGCGCTACTAATGTCAGCAACTGGTGTGGACATGTGTATAGTCAGCGCTACTAATGTCAGCAACTGGTGTGTGCACGTGTATAGTCAGTGCTACTAATGTCGGCAACTGGTGTGGGCACATGTATAGTCAGCGCTACTAATGTCGGCAACTGGTGTGGGCACGTGTATAGTTAGCGCTACTAATGTCAGCAACTGGTGTTGGCACATGTATAGTCAGCGCTACTAATGTCGGCAACTGGTGTGAGCATGTGTGTAGACATCGCTACTAATGTCGGCAACTGATGTAGGCATGTGTATAGTCAGTGCTACTAATGTCAGCAACTGGTGTGGGCACGTGTATAGTCAGTGCTACTAATGTCGGCAACTGCTGTGGGCACGTTTATAGTCAGCGCTATTAATGTCGGCAACTGCTGTGGGCACGTGTATAGTCAGTGCTACTAATGTCGGCAACTGCTGTGGGCACGTGTATAGTTAGCGCTACTAATGTCGGCAACTGCTGTGGGCATGTGTATAGTCAGTGCTACTAATTTCGGCAACTGGTGTAGGCACGTATATAGTTAGCGCTACTAATGTCAGCAACTGGTGTGAGCATGTGTGTAGACAGAGCTAGTGATGTCGGCAACTGGTGGGGGCACATGTATAGGCAGTGCTACTGCTGTTGGCAACTGGTGTGGGTATATGGTTACACAGTGCTACTAATGTCGGCAACTGGTGTGGGCATATGGTTACACAGTAGCGCCTTGAGTCCTGTTGGAGAAAGTGCGCTATATAAATTCTACTTACTTACTTACAGTGCTACTGATGTCGGCAACTGGTGTGGGCATATGGTTACACAGTGCTACTAATGTTGGCAACTGGTGTGAGCACTACGTATAAGCAGAGCAACTACTTTTGGCAACTGGTGTGGGCGTTCTGAATAAGCAGCCTTTCAAATGTGGGTATATCCAGAAGTATTCGGAGCATTATGTGTAGCATAATGTGTGTCAATATCATATGGGCATTATGGTGCATGGCATATTTTGTAAGGAGAATTACGGTGTGTGGCATAATGTGTAATGGGCATTATGGTGTGCTGCATATTGTGTAAGGGGCATCATGATGTGTGACATAATGTATAATTTGCATTACTGTGTGTGGTATAATGTGTAATGGGCATTGAGGTGTGAAGCATAATGTGTTATGGGGATTACAGTGTAATTGGTACTTTTATGTGACAATGCCCCTTCCCCATAAAACTACGCTCCTACATTTTTGCGCGCTCCTACGGCGCAAACTCCCCCTGTTTTTTTAACTCATGGCACCAAAATGGCTAGTTACAGCTGTGTAAGGTGAATAATATTGTGCTACTATGTGGTGTAATTTGGAGTGGGAGTATTATTGTGTGGCCATTCCCCTTCCTTGAGAGATCACACATTTTTCTTTTGGTGTGCGCTGTCCCTTTGTAAAGCTTGGGTGGGCGCAAATTTATAGTTTGCAGGAGGACGCCGAACCCCCTAGCACCGGCCCTGGGCCCATACACACTATAAGATTATTTTATGAATCTGGCTGGTTGGAATGAAAATCTGGAAATATCTTTCAGCAATAACAATTGACTGTTTGCTGCCAAACTTGTAAAAGAAAAAATAATAATTCAGACAAATTGGTTAAATCCATTTATGCAGGTGATGTTTTTGTCCATTTTCCAGCATTTGGGAGCAAATACGGTAGTTGATTTTAATTAGTTCCCAGAAATTGCCAAATTTTTATTCCAACCAGCCAGATTGGAAAGATAATCTTATAGTGTGTATTAGCCTTTAAGGGCATTACAATGTGTGGCACCATGTTAATTGGGCATTATGTGGACACAACCTTTCCCCACAAAGCCACACCCCTACATTTTTGGCACACAAATACCCTGTTTTGACTGTGGGGGGTACCAACTCCCTTTTTTGGTACAGTTTATAAGAACCATGTTGCTAGTTTTGTAATAAATTGGCATTAGATGCCGCGCTCACCTACACATGTACAGTATATAAACGTTCCCAAAACTATTTGATGATAATGATTACTTTGATAACTACTGGCATTAGAAGGCCTATTTACACATGCAGTGAGTAATACCAAGGGTTCAGCTAGACATTAAAGTCTAATGACATATATTTAGGTACATTAAATCATTTACTGTAGATAATTAAAGGTAATTTTGTCTAAGGCTACATAAAGCAAAGAAAGAATTAAAAATCCATTTTATAAAAACAGGGTAACGTTATTGTAATAAAAAAGATCTCTATGCTAAAATGATGTAATTTTTTTGAATACATTAGAGAATAACTCTTCACATTCTGACTTACTATACCTTAACTAATTATGGGTTATGTGTGCAGCACTGAATTATGGGGGTTATTCTGGTCCACCATACCCCGCCCGGCAAATGGATGTTTTGCAAAAACATCCATTGGCATGCCGCGGGTAACCGCCCACATCTTTCGATGGTCGCCGACCATCGAAATATGTGGTGCGTGCACGTATATAAAGTGACTTTTAAGTCACTTACATATGCTTACATACAGGCACGGATATGGGGGGGGGGGGCATCTGACATCCGGTGATGTCAGCTGCCCGCCCCCCGCACCCACGTCACTGCCTCATTGCCATGAGAACACCCAGCATTCTCATGGGAATGTCCATGGAACGCTGGGCATTCCCATATGGTAACGGGCGAGCCTGGTGCTTCCCACCCATCTCCGCCCCCCGCATGCTGTCATGAGTGCGTGCACCCGGCAAACCGAAAGTTTGCCGTGGGTGCACACACCCTACATCTGCACATGTGTAGAATTGCTCCTGCGCATGCTCAGACGCGCACCAGCGGTCCTCCGTGCGAATGCACAGAGGACAGAATGGATTTGATTAATATGTAGAGTGTAAGGTAAACCTTTATGTTTCCTTTACTCTCTAAACCATTACCCTCCAAAAATCTACTGTATACCAAAGGCACAAAAGCATGGGAATGTATAGGAAAAGGCTGAAAAAGGGGCAGACTAGATGGGCCAAATGGTTCTTATCTGCCGTCAAATTCTATGTTTCTATGAAAATATTCTCAGGCTATTAATGTCCTACTGCCTGAGCCAGTATAACGTGTCCATTATGTATAATGAACCTAGTGCCTGTAAAATGGGCATTTACTGCTGGCATAAAAGGGGCTAAGTTGTATAATATGGGTTATTTGTGGAATTTATATATTTAAATGAAATATAATACTCTCTGACAATGCTAAATCTAGGACAAGGACACTCAGCCAATGATTCATATAAAGGAAAGAAATTGTGGAAAAAATATGAATACATTATTTATTAAAATTGACTATTTATACAAAATATCTTCCATCTCGACCACTCCGTTCTGCACAAGATCTGCGTCTCTCTTCTGCACGGATCACTAGCTCCCATTCACTATTACAGGACTTTCATTGGGCTGCTCCCATCCTATGGAATGCCCTTCCACGCACAATAGCCACTAGCCTCCAAACTTTCAAGCGTTCCCTTAAAACTCACCTCTTCAGGCAAGCCTATCATTGTTAAGTTCTAAAACATTACCCTCTGAGGTACTTATGTATTATATAGCTTTTCTTCTGGACCTGCAACTTGGTGGGACTGCTATGCTATTACTGGTGCCTGTCCTTCTGTTTCCCTCCTATATCCCTATAGATTGTAAGCTTGCAGCAGGGCTCTCCTACCTCCATGTCTGTCTGTTGTTACCCAGTTTGTTTCATCACTGTCTACTATTGTAAAGTGCAACGGAATCTGCTGCGATATATAAGAAACTGTAAATAAATAATAAATAAATATCAAGAATACATACACAGGACAGGAAGTGAGTGCAGACTGAAGACCTGTCAGGGAGAGTTCGGGATACCATAACCTTATAGAGAGAGAGTTTTAGAGTGAATGATTTTATTAGGAGAAAATAAGCCCATATACAGCCGAAAGTACTTGTATTGAAAATGTATCAAAGGTGGATATTCCCTATCAGTACTATATCATTCGTACACCCAGCTGCCTCTAGTGGATCTATGATCATGAAACATGGAAGACAACTTCATCGCCAACTTATGATCCAAGTTTGACAAATATATTTTACAACGGGAAGGAATGAAAATTTGACATATTTTTATTTCAGCATTAGTTGTCAAGAAACCAAACATCTACAGTATGCAAAGTGTTAGTTCAAACAGTCGAGGACTCTGAGTTATTCAGTTCAACATAAATCATTCATCCGTAATCAATTTTTAAAGTTGTTTGGTACAGTATGCTAGAAATTTTACTTTTTTGACAATGTTACAAACTGTCCTATGAAAATAAAAAATCCGTTCGACAAAAACATTGAGAACTACCTGCATATACTGTACATGATTTTTTACATATAATTTGCTAGTAAATTTCCTAGTTAAGCCTTTAAGAAAGGCCTGGATTAGTTTGTTAATGAAACAGCCTGGAGCGATAAGTAGCATATGGTAAACTGTTGTAACTGAATGGTAGCAGGTTTGGGAAGAACACGCTGTTCGGTATTCTGGATTCCCAGAGGCTGAGTGGATGTATTTTTTCTTGGCATCATCTCAGTAGTCTATAACCAATGAGCACATATTATTCAATCTTTGGATTATATAAATTCACCACAAATGTGTGGAGGATGGAGGATCAACAAAGTCATATAGGCCATCTGTCTTAATGATTCTATTTATAATTTGCTCCTAGCCATGTGGGAAATATAGAGCTTTGTGTGTTTCTGTCCTTACTACAGATGTAGCCATGTTTGTTGTAAAGTGGCATGCTGGATCAAAGCAGCCAGTGATCACTCCATTCATTTGTAATAGAGATAAAGGAAAATGTATTGTTGACTGTGGTCTGTTTATCAAACTGTCTTGATTTTTGATTTGCAGTGCTGATCCGTCTATATTGTATGCAGACTCTATTCCTCTCTATGTGTTGGCCAGGGCCACAGCAGCCATGGTGACTCATCCGAGTGATATCATCAGTGTGGAACAATAGATTCTGGCCAGAATGGTACCACTCCACCCACACCTGCCATGGCAAGCCACAGTATAGAAGGATCAACTGCTTATTTAGGTAAGACTTGCACATACAGATGTAGCACCGCTCATCCTTTCTACCTATGGCGAGTGTACGACCAGCCCGCCAAGGCACGCCACAGCCCGCCACAGCGTGCGGCATCGCAATACATTTTAAAAGCTTGGCGATTGGCAGTGGCGTCTCCGGACAAGTGCAATACTAGTGATCATCCACCAGATGTCACTTTTTGAAAACCTCATTGTGCATGCATGAAATCTGTGCTGCAGGGCGTGCATGAAGCGCAGGAACTACAGTAAAGTACACTTTGCTACTATTGTACTGTCCAGTGGCGTAAGTTCATAGGAGTCGCCCGGAGGCGGTAAATATAGTGGTGCCCCCCCCCAACCCCCATCGCATTTGTAGATATCAACCTAAAAATAAAAACTTTTATATTATATTTGATATATACTGTGTGTGTGTGTGTATATATATATATATATATATATATATATAGCGTCTCAGGATTTCACACACCCAACGGGCAGAGAATCAGCACGGCACTGCAGCAATTTTCAAGGAAGAAGCGGCTGCGTTTGGAACCGCTTCTTCCTGCTAGCGCTATTATGGCGCGAAGCAGGCTGTTAGTCACCTGGCACACGCTGGTAAGCGTGCGCACCTGTGACTTCCGGTCTCCAGGTACTTAAACCAGACGCTGCAGCCTCTTTGGGTGTCTCACCCACTGCACCTATGCTGGTGTACACACTTCGCTCCTGAAGCCTTATCCTCACCTTTACTCACCACTAAAACGTAAGTTTACTGCTACCTGATCACTCTCTGATGTATAGATTTGTTTTTGTGCACTAATGGGCATATCTGCAATATTTGTATATCTCCAGGCTCCTTGATAAAGGTCCATTTTCTATAGGACCGAAACGTCGGGGCTATGGTGAAGTCAGGATTTACTTGACATGTTATGTTGAAAATAAAACTATCTTTATTTTTATCAAAAGTATTATTCTTTGATAAAGTGGAGAGTGCTTGCGTCTCGATAAGAGAACCCTAGCTACATATTGGAGGACTGATTCCTGTCTGGACTCCTTCGCATGCACCCCACAGCTGATCTATCACCCCCAGTGTGAGTGCGGTCTTTCCTTGGATTATATATATATATATATATATATATATACACACACACACATATATATATGTATAAATATATATATATATATATATACACATACATATACACACACAGATACTGTATATACTATACACATACTATATATACATTATATATATATATACACATACACACACACGTGTATGTATGTATGTGTGTATATATATATATATATATTTATAAACACACTTATATGTGTAATGCATACTCTAAAAGTTAGCCAGTCCTACTTGTGCTGCTGATACTAAGAGCGGGTCCCATGCTGCTTCAGAGATCCCGTCTCCTTCCTCCGGGCAGCCTGCCCTGCACACCACCCAATCAGGGTCCGGCAGGCTGCAGATACACATTTCATTGGACAGCTGAGCCGTCGCTCAGCTGTCCTGGATAGCTCTGCAGCAGGCACCTGACGAGCTGTCAGTGTGCACTGCAATAGAGAGGGGAGCTGCGCTGCGCTGCGGATCGGATCCGTTGTAGAGATCCGATCTGCGGCAAGCTGCAGTGGACAATATTAGGGAGGGGGGGGGGCTGTGTCAGCGGCGGGTTTCTTTCTGCAGCGGGTACGTAGTCTTGCTTGTACCTGCTCTCTGTGCCCCTCCGATGGCTAACGCCCGGCGGCAAAAGTCTCCATTGCCCCCGGGAGTTACGCCACTGGTACTGTCCAGTAAGCCTAGTCAGCGCCTCTCTCACACCGCCGGCGCCAGCATGATCCCCTCTCTTTGGAGGACAGGGGATCAGGCTAGCGCCAGCGGAGAGGCGCTCCATCTGTTTGACACGCAGGAGTGTCTCAGACGCTCCAGTAATGAGATGCTCCTGCGCCTGAGTTTCTACTATGGCAGGGTAGTACAGTACAGTACTTTGCTACTATTGTACTGTCCAGCAAGCTGTACTGTCCTGTTCTGTAGATAGTGTACACACTAATAAATAAAGTAACATTGAATTGTGTACAGTATCATTACACTACCTTATACTGTACGTCTCATTGGTTTTGTCGAAACCTACTGTACACATGTACAGTAGGTTTGTACAGTATTGTAGTTTTAACACACATACAAAATTCAGGCCTCCCAATAAGGCTTTCCGTGTGTCTAAATTTGCACGGACGCTTGAGCGTCTACACGGGCACTACACTGGAGCGGCAAGGACGCTAATGCGTCTCAGTGTATTGATCCCACAATACAGTTGATTGGTGGCCACATTTTGGTGTTATTACATTCACAGTAAGTTACTGTACTTTATATTTAACAAACAAGAAAACGTTCCAGTCTTTCAATAAAGCTTTTCTTGCGTCAAAATTTGCACGAAGGCTAGCGGGTCTAAACTGGTCTACAAGGGTCTACACTGGAGCGGCGCAACACTAATGCGTCTCATTGGGCCTTATTTTGGTTAATTCTTTCTGACAAAATCCTTCTTAGATGGACAAAACCATGTGCACTGTAGGGGGGGCAGATGTAACATGTGCAGAGAGAATTAGATTTGGGTGAGTAATTTGTTTATGTGCAGGGAAAATACTGACTGCTTTATTTTTACACTGCAATATAGATATCACTTTGAAGTAAAACCCCACCGAAATCTAATTCTCTCTGCACAAGTAACACCTGCCCCACCTGCAGTGCACATGGTTTTGCCCATCTAAGAAGGATTTTGTCAGAAAGAATGAACCAAAATAAGGCCCATTGTTTTGTTCAATAGTGTACAGTACTGTAGGTGCTACAGTAGGATGCATCTTTACTGTTCAGTACAGTACATTAAAGTCCAGTTTGCCTGAGTTCGATTCGTAAAGGGATCATTTTAATTTTACACACAGCACTGTTACAGTCATGTATACAGTGGTACTGTAGATTTAGTAAGCTCAGTGAAGTGATAAAATGTCTGGTTTTTCTCTTTCAATGGTCCTGGTGACACAGCTCAACACTGGGATGTAGGAGGGTCCGAAGGAGCCAGGCACCTATCCTAAAGTTTTAGAGGGTAGGCTCCTCCCCTACTGCATCCCTGGACTCTTCAGTTCGTGTTAGGTGCCCACTGGAGTGGGTGCTATTCTAAAGGGCTGCAGGAGCAGCCGAAGAATTAGAGTAGTTAGGGGATTTTATTATTTTATTAACTTTTACCCTAGCTAGGTAGGCACAGTGTGAGGATTCTCATAGTGAATCCTCACACTGCTTGCGCAGCAGGAGCTGACAGAAGCGCGTCCTGTCAGCTCACTGTGCACAGGGGAGACACTGTCTGGTCTCCCTGTGCAGCGCTTATAGCCTTTTCTAAAAGGCTGCCTGGGCTCCGGAGTACCCTGAAACCGGCTCCACGTTTAGGTGGGGATCATGGGGGACAGGCGCTCCGTGATGGCGGCGGCCATTTTATGCGGAGCTTACACGCTGAGCTCCTAGATGAGAGGACAGCAGCGTTGTGACAGGCATGTTCCAAGTGATCCCCATTTGAGGGGGAGACACTGGAACTAGGAAATCCTACCTAAGGAGCGGCTTGCTGGGGGTGGTTGGCGCCAAAAGGTCACGGACCCCGCAGCAGCAGGGACCTGTGGTCTCTTCCTTCACTCTGACTTTGGCGCCTTTCAGAACGCTTGCAGCGGAGCTGAGCTGGCTTACTGATCCTGGCAGAGTGACTTGGATTTCCTGGGCATCGCTTCCCCGCAGTTGAAACCAACAGACAGATAAGTGACTGGGTGCATTGCTCTGTATAAACGCTTGTACATTGTTTGCACTGTGTATACTGATAGATATACATTTATCACTTGCATCATGTCTGAGCATCAGGCTGTGGTTTTGGGGGAGGGAGCCCTTAATGCACTGAGCGCGTGCAATGTTTGCACACAAAAATTTGTCCCTGAGCAGATGGCCAAGGGGGGCTTATGTATTACTTGCGCTGATGTGAGACCCATGGGCAGTGATCCCCATAGGGCAGAGCATATGGAACCTGCGTGGGCCAGGGCCCTAGGCAGGTCAGTAAACGCTTTGGTGCAGCTTTTGGACAGGCAGAGTGATGGGCTGGTAGAATCACAGAGACCTATGCCATCATCTCAGCAGTCGTCTGGCTCCTTGCCTCTTACCCAGGCAGATCCTGCACTTATCCAGGTGATGCAGGATACTGCAAAAGGCATTAACAGGTTCAGTGAAATGCTGGACAAAATGGATGATGTGGCAGGGACCCCTAGAAGGTCTTATGCTTTAACTACTGTGGTAGATGAAGAGGAAGGAGAGTATACTGACATCCCCTGGGATCAGGGTGATGATTGGGAAGAGAACTCTGCTGCTGGTATAGAGGATCTCATTGTAGCTGTGAAGCAGGCTTTAAAGCTGACTGTGGAGGATAAGACTCCTGTTAAAGGTGTTTTTAAGCGACAGCGGAAGGAGGCTGTTACTTTTCCTTCAGATGAGGGGTTACAGGAATTGTTAGAAGGGGCTTGGAAAACTCCTGATAAGAGGCTTCAGATGCCAAAACGATTCCTTAATCTGTACCCCATGCCAGAGTCTCATGCGGAGCTCTGGGAAAGGGTCCCAGTTGTGGACGCTTCAGTGGCACGTTTGTCCAAGGCTACTGTATTACCAGTACAAGGCGGTGCAGCTTTTAAAGATTCTGTGGATAAAAAGCTGGAGGGAAACCTCAAGGCTATCTTTGAAGGGGTGGGGTTTACCTTACGACCCCTTATTGCTTCAGCCTGGGTTTCTAAGGCCATGATAGAGTGGGCTGGTGAATTATGCACCATGCTGCAGGCTGACCCGGGTGCATTACTGCTTGCAGAAAAGATTAAGGCAGCAGCAGAATATGCAGTTGAAGCAGAGGAGGAAGCTATTAAAATGGCAACCAGAGTGTCCACAGTCTCCATTAATGCCAGGAGAGTGCTTTGGCTTAAAGCCTGGGAAGCAGACAATGAGTCCAAGAAGGCTCTGGAAACATTAGCCTTCAAAGGAAAGGTACTCTTTGGTACCGAATTAGAGGAGATTATAAAACAGGCCACAGGCGGCAAAAGTACATTCCTGCCGGCCTCCTCAGCAAAGCAGACATCCAGATTTTCTGCTTTTAAGCCGTCCTTTCGGCCCTCCCCTAGAGGTGGTGCGTCCTTTCGAGGACAGTCTTTCAGGGGAAGGTTTCAGCCCTCTAGAGGCAAGACACAAAAGTCAAAATTTGGCTCTTTTCACAAGAAGCCTGCCAATAAAGGAGAGGATAAACCCTCTGCATGACTGTCAGGGGCTTTGCCCGACAGTGACAAAAGTGGGCGGGCGTCTCACACACTTCAGGGACGCTTGGGCTTCTCTAGGCCAGGATGCCTGGGTGCTAGACATCATAACACAGGGTTACAAAATCCCTTTCAGAGGGCCACCTCCGAAGAGGTTCATTCCCACATCCTTACCAAAGGAGGCACGGCTGCGTACAGCTCTTGTGAGAGCAGCGCACTCCCTTTTGGAAAAAGGGGTGGTTACACTAGTCCCCAAGACAGAGTGGAAGAAAGGCTTTTACTCCACGCTGTTCCTGGTGCCCAAACCAGACGGGTCTTTCAGACCAATACTAAATTTGAAGTCTCTAAATGTTCATTTATGGGTAGACCATTTCAAAATGGAGTCTCTACGGTCAGTACTCCTGAGTCTGGACCAGGGAGAATTTTTGGCGTCCATGGATGTCCAGGACGCATATTTGCACGTTCCTATACACCCGGAGCATCAGACCTTGTTGAGGTTTGCCATAGGAGACCTGCATTTACAATTCCGGGCGTTACCCTTTGGGCTAGCAACCGCGCCAGGGGTATTCACAAAGATAATGTCAGTAATGGCGGCGGTGCTGAGGCTCAGGGGAATCACAGTAATACCCTATTTGGACGATCTCCTGTTCAAAGCAGAGTCAGCAGCCATGCTGCAGAGTCACTTGGCAGAGGCCATCAGTTTTTTGCAGGCTCACGGCTGGATTTTAAATTTGCAAAAATCTCAGTTGGTACCGTCACAAAGGCTCCAATTCTTGGGAGTCATACTGGACACCCATCTTCATCGGGTATTCCTCCCGGAGGTAAAGGCCAGGGATCTGGTCACCCTAGTCCAGGAGATTCTCAGGGCTCAGAGCATTTCAGTATGGAGGTGCCTCAAGCTCCTGGGGAAGATGGTGGCGTCATTCGAGACGCTTCAGTTTGCCAGGTTCCACTCTCGGAGGTTCCAATGGAACATTTTGTCAGCCTGGTCAGGAAACACTTTGACCATGAAATCCGAGATGATAGTGCTGTCTTCGGACACCCGAGAATCCTTGAAATGGTGGACAGAAGTAGATTCCCTTCAGTGGGGTCGGTCATTACAGACCTGGGACTGGTTGATAGTAACTACCGACGCCAGTCTCAGGGGCTGGGGGGCAATAGCCCTGGATCTCAGGCTTCAGGGCCTGTGGACGGCAGAGGAATCAGCGTTACCAATCAACATCTTGGAGCTGAGAGCTGTCTGGAAAGTGATTTCCTTGGCGGGAGACAGGTTACAGAACCTCCCTTTGAGGATTCAGACCGACAATGCCACAGCTGTGGCGTATCTGAATCACCAGGGAGGTACACGCAGCAGATTGGCCATGTGGGAGGTATCCAGAATCTTCCTATGGGCGGAACAGAATGTTCCAGCTGTATCGGCTATATTCATCCCAGGAATAGAGAATATAGAAGCCGACTTCCTGAGCAGGGAGGAGCTCAAGGAAGGGGAATGGAGCTTACACCCTCAGGTGTTTCAACAAATCACCTCGATGTGGGGAACTCCGGATGTGGACCTGATGGCATCCAGGATCAACCGTCAAGTGCCCAGGTTCTATGCCAGAACAAGGGATCCACTAGCGGAGGCAGTGGATGCCATGACTATTCACTGGCAGGGAGATCTCCTTTATGCATTCCCACCAGTACCAATGTTACCGAGACTTCTGAAGAAAATACAGGGGCAGAAGGTTCCAGTGATCTTAGTGGCCCCAGATTGGCCAAGGAGATCCTGGTACTCGAGGCTTCAGAGGTTGTCTGTGGACTCATGGCGTCTACCTCTGAGACCAGACCTTCTAAGACAAGGCCCGTTCAATCACCTGGATTCAGATCGATTGATTTTGACGGCCTGGCTATTGAAACCACCATTTTGAAAAGAAAAGGGTTTTCTGAGGCAGTAGTACAGACGATGATAAAAGCCAGAAAAGCTGTATCTTCGGCAAATTATTATAGAGTCTGGAAGACTTACATTCGATGGTGTGAGAGAAGAAAGGCTCATACATCTCATTTTAAGCTATCAAGAATGATGGAATTTTTACAAGATGGTTTTTCATCGGGCCTAAGCCTTCAGTCACTGAAGGTACAGATTTCGGCCTTGTCCATCTATTTCCAGAAAAAGATAGCCATTTTGCCGGAAATTCAAACCTTTTTACAAGGAGTATCCAGGTTGAAACCTCCATACAAGCAACCAGTAGCACCTTGGGATCTATCACTGGTTTTGGAATGCCTTCAAAAGGCACCTTTTGAACCTTTAAGGTCGGCTGACTTTAAGTTTCTCACGTGGAAGCTAGTGTTTTTGTTAGCAGTAGCATCTGCTAAAAGAGTTTCAGAATTGGGAGCTTTGTCATGTAAATCTCCCTTCTTAATTTTTCATGATGACAGGGCTGTTTTAAGAACAGTGCCTCAGTTTTTACCGAAGGTGGTATCTACCTTCCATTTAAATCAGGAGATAGTTCTACCTGTGTTTCAACCCCCAGAGGGGTCTAAGAAAAGGGACAAGTTGAGAACTTTGGATGTTGTGCGTGCCTTACGCATATATGTGGACAGAGTGAAGAGTGTCAGGAAGACTGACACATTGTTGGTATTGTACGACGTACACAAAATTGGTTGGCCTGCATCTAAGCAGACTATTGCTAGGTGGTTGCGGTCTGTGATAGCCTTTGCATACACCAAAGTGGGTAGACCAGTACCGGCCAAAATAAATGCGCATACCACCAGGTCAGTTGCCACCTCTTGGGCGGTTCGACATGGGGCCACAGCTGAGCAGGTTTGCAGAGCTGCCACTTGGTCATCTGTTCACACATTTGTCAAATTCTATAGATTCCATGAGTTCGCGTCGGAGGACGCATCATTCGGGCGAGCAGTGCTGAGAGCTGCAGACCTGAGCGTACCCTCCCAAAGGACCGGCTCTGGAACGTCCCAGTGTTGAGCTGTGTCACCAGGACCATTGAAAGAGAAAAAGGGATTTTTGTAAGAACTTACCGTTCGAATCCCTTTCTCTGATATGGTCCTGGTGACACAGCGATCCCTCCCTTACGCTCAGTAAGTATGCCAGAAGTTTCATGATGTTCATGTTAAAATGGTTAAAAGTTAACAGTTTTCTGTTATAAAATGTGCATATAATATGTGCAGGCGTTTGTACTGAGTTATGTATTCCAGTGGCTTTGAAAGATTGAACTGAAGAGTCCAGGGATGCAGTAGGGGAGGAGCCTACCCTCTAAAACTTTAGGATAGGTGCCTGGCTCCTTCGGACCCTCCTACATCCCAGTGTTGAGCTGTGTCACCAGGACCATATCAGAGAAAGGGATTCGAACGGTAAGTTCTTACAAAAATCCCTTTTTATCAGTGGTCAATCAGCTGCTACTGTATAGTACAGTACATTACACACACCTTTGATAAAGCTGCCAGGTGCAGAGAATTGCGTCAGCCACTGCTAAGCCCATCTTCCACCACGTTTACCAGGATTGTAGTCCGAACCAGCCTCACAGAATCAGTTTCCACCAGCGACCCTGTGCATCATCCAGGGTGCGCCCCGACTTCTTTCTTCATCTACCTCCACCCATATTGGCCATTTGGGACTTATACAACTATATCCATTGATCCTTTTCCAGTGGAGAGGTTATTTGTGCCATCTTGGGCCAACCACTTGGATACATGGACTACATCATCTGCCTATGGGACTAATCTTTCAGGAGTGGTAACTATCATTTATAAAACCAATACTGTTTGGCAAAAAGGAACGGACTCTCCTCCAAAATTATTGCTAGGTTTGAAGTGGAACATTTGATATTAGTAAATTTCTAGTAAATTTTTGTTTTAAAATGCTATATATGTTTTATGAATAATTAAATATATTGTAAAGATCATCCAATCGTATTAAGATATTTTAAAGGTACATCACTGCTTTTTTCTGTTGTCTTCTGTGCTGTTCAGTACCTGTCATTTTTTTCAAGCCAAGCATATACAGTACAGTAACTTCACAGTTACTGTAGGAGCTGATTGGCCGGTGATAAACTACTCACTACTCACTGGGGGGTGCGCAGAATGCGACACTTGTTCCGCACAGGACACACAGGGGCAGGGCGACATTTTTATTGTCTGCTGAGAAGGGAGAGATGGCTGCACCTGTATACCTTTACAGTACACCTAGAAGAGTGAGTTGTAATGCCTTAAAAATTTGGCATGTTTTTACAGCATTACTTTGTTTGCAAAGGAGTGCTGCTGTCTACATTTTATGCTATATATTAGAAGAGAGTACCGTCACTCATGTCTAATATTAGCTGCAATAATTAACAGTGTCACAACGTAGCCCACAGCATATAGAACAGGAATAACGGGCACTCAGGGACTCCAACAGCAGGTGAAACAAGACAAAGCTTTATTTCATCATTGGTCTATCCTGTCAGTTGGAGTCCGTGAGTACCCGTTATTCCTGTTTTATATATATATATATATATATATATATATATATATATAAATTATATATATAGGTGGCTGTGGCACTCCGTGTTGTCTGTACCAAAGGTACTATAGCTTGCTCAAAGACTCCGGTGCCTTCCAATGAATGCAGGGCTGTGAGGCTCTGTGCAAAGGGCACCCCTACTCACAGAGTTTTTTGTGGTATCAAAACATAGAAAGGTTTCTTTAATTGTTCCCCGTTCCCATGTGTCTCATTTATGATGTACTTTTCCAGAGATTCTCGGTGCATGGGGTGCATGGGAGTGGGTTAGTGCTGCAGCTTCACCTAACTGGCAATATGGCAATGGCAAGAATAACGTAATGTCTGCAATAGGCATGGAGTGGGTTAAACATCCAAGACTGTTGTGTGACCTAGGGAAGCATGTGACTCGGTGGTCCAATAAGGACTTAGGGAAGGGCAGTGTTAGCTGGGATATCAGGGCAGGAAAGGGAGGAGTATTTCTCTCTTTCCTGAAAGTTTTCCCGCCCTCCCTCCCTTGTGTTATTATGGTTGGGTGGGTGTTAATCGCGTTGGCTGATAGGCGGGAAAGAACGGCAGGTGAATAGAATTAGTTCTTATTCAAATGATGATGCTACGTATATGTTTGCTTTTCGGTGCGCTCGCCTCTCATTGGCTTAGGCCTTCGCTCGATCTCCCGCTCGGGGGGCAGCGAACCCATCAGATGGGTGGGTAGTCAATGCAGTAGGTCGAGCGGATACAGCTTGTTAGGGTAGGCTTGATTACGTATGCAGATTGTGTGGGTGGAGCTTAGTTAACTAGCCGTTCTTTCTGGGCCACCATTAATTAATTAATTATTAATAAATTAATCTAGCTTAAAAGTGCTAAAATAAATCAGCTAACAATTTCTGCCAAACCTAAGTCTCCGAGTCTTTATTTTAGGTTTAGTTTGTAAGTTTTGAAATGTGATGTATACACATGCTAGAGGTCACACACATCAGATGCTAGGATGTTTATATGACAATGATTAATGGAGCAGAACATCAGCAGCCAAGCCATCCGTGATTGCACAAGTGTACTGTGCATTCCTGAGAGTTGACTAAGTCCCATGACACGTTGCAGCAGAGAACAGAGGCAGAGAGGTTTTTGATGAGTTGTGATTGGTGGAGCTCATTACATGCTTCTCATGTCCAAGGACAAAAGCAGCAGCTTAGTCATGGGTGGGTTTGGATTCAGAGGGAGCACTATGACTGTGAGTTCTCCTACAGAGTAAAGGGTAGAGGGACAAAAACAGGCTTTTCATGTGGTATGTGCACAGCCCCTGTACACTGGACACAGCCCCTGACACACTGGAC
This sequence comes from Crinia signifera, assembly GCF_055691185.1. Classification (NCBI taxonomy): domain Eukaryota; kingdom Metazoa; phylum Chordata; class Amphibia; order Anura; family Myobatrachidae; genus Crinia; species Crinia signifera. Next base: position 186,334,004 of record NC_139217.1, read on the forward strand.
ACAGCCCCTTGTATTATGGACACTGCAGCCCCTGTACACTGAGTGTACAGTCAGCAGCACTGCAGCCCCTGCGTGTGAGCACTGCAGCCCCTGCGTGTGAGCACTGCAGCACCTAGTTTACAACAAAATAAAAAATCAGTCACTAAATAAATCACAGGGCACGGAGCATGGAGCACAGAGCACAGATCCCAACCACCGTCTTCCCTCTCCTATAATGGATTAAAGATGGCGGGGCGCGCGTGCGTCTTATATAGAATCCAGATCCCACGAGAATCCGACAGCGCGATGATGACGTTTTGCCTCGTTTTCGGTCCGGAATTCAGGCGAGAACTCCCGAGCCGGCTCGGATCCTCACTCGGATCACCATATTCGGATCTGTCTGACTGACACTTTTCCAAGTAGCAGGACAGGCGAGTTGCTAGCAGCCGCCGAGCTGCCCGCCGGTGAAAGAAACTGCAAAGTGCCGCAAGCTGGGGATTCCTTCATGTGGTATCCGTGAGTGATCAGCTGTCTATGCACTAAGTGTTCCTGTATTTTGCCAGTGTGGATAATTGTAATACACCATGTGGTTTTAAGTCCACCACTGAGAACTTTTATGGTACGAGCAATGTACTAGTGATATTTGTCACTTTTAACTATTAAAAACTTTTGATACTTATGTATTATCTGGGCTCCCATGTTAAATGCACCCCATTTTTTTATACCCCTACTATCCAACTACGCATGGAGTTGATTTTATATAGTGTGGCGAGCGCAGCGAGCCACCGTGCCCGAAGCGTGGAGAGCGGACGCGGTCTCATAAGAAAAATGGGAGCCCAGATATTACATAAGTACCAAACTTTTATATGTTTTGACAATACTAAGCTATTGAGCGCCCCTTCTTGTTCTTTGTTTGTATATATATATATATATATATATAAAATTAGTGTATATCTGCACTCACGACCGTCCACTGACAAAAGTGGGGTGCACCAGTATGGTAGCAGTTAAAGCTCCTATTTATATCTAAGCCGGGCCAATCAAGGTCCAATCGGGGCACTCACCATAAGTTGAAAATTGAGAAAAGTTTTATTAATACATCCCCAAATGCATAGCGGACCAAAAACCGCACAGCTACCAGCATAGGTGTGTGCCCATTGAGTGTTAGGGGTGCACAGGCACCCCCTAATACTGTGCCCCACCCTTATGAACACCTCTGCCGCTAACAATACCAGAAATACCCTTAACCAAAGACTTTTGCCTTTTAGAACTGTATTCCATTTAAAGAAGCGCATTTAAAGAAGTGCCCACCAATCAATTATATGTGTGTTTGCATTATTAATTGAACTAGACCATTGTCATATCACTAAATACCTGCGTCATCCATATATGTTTATGACTGTATTTGCATGTACTGTTACACAGAGTAATTAGAAGATTAAAATTGAAATAGGCAGGAGATTTTGGTGTGGCTGAGAGACTTTTGTATTGTAGCGAGTGCCAATAGATGATGGAAGACACGCCTGATTGGCGGTGTTAGACACGCCCAATAGGTGGAGCTATGTACACTCCTTTGATGGTGCACCCCCTAATAAAATGTGCTGCGCACGCCTATGACTACCAGTATCAGAAGGTACTGAGCAAGCCTGGGGCGCCCACTTTAATAACACCACTAATGAGTCACATTGCATCAAGCAGATCCGTTGTGTAGTTACTTACGGAAGCGCCGTGTGTTCAATTTGTGTATCCATCGGCATACTTCCTCCCATGTCCTACCGGAAAAGTATGGCTGTGCGTGTCAACTACCAGAAATCATAATGCAGTGCGTGTCAATATCCAGGAAATCCACATACTTACATCTAACAGCACCACAGAGATAGTGTAACCATGTGTTTCAACCGCCGGTTGCACCATCATGTTGTGTATTCAAGCACAGGAAATATTAGATGATGTGGAGATTGTCATAGTAACCTATACCACATAAATGTTCTCTACATATTTATTGCATAAGACTGATCCATTACTTAATGTACATTATTCTCATAGTCTACCTATTATTACCCTTAGTCTTCATATAGCTTTAGCACAACTTCAGATCACTGATCACATGAATTTGTAAGAAACATGCACAGATCATTGCGATCTGTGCATGGTTCTGGTGTAAAAAAAAAAGAGTTAAATCAAAAAAGTTTAAATAAAAAAACGGCTTGAGCATAACAAGCCCCGGGCTCAAGAGCCGGTCCTGGTTTCATAAAATCACGGGGCAGAAAAAATAGGGGTCCCTTGGATTTTATAAAACCAGCACCAGGCTCAAGGGCCGGTCCTGGTTCCCAAAATACGGGGCACAAAATGGGTAGGGGTCCCCCGTATTTAAAGAACCAGCACCGGGCCCAACCAGCCATCAGGGTAATGCCACAGCCAGGGAGAGACTTTTTATATAAGTCCCCACGGCCAAAGCATTCACCCCATGACCGGTCAGCATGGGCAGGGGTCCTGGGGGAGTGGGGACCCCCCCAGACCGGGACATAGGCCCGCCCACCAGCCAATCATGGACCGGCATGGGGGTTGTCCCGGTCCATGATTGGCTGGTGGGCGGGCCTAAGTACCGGTCTGGGGGCGGAGCCCCAGATGTAAACAGAACACCGGAGCGTGATTAGAGTGCTGCAGCGCTCCCGGAAAAGCACTGAAGACGGCTGGTGAGTATATTTTCTCTCCACAGGTACCCCAGTGGATTCTACTGGAGAAGGGGACTGATACTTTGTGTCAAAATATGTCAGTATTGGATGAATGTGCTCCGTATGTAATAAAGTTTTACTGTCAGTGTGTGTGTGTATTTATTTAACTATTTGTGCTACTGTGGGACTACAAGTCCCAGCAGGCCCTTTATTGCCCCACATGCTGGGACTTGTGGTTCTCCAAGTCCCTGCATGTGGTGCAGGTTTGCTGGGACTCATAGTTCCACAGCAGTATACCATAGTTTTTCTATCTTTTTACACCAATTATCAGCTCGATGCCCACCCACATTTTAAAGATAACTATGTACTAACTAGGGTGTCTATGTGAGTATACCAGAAGCTTATCCAGATTGTCCCCAATATTCCCACTTGTTATGTGTTCTGCTCATGAGAACATAGGGGGTTATTTTGGTTCACTTCTTCTGGCAAATTCCTTCTTAGATGGACAAAACCATGGGCCTTATTCTGGTCGATGCGGTCCGTTCCGAATTCTTTCGGAGGGCACTTTTTAGCCATCTGCGCATGCGTAGGCAACGCTATGCACATGTGCCCTGCAAGGTCTCCGTACTCGTTCTCACTAATACCGTACAGAAATGTCCACCGAATTGACTCTGGAAATATGGGCGTAATATGGGCGTCATTCGGACTTACACAAGGGCGTGGTTTCAAAGTGGTAAAAACTGGGCGTAAATATGGGCGTACATGAGGGAGTGCACTAACTGTGGTTGGCGTGCATTCGGACAGCACACCGACTGCAAACGAACCAACACGCATGAAATATGCGGTCTTCATAAGCAAGTTTCACTTTGCGGAGACCACTTGTTCATGTGCTAGGCATTTGGTTCGCCCAATTAGTATGCCCGCACCTGAAGCACTCTCAGCTGAACACAATACAATCCACTCCTCTACTCATTTGTCATTAATTACACTCTTTTCATTGCTTCAATTGGAAGCATTGCTGCCTAAATGGAGAATGAACTCATGAGCATTTACCTAAAGGGGCATAGGCTGTAACCGGATACATAATTAGATATTATTCAATTACATATTAGCACAATAATCATACATCGGTTTTTATGTCAAAGTACAAATACAAAATAAGATAAAAAGTAAATACAACTAACAAAACAAAATGCACACTAAACAAAACTATGGGCCTTATTCTGCTCGATACGGTGGGAGCGTATACGGAAGGATCGGGTTTTTATTTTCATCTGCGCATGCGTAGCTTTCGCAATGCGCAGGTGCGGCGACCTCACACCGCTCACGGACAGGTCTCTCCGTGCGAAAAAAACCTGTCTGCAAGAGTACGGTCATTGTGGGTGGCATGGGGGCATTTTTAGGGGAGCGGCCGGAATAATGAGGAAAACTGGGCGTAAACATGGGTGTACACGGGGGTGTGCACACAAAATGTACGGTGCTACAACCGCTCGATTGGCGAACGCACTGTGAATTTTGGGCTAAAAACAGGCGGACGCCAAAGATAGCTCCAGACCACCCCTAGAGATACCGTATGAGAGCGGACGCCTGGGTCTGCTAATTAACGCTGATTACTACACCTGAATGTAATAAGCAATGCTGCAGCCTATTAAGTGAAAACCATGATTTCACTACCTGCAAGCCACACTCTAAATCTAAAGGTTGTTAATTTTAGGTAAGATTCATTCTAAGACCTGCTTATATATGTCAAGGTAGTTATTTTATAACCATCTACACCCATTCAGTAAGTGTTTTTGTATACTTTAAAAAGCAAGACACTCAATTCACAGAAGTCGACATGTGTCAACTTTTTCACTGTAACACCAACATACCTTTATTTAAAAGTAAAACCAATGTGGGGACACATAGATAGTGATTAAAATGCCACATTAGAACATAATAAATATACATGTAATGAGGGTTAAAATGTTGTTTTATTAGGGTGTTTATTAAGGTAGACAATTGAGTTAATAGAAAACAATTATTGAATAACAGTTAGAATAATTAATTAATTGTCTTAATTATAGTTGAAAGGCAAGATTTGCAGTGCCATATATGTGAAGGGTATGCCACCCTGCACGGACGTACGCTCACTCTCACGATCGGTGACACACGCTGAGTTTTCCATTGAAAAAAAAGCGAGACCAGTCCGTGCACTGTGGCGTACGCTCAGATATACGCAAGATGGTGGGAAAACGGACGATACCCATCCGTATATGGTGGCGCACGCTCTGTTGTACGCCAGTTATCGGTGGCTAAGAGGAGATCCGTCTGTGTACGGTGTACACCACTCCCCTTTGTCGGTGTTTGTGACCGTCCGTGTGCGGCTGTTTTGTGGGCGGACTTACGCTCACCGTCCACGTACGGGAAACGTACAGTGAAATGGACCGTACGTACGTTGCACCGACCTAACCAGAATAAGGCCCTATATGCGTGTACATAGTTAATTCCATATGAAAAAAACTGAGATTGGGAGAGTTAGAGCCTACAAATACCATCTTCTACTGGCCAGCAAACCACACGTCGTCTCACAAGAAGCAGGTCTCTTATGGTGAGTGACCTGACTGGGCCTTGATTGGTCCGGCTTGTATATATATTAGTTAGTTAGTTTATCATGGGGAATGTTGAGCCCCTGTATTTGTAGTCACAGGCCACTGCACCCCAATTTGGGAATGGCAAGTGCTGTTTGCACCTCATTTGTAGGAATGGCGAGTGAGAATCAATACAGGTATTGTATAAATGTGTAGGAACATGTACACTACAGTATGTGCTATATGAGTCTACATTCTAAAGACACAATGTAACTAATTGTATGCAATTGCATAGCAACAACATCAGCAGCTACCAGGCAAGCCTGTATCACCTTCACACAATAAATATGCATAATGTCAGCCACTCCGATATACTCCAGGGAGACCTATTATTTCTGTTTACATAATTTTTCACATTCATGTAGACAAATCACAGTTAACCCTTTCCCGACCGGGCGTTTTTTGTTAATTTTTTTTTTTTTTTCCTCCTCGCGTTCAAATAAGCGTAACTTTTTTAATTTTCCGGCTATATAGACACATGAGGGCTTTTTTTTTGCGGGACAAGTTGTACTTTTTAATGGTACCATTTACTATACCATATAATATTCTGGGGAATCATGAAATAATTCAATGTGGGGTAAAAAGGAAAAAAAACGCAATTCCACAATTTTGCGCTGGTTACGTTTTTTTGGGAGTTCATAGTTCGTTTAAAATGATGGGTTATCTTTATTTTATGGGTCGTTATGATTCCGGTGATACCAAACTTATATAGTTTTCGTTACGTTTTACCACTAAAAAAAAAATAGAAAATTTTAAGTTTTTTCTAATTTGCATCGCGTCACCATGTTCTGCGGCTTATAACTTTTTTATTTTTCCACCTACGGACCTAGGTGAGGGCTCATTTTTTTCGGGCTAAAGTGTACTTTTTAATTAATACCATTATGGGATATGTGCGACTTTCTGATCTCTTTTAGTTAAATTTTTTTGGGTAGGCGATGCGACCAAAAAACGTAGTTTTGGCGTTGGGAATGTTTTTCCGTTTACGCCTTTAACTGTGTGGGATAACTAATGTTATATTTTAATAGATCGGACTTTTAGGAACGCGGCGATACCAAATATGTTTAATTTTTTTATTTTTTATTTATTTTTATTTGTGAAATGGGGAAAGGGGGGTGATTTGAACTTTTAATATTTTTTTTTTTTTTTTTTTTTTTAAACTTATTTTTTTTTTTTTTTTTACTTTTACTACAAGGCCCCCCTAGTGTACTTGACCACTAGGGGGCGCTGTAATATACAGCCATTACCTGCTCTCTTTCAAGCCAGCTCACTCCGTGAGCTGGCTTGATTCCCCCGCAACCGACTCATGACGTATATATACGTCATGTGTCGGGAAGGGGTTAAAGAGAAAACCTGAAGAAAAGAAAAATCACTCTGATTTATTTTTTAAATGCAAAATTAAGTTTGGAAGATATATTGTTTATTTATTATTTATACAATACAATACAATTTGAATTTGGTGTAACATGCTATACATCTTTAATCCACCATACTGGCACTTTTATTGTGTTGCATGGACTATGGCTAGGAGGATCAGAAAATGCACTTTCATATAATGACAAAATCTAACAGTATTACCTAGTTCACATGACATTACCCTACTTATTCACATACTTTTGGAGACAAATAAGAATCAACTCTATTCTGCCCTTGGTAACCATAACCCAATATCATATATTGTTCTTCCCAACGGGAGTTTCAAATATTAGACAGAGCCAGGGCCTGTGGTAGGTTTTTTACACCCTCCTGAAAACTATAATGCTTTTCTGTTAGAATTATTGTACAAGGCCCAGGTGGAGGTTGAACTAGTTCCACCTCACCATTACAACTTGTGGAACTTAAATCCACACCATTCTCTCCCACTTTAACCTCTGGCTGATACATAGATGCAGTTTGAAACAACCATGACTTCTGATAACTGGCGCGGAGAGGGGGAGAGCATGTACTCTTTACCCAGGCCTAATGAATGGGCCTCCTGGGGTCCCGAGTCCAGCTTCCCCCCCCCCCCCCCCCCCCTCCCTCCCCTCATTGCAGAGGGCTGGGCAGAACTATCTGCTGCTGCTGCAGCCTCTCTCCCCAGCCCAGCACATGCTATTCAGTGTGTGTGCTGAGTTGGAGACTTCAAACCACAATGGATTAGACACTGCCCCCCCCCCCTTTGCACAAATTTTCCCTGATTTTACACTAGGGCAAAATTGTCAGCGCCCCTGTTTATGGTTCCATAAGTAAGTTCAGACATTAAAATTGGGCTGTTATTATTTCATGATCTAATCTTTTTATTTACAGGCCAATCAGATCATAAAGAATAGGATATACTGTACACAGTTTGAATAAATACTGATTATATTTATGCCACTTTAATAAATTTTACAAAGTGAGACAATCAATAACAAACTGTACACCTCTTGCAAGAATGTTTCTAACTACCATCCCTAAAGGACCATGGGTACTTCTTTACTTTCACGGCGCCACTCTAGATAGGACAGATAGGATACTAGATAGGATACGATTTGTATGCGATTTGACATAAGATATCGCATAAGATATAGGATAGGACAGATAGGATACTAGATAGGATACGATTTGTATGCGATTTGACATAAGATATCGCATAAGATATAGGATAAGATTTACTATCCATTTCATTACCCCACTATCCACTAGGGCGTGGAGTGAGAATAGAATAGTGTGGCGAGCGCAGCGAGCCACCGAGCCCGAAGCGTGGCGAGCGCAGCGAGCCCCGCGAGGGGACACGGATGTTGTTTGAAAGCAAGTCCCCAATATCGCATGCCATTTGCATGCAATTCCATAAAATACATTCCGTGTCCCCTCGCGGGGCTCGCTGCGCTCGCCACGCTTCGGGCTCGGTGGCTCGCTGCGCTCGCCACACTATTCTATTCTCACTCCACGCCCTAGTGGATAGTGGGGTAATGAAATGGATAGTAAATCTTATCCTATATCTTATGCGATATCTTATGTCAAATCGCATACAAATCGTATCCTATCCTATCTGTCCTATCTGTCCTATCTGTCCTATCTGTCCTATCTGTCCTATCTAGTGGCGCCGTGAAAGTAAAGAAGTACCGGACCATGTTTTATTGTGTGCTCTCCTAATCCACTACTCCTTCACCTAAATTCATCTAAACTTCTCCTTCTTCACTACCACTAGCTAACATCATGTTTATTTATACCTCATACTTAACAAACGCAACTGGTATCTCCTCATTGTTTCCAATGTAATAGATAAGTATAGCTGTGCCTGAACCGGATTCCAATATGTCATAAAACATGTCAGTTTGCTCTGCCCCAAGGTAGTAGCAGAGAAGGTATTTTGAAATCATATAAATTCAGCAAATTTGGAATATATGAATGATTTTCCTTTAATTAATGTGTAAATGTATCTGTTTTGCATCCATAACAGCAACCTCTTGAAGTAGTTGATTTACCTAATGTTGCTATGACCCTTGATCTGACCTATTATTGGACAATGGAAAAGTCAGTGTTCGATTATCAAAGGTATTCTGAATCTTGATTCTGATCTAACTGTATGCATACCAGACACACCTGTGGAATCCACTCACTTCAGGGCACAAGCAGGGAAATTCATTCTAAAATATCCCTTAACCCCTTCCTGACACAGCCAGTTTTTGCGTTCCTGACAGAGCCATTTTTTTCAAATCTGACATGTTTCACTTAAGTGGGGATAACTTTTTTTTGCTTTTACTTATCCCAGTGATTTTGAGATTGTTTTCTCGTGACACATTGTACTTCAAGTTAGTGGTAAATTTGGGTCGATACAGTCTGTGTTTTTTTGTGAAAAATACCAAAATGTCGTGAAAAAATGGAAAATTTTGCAATTTGCAAAATGTCACATTTTCTGCTTGTGAGACAAATAAACATACCACTCAAAATAGTTAATAACTAACAAAGACCATATGTCTACTTTATGTTGCAATCATTATTTCAACCTCCTTTTCATTTTTTTGGACACTAGGAGGCTTCAAATATGAATAGCAAATTCTCAAATTTTCAAGAAAATTTCAAACACTGATTTTTTTAGGGACCAGTTCAGTTCTGATGTGACTTTGAGGGACTTGTATGTGAGACACCCCCATAAATGATGCCATTTCAAAAACTGCACCCCTCACAGTATTCAAAACAGCATTTTGGAAGTTTGTTAACCCTTTATGTGTTTCACAGGAATTAAAACAAAGTGTAGGCGAAATTTCAAAATTTCTTTTTTTTTTGCAGAGTTTCAATTTTAATACATTTTTCTAAGGAACACAGTAGATTTTACTAGAGAAATGTGACTAAAAATTGATTCCCCCCAATTCTTTTGTTTTCATAAATATCCTATATGTGGCCCTAGTGTGCACGTTGACCAAACCCCAGGCTTCATAATAGAAGGAGCACCTACTTGATTTTGGAGCCTCCTTTTTATGAGATTTTTTTTTAGGCACCATGTAGGTTTCTAGGCACCATAAGTGCTAAAAGTTAGGAACCTCCCCCACAAATCACCCCATTTTGCAAACTACACCCTTCAGGGAATTCATTTAGGGGTATAGTGTACATTTCAAACCCCCAGGGGTTTCACCAATTTTGATACAACTGGGCTGTGAAAACGAAAAAATTTAATTTTTCATTTTCACAGCTCAGTTGTATCAAAATTGGTGAAACCCCTGGGGGTTTGAAATGTACACTATACCCCCTGATGAATTCCCTGAGGGGTTTAGTTTGCAAAATGGGGTCACTTGTGGGGGGGTTCCACTGTATGGGTGCTTCAGGGGTCATTCAACCAGAATCTGTGCTGCAAAATCCAAAAATCACTCCTTCCCTTCTGAGTCCTGCCATGCACCCAACTGGTATTTTTTGGTTACATTTTTTTACACAAAAATGCAGATCTGGCTCAAAATTTTTCATTTTCACAAGGAATGAAGGAGACAAAGCACCCCAAAATCTGTGCCCCAATTTCTCCCGAGTACGGCAATGCCTCATATGTGACCCAAAAATACCATTTGGGTGCATGGCAGGACTCAGAAGGGAAGGAGTGATTTTTGGTGGTGGAATGAATGGTGGGTGCTATGTCGCATTAGCAAGACCCCCGAAGCACCAATACAGTGGAACCCCCCCACATGTGACCCCATTTTGCTCACCAGCTTTGGGAGGGGGGCTGGCGCTGCGGCTGGTGGGGGGGTGGGAGGGGTGCTGGCGCTGCGGCAGCCGGGTGGGTGGGAGGGGGGGCTGCCGGGTGGGAGGGGGGGGGCTGGCAATCGGTGGTGATCGGTGCAGTACTTAACAGCACCGATCACTGTATATATATATATATATATATATATATATATGTGTGTGTGTATATATATGTGTGTATATATATATATATATATATATACATATATACACATATATATATATATATTTATATATATATATATATATATATATAGTTCATAGAAATAAATTTAAAACCAAAATCACAGATTTAAGCAGCTGTGCTGCTGCTGCTGCTGGCGGGGGGGTGGGAGGGGGGCTGGCGCTGCGGCTGCTGGCTGGGTGGGAGGGAGGCTGCCGGGTAGGCTGCCGGGCGGGTGGGAGGGTGGGCTGCCGCTCGGAGGTGATCGGTGCTGTACTTAACAGCACCGATCACCACCGATCTCTGTGTTACCGAGCGGCTTAGCCGCCGGTAACACAGAAAACGCTGCAATTGGCTGTTCACTTTTGAACAGCCAATCGCAGCGATCGCCGACCGGGGGGGCACCCCTGCCCACCCTGGGCGGCGAGGGGGGATGTCTGCTGTCAGGGACAGCAGACATCTCCAAACTGTCACCGCGTCTATAGACGCGGTGACAGTTAGAAGGCATGACGTACATTTATGCCATGTGTCGGGAAGTACTTCCCGACCATGACGTAAATGTACGTCAAATGTCGGGAAGGGGTTAACTTAGACAATGGCCCTTATTCAGATCTCATCGCAGTACAAGTTTGTTCTCAGAATGGGCAAAACCATGTGCACTGCAGGTGGGCCTGATTTATAGAGAGAGTTAGATTTGTGTGAGTTATTTTGTTTCTGTGGAGGGTAAATACTGGCTGCATTATTTTTCACTGCAATTTAGATTTCAGTTTCAACACATCCCACCTAAATTTACCTCTCTCTGCACATGTTACATCTGCCCCACCTGCAGTGCACATGGTTTTGCCCATTTGAGAACCAATCTGAATAAGGGCCAATATCCTATACTCTTCAAATTCTAAATTATACTTAGTTGAATAATCACCATATGGCAACAAATACTGTTCCGTGGTCTGTCTCCACCATATTATTTGCAGTATCTGAACTCCTGAATGAAATAAGAACAGTGGTATTCATGCATGGCTTAGAGATTGCTTCTCCGGACCCCCTGCAAAACACTTAAACCTCACCACGGGAGGAAATTAAAATCGTGAAGTGGCCCAAGAACCCAGCAGGAGATATACAAAATAAATGATCTGTTGCCCACCGCTTTATCTGATTACTTAATTAAAGGAGAGGCTCTCAGGATAATACACTATTGACTATATAGAGGAGCCTTTCTTCTGTATAAGCTATACTTTTATGCCTCAAACCATCTAGCCTCATAAGCTTCATATATTGAACTGAAATCACCAAAAATCCATCTAAAAACTGGAATCATGCTATCTACTTCTAAGTAAGCAGCACAAAATTAGGTGATACATGAATTGCTTTTCCTGGTTTTTTTAACCTGTTATTAATTCATTTTTTATTATTCATTTTATATTGTTGTATGTGTTTGTCTGTACTGTATGTGTATATTTATTTGAATTAATCATGTCTAAATTAGAAAGTAAAATATATGTAATATGAAATGAGTCATGAAAATAGTTTAATTAATGAATTCATTATTTAATTACTTAATTATCTATTTGACTGGACAGCGCTCTCTGAAAAGAGTTATTCACAATTTTCTCTAAGAAGATACAATCACTTCTTTTTGAGAGTAGCAGTCTGGTCAACTATTGGAAAATCCACTTTACCAATATTAGAAGGGACCAGCGCACATAATCATATTTTTGGGTTGTGTGAAGGGTTAAAACGAGCTGGTTTAATGAAAGACCTTTTCATAAATGGAAAACAAACAAGCATTCTCAAATACCCCTTTGAGGGAAGAGTGAATGGTCAAATTTAATAAGGCAATGAGTTCTTTGCATCAGGATCTTGAAAAGATTGGTTGCAGAGAGTGGAGGACTGAGGTCGCTGGTTGCACTGAAGAATGGAAGATGACTTAAAGATGATGATTATGCACTGTAGAAAGAATGAAGATGGCTTGAAGATGATGAAGGATGGTGATGAGGAATAGGGAGGTTGTATCCGGTTAAAGAATGGGAGTGATGAAGAAGTCAATTGATTTCAATAATGAAAGAACTGAAAAGACTGTGATTGCTGGAGCTGGAGAATGCTGACGGAGTTCGGAGGGCATTGGTTGGACAGGACCACGAAGAATGGACAGGGTTAGGCTGAGACAACTGCGATAAGGGTTGGAGTTCGCAATCGAGAAATGGACAGGCTGAGCTGAGGACAAGCAACAGGCACCAGAATGGCCAGGAGTCTTCCCAAACAAACTGCATGACTCTGAAGACTTTGTGCATTGACCCTGATTCAGCCTAGACAACTTCCCTATATACCCAGAGGACAGCTGCCACTGGCTGACAGAGAAGGGAAACTGGAAAGACTTTGGCCTGGTCCAATAGCCCTTTTGCACATAACCAAGATGGTGGCGCCGGCCTCCCAGCGCTGCCTAGGACCTGTCCGCTTCCATGCGCCGCACCCGGGCCCCCATGCAGCCATGTTCGCCCGCTACCCCTGTAGCCTTCCACCTGCCACCAGGGTCCAGCATTTCACATGACAGCCAGCAGCGGACACGGACTGGTGAGTAGTGTGCCCATGCATAACTCCGTCACTGCATGTGACACCCTATTAAAAGATGTGCTGAGTGTTCTGAGTGATGCTAGATCACCCAGAACGCTCAGCTAGTTCGCTCAGCACAAAGCGATGTGTCAGCACTGTGTGCTAAACGATCTGTCAGGGCCAGTGCTCTCCATTAAGAACGCTGGCCCTGCCCGGCAATTACATAGATTAATCGGTGGGAGATAGCACCATGCAGGGCTGTGCATCACTATCGCTATGGCTCCTACACCCGGAGCGATGTAGGAGGATTTTTAAAAATGGAAAAATTGTTGAATGGAAAAATTGTGCTGCAGCCATTCAGGCCTAAATGGCTAACGGTTATTAAATGCCAAATTGTTATCAGCAGATAATTTTATATAGATGAACTTAAGTTAAGCAGCTTCTTATGGGGCCTACACACGGGGCGATTTCAGGGCATTTTCTAAGCGATCACACTAGATGTGTAGGCCCCATAAGAAGCTGCTTAACTTAAGTTCATCTCTATAAAATTGTCTGCTGATAACAATTTGGCATTAAATAACCGTTAGCCATTTAGGCCTGAATGGCTGCAGCACAATTTTTCCAGTAATTTCAACAGTCCTGCTGCTGCTGCCGACATGGGACTCTGGAGGGTATTTAAAAATTGGATGCAGAGAGTGCGGTGTGGGCTTCCCTGGACACCGGGGTGAGTGCAGCAAGCCATGCGAGGGGACGCGGTGCTGCGTTTCAGTGTCCATGTCGACTGTTGAAATTCGGGACAAAAAAAAAACATGTCGACCTTCCCCATGTCAACCTAATGTTTGTGGCAACCTAATGACCCTGTTGACCTAACCCATGTCAACCTACAGTCATGTCAACCTTCCTGCATGTCGACCTTAATGCATGTTGACCTAAATGCATGTCGACCTAATGGTGTTAACCTAATGCTTGACGACCATCTTGCTGTCTACCCAATGATCCCAACCTGGTCAGCAACATATAGGGTGACATTTAATAGGGAGTGATTTGTTTTTTTGACGATTTATTGCGCAAAAACGGCCGAAATCGCACTTTTTTCAGAAAATCGCCAACTTAATGATTGGCGAATTGTGGCAGAAATTGCACTTTTTGCCGCGAGTTCGCACATTCTGAAGTGGCGATTTCTCAATTCGCATCCAGATTTTTTTTTACCATTGAAAAACATACAAATCGCCAATTTAATGGGGTGCTAAATTGGAAGTTGCTACCCAAAAATGTGATAAAATCGCCAAAACCAGGTTCTGACTGGCGAATTTGTCAGAAACATGCACAGATCATTCCGATCTGTGCATGGTTCTGGTGTAAAAAAAAAAGAATTAAATCAAAAAAGTTTAAATAAAAAAACGGCTTGAGCATAACAAGCCCCGGGGTCAAGAGCAGGTCCTGGTTTCATAAAATCACGGGGCAGAAAAAATAGGGGTCCCCTGGATTTTATAAAACCAGCACCAGGCTCAAGGGCCGGTCCGGGTTACCAAAATACGGGGCACAAAATGAGTAGGGGTCCCTCGTATTTCAAGAACCAGCACCGGGCCCAACCAGCCAGCAGGGTAATGCCACAGCCAGGGGGAGACTTTTTATACGAGTCCCCCCGGCCAAAGCATTCACCCCCTGACCGGTCAGCATGGGCAGGGGTCCTGGGGGAGTGGGGACCCCCCAGACCGGGACTTAGGCCCACCCACCAGCCAATCATGGACCGGCATGGGGGTTGTCCCGGTCCATGATTGGCTGGTGGGCGGGCCTAAGTACCGATCTGGGGCGGAGCCTCAGATGTAAACAGAACACCGGAGCGTGATTAGAGTGCTGCAGGGCTCCCGGAAAAGCACTGAAGACGGCTGGTGAGTATGTTTTCTCTCCACAGGTACCCCAGTGGATTCTACTGGAGAAGGGGACCGATACTTTGTGTCAAAATATGTGAGTATTGGATGAATGTGCTCCGTATGTAATAAAGTTTTACTGTCAGTGTGTGTGTGTATTTATTTAACTATTTGTGCTACTGTGGGACTACAAGTCCCAGCGGGCCCTTTATTGCCCCACATGCTGGGACTTGTGGTTCTCCAAGTCCCAGCTTGTGGTGCAGGCTTGCTGGGACTCATAGTTCCACAGCAGTATACAATAGTTTTTCTATCTTTTTACACCAATTATCAGCTCGATACCAACCCACATTTTAAAGATAACTATGTACTAACTAGGGTGTCTATGTGAGTATACCAGAAGCTTGTCCAGATTGTCCCGAATATTCCCACTTGTTATGTGTTCTGCCCATGAGATCATAGGGGGTTATTTTGGTTCACTCCTTCTGGCAAATTCCTTCTTAGATGGACAAAACCATGTGCACTGCAGGGGGGGGGGGGGCAGATGTAAAATGTGCAGAAAAAAATAGATTTGGGTGAGTTATCTTGTTTCCTTTTGTGCAGGGAAAATAATGATTTTTTTATTTTTACACTGAGATCTCACTTTGAAGTAAAACCCCACCCAAATATAACTCTCTCTGCACAAGTAACATCTACCCCACCTGAAATGCACATGGTTTTGTCCATCTAAGAAGGAATTTGCCAGAAGGAGTGAACCAAAATAACCCCCCTTAGTACCACAGCCAGTATAGTATTCCTAGAACTCAAAATAAGTTGGAATGGTGGCATAAGTGATGGAAGACCATTCTTAATAAAAACAAAATGGTACCTACAAATTGATAAATTGCATAGCCCAGGTTCAACAAATTATCATTCAGCAAATATTTAAAAAAAAAATCACTTTCAACATTGTTAGCATATCACACAAAAATACAAACAAAAAAAACAAATATGTGTGTCACTCATAGGGAACATAAATTTAACTACATTTATTTGTGGCATAACCTACAAATCGTCTATAATGTATATATCCTGCTAGAAATTATGCCTTTTTGTTTACAAATAATATTTTTACTTGGTTAAGATTATTTTTTTATAATAAAATATTAATGAATTTATACAGTTTTTAAATGGACTATTACATGTGAGGAAACTGGGAATAAGATCAGAAAAAGAACAAGAAAAAACACCTTAAATTGATTCTCAAACTAGGAGAACTCAGCTTGAAGACTTCCTGGTGTGTGTTCTGTGGTAAGTTTCCATTTATTATTAATGGCAAAAATCTAGCACTCTTCACTATGTCTCAAAGTGCTTTACATTTGCATGTGAAAAAAAAAAAATACAGACTTAACAGAGAAAATAAAAAGCATTAGTGTAGTAGTGCTTTTGATGCATGATAAATGTTCGTGTGTTCAGTCTGTCTGTCTATCCATCTATTGGTGGTATGCTTGAACAGTGAACCCTTTGTGGTAATCATTCCCCACATATTTAACAGTGTTGATGATGTTTCATGTAATCAGAATCAGCTTTATTGGCCAGGTATATTTGCGTATACTATAAATTTGTTTTCGGTTTGCTGTGCAGCAGCCAAGTTGGTAACATGAAAACAGCATACAGTATAAACAATATAAACAGGTGGGGGAACATGTACAGTCATATAGAAAGTTATTCCGAGGGGACACCGTGTTAGATTATGTGCAAAGGGTTATGGCGCGACTAGACACTGAGGTGTTTATGAGTTCACGTGTCAACAGGTGAACCACTTGAGGAAAGAAACCTTTAGGCTTCTGGTGGACTTGGTGGGAGTAGCCCTGATGGCAGCAGGTTAAACAAGCCATGGTCAGGATGTAGTTGGTCCTTGACTATCCTCATTGCCTGCTTTTTTGCTCTGGACAGGTACAGGTCCTGGAAAGAGGGAAGGTCTATCCCTATTATCTTCTCCACAGTTCTGACTACCTTTTGAAGTATGCATTTGTCTCTCTCTACTATCGGGTAGATGTATTAAGCCTTAACAAGAGATAAATGCAAGGGTGATAGAGATAAATATCCAGCCAATCACCTCTTAACTGCCATGTTACAGGCTGTGTTTGAAAAAAGTTAGTAAGGAGCTGATTGGCTGGACGTTTATCTGTCTTTATCCCCATTGCATTTATCTCTTGTTAAGGCTTACTACATTTGCCCCACTGTGAACTATCTTGAAATATCCATCCAGTGAACAATCATCAAGACTCCACGATGTGTTATCTACTGAAAGTGTCCAATTTCATTTACACAAGAGAATTAATTTTTCTCCCCGGATTTATTAAGCATACTTTTATTTATAGTGCTTCGTCTTCACTGATACATTAAAATACAACAATGCAGCTTGGTAAAACAGAAACAGTTAATGAAATTTAAATTAATATCACCCACTGTATGATCTTGATTCTAGAATCAAATTAAAAACATACAAGGAATGTGCTAGGATCCCATTTATCGGTCAATTAATGTGAGAAAATGTTCAGCTTCTTAACAGTTAGATGAGGGGAAATGGATGACAAAAGCACAGTCCTTGAACATCATAGATAAAGCAATATTCCATTAATAGTTTATTCTCAATAGCCCTTCAATTTAAATTGAAGTGCATATGTGCTGTTAAGAGATAAAGTATATAGATCTGCTATAATCCCCAGCAGGAGGTAGATATTACCGGATAGATGAAGCTGATCCATTATTGGGCTGCTTAGCGATGTGTCCTTGCAAGAAAGAGCAGGTTGGTCCGGATGAGTTAAATCTGCAGCTTGATGTATGATCAAAGCGTTTCAATGTGGAAAACCCCACATATTCCTAAGAAGCAAGTTGGTAGGTTAAAAGCAAATAGCTACTATGGCCACTAAAATACATTTTAAGGAACATCGCCATAATAGTATTATTAAACTTCATACCCACAGTGTCTCCAACCATTTTTTTAAGTTTCACAATAGAGATTTGAGAAGTGGGACTTGAACACATACCCAACATGGCCAGATTGAATTTCCTACAGCCAGATGGCCTTGATGAGTCAATTGAACTTAGTGATATAGTACTATATCTTAATGTACAAAAGGTTTTAAGATACTTTGGGGTTATATTTGCTAAGATGGGAATTCTACTTCAGATGGGATGTTGCTATAGGCAACCAATCAGAATCTACTTCTTATTGTGAGTATTACAGCAATTTGTACGAGTCCAAATCTCCATACACACAGACCCAAATTAGTGAATATGTTAAAAGTATAGGTCTGCCAACATTGGAGGAGGAAAACAGACAGGTTATGGAAGCCCCTATAGTAATAGATGAGGTAATAAGCGCTATTAACGAACTACCAGGTGGGAAGGCACCAGGGTTAGATGGTATACCAATGGATGTATATAAAAAATACATTGACTTTTTTGCCCCTTTATTGGTGGAACTTTTTGGGTATTGTTTTGAGATGGGTGAATGCCCCCAATCAATGATGGAGGCAAGGATCATTTTATTGCCAAAACAGGGCAAGGACCCGGAAGAAATGGAAGCGTACAGGCCAATCTCTTTGCTGCCCTCTGAGGCCAAAATATTGGCAAAAGTGTTAGCACTTAGGTAAAGCAAACATATTCATGGGATCATTCACCCGGATCAAACCAGCTTTATGCCGGGAAAATCCACCTCTACTAACATTAGGAACGTTTTTAGACATTTACAGGTAGCTACTAATGTACTGGATGAAGCAGCAATAATGTCATTGGATGCCATTAAGGCGTTTGACGCAGTCAAATGGTCATATTTGTGGGAGGTGCTAAAGGCATTTGGTTTCGGCCCAAACTATGTGAAATGGGCACAGTTGCTTTACTCCAGCCCAAGACCCAGAATCTCGGTAAATGGATGGACAACCTCTGCCTTGTCCCTCTCAAGAGGGACAAGGCAGGGGTGCCCATTATCACCCAGCCTCTTTGCATTGGCGATAGAGCCTTTGGCCTGCGCCATAAGAGCACACCCTGAGATAGTAGGCTTAGAAGCAGGGCAGGAGATTGATACATTGGCGTTATACGCTGACGATGTATTGATTTTCCTGCAGAATTATATTAAATCCGCTCCAGAAGTGTTGCAACTTATTGAGATCCACGGCGGATATTCAGGGTTTGAAATAAATGTGTCAAAATCTAGTATTTTGGCAGTTAAAAATCAACCCATAAATGTCCCCTGGGAAAACTTACCAATTAAATTGACACAGTCATTTAAATATTTGGGAATTTGGATTACCAGTGACCCTTACGATTATTTCAAGTTAAATATACAACCATTGATGAACTATGTTACTATTAAATTCAAGTCCTGGGGTAAACTGCCTCTCTCAATGACAGGCCGGGTGAATTTAATAAAAATGATTGTGCTACCAAAATTCTTATATGTGCTACAGCAGTCACCAGTATATTTGCCCTTGGCCATCTTTAGTAAGTTAAACAGTCTAATATCATCCTTTATATGGGACAAAAAAAGGGTAAAAGATAAAGCTAGATACCCTTATGAGGAAAAAGGGGTAATCCCTACCCAATTTTAGACTGTATTACTTAGTTGGTCAATTAACACACATACGGGAATGGATGACGGAAGACTCAGGGAGTAACTTGGTCGGGGTTCTGGTGGTACAAGGAAATGTAATGAATAGTCCATTACAGCATCTGTTAAAGGGAATAATCACTAGGAAAGATACACCCCTTGTGGTACAGGCCGTAAAAATATGGCGAGAGGTTGGCAAACTAATCAATGAGGATAAAGAAGTAGAGCATCCCATATCAGATTACACACGCTTTAAACAACTTGAGAAGTTGCAACCAGATGGAATATGGGGACCCTATGGGATTAGCACCATTAGCCAATTATATAATGCAGAGGGTTTGAAATCATTTGTGCAGTTGGTGGAAGAATACGCTTTACCACGCTCATTCTTTTTTAGATTTTTACAAATAAGGAGTGCCCTGGAAGCCCAATTTAAAAATGTTACTCCTAAATTTTCAATATCCATGATTAAAAAAGCCTTAGTGGAGGGAGGTAAAAAGAAAGGGGTATCGAGACTATATAACCAACTGGTAGAAGTAATATATGAAGATGGGTTGCAAGATCTTAAAATTAAATGGTCAGAAGACGTGGGGACAATATCAGAAATAAAATGGAATTCAATAAAAATACAACAGATACAATTGTTTATCCTTCATAGATGCTACTTAACATCATCAAGATTGGCAAAAATGGGGGGCAACTTATCATCAATATGTCCTAAATGTCAAAATGGGACAGGCACGCTGTGGCACCTATTGTGGGAATGCATATGCCTTAAACCGTACTGGACAAAGGTGATCCAAATATTAAACAAAACAGGAATACCTGGAACAGCACTAGGGCCAAAAAGTTGCATATTGGGGATCTGCGAAGATAGTAATTTGAACAAATATGACAAAATGTATGTAAATAATATATGTGAGTTGGCTAAAACACTTATAGCAAGGACATGGATTGCAAAGGAGGGGCCTGAATTTGCAGCATGGATAAATCTGGTCAATCTCACAGTTGTACAAGAAAAATATGTGTATTTGAATAAAAATAGTATTACCACATACAAAAAGGTGTGGCACAGATGGTATAAGTCTGGGTACATGTTGGCGAATACCTAGAAACACAGACTAAACATAAAAACACACAATTTTAAATATTAAATGATTAAATATATAAGATAAATACACACAATGGAGTGTAGAAAGAGAAGGGAAGCGAATGTAAACGTAGTTAAAAGGATATCACGTTTGAGAAACACGATTATTAGATTAATAACACAACGAATAAGGAATATGTAGGCATTAACAAATAAAAAGAAAAAAAGAAAAAAAAGGGGGGGGGATGAGATAATTTAGGATACACTAGTGAGTTAAAAAACGGAATAAGGGTTGATGAACCTGAATTCAATATGGTAAGCAAAAACACATAATAAGAAGGAGAAAGTATTGTAGGCTCCTCCACAATAAACACAATAGGGTATTCCAAATGTTTGAATGCACTGTAGCAAAAATGTGTAAAAGGTACTGCGACCAAAAGTAACATAAAAATACATTGTAAAAGGGATAAGACATAACTGATAACACAGTTGGGATTGACCAGAGTAAAAACCAGCTGTGAGGAAATGTATGCATGTAAAATTGATAGGAACGCTGGGTTTATTTCTAAAAAGGTGCAAAGCGGTATCTAAACCCCAAAAAGAGACAGTAGGTAAAGGAGAGAGGATAAGATAGCTTTTCTGTGTTGTACGCTATAGCCAGGGCCGGCGCCACCACTAGGCAGGTTTAGGCATTTGCCTAGGGCGCCGGCCACTGGAAGGCGGCACTTTGTATGGAAGTTGCGGCCTCTGCACCCACCGTGGAGCCAAGTTAGCTGTGCCAATGCCCCCTCCTCCCGTGGACCAGGCCGGAGCAGGTGTTGAGTGTAGGAGAGCGGTGAGCAGAGAGGAGAGGGGGAGCGGAGGGGGTGGGTGCATGAGGGGTCGCCTGGGGCGCTGACAGGGCTTGCACCGGCCCTGGCTATAGCCATGATAAACTGTATGGTGTTGATGGTGCCTTGGTGTCCATAAATTAGAAGTGTCCAAATGTACTGTATGAAATGTAATGTGATGATTTGTTTTGTAGTGTTAATGTGTACCGTAAGCCCAAGAGAAAATGTATGATAAAGTGGAGCAGTAGCTCCATAGCGTGATTTGTAATGGCGTAAGGGCTTTACAGTGAGATGTTTTGTATTGTTATATATTTTTTGCAAAAGAAAATAAATAAAAAAAAAAGAACTGTGCAGTTTTTTAAAGCGGCAATCATTTACACTTCAAAATCAAACTGGTTTTGCAGTGTAAATGATTGCCGCTTTAAAAAAACTGGATATTTCTTACCAAATCTCTCACTTTCTGACTCTCTCATTCTATTAAATTTCCCCCACTATGTTTAATTATTTTTTCTTATAAAATTGTGTTTAAGATGATAATTATAGTTATTACTTATATGCTATTGTTCATACCATCCTAAAATGATGAGAGAAAGAGTTCCATGACTAAAATATAGGCATCTTTAAATCACCATAAGAACATCTCTGTATGCTGACAAGGCAAAACACAACTCATGACCTTTGCCTGTCATGTAACTGCCCAGTGTTTAGATCGAGATGCCGGGATATATTATTCAGCCACACAGGACCTATACATTAACGGCTTCCATCTACTGTATCTAACAGTTTTGATTTACGGTATGCCAGCTGAAACCCGCATTAGCAGTTCACTATGTCATGTAAAAGGGCCACAATGTGTTACTCCGAAATTATAAAAGTATCTCTGGGACATAATAACTGGACTGAATCTGTATATCCTGAGTTTCTTGAGTCCAAAAAAGGGTACCGCATACTCCTGATATCATGGATTATATCCCATTTAATTACTGTTATGTTCGTTTTATTTAATTATTTATTGAGATACATAGCTAATACAATGTATTGTTTTATTGTGTCTTCTATGCATTTGATCTTTATTATTAATATTATTATTATATGCTATGTGGCATGGTTAATTAGTACACCTGTTTAACATTAACTAGGGCTATATATACTGTAGTAGCAATTTGCTATTTCTATAACCAACTTGCTCTTGAGGAAGATGTGGGGTTTGCCACATTAAAATGCATTGAGCCTTTTACATCCATCTGCTGATTTTACTTCTCCAGACCTCCTTTATTTACTGAAAGACATTTACCCTACAGACCGCCAGCCTGCACTTTCCTGTGAGGATGCCTTGCTAAGCAGCCCAATAACAGATTAGCTTCATCTATTGGGCAATATCTACCTCCCGCTAGGGATTATACCAAATCCATATATTTCTTAACAGCACATATGCACTTTAATTCAAATTGAAGGACTCTTGAGACTAAACTATTAATGAAGGAATATTGCTGGATAATTTATCTATGCTTTTCAAGGACTGTGCTTCTGTCATCTATTCCCGCTTCATCTATCTGTTAAGGAGCTGAGAATTTCCTACATCAACTGACTGATATACTGTATGGGATCCTAGCACATTTCTTGCATGTTTTAATTTGATTCTAGAATCAATATCATAGGTGATATTGTTTGTAATTGAATTAAATTTTTTCTGTTTTACCTAACCGCATTGTTGTATTTTAATGTATCATTGCTGTTGTGTTCATTTTTTCATGTTTATACAGGTTGAGTATCCCTTATCCAAAATGCTCGGGACCAGAAGAATTTTGGATAGTGGATTATTCCGTAGTTCAGAATATTTTTATATTCCAATGACGTATCTTGAGGTATCTTGCATTTATGTTTTACAAACACATCCAGCACATACTAAAATACACACAAATATATTTTATTTGTGCATAAAACAAGATTTGAAAATATGAAACAAAGTTACATAGTTACATAGTTACATAGTAGATAAGGCTGAATAAAGACTTGCGTCCATCTAGTTCAACCTACGTTTTAATAGCTTATCCCTTGTAAAAGACAGAATATGGTTCTTATTAGTACCCCTGGATATTTTTATCCAATAAATGCTTGTCCAACCTTATTTTGAACGTATTTATTGTATCTGCCAACACCACCTCTCCAGGAAGAGAGTTCCAAAGTTTGACTGCTCTGACCGTAAAGAATTTTTTTCTTTTGAGGGAACGAAATTTTCTTTCCTCTAATCTAAATTCGTGCCCTCGTGTCCTAGTTTCCTTTCTTGCAGTAAAAAGAGTGCTTGAGAGTTCCTTATATTGGCCCCTGATATATTTGTACATGTTGAGCATGTCCCCCCTTAAACGTCTCTTCTCTAGTGTAAATAGTCCTAGCTTGCTTAATCTCTCCTCATAGCTTAAATTCTCCATTCCCCTAATAAGCTTTGTTGCTCTTCTTTGGGTTTTTTCCAATTCCATGATGTCCTTTTTATAGTGTGGGGCCCAGAACTGTACTCCATATTCAAGGTGTGGTCTAACCAATGCCTTGTACAGTGGCATAATTACTTTTGAGTCCCTAGTTTCCATGCCCCTTTTAATACATGCTAGAATTCTGTTGGCCTTTTTTGTTGCAATGTGACATTGAACACTGCACCCCAGCTTATTATCTATATGGACTCCTAGATCCTTTTCAAGTGCTGAAGTACCTAATGCCTCCCCGCTTAGGTTGTAACTTGCACACTGGTTACGTCTCCCAAGATGCATAACCTTGCATTTATCCACATTGAACCTCATCTTCTACTTTTTAGCCCACTCATCTAGTTTGTTAAGATCATTTTGAAGTATGTTCACATCTTCTGTTGATTCAATAACTCTACTCAGTTTTGTGTCATCAGCAAAGATGGATACATCGCTGAGAATCCCCATCCCGATATCGTTAATATAAATGTTAAACAAGATGGGCCCCAGTACCGAACCCTGTGGCACTCCACTTAGTACTGGTATCATAGTTGATACTGCACTGTTCACAACCACTCTTTGGCCCTTATTCTGATTGACGCGGACTTTACCGCATACTTTCGGATCGCGTCTTTACGGCGTCTGCGCATGCGTGGCGAACGCAACGCGCATGTGCCACGCCTTGACTCCGTACCAGTTCGGCCAAATCCCGTACAAAACTGTTCCCCGCAATCATTCGGGAAATATGGGCGTATTATGGGCGTCATGCGGAATGTCACATGGGCGTAGTTTCAAAGTGGGCAAAACGGGGCGGAAACATGGGCGGACACGGGGGAGTACACTTATGTTGGGGGGCGTACATTCGGATAGCACTCCGAATGCACGCGATCAAAAAGGGAAGAAATGTGCGGTGTCCACAAGTGTACTATTGCTTTGCGGACACCACTCGTTCATGCGGTAGGCGAACGTACGCCTAATGACTACAAGCATTAACACCTGAACCCAATAGAATCTACTCCTTTACTCATTACTCACTAATAGGCCGCTTGTCAGTGCCTTAATTGAAACCATTGCACTTCAATTGCTGTAAGGGTTAATGTGTGCAATGCATGTGTTAGGCATGCTTGTAAGGATATATTGGCATCTAATTGATTCCAATTCCAAATAAGCAGTTTTTTATGAGGATAGGTAATTGAATAAGTGGGTCATGTGATGTCTTGCAGAAGATACTTAATAGTGGGTTGTTTGGCGTAAATACTCCGCTTACGGGCGGTAGCACCGCTTGGCTCCCGGTCGGATGCGGTATTTCCGAGCATACTCTGTAATACTCTGTAATACCGTGCAGAATCGGAGTGTTTCTCCCGCACACGCATGGTTTGTATGTCGTCCGTAAACACGCCCTGTTCTTAAAGAGTGAGTCCGTCCGAATGCGGAGGACACGCGGGCGTTTCTACGGACGATGGCCGCATGCGGCAAAACACCGTAGCGTGCGGACCGCTCCGTAAGAATGCGGGAATATCCGCACCAACCAGAATAAGGGCCTTTGTTCTCTATTACACAGCCAGTGTTTCTGTTATACCAATAATGTCATAATCATCCCTAATGGCCACGGCCTCTAGTTCCCCTATTTTTCCTGCTAAGCTTCTTGCATTAGCCAGTATGCATTTGAGTTTGTGTTTATTATTAGATGCTACCGTTGAGGCTACGTTGGGATCTCGTTTCTTACTTTCTTAATCTTACTGATTCTAGTTTTTCTCCCCAACCCCCCTTCTCCACCCTCCAATCTCTTAAATGCCCCTTCATCACTGTACTGTCTAATATGCCCATAGTTTATATCTGCATCCCTCCCCCCTATGCCTAGTTTAAAGACTCCTCCAACCTTCTAACCATCCTGCCTCCCAGCACTGCCGCCCCCTTTCCATTCAGGTGCAATCCGTCTCTGCTGTATAGATGGCGCCCGTCTGAAAAGTCCGACCAATGCTCTAGAAACCCAAACCCCTCTTTCCTACACCATCCCTTTAGCCACGCGTTTAGCTCCATAAGCTCCCTCTGTCTTCCTGTACTAGCGCGTGGCACAGGTAAAATTTCAGAGAAAATTACCTTGGATGTCCTTGCTTTTAATCTACGTCCTAAGTCCCTGAAATCGTTTTTAAGGACACCCCACCTGCCGCTGACTTGATCATTTGTGCCAACATGCACCATGACCGCTGGGTCTATTCCAGTTTGTGGTCTCAGATACTGAATTTAAATGCCAAGCAATCATTTTCTTGCACATATTTAGTGCCAGTTACATATCATGTCCTCAGTAGTGCTGCTACAGATGTCCCCAGTAGTGCTTTTTGCAAAAAAAAAATTTTCTGGAATGCATTGTTTTCGGAATAATTTGGATAATGGGTTTTGGATAAGGGATACTCAACCTGTATTGTATTATAGAAGTCTATGACCTTCTTATTTAATAACAGCTATAGACTGTGGTCCTACCTTTTTCCATAATTTTATTAATTGTCAAGTTGTAAACACCATTGGTAATTGTATACTTTTACTAGTGGTACTGTAAGGATCTTTATTTTACACTGATACATTAAAGGGTACATTAAACTAATACACTGATACATTAAAAGGTACACTAAAGTACATTAAAGTAAATACAAAATAATCCCAAATTAATATTGTTGTTAGACCCAAAGCTAAAGTAGGACCCCAATGACTTAGAACAGTCTAAGATTGCTCAGTTATAAACACTTGTAGTAAAAATCCAAATTTATTTCCCAAAACAATACGACAGATAAAAAGCAGGTTTAAAAATGTGGGAAGGGAATCCCAAGGTAAGTGGTAAATGTGGTGATTCCCTTCCCACATTTTTAAACCTGCTTTTTATCTGTCGTATTGTTTTGGGAAATAAATTTGGATTTTTACTACAAGCGTTTGGAAGTCAGCTGTCCCCCTGTGTCCTGTGAGGAGAAGGGTCGTATATAAAGAAACCTTTCAGTGCACATAGGGCACTTAATCCTGGTGAGTGCATATCTCAAGGGGTTCCTGTTGGTGGGATTCTGTCTGGAAATTGATTGTGTATGCAGAGGTCGAGAGAAGTGTAAAGAAACTGTTACATGCACAGCATCCTGAAGGAGGGAATAGCGACAGGGATAATGTAAGTACACTTACCCTCCCATCTAGCAGCTTAACCCCCCACAGCCTGACCCTAATCCTTCTCAGTGCCTAAAACTATTCCCCATACCCCACCATCTAATCTTAACTTTCATATCCCTGCAGCCTAACCCTAACCTTCCCATCCCTGGAAGAAAGTGTTTTAATGCTTACATGAATAATCCAGCATTTCTAGGCCAAGCAGGTCCCCTTCCTCAGGACAATGGGTGCTGGCAGTGCAGTTTTGTCTGTCTATCTGCCAGCATCCATTGTCCCTATGAAGGGGACCTGCGTGGCCTAGAAATGCCCCATTGACATAGCAGCCATGCTCTCTTATTCATGTAAGCATTAAAACATTTTCTTCCTTGGTGTGCTGTGCCCTGTCTGGATTTCTATATTTATATTTTTTTTTGTTGGGATCCATTTAACCTACCAGTATATTTATGTAGTGTGGGAGGAAACCGGAGTACCCAGAGGAAAGCCACGCAAGCATGGGGAGAATATTCAAATTTATAATTTATCAAATTTATCATTTTTCAGTCCTTCAAAATGCCAAAAAGACTTTTAGCTTCAGGAGCTCAGAGGCGCAAACATGCAAGAGAGAAAAAGTTAAGCAGTGATGCACTTTTGGTTAAAATTCCTAAGTTAAATTATTTCTTTAAACTAAGTATCTCTACTACCAGTCCAAGAACTTTAGAACTTCTTATCAGGCATTCAAAAAAAATAGGCGAACAACATAATTTGAGGCATACAGAATCAAATTACAGAATCAAATATTGCAAAATCTTTTTATGAAGAATGTGAAGTGTACCAGAAAGTAGTCACAGCAGACATTCAACTGAAACAAATGACCCCCTAATCAGAAAGGAATAACAGAGTCAACTTTTTCAGAATCTCTTGAAAGTGAAGTAATTGGGCCAAGAACCTTCGAAGACAGGGATAATGAAAATCAGCAATTGATAGAACTTGATGAACCTTGAACTAATACTGAAGACCAAGACAGTTAGTGGAAAGAAAGCAAAACTGGTTTGAAGTACTACGCAGAGTTTTGGTAGTAAAAGTTAGCAGAGAGAGGGTTAGAGTTTCACAGAATGATGAGACTATTGGTTCAGATCATAATGGTAACTTTCTTGGGATCAAAGAAGCGATAGGAATATTTGACCCCTTTCTTTGAAAACATATCCAAGACTTTGGAAATAGTGGACGTGGCAGGACAGGCTATCTATCATCGACATTTGTTGAAGAGTTTATCAAACTTATAGCAAAGCAGTTGACAAGTCAAATTGTGAAGGAGATATCACTTTCTAAGTATTTCTTAGTGTCAGTTGATTCAACACCAGATGTAGCCCATGCTGATCAGCTCACTGTTACTGTGCGTTGTGTATTGAATGGCGTACCTAGTGAATGTTTTCTCACATTTTTAAGGATACATAGTCATAAAACTGCAGACCTCACAGAAGATTTGCTGAAATATTTTGAAGTCCGAAAACAATGATATTATGGATTGCTGTGCACAGACCTATGACAATGCAAGCAACATGGCTGGGAAATATTCTGTATGCAAGCAAGGGTGGAGGAAGCTAATCTTATGGCAGTGTTTGTGCCATACACAGCATAGCCCTTAAACCTTCTTGGATCAAATGCTGTTGATTACTGTGCGCAAGCTGCAAACTTCTTTACTTTCCTCTCAAGTTTTTACCAGTTCTTTTCTGTTTCCCCCCACCATTGGTATGTGTTAATGAAATATCTGGGAAAGGAGAGACGGACTGTGAAAAGTCTCTCGGAAACAGGATGGTCTGCTCGTGCAGATGAAACTTCTGCCAAAGGATACAAAAACATTCAAGATGCCTTTGATGAAATTAATGATGATGAAAATCAAACTGCAGCTGTAAGACACAAAGTGGATACCTTGTCTGTGGCTATGGATTTGCTGGAATTAGCATTCCTCTGTCACTTCTGGAACACCATTCTGTCCAGATTTAATGCAACAAGCAAAGCACTGCAATCCACAACTATTGATCTCAAGGTTGTTGTAGATTTATTAGAATCTATTGGTCATGGTTTAGATTCACTGGGCTTGATGTATGAAGCTGAAAATGTGGTAAATCCCCCGTTTTACCGCATTTTCATATGTACTAAAATCCATCCGCACCGTTACTGCCGGGCAGGGTATCGCCACCTTTGGGTGGTGATACCCTATAGAAGCCTATGGGCTTCTTTTCACCACCTCCACCGCAACCCGCAAACTCGTTGACCCCCCTCTCCCCTGGCTTACCTTCCTTCTGCAGGTACTCCTGGACCCCGGAATGTAGACCCCTCGCTTACCTTCCTTCTGCAGGTACTCCTGGACCCCGGAATGTAGACCCCACTTTTTCAGCTGAAAAAAGCTGTCCTTTGGTGACAGCGAAACGCAGCAGAAGCTGCTCTACTTGCCTGCCCCTAACTGCCACTTAACACATCTGCATTTCAACTTGGTATCCAACCAGCCGCTTTTACCAGTGGACTGTTTTTTTTTTCTTTACAACATCCAGTCTAACAGTGGACTCCTTCCCTCATGCTTCATCAACAAGGGATGACACAACTGATATACAATCCTAAAAGGATTTAAAGATCTCCCAGATGAACTTGCTGGTGAATTGTATTGGTAAATATACTCATCTCAACTAATATTTACCTATTTTTGGAAAGTATACATTTTTCTGCTATCTGACTGTTTTTTCTTCCAATACCACCTGGGCGGCACAAATAGGAGCGGATCCTCCCAAAATTCTATACCAAGTGGCCTCAAGGGCAGTGTGTACATGTTTTTAACCATTAAATTATTTTAACATCATATGAATTTATCATTGTATGCGTACCATTAAATGTTAATTTTTTATTCAAAAACTCCTCATTGGTTTCAGCGCTACCATCTTCTTTTTCCCTTTTTCTATAAAGAAACTCAAGCAAGAAAGAGGAAAGGGAATGTGGGTAGTGTGGAGTCAGAAAAAAACATATTTTCTGTTTTGTGTTTTCAGTTTTGTGTGGAGAAATACTTTCACATAACTGATTGCCTAAAAATGGCATTGAATGATATAATTGTTGATTATTTTGCACGGTATGTGATCATTTTAAGGTTGTTCTAAGATCTTCCAAAATGGGGGAAGGAGAAATAATTGCAGAGGCTACCAAACTGGCTGAACATTATCCTCTAGTCTAGACCTAGACAAAGAAGTGTTTCCTAAAGAAATGGTTTAGTTTTTGCAGTTTGCCAAAGGAAGGAGCTGTCACACACCTTCATCACAAGCAAAGCTATTATATGAACAAAAGATTGACAATGTTTTTCCAAATGTACCAGTCTCTCTAATAATCTACCTTTGTTTAATGGTCACAAACTGCTCAGGAAAGAAGTCATTTAGCAAATAAACTAAGATCGACAATGTGCGATGAGTGCCTAAAGGCATTTAAGGTACCCATAGACAGTCCGTTCCCGGACCGTCCGTTTTGTACTATGCGATGTAGTTAAGCATCATTTATGTTTAAATATGGATTTTGTTGGTGGGAAACCCTTTTTGTGCACAAGAACACAAAAGCCCAGGACAAAATACTGTGACCTGAGCCTCATCCAGTTACACACTTCATTACAGTATACATTTTTATACAAACACTGTCAAGCCACATCATTATGTTTTTGTTGTTCTGTTTGCAAACCAGGCTCATACTGTATGCTACTGTTGTTTCCTAGCACAGGTTTGCATATATGGCAATGCTGTAGAGCTTTTAGGCCATTTGACCACCACAAAATGAGCCATATCATTTATAATATACATACTGCCAAATTGTGAATACCATAGTTTAAACAAAAAACAATATACCCTGATTCTACCCTGGATTATACCCAACAATATACCCTGATTGTAACCAAAGGGTTTAGCAAGTTTCCTAAATATTCTAAGCAGTCATTTTTTTATGTAGCCTTGATAAATATGAATTTAAGCCTGCTATTTTCGTGTTACACATCATAGAAGCAAATGGACTGATTATATTGTGAACACTGCGCACCTCGCCACAGGTGACTAGCATTTGATGAAATAATTTAAATTGTAATAGAAGAAATCAATGTGTCTTTTTTTAACAGGGATTAGAAGTGAATGCCTTACTTTCCCTCCTGCCGCCATCAGCAGTATGCAGAGACCTTTACTGTTCTCATCACAGTGTAACAAAATACATTATTTTAAACCAAAAAGGATGTGTCTTATGCATATACATATTATGCAAAATACCATACATTAAAGAGATAAGGGCTCATGTAGAGCTGAATACTTCAATGTCCCAAATATATGCAAAAAAATGCATGCAAGTAAAAAATAGATTTTGTTGCATATATTGAGTTGGATACACCCACTAGATTCTGCCCATATGGAGACATACATCTAAATCTGAATATATTAAGGTGACAATGAGGCAGTCCTCGTTGCAAGTAGGTTCTAAAAATTAGTTGCCCTTTGTATTTAAATATCAATAAAAGTGAGAGTTGTGCACAAGACTATTTATCCTGGTTTTGGTTCTAATTCTTCATCTGATTTTGGTTGTGATTTTGTATCTACTTTCAAAAGTTGCTTAAAAAAACTAAAATCACATAATGTTTTTATTCTGATAGTATTATTACTGTTACCTCAGTAACATTAATTTCCAGTTATTAAACACTGCATGGTTTACAATATTGTTTTCATCTATTTAAGGCTGTAGTAAGCATGTTGGTTACAAAGCAACCGAGCAGCGGCACAAATACATGGCAGTTTATAGCATATATCTATGAAACACTGCAACACAGTGGATGAAATGAAAAGGGGTGCAAGATGAAACGGTCCTTATGCCCTCTCACCAACCCTTATGTTGGATATTAAAAAGTTCATGTGGAGTCTCAAAAACCCAACACTTCAGCAACAAGGACTGTAACTTTTATGGCTGAAATGCTTGGTTTGTTTGGGTCCCCACAAAATAAGCTACCAATGGGCTTAAGGCAACTATGCTAACAGTTCTGAAGTTGTAAGATGTCAATTGTAGACAGCAATAGAACAAACTGGGTAACAACATACAGAAATGTAGTTAGGAGGGCCCTGCTGCATGCTTGCAATCTATAGGGAAATAGGAGGGAAACACAAAGACAGGCACCAGTAATAGCATTGTAGTCCTTCCAAGTTGCATGTCCAGAATGGAAGCTATATAATACATTTTACATGTATTATATAAGTGCCTCTGAGGCTTAAGTGCCTCTGAAGGTTATGTGGGCGGTACCTAAATTTGATAGACTTGCCTGAAGAGGTGAGTTTTCAGGGAACTCTTGAAAGTATGGAGGCTAGTGGAGATTGTACGTGGGAGGATATTGGTGGGGGCATCCTGCTTAAAGTCCTGTAATAGTGAATGGGAGCTAGCGATCTGTGCAGAAGAGAGACGCAGACGACATTGATGGAATTGCATCATCATTGTCATGACTGGTGGTAGCAACTTCAGCACTAGTACTAGGAACTTAAATTGGTTCCTGATCATTAAATTGTGTTCCATCTATATCAACAAGCAGCATCACTGGAGTTATATACAGCAACACTGGACTTGTACATACGGCATCACCGCTGGACTTGTATATACAGTATGGCATCACCACTGGACTTGTATATACGGCAGCACCACTGGACATCTATATGGGAGCGTCACTGGACTTGTATGTAGGGCAGCACCACTGGACTTATATACTGCAGCACCACTGGACTGATCTTCTATACGGTACACCACATGAAAATGACAAAACCTCTTCAGTTTTGCCAAACCACCATTTAAGAACTGGTTTGCTATCACCAAAAAGTTAAAATTGTTAAAAAAAAAATTCTTAAAGGATTAAGGGGGGTATTCAATCTTGCATTCCGACTGTCAGAACGTCCTGACAGTCAGAATTCTGGCCCAGTTTTGCCCGGCTCGACAGGCGGAATTCAATGTTCTGCCTTTCGGGTGGCGAAAAGGGGTCCTGCCGGTGAAGACAGCGATGGATTGCCGAGATCTGGCCGTGAATTTGTCAATCCACAGCCATTTCCGACAAAACCGATCCAACTGGTTTGAAAGTCGGATCCGTTTTGTCGAGATCTGCCTTCAATACTGTCGGAAATGGCAGCATTGAATAGGTGACAGGCGTTATTTCCCTGTCGGAAATAGCACCCGGGATTGAATACCTCCCTTAGAGTGTAAACATAAAGCTAATCATAATACTGCACTGTCCATTCTATGACGTGATTCATTCATCCAATATATCTTTAGTTAGATACTTATTCTATAAATGCCAAGGACCACATGTAGAATATGTTTCCATGTAAATCATGACGTTTAAATACGTAATTCCAAGCAACAGTTGCTATATGGTAAACGTGAGAATTAGTTAAGCAGAAATCTTTCTGGTGTATGACAAGGAACAATATATGTTACCATGGCCACTAACAACACAGCAGTGCGCATTCAGAAATGAAATGCAGTTAACCCTAGTCAATCTTACGTGGATGTACTTGAAAAATATATAAACACAATACACATCCTTATTAATTGGGCAATGTGGGCGAGTGGTGTGTCCTATTTATTTGTCATTAACACTTTCATTGTATTGGTAGATATGTGCCAAGAAATACACTTATGTACATAAAGATGACCTAAGTCATTTTAAGGGGTACAGAGAATCCACAGCTACGCAACAATACATGCATATCCCTCAAGCTTAATGCCCATTGTTTAGAGATGGATGCATTTAGCACTTCATCCAGTGCGTGCAGTCTCTGTGTTAATATATGACAGAGCCACAGGAGACATCTTGAGTTAATAGAGACTTGCTTCAGGACACAGCACTGGATCCTCTACATTAGGTGTGACTGAATGGGTCAACCAGAATGGAGAAATAGGTCAGTTTTCAATGGCAAACACCATATGGATGACATGCAGTAGGTCGAAAAGTTGACAAGGTCAATAGGTCAACATATAAAAAGGTAGACATATATACTGGCAGAAGCTCAATTAGTTAAGTGATATCACACACACATACCTCCCAACATGACCCTCTCCAGGAGGGACATAATGCTCTGTTCCTGGACCCCCCTCTTAATGTTTGATTGCCATCACCTGTTTCACACAGGTTAATTGATAATAAATGTGCTTCAACACAGGTGATGGTAATCATAAGTCCAGAAACAGATATGTGGAGAACAAAATAATCACGATAAAGTTTATGTATTTAATGGCACTGGCGAAGCTATTGTTAGCAAGGTCATGGCTCTCCAACGATGGCCCTGATATCGTGGCGTGGATACCTCTGATTAATTTCACAGCTACACACGAAAGACATATATATATATATTTGTGTAGAAATCGTAAATACACCAAGATTTGTATATAGATGGCACATGTCTGAAGGGTTTAACACAAATTAATATGTCTAACACTGTAATTAATATATTGATGCAAACACCTTTTTTGTATTGTTTTCTCTGTAAAAGGTATAATTACACCAAGATTTGTATATAGATGGCACATGTCTGGTCACATGTCTGAAGGGTTTAACACAAATTAATATGTCTAACACTGGAATTATTATATTGATGCAAACACCTTTTTTGTATTGTTTTCTCTGTAAAAGGTATAATTACAACACGGCGGTGTTGTCTAACCTCTTGTATAGGTATCACTATAATATTATAATATAGTAATACAGGTTGAGTATCCCGTATCCAAAATGCTCGGGACCAGGAGAATTTTGGATAACGGATTATTCCGTATTTCGGAATATTTTAATATTTCAATGATGTATTTTGAAGTATCTTGCATTTATGCTGTATAAACACATAATATACACACAAATATATTTTATTACCACATAAAATACACACAAACATATTTTAATTGTTCAAAAAACAAGGTTTCAAAACGTGAAACAAAATGTGTGTACTATCTCAGCACTGAATTTGAATGCCAAGCAATCATTGTCTTGCACATATATAGTGCCAGTAACATATCATGTCCCCAGTGATGCTGTTACATATGTCCCCAGTGAGTTTTTAGCAAAAAAAAAATTTTTTTTCACTTTCTGGAATGTCCGTATTTCGGAATAATTCGGATAACGGATATTCGGATACGGGATACTCGACCTGTATAGTTTAATTAAATCTAATATAAACACAGCGTGGTTAGGTGCAGGGATGAATCCATGTACTACACTTTTTTAGTAGTTTTTGTCATAGTAATTAAGTAAGTTAGGGTTATACAGGGGAAGTAGCTTTGCTGGAATTCGGTCCAGGCCAATTAATATCAAGAGTAATAAGTGGGACGCACTTGGTAGTAAAGTAGTTGCAAATGTTGATTACCCATGTCCATGTGCCTGTTTACGTTCTCTATGCATTTATGTGTCTGTACCCCTGGGTACTCACAAGGTTAGCCTGATTAGTGCATTAGTGTATAGGAGTGCCTCGCTGTCCTTAAAGTGACTTTTTATGTTTTACTTTTTTCTTTCTCGTTTTTGTTCTTGATGCTCTGCGTGTGCGTCTTACGCCACTCTTCATTACTTTTCTATTCACATTGTATGTTCATTGTGTATATGCAAGTGTATTCTGTTCACTGTGTGTTCAAAGCCACAAGACGCAATGATACGCTTTTTAAAAACAATAACAATTATTAAATTGAAAAAGAATGTAATAGTGTGCCACCTCAGAGCTATCTAGCCACACCAATCCAGGGGCACTGCATCCCAAATCCATCTTAAACTCAATGTGGGTCCTATAATTAACTAGTATAGCCCCATACAGTGGCATAACTCCTGTAAGGCAGCCCCAGCTGCCGCTTGGGGGAGCAAGCCGCAGCGGGGTCTGTGTGGGTGCCGTCACTCGCTCGATGCACTGACATGTTGCTGCCTGCTGCAAGTCCAGGGCATCTAACATTCCATGAGACCGCATTCTGTGCTCCTCTATTTATGTTTCTGCACTCCGTCACTTTGTCCAGGGAAAGCATACCACATCCTGCCAATCCTGTGACAAAAAAAGGGGGAGCATGTCCCCTCCCATATTCCCATACCAAGGGGTCCAAAGCTGGTTATTAATTTGGGCTAGGGGGCCCCAAACTTTTTTAAACTCTTCCTAATCTTTTTTGTGGCTAAGAAATGCTGCATAGATTGTTTTGATCAGTACAATGTACCTCCCATGCATGCTCGGGACCAGGAGCATTTCGGATAGGGGATTATTCCATATTATAGAACATCTTTTGTTTTTTTATCCTCACCTGGTCCTCACCTGGCATCCACTGTGTCCCCCGGCGTCCATCGTTATAGCATCTCTGGTCCCAATGATGCATTGCGCGGGTGTCATGACATCATTGGTGCACCTGCGCAATGCACCTGCTCTGAAGATGGGCGCCGCGGACTCCGGGGAGGATCAGGTGAGTATGGAAAACAAAAAATGTAGGTGCAGGAGGTTTAAAAAAAGAACTTAAAAATATGGGATAACCCTGAAAACCTACGGTTTTTGTAATATTTTGGTTTTTGGATATGCGGATAAGGGATACCCGACCTGTACAGTTTTTAGGTACAGTATATCCATTCTTAAGTACTGGAGACTTAACAAATACCTCAGCAAGTTTCATAATATAATCTGTGCACAAGCACAGATATACTTAAAACCAGGACTGTTAATGTTTCTTGATGCCTGAGTAAATGGTTGGTGTACAAAATCGATGGAAAAATTGGTAAAAACCCCAAACCAAGTTTTAATAAATATATAAATATACCTCATGGTTTGCAAAAATACAGAGTGTAGATTGGGAAATTCATAAACAAGGATTCACAGCTAAATGTACAAGGTGTCTACGGCATACTTGCCTAATTTTAGAAATCACTCTTAAAGTGGATTGGGGGCATGGCATGACATAGGGGAAGGATCAGGGATGTGGTGCAGGAGGCTATGTGAGGCCATGACATACATGTTCATGTCACTATATAGCTATGCTGAGACTACCAGCATTGTACAGCAGAGGGTTTGGCTATGATGATGTGATTTGTTGTGTATTGCATAATTTGTCCCCACAGTGATTAGGGGGGTATAGCCATTGGAACCAGCTAGAGGTAGAATCTGTGAAATTTTCCCAAGGGACCAGGAGTGCTACCTAATGCTCGGGAGCCTCCTGACCATGCTGGAAAAGTAGGCAACAGACATAGCATAATATTGAACACAAGAACAACATGTTAATCATATTCTTACACTCACCTTTTCAAGGTTGAAACAGGCAGGCCTTAATGTGTATGTTGTTTCCTTCTGTTCCCCTCATCTAACTGGTCTGTGCAAGTCACATGTTATGGACTACTGAAGACATCAGAAGTAGAGATAAATCATTTTTGATACAATAAATATCCACAAGAAAAGGGGAGACCACTGGCACTGGACAGATGCACTTAGGCAACAGTTACTCAATTTAAGGACAGTTTATATCTTATTTCAAAAATCCAAGATGATCTTTTGTGGCAAAAACGTAAAATGTAGGTCCTACCCTTGTATCACCAATGTGTTTCCACATAGTTGCAGTCTTTGTCAAGGTGGTGAGACAAAGCTTACCTTATGCCCTGTAGTATCGAAATAATCCTCCCTACTTGGAGGGGCAGAGTGAGCAATTTATAAACAATTATAGGGCGTCCTCCTGGGACCAGCAGTGCTGTCAGTGCCCCTGCCAGTACCACAGGGACACCAACTGCTGTGAACACCAAAAGTGCTGTACCCCAGACATTGATGATATATCCTGCTAGTACAGTACACAGCCTGTCAGCCATTGATGAAGATGATGATTACCATGTATGGCTGTGTGTGGTACAAAATTTGTACCACACACAGCCATACATGGTAATTATCATCTTCATCAATGGCTGCCAGTGGACATCAATGGCGGCCAGGCCGTGTGTGGTATAGCCATTGATAATGTGAAGCAGGGCCAGTGCTAGGGTGTTCGGTGCCCCCAGGAAAATGATAAATTTGCACCCTTCCGTAATTTATTAAGAGACAGCGCGTGCAGAAGTCAAATGCTGAGAAAAAGCTTGTATAATGCCCATAGTAGTAGTGCTCTGATGTGACGTCCAGGCAGCTAGTAGTGTCAGTATTTCAAGATGATACAGTGACAGTCTGTGCAATTTTTTTTTTTCTAGAGATGGGTATACCTTTACAGGAGCCTATGGCGAGGCAAAGAAACTTGGTGCCGCAGCGGCAGTACAGACTGTGTAGTCAACTCTACTGAAGAAGCTGGTGGAAGCGGGGCCTGGGACATCACGCAGGGAACCATGTTA
The DNA here is from genome assembly GCF_055691185.1 of Crinia signifera. Lineage (NCBI taxonomy): Eukaryota > Metazoa > Chordata > Amphibia > Anura > Myobatrachidae > Crinia > Crinia signifera. The sequence continues at coordinate 186,372,490 of NC_139217.1, forward strand.
TACACAAGGGTCTAACGCACTGCACTGCGTCAGGTCCTTGTACACTACAGTATTGTAACACACACAGCTGGGCATGCATATAGAATCTATATATAGATTCTACAGTATATGCAATGAAATTAGATGAAATTCCTGAAGGTAAAAGACGGTCACTCTGCCGAGACACAGCTGGGCATGCATACAGATTCATATGCATGCCCAGCTGTGTCTCGGCAGTGTGACCATCCATTACCCCCAGTAATTTTATTTATGCCTGGCCACTGCCGAAGAGATAGTCTGACTTTTTTGAGACATCTACTGTACTCTTGCTCCATCTGTCTTTCCTTCTCTGCTGAAAACTTTTTGAACCCCATTACTCAAGTATTGTGAGAGGATCTCAGGAAGGCTTTAAAGTTGTTTCAGAAGGATAACTGGTCCCACATCTGGTCATTCATATAAACCTTGCCACCTGCTACCAACTCTGGCCTGATTCTGATTTGTAAGTGATGCCAATGGTTCATATAACTGAGAGGTTATTGGTGGACTGCACTTGCAATATAATCCCACTGGGCATTTGCCAGAAGGAACTGATTGGGGGAGCTAATAGGTAAAAAAATGCACTCATGTTACAGCCATTTTGGGGGTGTTTCTGCCATCAGCTAAGATCATGCCTAGACTGTGGGATCCTTTGATCTATATTGCAGTGTAAAAATAAAGCAGTCAGTATTTTCCCTGCACAGAAACAAAATAACTCACCCAAATCTAATTCTCTGTGCACATTTTACATCAGCCCCTCCCCCCCTGCAGTGCACATGGTTTTGTCAATTTAATAAGAAATTTGTCAGTGAACCAGAATAATCCCCATTATTTTCCACCATCAAATATTGCTGGAGACCTGTAAGCAACCTCTGTAACTAATGGAACTAAAAAATAAGCGCCATGATAACTATTCTACAAATGTTGTGGCAATATGTCACGGAATTGTTAAAGCTGTAGGTTTTGGCTAGGGTGGCCAATCCCGGGATCGGGATCAGCGGGATCCCGGGATTTGGCCACTTAGGGCGGGATGTACTAAAGGGAAAATGCGATAAAAAGGTGGGTTTTACCGCATTTTCTTATGTACCAATACCTGTCCGCCCCATCTTTGACTGGCAGGGTATCTATCGCAGCCCACCGTCCACCGACCGCGCGCCCCCCTCCCATCCTCCTTTGATCTCTTCCTCCACCAGCAGGTGTCACAGCCAGGTGGACATCCGGCTGCAGGGGGGAGGAAGAGATGCGGGGGGACACTGGCAGCCGCCGGGATGTGACGGAGACCCCCGCAGACCACATCACAGGTATCACAGGTATCGCAGGGGTCTCCGTCACCGCAACCCGATGCTAGCCGCATATGTTAGTACATATGCGGCAGCATCGCGGCAGCATCGCGGCGGCTGTCAGGCGAAGGGCGGCGATGTATATTAATACATCCCGCCCTAAAACACCAGGATTTCAATCCCAGGATTTCGGGATTAGACTGCGCATGCGCAGTCTAATGCTGGGCAGCGTCTGAGCGGGTGCTCAGACTCTGCCCGGCTTCTCCAGTCCCCGGCAGTGTGGCTTTGCACAGTGTGACGACGTCACAGGTCACGCTGCGCAGCCCACACAGAGGCCTTGGCTTGTCCTACGCATGCTGCCCTCCCGCCCTGGCTGTCTGATTCAACAGCCCGCCTGGCTCCATTGTCAAATGCCCAATTGCCCACCCACCCGGCTCATCACACACCCGCCCACCCTGCTCATCGCCCACCCGCCCGGTAAGCAAATATGCGGGTGCATATTTTGGCTATGTGTACAATTAAATTATATAAATTGCTCTATAACTGTCAAGGTTTGATATAAAATATACCATACAAAGTCTCATGACAGAATCCATAAAGTTTCCACACTAAGTAAGGAGGCAGTATATAGATTGGCAGCAATATAACATACAGTATGTGCTGAGGAATTTACTGTTGCTCATAAAATCACATAGGGCCATGGTCAATTTATACTCATTCCAAAACAAAACTTAGCTGGCCTCTTCAAGGACAGAACTCTACTGCCTACCGATTGGGATTCGATCAGGGCTTTATTAATGATGCTGACCTAGTTATAACAGGTCTTGGTCATCCTTTCATCTAGATATGATACATTACAAAGTTTGATGTCTGACTGTCAAATGTTTTCAGTGAAATGCTATCATTTGGACAGGGAACTGGCAATTAATACTTTCCTGGAAGAAGGTGATTTAAGGTTAGCAGAACAATGGTTGACAGGGAATGATCGGAGTTCAATTAGAAATAAAACAATGTTCTTTCCGCAACAAATCCAAAGTTAACTAGCCACAGAACAACTTACTATCCTGTGGGAAGTTGGCAATGATTCAGAGAATTTAGAAAGCTCAGGAAGAAAATTTGAATTTATATAGTATAGAATTTTGTTATACTCAACATATAAACATGGCAATGAAATGAATACATATGCTTTTGCATGTATTTGGGATACTGGCAGACCAACACCCGATGCTGAGGATCCTGACATATGTACCCTAACCGTCTCCTCCTACTCCTATAACTCTTACACTCCCTGCATGCAGCCTAACCCTCCCTATTGATGCCAAACCCTTCCCAGTTATTGCCTAACCCTAAACCTCCGTTATAAGTGCCAAACCCTAACCTTCACTCCCTGCTGCCTATCCCTTACCTTCCCCCTACACAAAACACACCCTAACCTTAAGTTCCCACTAGTGCATAACTAATCCTTCCCACCCGAGCCTACGAGACCGGACATACTTACAATTAGAATACCGACTGTATGGATTCTGGCTTCAGCATTCAATACAACTATCAGTACATGTCTATATACTGTAAAGTATAGAAAAAATCTTGACTGTCACGTGTCAATTGGGAGGTATGGATATATACTGTAGGGATGTGCATCGGCCACTATTCACGTTTTAGTTTTGGGTTCTGATTACCTTCAGGTTTTGGATTCTACTGGGTTTTGTCAAAACACCTCCTCAAAGTTTTGGTCTTTGGGTTCTGATTTAAAAATTTTTTTAAAAAGCATACAAAACACTAAAATCACAGAATTTTGGTGTTTTTTTCTCTCCTGCGCTATTATTAACCTCAATAGCATTCATCTCCACTCATTTCCAGTCTATTCTGAACACCTCACCCCTCACAATATTGTTTTTAGGCCAAAAGGTTGCACAGAAGTAGTTGGATAATTATGATATGCAACACAAGTGGGCGGCACAAACACTAGACTGATACGGCACACTTAATAGCACCCCTGGACTGATATGGCACACTTAGCATCACCCCTGGACTAATACAGCACACTTGGCAGCACCCCAAGAATTATATGGCAGACTTGGCTCACCACAGGAATTATTTGGTAGACTTGGCTCACCCCTGGACTGATATGGCACACTTAGCATCACCCCTGGACTGATACAGCACAATTAGCATCACCCCTGGACTAATACAGCACACTTGGCAGCACCCCATGAATTATACGGCAGACTTGGCTTACCCCAGGAATTATATGGCACAGATGGTGGCACCCCTGACCTGATACAGCACTTATGACAGCACACATGGTATTATACGGCACAGATGGCGGAACCCCTGGACTGACACAGCACACATGGAATTATATGGCACACATAGTGCAGTAAAAAAGAGTTATTCTTTAAATAAAAAAGGCAGCACCCCTGGATTGATACAGCAGACTTAGCAGCACCCCATAAATTATACAGCAGACTTTGCAGCAACCCATGAATTATAGTACGCACTTGGCTCACCCCAGGAATTATGCGTCACACATGCGGGCATCCCTGACCTGATACAGCACACATGGAATTATACGGCACAGGTTGCGGCACCCCTGGACTGATACGGCACATATGGCGGCAGGCATGGAATTTTACGGCAGACAAATTCCTGCAGTAAAAATAAAAATGTGTTTTCTTTTAATTATAAAAAAGAGCAGAACACCTGGAATTATACGGCAGACTTAGCAACACCCCATGAATTATACAGCACTCTTGGCTCACCCCTGGAATACAGCGCATTTAACAGCCCTTGCAGTAAAAAAAAAAAAAAAAAAACTTATTTTTATATTCATTTAAAAAAAAGGCCAGCTCCCCTGGTCTGATACAGGACACATGGGGGCACCCCTGGAATTATACGGCACACATGCGGGCACCCCAGGACTAATACAGGACACATGGGCAGGGCTGGCAACAGAAATCTTGGGGCCCGGAACACTGATATCTCGGGGGCCCCCCCAACACCGAACGCAGATTCTTAGTACAGTACATTGCATATCATACTTGCCTACTTTTGAAAACTAGTTTCAGGGAGATTGTAGTTGGTAATAGAATTTTGCAAAGCCCCCCATTGAGGGGGCGTGTCATGCTCCCCCAAAGGGCGTATCTAGTTCCATATATGGAGAGGTTTGTGAAAATATATGTGAACGTGGCACCTAGAAGCATGGCTGTGCACTGCTACATCTGAGAGGAATCTTTTAAAATGACATATACAAATGTAGATGAGCCCCAAAGCAGTTAGTAAGAGCTACTATACTTGGTAAAGTGCTGGGGAATGGTGCTGATGATTCAATGTAAATCTTTCATTCCTTTTTTCCCAAAAAATGTAACAGTGTAATGTGGGCTAGGTAAAATGAGGGAGATTGCTAGACTAATGAGGGAGAGAGGGAGATGCTGCTATTTCAGGGAGTCTCCTGCAGAATGCAGGAGGGTAGGCAACTTTGTTGCATATTGAATGTATTTTTATTTTTATTACTAGAAGTAAATAGATAATTAATATTTACAATGCAATATAATATGGGAGGGCAGAGATGGGAGGGCACAGCATTGTGCGTTGTGTGGTTGAGTGTGTTGCGTGATGTCACTAAACTCATTAGTACAGGTAGCCAGACAAGTGATTAGGCAGCCATGCTTTTAGACCCTGAGTCCCTCAAAGTCTTGGGGCCCCTCAACTGGTCTGGGCCTGGTACGAGTGTCCCCTGTGACCCCCCTTGTCACCTGCCCTGCACATGGGGGCACCCATGGAATTATATGGCACACATGTGGGCACCCCTGGACTGATACAGGACACATGGGGGCACCCATAGAATTATATGGCACACATGCGGGCACCCCTGCACTGATACAGCACACATGTGGGCACCCCTGGACAAATACAGCATACATGTGGGCACCCCTGGATGGATACAGTACACATGCGGGCACCCTTGGACTGATACAGCACACATGTGGGCACCCCTGGACAAATACTGCACACATGTGGGTACCCCTGGATGGATACAGTACACATACAGGCACCCCTGGACAAATACAGCACACATGTGGGCACCCCTGGATGGATACAGCACACATAGGGCACCCGTGGACTGATACAGCGCACATGTGGGCACCCCTGGATGAATACAGTACACATGTGGGTACCCCTGGACTGATACAGCACACATGTGGGCACTCCTGGACAAATACAGCACACATGTGGGCACCCCTGGATGGATACAGTACACATGTGGGCACCCCTGAACTGATACAGCACACATGTGGGCACCCCTGGACAAATACAGTACACATGTGGGCACCCCTGGTCTGATACAGCACACATGTGGGCACCCCTGGACAAATACAACACACATGTGGGCACCCCTGGACAAATACTGTAAACATGTGGGCACCCCTGGATGTATACAGTACACATGCGGGCACCCCTGGACTGATACACCACACATGTGGGCACCCCTGGATGGATACACTACACATGCGGCACCCCTGGACTGATACAGCACACATGTGGGCACCCCTGGATGGATACACTACACATGCGGCACCCCTGGACTGATACAGCACACATGTGGGCACCCCTGGACTGATGCAGCATCCCTGGACTTATACTGGGCACTGGCAGCAGTAATTAAAAATTTTTTTTTTTTATTTAATTAAAATAATGCAGCCCCCTCTGTAGCACTAGCAGCCCCCTCTATGCATTAATCATCCCCTCCAGCACGTTTCCCCCTCACACCCCTCAGTCACCAGCCTTTTTGAAAATGGCGCAGACCGCCGGAAACTATATATCCCCAGCTCTCACGAGAATCCGACGTGGGATGATGACGTTTTAGCCTCGATTTGGACTCGGAAAGATGGCGGGAACCGGCGAACTCCTCGGATCAGGAAAGTTCGGAATCCGAACCCGCTCATCTATAATATACTGTACATTTTGATGCCATTTCCCTGCATTATTTATAAGGCACAATGATCCCTATGGCTACATGCATTTTAAATAAAGTTTCTCATGGCCACTTATCTGGAACCACTTGTAAAACACAATACATGTATCAATGTCTTTTCTTGAGCAATTACAGTACATTTTCCTTACTGCTTTCGGGCTCTTTATTAATTTATTTGCATTTTTTTTTTAATTGCGCAGCATATTCCGTTGCACTTTACAATTGGAAACAACAGTGATAAATAAACTGGATAATAACAGCGTACAATCTATAATGTATAATTGGGGTTCTATATGCAGGGCCGGCGCCACCACTAGGCAAACCTAGGCATTTGCCTAGGGCGCCGGCCACTGGAGGGCGGAAAATGCCGCCCGGGTACCTGTACCTGTCTATTTAAACCTGGCGGCGGAGGCAGCGAGGGTCCCTGCAGTCTATTAAAAATCACGAGCGCTATCCGCCGGGCTATGCGGAAGCGCTTCTATTGTGAAAACTCTGGCAGCACGGCGCACGCTGATCTCAGCCAATCAGCATGCTGCCAGTGTTTTCACACTAGAAGCGCTTCCGCATAGCCCGGCGGATAGCGCTTGTGATTTTTAATAGACTGCAGGGACCCCCGCTGCCTCCGCCGCCAGGTTTGATTAGAGAGAGCGCCGAACGAAAGGTACCCCCCCCCCCCCGGCACCGGGGCGCCCCCAGCCCGACTCGCCTGGGGCGCTCCGGTGCCTTGCACCGGCCCTGTCTATATGGCATCATACAGTATATACGAGAGGCTCTACCTGGAGTAATGTATATGAAGGTCTTAATTTGTAATCATTCTAGAGGGGTTTTTTAACACACAGATTGCAAAACAGACTATAACATGTGTGACCTTCCGCCACATGGGTTAAGTATCAATCCTTTTGTTTGTTTAGGTTACAGGTTAAATACAGCAGCACACAATGACTTCAACGTAATTTATTATAGCTCATATATTACCACTCAGTTACAGAATATAAATGAACAATTTCACACCATTACAACCATTTTATTTTACCGGAATGTGCAGCTGCTCCTCCGAACTTCAGTTCCCTTGGTACATGAAACGCATCGAATTACTGTAAATTGTATACCAACTATCAGATAAATTCATGCATATACTTCTATCATTTACTATTGGCAGTATTCATGAATCCAAACTTACTACAATTTACTTATCTTAGAGCTGTTACTTTAGACTGTAACCACTATATTATTGCGCAATAATTTCCTACTTAACTTAAACAACTAAAGCGCTGCTTTACATTACAGAGTTCCTCCCTGTGGCCACTGTCCTAATAGGATGCAGTTCCTTTCCAAAAGTCTCGAATACGACTGCAGGTGAGTTCTCGCTAGTCTCAAGTTTTACTCCCTTTTAGATGCACACCGTGTAGACTATTATGATGCTGTTTTCTTGTGCCACTAAGAGTGAGAGAGTGCAGTTTTATTCTCCTCTGTGTAACTCGTACTCTTGCTAAAATGGCTGCTCCAACGGTTTTTCTAACTGGCTATCACTCTGATAGACACAATATTAACTTGCTTGCTGCTAATCTGATGCAGTTTTTCTCTATCCCTGAAGGTCTCCTGATATGCTGCTAGCACTAATTCAGAGTGTCCCCTGGTGTCCCACTGGGTTTAACTCACTTCTCCTGTGCTGTTATATTTGTTTTTATTACCACTTTAGAGGTCTCGAAATGCGTCTCCAGGCTTCTAATCCGGGTTTATCTCCCCTTATTCTGGTGTAATAATGCCAAAAGTTAGGAGGTTAAAGGAGCTTCCCCTCAGTTTAGGGCTATTGCTTAAATTACTATTGGGTGAGCGCACTGGGCTGTGGAATCCAGTGTCAGATAGACTGCATAAACTCTATGTCATTGCTGCTCCCTGTCTGGGCGTGTGGGATGCAGAGTTTTGTGCACTCACCAGCTCCTTGCTCTTACTCCGGCTGCCAGATCCCCTCACACAGCTCCGCCTCTCCAGCACAGGCCTTCCCACGTCAAAGGCATACGCCGCTTCCCACTACAGCAGCGTCACCTCACCCGAAGCACCGGACCTCACACAGACGGACTGCGGCTGCTGTGGATCGCCTCTGTACACTCCTCGGCAACACTCGCCACAGGTAAGGCTCTCTCTGACTCCAGCACCGCTTCTGTTTCAGTCCTGCTGCGCAGCTCTGCCTGTAATCTCTTCCTAAGCAGACTCTCCAGGGAACTGCCCAACAGCTCCAACGGCTCTTTCCTTTTATACCCTTCCCCTCATGCTACGCTGTGCCTGTTTGCCCATGCTCCAGAAAGCTTTATTTACAGTGTAACTTATGTCCACCTACAGACTCACTGACAAGCAGGGACTTTGGCTTGGTCCTTTCACAAAGTTCATAGAACAATTTTGAACAGACATAGTTTGTTATTGGGTGTACTAGCATGTTTAATAAAGTCCTTTTTACCTTCTATGAAGGTAGGCCCACAAGTAAACACAGGCATTTCATCTGTGAGGAAATGAATAAGAGTTCATCTCGGCTGCCATTTATCTACCTTAAATATAGGGTATATAAGTTCGACCACAAATCATTTTTACATATGTACAATAACAGTCGTATAGGATGTCACATTCCTCCCCTCTAAATAATTGCATGTCCTCATGCATTTAAAAAACATCTCTACTTTCGTAAGTTACAAACATCAATAACCAATTACACTTAGAATGGGTATTAACTATCATCTGGAGAACTTGGTGGTCAATTCCATCTCTTCGTATCCCATATACCCCAGTGTCTGCAGCCGAGATGTGGGCAATTACATAAGGTTCAGGTTCCCAGACAGGATCTAACTCATGACTCCGTTGGCGTTTCATCTTCCAAACTCGGTCTCCTACTTGGAATGATGCAGCATTCGTGGCTTGACCATAACTTAGCCCTGGTTGGTGGTGGACTGTCTCCGTCCTTTCTTTCACTACATTCTCGGCCAGTTCAAGCCGATACTTATGCTTGTTCACCCCATCGGTCTGTATAACTTCTGTTTTCTCAGGAAGAGTGGTAAGTTCTTGTTTCACGACTCTGCTTCTTCTACCAACATATCGCCTACGGAAGAATGGGGGTGGACTTCCGCTTCCGCAGCATCCTATACTTTTGGCTGGTAGGACCGCCTGCGGAACCGACGTCTGTTGGGAGCAAACCGGCTTCCTTTAACCGGTACACCGCCAGGGCCAGTCACATTGGCTGCCTCAGCACCCTTCTCTCCTTCCACCACATCAAATTCCACCGCCTCGCCATCTCCAACACTGCGCAGTAACTTCCGGGGGTTGTTTCTCTGTATAGCCGTCTGATAGACAGACATCATCTTTTGTACCATTTCTGTTGATGAAACCATATCTCTTCCGGACATTAAACCACGTGACAGTTCCTTGTACCTGAGTAGCCAGCACTCTCTTCTCTACCTGGCTTCTCCGGCCATAGATAGTGTGCTGCATTATTTGGTTCAGAGTCTGAGGTTGGCTGTATGGTTTTTGTGTCAGTGTCGAGATTAGTTCTTCAGGGCAATTTCTTAGGACATTCATGCCCACTATGATTGCAGGAACTAACGGGTCATTCATGTTGGTGATCAAGCATCCTTGGTCGGCCATCACAGCTTGTCCTATTTGCATATTCATTTCACAATATCCTACACACGAAATGTCCTGCCCGTTACTTGCAAGCAATTTCAACCATGCAGGAGGAGCTGATAGTGTTCTCTTTGATGTCCAATGACGATAGAATAACCCCTGCTGTATAGTGGTGACGGGAGAACCGGTATCTAATAAGGCTGACACTTCTTGCCCCTCAATTTTGATGCCTATAACAGGGCAATGTCCAATATACTGCGGGGACCATTCTTCAGGTGACAGACCTTGCATACTCAATTCCCCCGAGGATTGGTCTCTGTCCTCGGGGGTCCCTGGTTTAACCCCTCCTCGCTTTGACAGAATCGCTCAATGTGTCCGCACTGCCCGCATCTTCGGCATATAGGACGCCCCTGTGGATCGAAGTGATCGGTCGCACAATGTCCTCCTCCTGCCGAGTTCTCCCGCCAATCATTTCATCCTTTTCAATTATTGGTTCGCCTGCCATCTTCACGGGAGGGTGAGAGGTTTCGTTGGGCTAACTTCTGTAACTCTCGTTTAATTTGATTGACACTTATGGCCAAATCTTCCACCTGACCCTTCAATGTATAGTTCAGGTCAGCCGCAGGAGTCCGCACACTTTGGGCAATTGCTGGCCTCATCATCATTTCTTCTCCCACTAGTGATCCTTCCTTGTCGCTACCGAAACCTTCTTGACCACTTGTACATTCAGAGAAAGTCACTTCCTTAGGCCTCCCGGTTCCAAGCACCTTAATAGCGGTCTCCTTGAATTCCGCAAAAGTTTTTGGCCCATTCTGCAATTTCAGCATTTTTAACTGTAATTTAATGCTTTCATTATTGGCTCCTTCAATGAACTGGGTAATCAATGTTTCATCGTCCTCCTCTCTTCCCTCTTAGCGTTTCCCCCGACTTTTGCTTTTGACTATAAAATCGACTTTTGCGTTCCGGCAAAGTGCTGGTGTCAAATGTCGTAGCCAACTTCTGAAAGATCTGGTCTGCTGTTTGTTTCTGACTCAAAGGCCAAGAAGACACCTCTCTTACAGCTGCTCCTTTCAGCTGACCCAACAGTATCTCTATTTGCCGTTCCCCTCCAGGCCGATACAATTTAAACATTGATGTAATCCTTTTCCTGAAGGCTCTAAATACGCTTCCATCTCCATCCTTTTCTTCGCCGGAGTACATAGGAAGCCATGGAGTGCCAAAATAGTAGGGAAGGGTTATTGGATTTGTGCCCGTGTTCATGGGCTCTGTTTGTACGCTGGATGACACACCATTTCCCCTGTCCCCCAGCACTTCATCTTGTTCCTCTGATGCCATTTTCCGTTCTCTGTCCTTCCTATCCAATGTTCCCTCTAATTTTACGAAGACTGTGTGCGGCAAAAGATTTTGGCTGTGCAGCTTTGGAAGGAAATCTAAATTTTTGTGCGTCACTATATATAAAACTGGAAAATGACGTTCAGCATTTGTGTTAACTTTACTTCAAAATGATATTAAAGATTTAAACATTCAAAACACAGCACACAATGTAGTTAATGGGTGAAACACACATTAATTGAGTCCACAACTGCAAAAAGGGACCACTGTTGCTTTGTGCACTCTGTTGTAATGTCTGTGCGTACGCTCGTCGAGTTGTGTGCGCGCGCACAGCTTAGAGGGAACACTGGTCCTATCCTGTTCGTGACGCCAAATGTGACCTTCCGTCACATGGGTAAGTATCACTCCTTTTGTTTGTTTAGGTTACAGGTTAAATACAGCAGCACGCAATGACTTCAACGTAATTTATTATAGCTCATATATTACCACTCAGTTACAGAATATAAATGAACAATTTCACACCATTACAACCATTTTATTATACCGGAACGTGCAGCTGCTCCTCCAAACTTCAGTTTCCTTGGTACATGAAACGCATCAAATTCATGCATATACTTCTATCATTTACTGTTGGCAGTATTCATGAATCCAAACTTACTACAATTTACTTATCTTAGAGCTGTTATTTTAGACTGTAATCACTATATTATTGCGCAATAATTTTCTACTTAACTTAACCAACTAAAGTGCTTCTTTACATTACAGAGTTCCTCCCTGTGGCCACTGTCCTAATAGGATGCAGTTCTTTTCCAAAAGTCTCGAATATGACTGCAGGTGAGTTCTCGCTAGTCTCAAGTTTTACTCCCTTTTAGATGCACACCGTGTAGACTATAATGATGCAGTTTTCTTGTGCCACTAAGAGTGAGAGAGTGTAGTTTTATTCTCCTCTGTGTAACTCTTACTCTTGCTAAAATGGCTGCTCCAATGGTTTTTCTAACTGGCTATCACTCTGATAGACACAATATTAACTTGCTTGCTGCTAATCTGATGCAGTTTTTCTCTATCCCTGAAGGTCTCCTGATATGCTGCTAGCACTAATTCAGAGTGTCCCCTGGTGTCCCACTGGGTTTAACTCACTTCTCCTGTGCTGTTATATTTGTTTTTATTACCACTTTAGAGGTCTCGAAATGCGTCTCCAGGCTTCTAAGCCGGGTTTATCTCCCCTTATTCTGGTGTAATAATGCCAAAAGTTAGGAGGTTAAAGGAGCTTCCCCTCAGTTTAGGGCTATTGCTTAAATTACTATTGGGTGAGCGCACTGGGCTGTGGAATCCAGTGTCAGATAGACTGCATAAACTCTATGTCATTGCTGCTCCCTGTCTGGGCGTGTGGGATGCAGAGTTTTGTGCACTCACCAGCTCCTTGCTCTTACTCCGGCTGCCAGATCCCCTCACACAGCTCCGCCTCTCCAGCACAGGCCTTCCCACGTCAAAGGCATACGCCGCTTCCCACTTCAGCAGCGTCACCTCGCCCGAAGCACCGGACCTCACACAGACGGACTGCGGCTGCTGTGGATCGCCTCTGTACACTCCTCGGCAACACTCGCCGCAGGTAAGGCTCTCTCTGACTCCAGCACCGCTTCTGCTTCGGTCCTGCTGCGCAGCTCTGCCTGTAATATCTCCCTAAGTAGACTCTCCAGGGAACTGCCCAACAGCTCCAATGGCTCTTTCCTTTTATACCCTTCCCCTCATGCTACGCTGTGCCTGTTTGCCCATGCTCCAGAAAGCTTTATTTACAGTGTAACTCATGTCCACCTACAGACTCCCTGACAAGCAGGGACTTTGGCTTGGTCCTTTCACAAAGTTCATAGAACAATTTTGAACAGACATAGTTTGTTATTGGGTGTACTAGCATGTTTAATAAAGTCCTTTTTACCTTCTATGAAGGTCAGCCCACAAGTAAACACAGGCATTTCATCTGTGAAGAAATTAATAAGAGTTCATCTTGGCTCCCATTTATCTACCTTAAATAACTAACTACATAGTATATAAGTACGACCACAAATCATTTTTACATATGTACAATAACAGTCGTATAGGATGTCACACATGGCTAACACGAAGAAGCTGGACATGTGTGCTCTTGTATATGTCATCTTTTATACCATTTCATTCTCCTTGTTTCTCCCCTGTAGCAATTCTACAATGAAATACTGTACAGGTTGAGTATCCCATATCCGTATATCCCATATCCGAATTATTCCAAAAACTGGGATTTTTGGAGTGATTTTTTTTTGTGCAGAATTGATTGACTGATTGGCCGGCAGATTACAGGCAGAGCTGCGCAGCAGGACCGAAGCAGAAGCGGTGCTGGAGTCAGAGAGAGCCTTACCTGCGGCGAGTGTTGCCGAGGAGTGTACAGAGTCGATCCACAGCAGCCGCAGTCCGTCTGTGTGAGGTCCGGTGCTTCACGCTTCCCTGCCTCTTCCTGCCCAGGAAGATGGCAAGCAGCTGGGATCAGCAGGAAGCAGCGATGAGAGCATGGACCCCCCACAGGGCCAGGTGACTGTGCTTCTGCTTCCAGGTGATAGCTGCTGTGGACCATGGCCGGGTAATATGGAGATTGCATGCACCGCTCACCTGGGGTGTTAGTGTCAGCCGACGGACGCTCATTTGCTCCAGGGGGGGATGAGGTGTGTGTGCAGCTGACCCACTGCTCACCGACTCCAGTGCCCAGACCACCAGGGTGCCGGAAGCACGAAGCACTGTCCCGGCTCCTAGTAATCCCCTTTCACTTTATCAGAGGCAGAATGGCAGTAGGGCCTGTCTGCCACTGATGTGGAGGGGCAGAGCTACACAGGCTGCATGATGTGGAGGGGCAGAGCTACACTGGGAGGGGGCGTGGCTACACTGAGTAGGGCTGATGAAAAGAAGGAAAAGATGAACAGCCAAATTTTAAGGTAAATGAAGTTGCTGATAGAGAGATTTATATTATCAGCAATTGGTGCAGGCGTTATGCAGTGCTATTACTGTCAGCAGCTGGTGTGGGCGTTATGCAGCACTTCTACTGTCGGCAACTGGTGCGGGCGTTAAGGACAGGCAGCGCTACTACTGTCGGCAACTGTTGTGGGTGTCAGGTATATGCAGCGCTGCTAATGTCGGCAACTGGTGTGGGCATTACGTATAAGCAGCATTACTACTGTTGGCAACTGGTGTGGGCATTATATATAGGCAGTGCTACTACTGTTAACAAATGGTGTGGGCATATGTACAGGCAGCGCTACTACTGTCGGCAACTGGTGTGGGTGTTACTTTTCTGCAGTGCTACTACTAACGTTGACAACTGGTGTGGGCATTATGTATAGGCAGCAATACTACTGCTGGCAACTTGGGAGGGGGCGTTACATATAGGGAGCGCTACTACTGTTGGCAACTGGTGTGGGCATTACGTATAAGCAGCATTACTACTGTTGGCAACTGGTTCGGGCATTATGTATAGGCAGCATTACTACTGTCGGCAACTGGTGTGGGCATTATGTATAAGCAGTGCTACGATACTTGTGTGTCTTTCATTGTTTGATGTGTTTATACAACATAAATGCATTTTTTGTTGACACATGGGTCCCATCAAGATATAACATAGAAATAAAAAATTATTCCGAAATCCGGAATAATCCTTTATCCAAAATTCTTCTGGTCTCGATCATTTCGGATATGGGATACTCAACCTGTATAATTGCTTCCTCTTGCCCCACCCCCCTCATCCTACTACAATGGTACCCCTTCCTCCCCAGATCCTAAGCCTAAACCTCCTCCCCCACCATGGTCTAAATCTAATTTCTCCCCCCACATACACACACAGCCCAAAGCCTAATGCTGTCATGCCCTGCATACATGCATTCGGGATGCTGTTAGTCGGGATTCCAGCATCTGTATACTCATCGATGTCAGGATTCAGGTGACGATCTTCTGCCCGCAAGTCGGGATGCCTGCATTGGTAATCTCAGAAAGACGATGGACAGAGAAAGGAATGTCTCTGTGCGGCGCACCAGAGAAGAAGGATTATATAAAATATAGCTTTTAATTTATTATTTTCTAAAAAGGAGCGAAATAAAAACACAAATTGACACATACATACACAAACATGTATTTAAAACATAAATTAAATAGATAAATAGATAAACATAAATAGGTTGGTCCTGACGAAGCTCCCCAGCGAAGCGTGCGCTGACCAAACACTCCGTGTGACCCCCTGTTCCCTTCCCCGATTTGAATGCATTTTGATCTGTTTAGATAGGGCATAGTATCTAAGTGGTGCATCGCACTCTGTAGTAGCTGAACCAGAGGCGCGGCACTTGACGTCCGTGACCGCGACCTCTGTGCCCAGCTAACTTAGGCGCACACCCGGTGGTATCCGTTCCCCGGCGTTTGCAGCCTTCGTGATAGTCTCTGGCGGCTATTAGAAACTGCGTCGGAGACGAGATACAGAAGACAGACCACGGTCTGCTTCGGGTCTCGTTCCTCAGCAGCAGCTTTACGGGGGACGTATATATGTCAAAACCCCGAACACATTATTAAAATCACGGCCAGTGACTGTTAAAATAAAAAATTTCTATCACCTCGATATATCACAGAGGAATAAAAATAATCAGATTTACTGACTTACTGACACAGTGAGTGTCAACTAAATAAACTGTGATACCCACTACAGAGAAACATATTTGCGAACCACCAATGCCCATGTGTAAAAAACAGACAACAGTATAAAACCAAGCATTTATTTTGAAAAATTGTCATATTAAAATTATAAATATTATTTGGAAGGTACAGGCAACAGTGGGGTCTCACGTTGCAGGGATAGCTTTATCCCGTTTTAAATACATGTTTGTGTATGTATGTGTCAATTTGTGTTTTTATTTCGCTCCTTTTTAGAAAATAATAAATTAAAAGCTATATTTTAAGTAATCCTTCTTCTCTGGTGCGCCACACAGAGACATTCCTTTCTCTGTCCATCGTCTTTCTGTCATTATCTGATGTCCAGTGGCAGCACACCCTCCTGTTAGTATCCATAATAAATTGTATTATATCACAACTGAGGGGTCATACATCTCATTTCCGAAATTCTTTCCAGTGCGATTGGTCCCTGCTTATCTTTGTGCATTGGTAATCTGTTTTCCATCATCCCATCCCTGAATCAAACCAATGGAAACATAACTCTTTACAGAATGAGACTAGATGAAACATGAGAAATCATGAAATATCTACAAATGAAATTGCTGGTCAAGTATTACAGATCAGAGAGAAGAAATTGGGTTTGGACATTATGTATGCTTCAACACTCAAAATACACACTTTATATTTTTCAAAATATAAATGATAACATAACGGCTAACAGATTGCATATGGCTGACAGGTGTTCTTTGGTTTTAGTAACATATGGAATATGAAAGAGGGGCCAACAAAATGTTTCATGATACCCTTGAACAAACATATCATACAACAACGTAAGGGCATATGTATTGTGGGTACCATTAAGCAAGTTGTTTATTTTGGTGTGTTGGAATATTCCAATTAGTAATCATAGCTGCCTGTTTGTGCCCAGTGTGTCAGCTGCAGACCACCAGCACAGGATAACTAATGTACGCAATTATATATTATGTCTTTCTTTAATACACAAATAGTACATTCGTACAAATCCAGATAAAACAACTTCATATATTAAACACTTTACAATTCAAATTAACAAAGAGAGCAATATAATTTACAAAATACAGATTGAGTATCCTTTATCCAAATTTTTCCGAAAACCATACATACTGAGGACATGATATCAAACTGGCACTAAATACAAGAAAATGATTGCTTGACATTCACATTCAGTACCTGAGATAGTACAAAAACTTTGTTTCATGTTTTGAAACCTTGTTTGAAGCACAAATAAAATATATTTGTGTGTATTTCATGTGTTTGATGTGTTTATACTACATACATGTAAGATTCCTTAAGATACATCATTGAAATATATGAAAAATATTCTGAAATACGGAATAATCTGTTATCCAAAATTCTTCTGGTCCCGAGAATTTTGGATAAGGGATACTCAACCTGTAGCACTGTTTGATTCTAAAACATCATTAGGTTCCAGTGCATTGGAGTAAGTATGGGAGTCTTGGGGAGCAGTAACAGCCCTGAAAAATTGTATTTTAATACACTGGATAATGTATGGAATACAGTATTAATATTTAACAGTACAGATGGTCTTTATTTAAGTATAGGCTGTTTGAAACATTTAATTAAGAAAAGTGGTCAGCAAAAGGTTAACCATATCATAATAACTAAATACACAAACATAATAGAACCAGTACTGAACTTTCTAAGCTCACAATCTCCCACTTCATGGTAAGGCTCCTGTCTCTTCCTCCTGGAAGCTACTCTCGGGTCCATTGCAATGTTTGAAGGCTCAGATCCACACATACAGTAAATGTGGTAGAAGAATCTAGGCAAGTGCAGCAGCTCTGCTCTGTCCCTTACACTGCATGCTGTGGTGGCAGCTCTATTGATCATATTATATATCAGTGCTATTGTCATAATTTAAGTCACTTGCCAAGAGGAGGGGGTTTCTGGGCAACCAGAAACCCACCCTGTGTTTGCCTATGTATCTATATGTTTTATTCTTTTTTTTTTAGAATGAAATAACTGCAAATTAATTTGATAAGTATTACAGTATTTTACATGCTAAATAACTGCTAAATCTGAGGTGCAGATATGTCCAATTATGCTGTTTCTCAATTCCTGCCATACAAGTGTATCACAGCACACAAGACTTGCTAAATGCTGTTGCGCACATTCACAAACAAATCGATTATAGAATGACTGTGTCACTGTGTCGATTATAGAATGATATGTGTCTGGAGCATAGCACACATGTGCGATGAAAAACAGTGACAAATATGAGCAATGAAGCATTTGGAGGTGGTAACATGCTGTTTTCTGACAATTTCAGAAAACTCACAGGCACACACAGGCATTTTAAAGGAGAGTGTATGATGTCAGCTCTGGGGATGCGGTCAGTTTCCCGGCGGTCGGGATCCCGACGTTCAAAATCCCGACGCCGGAATCCCGACCGCTGAAATCCCGACACTTTCTCCCTCCATGGGTGCCCACAGAGTGAGAAAAAATTAGTGTGCCGAGCGTAGCGAATGTGTGGCAAATCCCAGCTCTGGCCTTGATTAACCTTACTGAATCCCAGCTCCGGCCTTGATTATCCTTAGTCTCTGTGGCAGAGTTGTGGAACGGTCAGACTTATTATTATTATTATTATTATAATTTTAATTATAAGGCACCACAAGTGTTTCGCAGCGCCATACAAAGGAACAATACAGGGAGACAAAACTTGGCATAACATTGAATAAATAACAAAAAAAAGAAAGAGCGCCACAGTTCAATACACATTGCAGCTTAAATATAATATAAGTAGTGAGGACTCAATAAACATATAACTAGAGGCCAATGATGGAGATGAGTATGCGGACGAAGATGGTCACTGAGTGTTTGAGTATAGGAGAGCTGTGAGTGAAATGTGAAGAGAAGAGGGCTTTGACAACAGGAGGGAAGAGGGCCCTGCTCGGAGGAAGGGGAGACAGACAGATTACAAGAGGTGCAAGCAAGTGGGTGGTGGCTACATAGCAGGATGTAAACAGGCAAGGGGTCGGAGAACCAGCTAGTTTATGCAGGGTAAGGGTACGCTTTGATGAATAGGTGAGTTTTCAGTGCCCGTTTGAAGCTTTGCAAGGTCGGGGAGAGTCTAATGGAGCAAGGGAGTGCGTTCCACTGAAGGGGTGCAGCACGGGCAAAGTCCTGTACTCTAGCATGGGAAGCAGTGATCAGAGTGGAGGAAAGATGACAGTCGTCAGCCGACCGTAGAGGGCGGGAGGGTGTATGAAGACTTATTCACACTTGCATAGACTAGGTAAATCATTCAATAGTGAAGGAGTTGCTTGAAGATTTGCAACTGCTGGTGATCATGATATATTCGTAAACCATTCGTAGACTGGTTTTCACTCTGTGCAGCGACTATCTGAAGCAGTTGCAGTTCGCACAGTGGAGATTAGGCCTGAATAACCTCCTAAAGCCTCATACACTGGACAATTTTGCGTGTATGTGGAGTGATGTGAAAATCGCTAAGCAGAAAATCACTCAGTGGTTACACACTAAGCAATTTTCGCCCATCCCAGCGATTTTCACAGGGGGGAAGCACTTTCCACAGTAGGAGATTGTGAAAAGTGGTTCACTTTTGGCTCACCGCTCATTGCGATGATTTCATGTGTCAACCTAAGGCCTGTCATCCACAAGTGGTGGACCTAATGCATGTCAACCTTTTGAATGTCGACCTAGTGACTGTATACCTTTTCTAGGATGTTCTAGATCACAGGTCTTCAACCTGTAGTCCTCCAGAAGTTGTGGAACTACATGTCCCAGCATGCCCTGACAGTTTTGGCATGCTCTTATAGGAAAAATGTGGCAATGCATTTCACAACATCTGAAGGGCCACAGGTTGAAGACCCATGTTCTAGATCAGGGGTCTTCAACCTTTAAGACAGTGTGGGCCAGATTAAAAAATTCAACGAAGCCCGAGGGCCACTAAGCTCTACTGTGGTATTTAGCACAGCTCTTAATAGATAGACAGCACAGCCCCCGCGTAGATAGTTGGCACAGCTGCCCATACAGATAAACCCTGCCCCCAATATATAGTCAGCACCAGGGTTATTTCTAAACAATTAGGGTCCCAGTGCGAACAGAATAAAAATGCAGCCTCCCATACATAATTTGGTATTTAAGAAATTGTGCGCACCTTAGGCGCATGCTCCCAAAAAGGGGAGTGGTCTAATGATAAGGGGCGTGGTCTAATTATAAGAGTGTTAACTAGAAGGAAAAAAATTACCTGACACCTCACTTTTGCAACTTGCATGACCAGACATTGGTTACCGCAGGAATGGTTGTTGTCCTTCCACGCTTCAGTTGGCTGTCTAAAGGCCGCACAGTGACATATTAACATGAAGGCCCATTACACCATGATGCCCATTGCACATTATGCCACACACCGTGATGCCCATTGCACAATAAGCCACACACAGTGATGCCCATTGCACATTATGCCACACACCATGATGCCCACTGCACATTTTGCCACACACCATGATGCCCATTACACATTATGCCACACACCATGACGCCCATTACACATTATGCCTCACACCATGATGCCCATTGCACTATAAGGCCCCCAATACACCTGCTTATGCATATGATGCCCCCAGCAGTGCCTCTCACAAAATGCCACCAGTAGTGTCCCTCATAAAATGCCACCAGTAGTGTCCCTCACAAAATGCCCTAGTATTGCCCTCCATAGTCAGCACTGCATTGCACAGCATACCAGCCCTCCCTTAGTCAGCACCACATTGCACTGCCAGCCTCCCCTCCCCCATAGTCAGCACCCTCCCCATACACAGGGCCGCATTGCATTACCAGCCCCGATCCCCCATAGTCAGCCCCCTGCCCATACACAGGGCATCATTGCACTGCCAGCACCCCCTCCCCCCTAGTCAGCACCGCGGTAGCAAGCCGGCATCACCCTCTCCTGAGACACTTGCCTTAGTGTCCCTTGCAGAGGTCTCCTTCAGAGGGCTGCTGCTGGCGTCGGCAGCTGTCTTAACAGCGAAGGAGCAGGCAGGGACAGGTGCGCGGCTGCCGGCGGTTGTCACACTCACTCCAGTCTCCCGGCTGTCTGAAAGGGAACGGGCGGGACGGGTGTGCGGCGTCAGGAAGTACACAATACGCATGTCCGCGCACAGTCCCGCCCGCCCCAGCCAGCACATCCACCTCCGCCGCGTCCCACTGCTAAGAGGACAGGGTGCGGAAGGATTTTAAGGGGCAGCGCGCGGATGGATTTTTGTTTTTTTCATCAGCAAGGCATTTAATAAAAAAAACACAATTCACTGGCGGGCCACCTAAAACAACTCGGCGGGCCACTTGTGGCCCGCGGGCCATGGGTTGAAGACCCCTGTTCTAGATAAATCTAGGTAGATCCTTTGTAAAGCGCAACGGAATATGCTGCCCTATATAAGAAACTGTTAATAAATAAATAAAATCTGACATTGGATCTTATTCTTGTCGACTTGCATGGCTGCAAATTCGCAGCCTTGCGAGTCCCCCAGATGCCACTTGCTGGTCCGCCCCCGCATGCCGGGTTCGGCCGCATGGCTGCGAATGGATGGGGTGACACCTACATCATCCGATGGTTGCACTCCTGAGCTACCACTTGAGTTGGTGGCATGCCCAGAAATTTTATGGGAGAGCCTGTTAATGCAGCGCAGCACAGCCTGAAGTGGTTAAAGGCTGCATTTGAATACTGACAGGAGCTGATTGGTTGGTACTTTATCTTTTTATTTTCTCCAAGTTGTGTTACTTATGCCCCAGAATTGCAAAGGATGGTAATGCTATATAGTAAATGACTTCCAGTTTAGTGTACATGGGGCCTGATTCATGCTGGTAAGTAAAGTAAAAAAGCAGACAACTGAGCAAAACTGTGCTGCACTGCAGGTGCAGCAGATGTAACGTGCAGCTGGTTAATACTGCACAGCAAAGGAAGACAATGTGTGGTCTTAAGTATATTACAGTAATTGTAATTTTTAGCACAGCTGTTATTGAGGCATGCTAAATTCTTCTTAGCTACTGAAACAGCAATCACTGTGTAGAGGACTCACCATGATTTTTAATCAGTACTCCATTTTTTTTTTTTTTAAAGGGCAATGATTACATTCATTCACTGATAATAAAACTAATGCCATACCATTTATAACAATTATTAACAATTAAACTCATATAATATTTAAATTTAAAATCTCTCTCACATTCTTTTTTAACCAACACCGGCCACATAGTGCAGGGGAAGCTGCTTAGCACATAAAAACATACATTTTCTGACATGTGATATACATGTATGAGCTCGCTAATTCCCTCAGAGAGCAGCAGTGTTGAATCAAGCGCTATGCCGCACTTGTGACTCAGCATAAGGCTTCACACTTCTTCTAAGCCCATGCAAAATTAGCCAATGGGAGCCTCGGGGTGGGCTCAGGAGGATTATGTGATGCCTTATGCTGAGTCCTGGGTGATGCACAGTACCTGATACACGCTGCACTTAGCCCATCTTTTTGTTTTGGTGGTGATAGATTTCACAGCTTTGTCTTTTCGATGCATGTAGTCACAACATTTTCAGTGATTGGGGAAAAATACACTAAGGGGTAAATTTACTAAAGCTTAAAAAGGAAGTGTTGCCCATAGTAATCAATCAGATTCTGTCTAACATTTTCTAGGATGAGAAATTATAGACAAAATATGATTGGTTGTTATGGGCAACATCACATCTTTTTAGAAGCTTTAGCAAATCGTACAGGCTTTGTATCTGATATAAGTCCTTGCAGCGGTGATTCAGATACCATTTCGCTCAGGAACACCAGAAAGCTGGGTGCTGAAAGTTTCTGTGCTGTGCTGACCAGGGCCGTTTCTAGACAATTTAGCTCCTAGGGCGAAGAAAAAAAAATGCGCCCCCCAATACATAACATGGTATCATAGAAATTGCGCGCGCCTCAGGCGCGCGCCGAAATAGGGGGTGTGACTTAATTTTTAAAGGGGTGTGGCTTAATGTAAGGCGTGGTCTAGCAGGAAAACAATTACCTTATATCACACTTTTGCAACCTGCATGACCAGACATTGGTTGCTGCAGGAATTGTTATTGTCCTCCCGCACTTAAGTTGGCGGGCTGAAGGCCACACACAGTGACCTAGTACGCCTCACAGATCAAGGCCAAACAATGACAGGCTACTTAAATCATTATACACTATTTATCCGTGATGCCAATTACACATTACGCCGTACACTGTGATGACGATTACACATTACACCGCACACCAAGATGCCCATTAGACCCCACACTGTGATGGCAATTACACAATACTCCCCACATCGTAATGTCCATTACACATTATGCCCCATGTGATGCTGCCGCACAACTGATGCCGTTTACTAATATGCCCCCACAGTGCCAGATATGCCCCCACAGCGCCACACATATGCCCCCACAGTGCTACAAATATATGCCCCCACAGTGCCACAAATATATGCCCCCACAGTGCCACACATATGCCCCCACAGTGACACAAATATATGCCCCCACAGTACCACAAATATATGCCCCCACAGTGCTACACATATGCCCCCACAGTGCCACAAATATATGCCCCCACAGTGCCACACATATGCCCCCAGTGACAGAAATATATGCCCCCACAGTGCCACACATATGCCCCCAGTGACAGAAATATATGCCCCCAGTGCCAAACATATGCCCCCAGTGACAGAAATATATGCCCCCACAGTGCCACAAATATATGCCCCCACAGTGCTACACATATGCCCCCACAGTGCCACAAATATATGCCCCCACAGTGCCAAACTCACTTTGTCTATGCTGCTTCCGAGGGGAGGGGAGCGCATCTTGCCTCTCTCCTTCCCCTTCAGTGTGTGTACCTGAGCTGAGCCATCAGCCATTCATATCTCGCGCCCGAGCTCTGATTGGCTGACAGCGGCAGCCCAGTGACTTGAGCGAGGGGACAGAGAGACGCACGATGCGTTCCCCTCCCCTCTCCAGCGTGTAGTCGGGCCGGCCGGGGAGACTACGGCGGCGGCGGCGGCTACGGGGTGTTGGGGGGGGGTAGGATGGCAGTTTGAAAAACTAGGACCCAAAAATACCCCTATCTGGCTTGATCTTGTTTACGATGTGCAGCCGAGGAGCAGTGGGCATTTCGTGCAACACTGACTTGTTCTGCAAGTGTGTATCTGTTTTTATCGGTTTAATATCCAATAAGCCGCCTAAAAAAAAATAACCTATGCCCCAAATGGCAAAAGAGTCCACCCACAATAAAAGAAGCAAATTTAAAAAAAAATGGTGCATCATTCATATAATAACGAAAAGCGATCCAGTGTTTCGTGCAGCACTGACTTGTTCTGCAAGTTTCGTGCAGCACTGACTTGTTCTGCAAGTGTGTAACTGTTTTTAAATAAAGTTTAATACCCAATAAGCTGCCTAAAAAAAAAAAACTAGGCCCCAAAAAGCACATAATGGCAAAAGAGATGCCAGATGGAATTGCCACTGGGCCCACCCACAATAAAATGATAAAAAAAATAGTGCATCAATCATATAATAATTTAATTTCATAACGAAAAGCAATCCATATAATAAAGTCATTGCTCAGCTCTGTGATTAGCAGACAGGATGGCAGTTTGAAAAAGTAGGCCTCAAAAAGCACATCATTCCAAAAAAAAGAGGTGCAAGATGGAATTCTCCCTGAGCCCGCCCACCCTTAGGGTGTAATAGGACATTGCGCACTTGACAAACCAGTCATTTCAGCCAGAGAGACTGCCAAACCTGTGACTGAAATGACTGGTTTGTTTGGGCCCCTACAATAAGGTACAAACTGACTGATGTCATCATTCACCATCCTAATCTTCACTCTCATCAGTGTGTACATCCTTGGAGTCCTCATCATCCTCATCACACAATATCATTTCATCACTGCTGGAATCCTCCATGAGTGATGTCTGTGCTTTGCGATGGAATTGGTGGGAAAGGTCTTCCTTGTGAAATTTGTAGTTAATTTTTATGAACATAGTTTTTTCAACATTTTACAGTAGTAGCCTCAGACGACGATCACTCACAAGGTTCCCAGTAGTGCTGAACACTCTCTCCGAGTACACACTGGAGGGTGGGCAGCTTAAGTAATACAAAACCAACCTAGGGTGCTGGAGGATGACCCCGCGTACCCGTTTACACTGTCCTCTACCCAGGTCCTGCCCATATTGGGGTTTTTTTCCCCAGTATGTGAAAGGACTCTCTGACATGTCTACAATGATGCTGTCCTTAAAATAGTCCTCCACTAACCTCTGCATAATGACCGTCTCTGATGGTGCAGTCATGCTAGAGGTGTCACTGATACTGGTCAAATCACTTAGACCTGACCAGAGGTCCAAAAAAGGTGTTTTTGTGGACTGCTTTTCACCCCCACTAGATGTTTTTGGAAAATGCTTTTTTTATGGGCAGATTTGTGTGAAATTGAAGGAGGAGATGTCAATTCAGCTGCCAACTTGCTCACCAGGAGCTCTTTGCATGTGATAAAGTGGTGTAGCTAGGTGCCATGTTTTGCCCCCCCCCCCCTGCGCGATTTGTAGTAGGTGGGGCTCTTGCGCAGCAAAAAGGGGGTGCTGGGGGTTATATCACACATCGTAGTGCCCATTGCACATTTTAGCTAACTTTGTAATACCCATTATACATAAAGCTACATGGCGTAATGCAAATTACACACAAGGCCAGACATGATGCCCATTACTTACTATATAACAACCTTAATGCCCATTGAACATTTGACACATAAGTGGCACTTACCTGCATGCTCGATGCCAAGGAGCTTCATGCTCAATGCCAAGGGGCTTCATGCTCGATGCCAAGGAGCTTCATGCTCGATGCCAAGGTGGAATGAAATTCCTCATTGCCAAGGGGGACTAAATAGCTCGTTGCCAAGCCTGAAGCCTGCACCCCTGCCCACTCTCCGGCCTCCCCTGCCCGCTCCCTGCTCTGCCTGGCTTAGCTGCAGCTGCCCTGTCCACTGCAATTTTCAAAAAAGTATTTATATACATAAATATATATACATACAAGTCCAAAAAGACCGGCATCAAACCACGGCGCCAACGCTGGTTTGCTGTTCTGGGTGACATTGCTGAGACCTTGCACTGCACTCTCAGGCAATAATCCACATCAAAGCTGGTGATAAAGCAACGTTTCAATGCTGAAGACAATTCTAATAAAGCATTGAAACGTTGCTTTAACACCAGCTTTGATGTGGATTATTACCTGAGAGTGCCGTGACTCCCCTGGGTGAGATACGGTAAAGGATGGGGACTCATGAGGGGGGTAGAGTGGAGGAGAGACAGCATCTAGGGGATAGAGGAATGGAGAGACAGCATCTGGGGGAGAGTGGGGAGGAGAGACAGTGTCCAGAGAGAGAGGGGAGGAGAGACAGCGTCCAGGGGATAGAGGAGAGGAGAGACAGCGTCCAGGAGATAAAGGGGAGGAGTGACAGCATCCGGGGGATAGAGGAATGGAGACAGCATCTGGGGGAGAGTGGGGAGGAGAGACAGCATCTGTGAGATAGAGGGCTGGAGAGACAGCATCTGGGGGAGAGTGAGGAGAGACAGTGTCCAGGGGATAGATGAGACGAGAGACAGCATCTGGGGGATATAGGGGAGGAGAGACAGCATCTGGGGGAGAGTGGGGTGGAGAGACAACGTCCAGAGAGAGGGGAGGAAAGACAGCGTCCGGAGGAGAGACATCATCTGGGGGAGAGTGGGGAGGAGATACAGCGTCTGTGGGAGAGAGGGGAGGAGAGACAACATCCAGGGGAGGATGGGGAGGAGAGACAACATCCGGGGGAGAGTGAGGAGGAGAGACAGTGTCGGTGGGAAAGTGGGGAGAAGAGACAGCATCCGTGGGAGAGAAGGGAGGAGAGAAAACATCTGGGGGAGAGTGGGAAGGAGAGACACCGTCTGGGGAGAGAGGGGAGGAGAGACAGCATCCAGGGGAGGGTGGGGAGGAGAGACAAAATCTGGGGGAGAGTGGGGAGAGACAGCGTTCAGGACGGAGACAGTTATGGGGGGAGAGAAAGAGTAGTGACAGATTAAATACAAAATTGTACATGATACAACATACATCAATCAATTATTAGAATGTTAGCAATACATAAGCAAAGGCTGACATAAGCAAAGGCTGGACTCCAAAGACCCCCCCCCCCCCCTCTGATAATCACCACTGGGGTATATATACAGCCCAATATGGTGACACACTCATACTCTGCTCCTGAAGAAGCTGGGTGCTGGACCCAGAGAAACGCGTTGAGCCTATTTTACAATTCCCCATCACAAATTGGACTATATTCTAAAACGCATCCATACAAGGCAGGCGAAATCTACACCCCAAACGGACTTTCGAGTGCAATTGCACCACCCCATCCGGACGTACAACTCCGAGGCAGCGACTGGAATTACACCTATCCTCCAGGTTAACCATCTCGCCCACCAGAGAAACCAATACAACAACTGGACTCTGTTTTTGGGATCACGATTGGCCACCTGGTCACCTGCTCTAAATGAGACTAACATCCGAGATGTCCGTGTGGTAATATACCAATATATGCCTGTTTATAATCATATTGTGATGCATATTGAATGTCCAATGTTTTATTGTAACCCCCTATTTTATTGATAAATTTATCAAGTTACCAATAATACAGCTTTTTTAGAGAAATCCTTTTAATAAAATTATTGTACAGGATACCATTCTGAACATTATTATTTTTTCAGCCAGCGCTGGTACATTTCTTCTTTTTTCTACCCCCCCCCCCCCTTACCTGGCTATCAATAATTCCCCGGCGGAGTGTTTCTTCCTGTCCAAAGCCCCTCCACTTCTGCCTGTCGCGGGCTGCCTCTCCAAACTTGCACCTCCCTGCTGCTGCGGAGTGTGCTGCTTTTCCAGCCGTGCCTGTCAGCCGCTCCCCTGCTCGTGTGGGGGGTGGGGGGGGAGCTACCAGACTCACAGGCATCCACCTGCCTCAGCAGCAGCAGCAAAGTTACCAGCATTCAGGAACTCTGCATCTGCTGCGGACACTCAAGGAGGTGGAGCTATTGGCTATGATAGTGAGAGTGACCAGGGCGGACCAGCTACCGCAGCTGCCTGCGGCACTGCTGTACTGACAGCCCCCTGCATCCATCCACATTTGCAGGGGATGGCTGCGTGCAGCCAGGAAGGAGAACGGCGGCGGCCACTGAGAGAGGAGTGAGACCAATTCTCCCCTGCACGCCGATCCCGGGGCACTGTAAGAAGAAGAAGGGAGTCCCCCCGACTCCCTTCTTCTTCTTACAGTGCCCCGGGATCGGTGCTCACTGGAGGGGGGGGGTGAGAGTGGGCGGCGGGTAGCAGCAGCGGCCAGAGCAGGGACTCAGGGAGCGGGCGGGTGTGTGGGCTGCACGGCTCCAGCGCCGTTTGAGCTCTCTGCGCCTGGAGCTCGTGCTCCACCAGCTCAGCCCTCCCTACGCCCCTGCATGTGATACTTAATTCCTAGAGGAACAGGAGAATGCGCGTATTAAATTAGTTTCCCTTTTCCCATGGATGAGTTCAAATGATCAGGAACATTTGAAAAGGAACTTGTAGATAATAAAAAAAGATTACATAGAGATAACATGGATTATAGGGAAGGTAAAGTGCGCACCTATAGGAAAAGAATAAACTCTACATATAGAGAAAGAGATACAATGGTGCCCACTTTTCCAAAAGGAGGAGAAAAGACAAATCAGGAACAAATGGTGGTAAGACCAAAACAAAGGTGGCAAAGTTATGACCATCCGGATAGATCTCCCTATTGTTCAAACTATAAACGTCCATATGTACACCAATATAGGGAGAACTATACATTTAGAACCACAAGAGACACCAAATCACCTCCTAAAGATTTTAGGACAAAATTTTCCCTCACCCAAATCGATATGCCCCAATCAGAATAAATACACCAAAAAGAAACCGAGACCCAGAGGAACTAGGGGAGGAAGAAAACTTAAGAAAAAGACAAAGGTACAATTAGAGGAAATAGGAATATCAATCTTATGTCCAAAACTTTGAGCAACGAACAGATCAGACTTTTACAAAAGGGTTTAAATTTTGCCCCCACAAAGGAACCCAATCTGTTTGACCTGTTCGTAGAATCAATTTGTCTGTAGCTTATGTAGACAACGTTATTTCGTGTCAAAAAAGTTATTAAATAATGAAAAAGAACCAATTCTTCTTGATAGAGCAGATATAGAAACTTTGACACTCCTAGAGGAAAAGTGGAGTGAAAATAATACTGTAGACATGGGAAAAATACCTCCCAAAAAAAAGTGTACGATCTATCTGAAAATAATAGCCATTTTAGGAAAAATCTAGTTTTTATCCAGACCAACATAAATCAAACACAATTGTTTATTTCTACAAAAAAACATTGGAAGAACTACAAAATGCTCTAAAAAATCTAAATGGAGTAATCTAACTAAAAGAGAACAGACGGCTCTGATGACCCTAAAACAGGACACCTCCCTAATAATAAAGAGTGCAGATAAGGGGGGAGGGGTAGTCCTTTTAGATCGGGCCTACTATGTCGAGGAGGCATATAGGCAATTATACGACATAAAGTTCTATAGAAGTCTAAAAACTGATCCCACTCAAACTTATCAAATAGAAATTAAGAATATGTTCGATGAGGCTCTCCGTGGAGATGTAATAACCAAGGATGAATATAATTTTTTATTTATAAAATATCCCATCACACTTATTTTTTTTCACATACCCAAGATTCACAAGATACTAAAAACACCACCTGGGAGACCTATAATTTCAGGAGTAGGGGGTCTCACGTCTAATTTGTCACAGTATATTGATCACTTTTTACAAAAATATGTTATTAGTTTAAAATCGCACATTTGGGACAACATGCACATTCTAAACAAGATGGAGGAGATCAAGTGGCAACCTAACTATTCATTTATTTTATTGGATGTGAGTGCATTATACATGCACATTCCACATGGAAAAGGAGTAGAGACAGTAAAAAGTTTTTTGAACACAGATACATCTATTTCAGACAAATTGAAATAATTTATTTTGGACTCGATCTCCTTCATCTTAACTCACAATTATTTTTTGTTTGATGAGCACTTTTTTCTTCAGGTGCTTGGGACGGCCATGGGTATCAGATTCGCGCCAAGCTTTGCCAATTAATATATGGGGAAATTTGAGGAGGAATACATCTGGATAGGACCGTTTGGCGCGGATCTGGTATTCTATGGCCGTTACATAGACGATTTAATTATAATTTGGAAAGGGGATTCTAAAAGGGCACAATAATTTGTTTCATTTCTAAACACAAATGACTATAATCTCACGTTCACCTCTTGTTTTGATCACTGTACAGTTAATTTTCTTGATTTGACCATCTCCACGGAGAGTCTCACTAAAACAATTGTAACATCTAACTATAAAAAGAAAGTGGATACCAATAATTTCTACATTTTTCTAGTGCCCACTATAAACCATGGCTAACCAATATACCGCAGAGTCAGCTTAACCGACTGCGTAGAAACTGTTCGAATATAGATACTTATATTGAACAAGCAGAACAAATGTGTAGAGATTTTGAAAGTAGAGGATATCCTAGAGGGCTTTTGGAAAAATCATACAACAAATGTCTAAACCTGGAAAGGAAAAAGCTATTAATACCAAAAGAAAAAAACAATATATTAAAAAAAACAACAGATCATTCAAAAACCACTATGGTTTTCATATCAAAATTGAATTCAAAATCAAACAAAATTAGAACAATTATAAAGAAAAAAAATTCTATAATAGAACAAGACCCGGTCCTGAATAAAGTCATCAATCCAAAGTTAAAAATAGAGATTAAGAAAAATACCAATATAAAATCCATAA
The DNA here is from genome assembly GCF_055691185.1 of Crinia signifera. Taxonomy (NCBI): domain Eukaryota; kingdom Metazoa; phylum Chordata; class Amphibia; order Anura; family Myobatrachidae; genus Crinia; species Crinia signifera. The sequence continues at coordinate 186,403,319 of NC_139217.1, forward strand.
TAACGCCAAGTAATTTGAAAACAGAAAAGGGAACAAAACTGAATAAAGATAAGGAATCCTGGATAAAAAGTAAAATTACTAAAGGAAGTTACAAGTGCAATCAAAATAGGTGCATAACTTGTAAATTTGTACCTAGGAAAACTACATTAATAGAGTCACATGTAAATAAGAAAAGGTTCGAGATCATTAGTTTTATAAACTGTAATTCCACTTATTGTATATATGTCCTCTAGTGTGTGAGTGGCCTACGATATGTAGGCCGCACCACACGAAAACTCAAAGACAGATATAGAGAACATCGATTGAATATTCTGAAAAAATTTCCACATCATAGTGTCTTTCGACACATAGCAGAATGCCATCAAGGTAGCATGGAGGGGGTCAATTCTTTGGAGTACATCATGTTAGGAAAACAACCGGGAGGGGATAGATATAGGGAATTGGCAGAAAAAGAGGCATATTAGATTTTCCAATTACAAACGTTAACACCTCTGGGGCTCAATGCCAATATAGATTTAGAATCGTTTGTATGATAACCTCCAGTACCATCTGACCCTTGTAGGGTCCAAGGGGGAGGTGAGGTATTAGATCTCTAAAAAAACCCAGTGTTATCCAGAACAATCTGACCGATCCCTATATCCCCTTACTCTTGTACCTTTAGTCCCTCTCCGTCCATACCCCTTATCTGTGTATTTTTGTCCCATCTTGTGCTAAATATATGTTATGTCTCTTTCCCTCGTATTTTGGGACATGTCGATATCAAGTGGGGGGAGCACTGTGACTCCCTTATCCTTTGGCCAAAACCCCGCAGACCGGCAATGTGGGCTAAGCCTGAATGGACCCATCTGATTAAGACTGCCCCAATTTCGGGGAAATCCTATAACAGGGGTGGCCAACCGGTCAGAGGTAAAGAGACGAAAAATATCAGTTGTCAAGCCAAAGAGCCAACGTCATGCGCGCGCCGAAGGCGCGCGCGCCATAAAGGGGCATGGTCAGGGGAGTGGTCAGGGGCGTGGTCATATGACACAAGGAGAGTGGCCACATGACAAAACTTTATGCCCCCAGTGCCAGATATGCCCACCACAGTGCCAAACATCATATGCCCCCCACAGTGCCAAACATCATATGCCCCCCACAGTGCCAAACATCACATGCCCCCCACAGTGCCAAACATCACATGCCCCTCAAAGTGCCAAACATCACATGCCCCTCAAAGTGCCAAACATCACATGCCCCTCAAAGTGCCAAACATCACATGCCCCCCCACAGTGCCAAACATATGCCCCCCCACAGTGCCAAACATCATATGACCCCACAGTTAGGAAGCTGGGCCCTCCAGCACAGGTGTTGCCCACAGTGCAACACCTATGCTGGAGGGCCCAGCTTCCTAACTAAAGGGCCCACCTAGAGGGCCAGGAGGGCCCAACAAATAAATGAGCCACGGGCCAAGAGGGCCCGACTAATGCGCACACAGGCCAGAAGGGCCTGAATTTGCCCACGGGCCTAGTGCCCGACACCCGGTGGTCTAGGGTGGATGGAGGGTAGGAGGCCAAAGGCCCCTACCTGGTGTTGGGAGAGGCCGCTGGGGGGAGCTTCGTCAGCTCTTTTGCTTCCCACCCCCGCTCGCCTCTCCGGGAGCCATCTTCTTTTTTCTTGCAGAAGGCGCCGGAGATCTTCTGTCTTGATCCTGGCGTCTTCTGGCCTCTTCAGCGGCGCCGGAACTCTTCTCCCCGCCGCCGTCTTCTGCGCCATCCTCCGGCGGCTTCTCGCGTCTTCAGGAGCGCTCCTGCGCTCCGCCGGCGTGGAGAAGACTTTTCGCCCTCCCGCTGGCGTCTGATGTCAGACGCCGGGGGGCAGGGCGGAAACGGCGCGGCAAGTGCTGATGGCTCGCCGTGGTCGTTTACTATTGGCCGCCGATGCGGCGTTTTGAATTTGGCAGCCGAATTGGCGCCAAATTCAAAACCCCGCTTTGCAGACGGGAGGCTGGAGCCGCAGTTTACAGCTCGGCGAGCCGCATGCGGCTCGCGAGCCGCAGGTTGGCCACCGCTGTCCTATAATGAGTCAATCAGTATTGAGAAAAGGTTTCTCTGGTAATTAAAAATAAAAACAAAAATAAAAATAAGAATAAGAACACTTGTTATGTTATATAATATAAAAATGTTATATAATGACTATGCAACAAACATATCACGGATGTAGTTGGGAGTGCACAGTGTTATATACAGCAATGATATTTTTGGTCCAAATTACAAGAGAAAAAGGGGGGGAGGGGGGGATATTGTGTGACAAATCTCTATAAAATACTGTCCAAGTGTAACACCATTTGAAATGTGTAGACATGTACAAAAATATATCCTCTAACACTTTTTGAAATATGTGGACATGTCAAAGTATATCCTCTGCAAATATGTATTCTTTATAATTGATTTATATACTCCATAACAGGAGAAGCCTTAAGTAAACTATATGAAAAGGTTTAGAAAACAAAAGGCCTATATAGCACAGTAGGTAACGACATGGACTTTAGTATGGTTCAAATCCAATGGAGACTGTTTTTATGTATTTAAACTCACTATATTTTTCATTTTTATGGTTTATTTGTTTTATATAATAATCCATTTGTTTACTTTAGATTAGAATGCATATTACTTAATAAAATGTAATCTAAGCCAAAAATACATCTTCGGTTGAAACAATTGCTTTTTGAATTGATAAAGGGTTAAGTTGTAACCCACACCTGGACTCTTTACAATGCACACAGAGAACTTCCTATGGGATACACCTGTGCAATTAAAACTTAAGCCAATGAGAAACTAAGGAGCTGGGTATAAATAAGCATTTGACACAAATGAAAATTATTCTTTGAAAAAGCCCCCCAGTCGGGCGAAACGCGTTAGAGTTGGACCCAGCCATCCGCTTTGAAGTGTCGACACAGCTCGAGACATCCAGCATCCTTGTGGACACCATCTACTCACAGTGTGTCATCCACGATACTGCATTTACACCATGCTTACCCAGCCGCAGCCTAAGCCACACAGACCGGGAGAACGCCGGGAGGAGGAGGTACAGCAAGTGTGAGAGGCACACTGCCGCCAGCGTCTGTCCACAGCCAGCAGCAGCGGGAGTGAGAGACCCGCAACCTGCTTCCATCGCCCGGACCGGTATGCTGACCCCTCCCAGCGGGACACTCCGTATACTGCCACCATCAGATCAATAAAGGGTGAGATTCATGTGCTAAATGCACGCAATTACAGATAACCCCAAAAACGGACTTTCCTTTGGTGAGGGAATATTCCCTATATATAAATTCATCGTTTGTGGCTATTTGACATTCTCTTACAATTAAGCGGGCCAAAACCGGCTCCTTCAGTTATAAATACCCAGTGTGGAATATATTCAATTATCTGCTGGAAGTCTCATGGCTTTTCTCACTTTTCAAAGTATTATATATTATATTCAATATATATTTTTATTCTTTGATGTTTTTTATTTTTGTATGCACTTTAATATAATGTACTAGTACACTAAATGTTATAGGTGGCCGCCTATGTTTATTCTTTTTAGTATTCATATTTAATGTCTATATAAAATAAATTGCAAACTATTGCTTTTAATTGTAAAAGTCTCCATTGTTCCTGATCATTTGAACTCATCCATGGTAAAAGGGAAACTAATTTAATAAGCGCATTCTCCTGTTCCTATAGGAATTAAGTATCTTTTTCTGTGTATTCCCGCGGTTTGATCCGTGGGTATATACAGTCTCCATTGTACAGACACTAGTACATTTGTTGAGAACTGCAGCTAAAAATTATATATACGATTTTTGTCTATACAATTTACATTTTTATTTGTGTGGTTAATTAGCACCCAATCTTCCCCTGTTCCCCAGGGGATATTTATTTGTTTCACTCTTTGCATGTGGTAAGATCTGTGTCAGTTGGAAAGAAAGACACAGCATAGGAATTGAACCTCAGATAAAGCACGGTTGCCAAAATGTAGTGTTCCGCTCTTAACATATTGGTGTATCCTATTGAAGACCAAAAAGGACTTGATCTACAAGTCTAGTATATTTTGTGCATGGGCCTTGTTTGATCTCCTCCTTCAATTTAGCATGTTGATTCTCCAAAACCCTAATTAAGGAAACCACCTGGCTCAAACTAGCAGTCTCGGCACTCAGTTCACAGGTGGCTACTTCAAAGGGTTTCAGCACCTTGCGCAGCACAGATATGAGTTTCCAATGTGCTGGGCTAAGGTACATCCCCCTTCCTCTCCCAAAGTTATGGCTTGTTGTATAGCTGTGAATAGCTTTCTGCTGTTCTTCCATCTGCTGAAGCATATACAAGGTGGAATTCCACCTTGTTGGCACCTCCTGCTTCAGCTGATGGAAGGGCAGATTAAATTAATCTTGCAGCTGATGTAATCTCCTGCACTCTGTTGCGAAATGCAATAAATGCCCCGAAATTTTTAGTGCAACCCACAGCATCTCTACCTAGCCCTTGTCATTCCTTAAAAATGCCTGAACCACTAAGTTGATCTTGTGAGCAAAAAAGGGGATGTGTTCGAATTAACCCAGCTGTAATGCTTTCACAATATTACTGGCATTATCTGAAATTATAAATCCTGAGGAGAGTCCTAATGGGGTAAGCCATGTCGATATGACATCTCTCAGTTTTTGCAAGAGGTTCTCAGCGGTATGCCTCTTAGTAAAGCTGGTGATACATTGAGTAGCCTGCCTAGTATTAATGAGCTGCTGATGCTTGCTAGATCCTACTGTTGCTGCTACTGGAGAGGATTCAACCAGTCACAGTCATGTAATCCTTGGTCTGTCCACTGCCGCTTGTCCACATATCTGTGGTTAAGTGGACACTGTCTCCAATCCCACTTTTAAGGCCATGAATTACTTTAGACTTGATGTCCTGGTAGAGCTCAGGAATGGCTTTCCGGATGAAATGGAACCGAGATGGAATCTGGTACTGGGGACAGGCAGCCTCCATTAATTGTGTGAAACCCACACAATTAATGGCACATATTGGACACACATCCAATACTATCATGGCAGTCATGGCTTCTGTGATCCGCTGTGCCACTGGGTGAGAACTGACATACTTGTTTTTCCTCAACCAAGCACTACTGAACAGTCAGTTGTTTTTTCAAAGTAGTATAATGGGTTTTCTTGGGACACTTTGGAGTTGAAGGAAACAGGAAGCAGTAACAGAAGGCCTTTCGATCAAGGATTATTCTGCATAATCAAGGAAAGGGGAGGATTCTTCAGTAGTATCAGAAGAACCATCCCTGATCATTACTGAGGATACTGAAGTTGAGTGTGAGGGTGTTGGTAGTGGAGATGTAGTGAAGTGCTGGGGTCCACTAAGGAGAAAGGACATATTTGATACTGGACTTCTTGTTGATATTAATTTTTCAGCACCAATTTTGGAAACATCCCTATACTTCCCATGAGCTCGCTGCAGATGACATAATAGGGTAGATGTTCCGAGATGCTTAATGTCCTTACCTCCTTACTTTATGACAAGTACTTTCTTTGTCAGACGCATGAGATGCCTCACTGGCAGCTTTAGATTCCCAAGTCTGACTCAGAAATAGAGGGCAAGCCCGGAGGCTTTCCTTGCCACTGCGTGATGTGAATGGCATTCTTCCAATGTTCATTATTTCAGCTACAGGAGGAACAGACTTTCTTTTTCTTTGTATTCCTGTTGGAGGTTTAACTTTTTTTGGTTTACAAACTTTTTGGGGTAACTATCCTTGCCTGGTTTGAGGATAAGCATCAGCGATGGCATTAGTATTAGTAGTAGTAGTAGTAGTAGTACCATATTCATCACCATGAATGATGGCAGGAGCTGGTGTGGGAGTATTTGGTCCAAACTCCGTTTTTAAATTAAATTTAAATAAGAGCAAAATATTTTTTTTCTTGTTTTTGAGGACAGAGCTTGTATAACGCTGCGTGAAGGCTGAACAATCACACACCCACCTATGGATTCTAGTTTACACACAAAGAATGAAAAAAGACGAGAACATTTTTGGGGAATTTGATTTTAATGCACAGCTTGGACAACGCTGCTTGGATGCAGAACAATCACACACCTACCTTCTGACAGTATAACTATATACTACTATGGGTGCTTTACACACAAAGAATGAAGAAAGACGAGAAAAATTGGTTACAATTTTTTTAATTTGTTTTTAATGCGCAGAGTGGACAATGCTGCTTGGACACAGAACAATCACACACCCACCTTCTGACAGTATAAATATATACTACAATGGATGCTTTACACACAAAAAATGTAGAAAGATGAGAAAAATTTATTAAAAATGTTTGAATTTGTTTTTAATGTACAGCTTGGACAATGCTGCTGGGATGCAGAACAATCACACACCCACCTTCTGACAGTATATACTATGAGTGCAGTACACACAAAGAATGAAGAAAGACGAGAAAAATGAATTCGTATTTATTTACTTTAATTAATTAAATTAACAGCTGCGTGAAGGCCGAACAATCACACACAAGACTTGTGGTGTATACTTAACATCACATTACCCTGTTAGTACTATTGGGGTGCAGTATACAGCAAAAAAATAAAGAACAGCAACATTTATTTTTATATTGTATTTCTTTTTTATGGACGGGCCTTGGATAACACTGCGCAGGCCGTGGAGACAAAACAATCACACATGCAATTTGTGGTGTATACTATTGAGGTGCAGTTGGTTACAGTTTACAACAAACAAATAAAGAACAGCAAAATGTATTTTTATATTGTACTTCTTTTTTATGGACGGCCCTTGGATAACACTGCGTGGACTGTGAAGGCAGAAAAATCACACACTGAATTTGTTTTGCTTCTGACAGTAGTATATAATAATATACTGTATGGTGTATATAGTAGTCTGAACTGCACAAGTTCATAAACACAACACCCTTCTGTCTGCACTGCACAGAACCCCTCTGCAGCCTGCACAACACTCCTCTGCACACTAATGATGATGACTCTGAGTGATTGATGACAACAGTACAAGTTCAAGTTAAAGTAAACTAGTCTGAGACTGTAACACCCCACTGCCAATTACAAACCCCTCTGAAGTCTTACCCCTTCTGTCTGACTCAGTCTGCACTGCACAGACAGCACCCCTCTGCAGTCTGCACACGTTCAACAACACCCCTCTGCACACTATGATGACAACTAATATAGTTATAGATTAGACTCACTTAGCACAAGTTCAGTTCAGTAACAGTTAAATACCCCAGTGCACAACACCCTTCACAGACAGCACCCCTCTGCAGTCTGCACAACAGTTTAACACCCTCTGCATACTATGATGACAACTACACTGACTAGTCTACTCTAAGTATAGTCAAGTACAAGGCAGCCTACAAGCAAGTTCAGTAAAGTTACTAAACTAAACAACAGCACCCCCCATGCCCCAAGCCCCCCACCTCCATGAACAGCAGAGCTGTGCGCAGCAGGAAGCATGACTGTGAAATGGCGCCGAATTCTCTGGACGCCGAGCTTTTATAGACTCGGCGTCTTGCGAGAATCCGACACTGGGTTTGCATGGAATCCGAACCACTCATCTCTAATTGTAAGTGATAAATACACTTTGAATAAGGGAAAGCACCCCTCATAGCTTCCTTAGTGTGGATCCTGTTCCTATTGGACTTGATGGCAATGGGAGAAAAGCTTGATATGGACAGTTTGTATTTGACACTCAGATAAAGTGGGATGACTTGTTGCTGTTTACATGCAGCAGATGGAAGTGATGATGGTTCCCTTTGGAGTGATGATGGTTTTGCTGTCCTTGGGCCGGCTTCAAATTAGCCCTGGCATGGGCAATGTCCAACAAAAGTGCTGGTTCAGGTATCCGGTGGAGATGGCTTTGTATTCCACAGACCCCAATAGGAAATAGATAGTGAGAGGGTGCTGTATACTGACGCGTTTCGCTGAGGGGTTCTCAGCTTTTTCAAAGGTGTTTCCCCCATTTCGTTCCTCAAAGCGCAGTTCCCTAGTTTATTTTCTATATGTATTAAGGGACTGGCTATCACTAACCTAAACTGCAGCTAAATTTGAATTAAGCCCTAAGCAGCGCCTGGTATTTAGTCTAGTGGTGATACACAACTGTTTTTCTTCTTTTTTACAGACAAAATATAAATGTACTTTATCTCCTAGCATGGCTAAATGAAAAAAATCCAATTGCATCTCTTTGGAGTGGTACCAAGCATTTGTGGAAATGTTTAGTTGCCCAAGGAGACTAGTGGCTGCACTGCTGGATCCTCCTTTGTGACAAGAGCTGAGTAATGCAGGAGAATGGTACATCATTCATCTCCTTTTTCTGCGTGGAGCCAGCATTTTGGTCTCACCCCCACTGAGGGTGATACCTGAGTGCAACCCGAACATCATATTAGGCCTTATTCTAGTTCACTCTTTCTGACAAAATTCCTTCTTAGATGGACAAAACCATGTGCACTGCAGGGGGGAGATGTAAAATGTGCAGGGAGAATTATATTTGGGTGAGTTATTTTGTTTATGTGCAGGGTAAATACTGGCTGCTTTATTTTTACACTGCAATATAGATCTCACTTTGAAGTAAATCCCCACCCAAATCTAATTCTCTCTGCACATGTTACATCTGCCCCACCTGCAGTGCACATGGTTGTGTCCATCTAAGAAGGATTTTGTCAGAAAGAGTGAACTAGAATAAGGCCCATTGTCACTACTGTTGACACGAGGGTACATGATAGAAACTTTCAAATATATCAAGGGTTTTAACAAGGAACAGGAGGGAGACATTCTTCACAGGAAGAGGAGCAACAGACCACAAGGACATGCACTGAAACTATAGGGAGGAAGATTCAGGTGCCACTATGTACTATAACCAGGCATGTCTACCCTCCCAGAATGGCCGGGAGGCTCCTGAAATTCGTGTCCGGGCCCCCCCGGTAAGGTTGGCTGGCAAGGGGACCCGAATTTCTGGAGCCTCCTGGCCATTCTCGGAGGTTAGACATGCCTGGTCATAGTACATAGTGGCACCTAGCCTTTTACACCCCTCTTCCCACGGGTCCGCGGAAAGGGGTGGGGTTAAATTGATGTAAATTGCATAATTTTGTGCCATTTTATTCCCTCCCCCAATCCACAAACACGCTACTGTCTGTAATAATAATGATAATAATAATATAGTTTGAGTATCCCTTATCCAAAATGCTCAGGACCAGAAGAATTTTGAATAACGGATTATTCCGTATTTCAGAATATTTTTATATTTCAATGATGTATCTTGAGGTATCTTGCATTTATGTTGTATAAACACATCAAACACATGAAATACACACAAATACATTTTATTTTTGCATAAAACAAGGTTTCAAAACATGAAACAAAGTTTGCGTACAATCTCAGACACTGACTTTGAATGCTAAGTAATCATTTTCTTGCACATATTTAGTGCCAGCTACATATCATTTACACAGTAGTGTCAGTTACAGGTATCCCCAGTAGTGCCAGTTACATATCATGTCCTCAGTAGTGCCAGTTACAGATGTCCCAAGTAGGTTTTTAGCAAATAAATATATATATTTTTTTCACTTTCTGGAATGTATGGTTTTCGGAATAATTTGAAATAACGGATATTTGGATAAGGGATACTCAACCTGTAACACAAATGCTATATTCCAATTTCTTCTGAATGTTTAACCACTATGAAATCTAACAACAATCACCCAGATGTAACTGAGTAGTCATCCCCTCAGAATAGGACATTGCTGATCAATAGTGTTGTGGTTGTATGAGGTAACACAGGGGAGCTTTGAAACAATCTTTATTGGCAGCTCATTATCAGCTTTCTAAGGGATGCTGGGGTCCTGGAGTGTAGTGATGCGTTGTTTCTGCTTTAATACAGATCTTTTACATTTAATAGTGAATGCATATATTGCAAAAAAATCTGACTGGAAAAAAGTGGTGAGTGTATGTATACCTGATATAAACTCATGTATACAATGTCACAATGTAAAAATTTAGTTGCCTGATTTTCTTTTCCTGTGTGGCTACTTACAACATAGATGGAAATGTAGGGATAGTCTTACTGGGATTTTTTTCTAAAGAGGACAAGAACTAGAATGGGTTAACTTATTTTACTAACCCCTTTCTTCCCACTCTTGAAAGTTTTGAGCATTGGGAATCACAATCAAGAAAGTTGTACATAGCGAGTGGGTATTCTTACCCACACTGTGCTATCCTGTGTACATGCCATTGGTTTCCTTGGCCAATTAAATGTCTCCTTTAGCTGAAATTATTGTGAAAATGTTATATTTGGGACAGGTGGATTAGTCTACTACCAAGAGCTACAAGCTACAGTAATTATTTGCATGCTTGCCAGAATTATTAAACGAATATCAGTAACATGATCTCATTGTTGCAGGAAGTGGCAGAGACAGCTGGAAGTGCAACAGAGGTTTAACTGCAAAGAAAAGACAATGCTGTCATTCATCCAAGGACAAAGGTCAAAGAATGTCTCATCAATCTTCAGAGGTTACAGACCAAGATAACCTCCATGCATCCCAGAGGGTTCATACTGATTTGAATGAAGCCTTAAAGGCACACCTGCTTTATTGATAGCAATTAGAGAAAAGAATGGGAAACAGCTGGTGGTCACACAATTTGGCTACCCCCATAGGTAGATCAGTGCAGTGATTCTAAACCATCACTCTAGTTGATCACATGAGCAAATAAATACCCGCTGATAAAAGTTACCATTTAAGGACCAAAGGGATTTCACTTCTATTGGCCAGGAATATATTTGGACGAAATTTTGAGATGAGAGTTGTATTTCACATGAGATGTTGCTATGGGCAACAAATCAGATGCTATCTATTATCTTCTAGAGGGTGCTAAATAAATACGAAGTAGATTCTGATTGGTTGCCCATAGGAACATCCCATGTGAAATACAACTCCCATCTTAGTAAATTTCTCCCCCTTAGACTTGTCAGTTGAATACGGCATTGGTTCCTAATCTGTTATCGCATGGGTACCCCCTGATAATCCATTTGCCTTATTTCTACTTCCAACATTTGCAAAGCAATATATTTGTACATTTGCTGAATACAATTGCTGTTTGATAGTTTGTTTACACATAACTATATAAAAGCAATAAAACTGTTGTAAACAAGACTTTAAAAAAGTGACACAAGAACAGAATGAACTGTACAAATATATTATTTGCTGTCGCTGTAGGTGCAAATGTCCCCAGTCCTTCTATCTAACATGTAATCCCCCACTCCCCACCACCTCCACCTACGGAACACTGCTGCCTGTGTATGGGACAGTGGAACAGTCCCAGAAAAGGGGACTGTCCCCCAAAAATCATTACAGTATAGAAGTATAATAAACAGTTCTGTTGCATTTTGTTCTAATTGTTCCTCTATGAATCTACACGCCACTATTACAGAAAATATTTCAAGTCCCCAACAATATCTCAGTGATACCCCTGGGTACAAGTACCACATGCTAAAAAACAGTACAATAAGGCTTTATTTATTTATTATTATTTTGTGTTACTAATTTTCAGGTTAAATAGGTAGAAAAAGAGAATAAGAAGGACTTTACTTTTTTAATTTCTTGTATATGCAATTTAATTTTATATTCAGGATAGAAATTTGGTAACATGTTAAAAGAAATGTTTTTATCTTTACTATCTTGTTGGAATTATATAGTGAGTAATTAAATCTTCCCATTTATTTCCCATAATTAAAACTACAATAAGCCCATACAGTATATTCATATAGAACTTAAAGATCTTCCAACCATCTAAAAATTATCTAAAAAAAATGTATTCTGTCTTTTACTAAATTCTCAGATTCCTATCCAGTCTTTTGAATGAGAGATAATCAAAAGTATTTTCTAAGAAAATGGCATAGTTATGGGATAGAAAATAGCTCCTGGTAACTACTGTACTTATTTATTCAGAAGTTCTTGAAGAAATATCCCAGTAAGGGCGAGATGTATTAAGCTAAAAATGCGTTAAAAACCCAGTTTTACCGCATTTTCCTGTGTATTAACCTTTGGGTGGCGATACCCTATAGAAGCCTATGGGCTTCTTTTGCCGCCAACTGCCTCCGTCGCATTCCCACCGCTTCGCCGACCCCCCTCTCCCCCTCCCTCCAGCTTACCTTCTTGCAGGTTCTCCTGGACCCCGGAAAGTAAACCACTCCTCCCCCTAGCAGGGCACCCGGACGTCCTTCCAGCTGCAGGGGGAAGGAGGAGGCGCTGGGGACAGCCACGCTGAGCTGTCCCGGCTGCAGGGGAGCAGGAAGCGGCTGGGAGGTGACGGAGACCCCCCGCACACCACAGTACAGGTATCACTGGGGGCCTCCGTCACTGCACCGCAATGCCCGCCACATATGTTAGTACATATACCCTGGCATCGTGGCGGGGGCGTGATGAAGTGCAGCTATTTATATTAATACATCTCGCCTTAAGTATGGAGCACCTCAAAGTCACTTTAGTAAGGGGTGTAATGGCACAGTCATTGATATTTGTTGTACTACAATATATCACAGGTCAAACTCGGTCATCAGGACCCCACACAGTGCATGTTTTGCAGGTCTCCTCAAAGAATCACAAGTGGAATAATTACCTCCACCTGTGGATCTTTGAAAATGTGTCAGTAATGAGTGCACCTGTGCACCTGCCGGGTGACCTGGAAAATGTGAACTGTGTGGGGTCCTGAGGACTGAGTTTAAGAACCACTGTCATAGGTTATTCACAATTTGAGACTCTTTTACTCCACCTACTTGTTCAGTTGTGAGAAACTCCCCCCCCCCCCCCCCCCCTACATTAGAACAATTTGTTGGGTAAAACCAGACTTGTTGGATTTTCCCAACTAGTTGTCCATTTTTGGGGGTGCTGGACACGGTCCCGACAGTCGGGATCCCGACAGTCATTTACCCGACATCGGGATCCCGACTGTCAAAACTCTGACAGACGGTTGCCCGACGGCCACCAGCTATTCTCCCTCGTGGGGGTCCACGACCCCCATAGAAGGACAATAGAATAGGTGGCGAGCGCAGAGAGCCACCGTGCCTGCAAGGTGCTTTGTTGTGCTCACCATGCTGTCTGAAGCGGGGCAGTCAGGATCCTGATGTTGGGCTAATGACTGTTAGGATCCCGACTGTTGGTACCCTATACCACACCGGTTTTTGGTAGTTTTTCAGTGTGTGTGAGAAAACAACAGATTATGTATTGCTCCCACACACCATGGGAGTAGAAGATTGGATTTTGCCCATAACAACAACCAATCAAATTGATGTGGCATCCATTCTGTGGTAACTTGTACTCATTTTTATTGTCTGATGGGTTCCCAGAGCAAAATATTTTGAGAACCCCTGCATTAATGTGTGCATGTTTAAGCAGGCTGATTCTGTTCCTACTGTCATGTTGTGAAGTACTTCTCTCGAATGATAGTATAGACCTTAATATAATATTGGTTGGTAACCTGTATAATACCTGAGGCACTTTCTGACATCAGAAATGTTGGCAAAATATTTTACATTAATGCTGCACAATGCAATACATTGCCTATTATAGTATACATAAGCAAACACAAATGGTGAGAAAGTTATACATGTCATTCCTCTTTCACCAAGCCTGAGGAGACAAATGGAAATACCGGTGGTGAGATAACATGTAATTTTGTGTCAAGTGAGAAGAAACATGAGTACAGTATGTACAAACTGTGCAATTGAGAATGTAAGAATGTGTTACACTGCACATATTTACTCGGTCATTATTAAATGTCCAGGAATGAAACATACTAGGTGAAAAATAAAAAAAAAAAAAATAAAAAATTTGTACACAGGAGATAGAAAAAAACTTCTGCGATCACATCACGCTTATCTTGTTAGGCAGGTTCAAGGGAGTGAATTAGGTGGTATTGCAGCCAAGTACAAGACATCTTATATTGTACAATTTGCATGTTACTATATGAAAAAGTAAAATCCACCACCCCATTTAGTGTCATTGACTGTGACTGGCAGTACATTTCTATTGGAAGTCCTACCTGTCAGTCATCCACATGACAAGCAATCCCATTGGAAGGTGTTTCCTCACTCTGGGACTGCCAGACCGGGCAGTGATATGCTGAGAACTGGCTTCCTCTAAGAAGTCACTTCCTGCCTTTTGTGCTGGTCTAGCCAGCTTCTATGGGCTGTATACGATAGATTCGGCACTTATGTAGTTTCACGGCGCCGTGCTACCTCCGGGTTCTACGCTCGCCACAAACTATGTTAAAAGAAGTAACTTAACTCCATGCCAACATGGATAGTTCATACCCCCACTATCCATGTTGGCATGGAGTTGATTTTAAATAGTGTGGCGAGCGTAGCGAGCCACCTAGCCCGCAGCATGGGCGAGCGAAGCGAGCCCCGCAAGGGGACTCAGACGCACGGCGCCATACTGGTGCCGTGAAACTACACAAGTACCATAGATTCTTATAAGGCTAAAGGATGCATGTCTCTTTTTCTTGTGGACAAAGGGGATTATTAAGTAAGTTTTTCAAAAGCAAAAATTTTTTCTAATGGGCAAAATCATGTGCACTGCAAGTGGGGTAAATGTGCAGAGACAGTTAGATTTGGGTGGGTTATATATTTTGTGTGCAGGATTAATAATGGCTGCTTTATTTTTACCCTTCAATTTAGATTTCAGTTTGAACAAACCCTACCCAAATCTAACTCTCTCTGCACATGTTATATTTGCTCCAACGCAGGGCAACCATAGGCGAATCTAGAAATATGGTAATGGGTGGTCCTAGATTGCAGGGAATGAATCTGCGTGCAAAAATTTTAGGGGGTGTGGCCTAAAAAGGGGTGTGGCCCTTTTTTTTAATAAAAGCCATTGCTGGGCACTGGGCAGGGAACTGGGAAAAATTTCAGCTTTTTTTTCTGGGCCAGCAATGGCTTGTATTTTATTTTTTTTAAACGCTGTAATCTTTCCCAGTGCCCTGCCCAGCAATGGCTTTTATAACAAAAAAAAAGCTGTAATCTTTCACAATGCCCTGCCCAGTGCTCTACAGGGCACTGAGAAAGATTACAGCGTTTATTTTTTTCATAAAAGCCATTGCTGGGCACTGGGCAGGGCACTGGGAAAGATTACAGACATTTTTTTTTTAAATAAAAGCCATTGGGCTGGCAATGAGCAGGGCGCTGGTCAAGAATATAAAGCAAAGCCAGGCACTGTCTGCAGCAATGAGTCTGTTTCTCACTGCTGCACTTACCAGCATTGTGTGACCCACCAGGGGCAGGAGCTGAACCAGGGAGCAGTATTATTGTTGTGTGCTGGGATGCTGCGCCACAAAAACACACGTGTGCGCGCTAGCCCAGCCGCAGCAAATGCAGGAGGAGGGAGCCGGGTGGCGAGGACGGAGGAGGAGGAAGCCAGGGCGGGAGACGGCGCCGCCCGACGTCATGGCACGCAAGCTCCGCAAAGGACCATGGGAGAAGCTGCGTGGACCATGCGCGCAGCTCTCCCGGGTCCTGTGGACAAAATTATCCGGGCAGTGGCGGTGCTAAATTAATCACATAAAGGTACAGGCACCGGGCAGTCTAATGGGTGGTCCGGTGCACCCCCGGACCACCCCTTAGATTCGCCTATGAGTGCAACAAGGTTTGGCCCTTTAGAAAAAGACTGTACTTTTCAGATCCTTACTGAATAGCCTCAAAATCCCAAACTGTGCACATGCACAAAAAAATGAAAATGCTTACTTATGCAGATTTAGTTGCATACAATAATGCCTGCTACACCCCAGAATGATGCAGGTCGTGAGCAGATCGTAAGACGATAGTATGATTGGCTCACGACCTGCACACGATCTGAATCTGATCCAATCTCAACCTGTACCCAGCTGAATGGTCGTTTCCAGATCCTACCTGCTGCAGGTAGGATCTGTGAAACCTCCAAACAACCCGCAGGGCCACGCATCGGATCAGAATCGGATCAGAAATGGCACAAAACATGCCCAATTTACATACGATCGATCTAGATTGTATCTAATTAGGGTGTTTTGAGGCCAAATAGTTCTGTTGTGTGCCCTGCATAAGTTCTACTTCATCAAGGATGTGCAGTGAGGTAAATGGCGGAGGAGTGCCTGGCAAGTACCAGAGCCATATATGCACACAGTATATGAGCCATGGGGTACATGCCGGCATTATACACAAGTTTTGATAAGAGATGTGCAGAAAAGGTAGAAAGGTCACTAGCTACTGGAGTAATCCCAGAGGACTGGAAAACAGCGAATGTAGTCCCACTGCACAAAAGTGGAAGCAAGGAAGAGGTAAGCAACTATCGACCAGTGAGCCTTACATCCGTAGTAGGGAAATTGATGGAAACACTCTTAAAACAAAGAGTTGTAGAATATCTCAAAACCAGCAATTTACAGGATCCAAAACAGCATGGGTTTACTGGGGGAAGATCATGTCAAACAAATCTTATTGACTTTTTTGACTGGGTGACTAAAGTAATAGATCAAGGTGGGGCTGTAGATGTAGCTTATCTAGACTTTAGTAAAGCTTTTGACACTGTCCCACATCGCAGACTGTTAAATAAACTTGAAAGCTTGGGATTGGATTCTAAGATAGTTGAATGGATAAGAGCATGGTTGCAGGACAGAAAACAGAGAGTTGTAGTAAACGGAGTACAGTCAAAGGAGGGAAAGGTTACTGTCACGCTCCCCCGGACCGCGGGGGTCTCTTACCGGGTCCGGGGTCCAGCGTGGGGTGGTAGTGTGTCCGGAGCCCGGGCGGCAGCGGCTCAGCGGTGATCTGAGACAGCCGTCCGGGCAGTAATTCCCTGGCAGCAGCAGGGAGCTCCGTGCGGCGTTCACCGCCGCGTGCACTTCCTGGTTGGCGGGCGCGCGTCCACTAGGGGCGCGCGCGCCGCACTGTGCACAGTTTTAAAGAGACAGGCAGGAAATTGGGCAAGTAACCTGCAGGGATAAAAGGAAGTCCCTAGCAGGTGAACTCTGCCAGAGTATAGGTTCACACCTGCTCCAGCGTCCTTGTGCATTATATCCTGATCGTTACTATCTTACAGACCCCGGCTTGTTTCCCTGACCACTCTCTTGTCTTATCCCATTGTACCTGCATTCGAGTTACCCCGTGTATGACCTTGGCTAAACCTCCTCGACCATTCTCTCAGTCTCATCCCAGTGTCCTGCGAAAAGTGCTCCCAGTGTATGACCCGGCCCGGCTTTGGATTCTCTCTTGTCTTCTTCCTCGTGTACCTTCTGACCTTACTGTGAACGACCCGGCTAGACGACCACGCTTACCATATTCCCATAACCCCACCAACTCATACGGGAAACCTGACCAGAGGGCCGCGACCGACGTGTCGGGCGCCGCTGAAGCCCAAATCCCGCTTGGAGGGGTCACTGGCAGAAAACCCCCGGCACGGTTAGACTCCGCGCCTCTGTGTCAGGTCAAGCCAATTCCCGAGTTGGTAGGAATCGTACTATTTGTGACAGAATACTCTGGCCCATACGAATATGGATCCAGCCAGTGGTCCGTCGCCTAAAGAACTCCTGGAACACTTGTTAACGAGAGTAAACAAGCAAGAACAGGATCAGGCCCAAATCATGCAATGTTTGCAAACACTGATGCAGCGTATGGAAGCACCGCCGGTCCCTCCTCCTCCGGTACCAGCACCCCCAGTCGTAGTGGCCAACGCTGCTCCTCCCCGGATTCCAAATCCGACAAAGTATGGTGGAGATCCAAAGGAATGTCGAGGATTCCTAAACCAATGTCTTATCCAGTTTGAGATCCAGGCCGCATCCTTTTCTTCGGAAAGAGCTAAAGTAGCTTATATCATTTCGCTACTGACGGGGCAAGCCTTGTCTTGGGCCTCACCTCTGTGGGAGAAAAATGACACCGTGATTAATAATAGCACTGATTTCATCGCTGCGTTTCGCAAGGTGTTCGATGAGCCAGGTCGAGTGACGTCGGCTGCCTCAGCAATTCTTCGACTGAAGCAGGGAACCCAAACGGTGGGACAATACACGATACAGTTCCGGACCCTCGCTTCCGAGCTAGGGTGGAACGAGGAGGCTCTGATAGCTACCTTCACGCAGGGGCTCTCGGAGAGAATTAAAGATGAACTGGCATCTCGGGATCCAGCAGAATCACTGGATGAGCTTATTTCTTTGTGTACCCGGGTAGACCTTCGTCATCGTGAGAGGGAGAAGGAGAAGGAGCAGTCTCGGAAGTTCAGCTTCAAGCTGGCACCTCGATTTATTCCTCCCGGAGGGGCTTCTTCTTCAGCACCCTCAGTTTCAGATAACCAACCCGCCGAGGAACCCATGCAGATTGGGAAGTCTCGCCTACCATTCGCTGAAAGGGAACGGAGATTCAAAAACCGTCTGTGCCTTTATTGCGGGGAGTCCGACCATCGTCTCTCCAGTTGCCCAAAACGTCCGGGAAACGACAAAGCCTAACTGACAGTAGGGGGGTCAGCCTGGGCGCATTGTTATATACCCCGTCTCGAGTTCCCGCAGTGGGATTCACTATAGATATCACGCTACGGAATCAAAATTCCTCCCTAGTGCTGAAGGCCTTCCTAGACTCAGGCGCGGACGGCAACTTTATCACAGCACAAACCGTCAAACGCCTGGGAATTCAATGTCAGAGACTGGCCAATCCGTTGCATATTGTGGGAGTGGATGGTAATAAATTACCGTTTTCAAGCATTCATTCCAGCTCCTCTTTGGTCCACATGAAAATAGGAGCCCTTCATCAAGAGCTTATTTCGTTCTTCGTACTCCCTTCGGCAGAAAATCCTGTTATTTTGGGATTACCCTGGCTACAGTTACACTCCCCCATACTCGACTGGAGGAACCCACAAGTACTGGCGTGGGGTGCGGAATGTCAGGGACGTTGTCTCACCAAGGTGGAACGACCCCAATGCACTATTTCCTCTACCAAATTAGACCCAGAGGTCAAGCTTCCAGCACCCTATCGAGCCTTTCAGGACGTATTCAGTAAGAGGGAGGCGGAGAGATTACCAGGCCATAGGGATTGGGATTGTGCCATCGATCTAATACCCGGGAAGTCGCCTCCACGTGGCCGGGTATTTCCGTTATCCATGGCTGAGTCTCAGGCAGTTTCGGAGTACATTAAAGACAATCTGGAGCGGGGCTTTATCAGAGAGTCAAAGTCGCCTGCTGGTGCAGGCCTTTTCTTTGTTAAAAAGAAGGATGGGGGTCTGAGACCATGCATTGATTATAGAGGACTTAATGCTATCACGATAAAGGACCGATTTCCTCTTCCCCTAATTTCAGAACTCTTCGACAGGATCAAAGGGGCATACGTTTTTACGAAGTTGGATCTTC
This sequence comes from Crinia signifera, assembly GCF_055691185.1. Taxonomy (NCBI): domain Eukaryota; kingdom Metazoa; phylum Chordata; class Amphibia; order Anura; family Myobatrachidae; genus Crinia; species Crinia signifera. Next base: position 186,422,704 of record NC_139217.1, read on the forward strand.
GCGGAGCATACAATCTGATCCGAATCAGACCGGGAGACGAGTGGAAGACGGCCTTCAATACGCGTGACGGGCACTTTGAATATTTAGTAATGCCGTTTGGTCTTAGCAACGCACCGGCAGTCTTCCAAAGGTACATGAACCATATCTTTCAGGATCTCTTAAATAAGTTCGTAGTCGTTTACCTGGACGACATTTTAATTTTTTCTAATAACCTCCAAGAACATCGGCATCACGTTCGCGAGGTACTGTCCCGCCTTCGGGAACACCAGTTATACTGCAAACTGGAGAAATGCTCCTTTGAACAGCAGGAGATGCCTTTCCTGGGGTTCATTGTTACAGGCACAGAATTGCGGATGGATCCCAAAAAGCTGTCCGCGATATCCGACTGGCCCCAGCCTATAGGCTTAAAGTCTATCCAGCGATTCCTGGGATTCTGTAATTTTTACAGACAATTCATTAAAAATTATTCATCCGTGGTGGCCCCAATAACTAAGCTCACTCGGAAAGGAGAAAACACTAAAGAATGGTCCTTGGAAGCCAAGCAAGCTTTTTCTTTACTTAAGCAGCTCTTTGTATCCGCCCCCATCCTAAGACGTCCCGATCCTGATAAACCTTTTTTCCTAGAAGTGGATGCCTCTTCAGCAGGGGTTGGGGCAGTTCTTTCCCAAAAGGATGACGCTAATAAATGGTATGCCTGCGGTTTTTTTTCTAAGAAATTTCAATCTCCCGAAAGAAATTATGCAGTTGGAGACAAAGAGTTGTTGGCCATCAAACTGGCCTTACAAGAATGGCGACATATTTTAGAAGGGGCAAAATTTCCAGTAACAGTTTATACGGACCACAGGAACTTGATGTATTTAAAGACGGCTCATTGTCTCAACTACCGGCAGGCTAGGTGGTCTCTGTTCTTTGACCGTTTCAATCTCATTTTAACCTATCGTCCAGGGGCCAAGAATATCAAAGCGGATGCTCTCTCTCGACTCTTTGGGCCAGCTTCTTCGGAAGAATTGGAAGAGCAGAAACCTATTCTAAAATCATCTTGTTTTATCGCCTCCACCAGGAAAATTAAGATTCCAGTCGGGAAAACTTTTGTGCCTTCAAGTTCACGAACCAAACTTTTACATTGGTACCACTCTTCTCGTTTCGCCGGACATGCTGGCGCTAAGAAGACTATGGAAATCCTTTGCCGTCACTACTGGTGGCCATCGGTGAAAGCAGATGTCATGAACTTTGTGGCTGCCTGCGACATTTGTGCTCAACATAAATCCTCTTCGCAAGCTCCGTCCGGGTTACTTCAGCCTCTTCCAATCCCCAGTCATCCCTGGGTAGATATCTCAATGGATTTCATTACTGAGCTCCCTGTTAGCCAGGGCTGCAACACTATCTGGGTGGTAGTGGATCGCTTTTCCAAGGCAGCCCATTTCATTCCACTAAAAGGTCTTCCGTCTGCCCCCAAGTTAGCCGAGATCTTCATTAAAGATATTTTTAGGCTGCACGGTTTTCCCCAAAGTATTGTCTCAGACAGAGGGGTTCAGTTCACTTCCAAATTCTGGCGAGCCCTTTGTTCCTCTTTTAACATCAAACTTAATTTTTCTTCGGCCTATCATCCCCAGAGTAATGGACAAACCGAGAGGGTTAATCAAGACCTGGAAAATTTTTTAAGAGTGTATATCTCAGCCAACCAAGATAATTGGGTGTCTCTTCTTCCCTGGGCAGAGTTTGCCCACAACAATCTGTTTCATGAGTCCACCGGCAAGTCTCCTTTTTTCATTCTAAACGGGTTTCACCCTAACCTTCCAGAATTCTTTTCCAAATCCGTCAATTCATTACCAGCCGTTCAACAGACGGTTAAAAGATTTCTAGACATTTGGTCAGAAGTAAGGAGAAACTTGACTAGATCCTCTGATCGTTATAGGCACTACGCCAATTATAGAAGAAGAAATGCTCCTCAGTTTAAACCCGGTGATAGGGTCTGGCTCTCCACAAAGCACTTACGACTCAGGGTTCCGTCCATGAAGCTTGCTCAGAGATTTATTGGCCCGTTTCGCATCCTCCAAGTAATTAATCCTGTAGCAGTAAGACTCAAACTTCCAAAATCCCTTAGGATTCCCAACGTGTTCCATGTGTCACTTCTCAAACCGCTTATTATCAATAAATTCTCCACCAGCAAACGTCCTTCCACTCCTATTCTGGTCGGTGATCAGGAGGAGTATGAAATAAATCAAATTTTAGATTCCAGAATCTCCAGAGGAGTCCTCCAGTTCCTCATTGACTGGAAGGGATTTGGCCCTGAAGAGCGCTGTTGGGTTAGGGCATCTGAAGTTCACGCTCCACGGGCACTTCTCAACTTCCATCGAAAATATCCCAACAAACCCTTCATAGGGTGTTCGGTGCCCACCCCTAGGGGAGGGGGTAATGTCACGCTCCCCCGGACCGCGGGGGTCTCTTACCGGGTCCGGGGTCCAGCGTGGGGCGGTAGTGTGTCCGGAGCCCGGGCGGCAGCGGCTCAGCGGTGATCTGAGACAGCCGTCCGGGCAGTAATTCCCTGGCAGCAGCAGGGAGCTCCGTGCGGCGTTCACCGCCGCGTGCACTTCCTGGTTGGCGGGCGCGCGTCCACTAGGGGCGCGCGCGCCGCACTGTGCACAGTTTTAAAGAGACAGGCAGGAAATTGGGCAAGTAACCTGCAGGGATAAAAGGAAGTCCCTAGCAGGTGAACTCTGCCAGAGTATAGGTTCACACCTGCTCCAGCGTCCTTGTGCATTATATCCTGATCGTTACTATCTTACAGACCCCGGCTTGTTTCCCTGACCACTCTCTTGTCTTATCCCATTGTACCTGCATTCGAGTTACCCCGTGTATGACCTTGGCTAAACCTCCTCGACCATTCTCTCAGTCTCATCCCAGTGTCCTGCGAAAAGTGCTCCCAGTGTATGACCCGGCCCGGCTTTGGATTCTCTCTTGTCTTCTTCCTCGTGTACCTTCTGACCTTACTGTGAACGACCCGGCTAGACGACCACGCTTACCATATTCCCATAACCCCACCAACTCATACGGGAAACCTGACCAGAGGGCCGCGACCGACGTGTCGGGCGCCGCTGAAGCCCAAATCCCACTTGGAGGGGTCACTGGCAGAAAACCCCCGGCACGGTTAGACTCCGCGCCTCTGTGTCAGGTCAAGCCAATTCCCGAGTTGGTAGGAATCGTACTATTTGTGACAGTTACAAGTGGAGTACCCCAGGGATCTGTACTTGGACCGGTGCTTTTTAATATCTTTATTGGTGATATTGCAAATGGAATTGAGGGTAAAATGTGCCTTTTTGCAGATGACACAAAGGTATGCAACAGGGTAGACACACCAGGAGGGGTAAAACAAATGATTGAGGATCTAGGTAGATTAGAGAAATGGTCAAGAGAATGCCAACTACAGTTTAATGCCAAAAAATGCAAAATCATGCACTTGGGTCTCAGAAATCCAAAGACTCAATATAGTATAAATGGCACTATAATGGAAACTACTGAGGAAGAGAGGGATCTAGGTGTCACTATTTCAGGGGACTTAAAAGCAGGTAGGCAATGTAACAAAGCAATGAAGAAGGCAAGTCAGATGCTTGGTTGCATAGGGAGAGGTATCAGCAGTAGAAACAAAGAAGTAATAATGCCACTGTATAGGTCATTGGTACGACCTCACCTAGAGTATTGTGTTCAGTTCTGGAGGCCATATCTCCAGAAGGATATAAATACATTAGAGACTGTACAAAGAAGAGCAACTAAAATGGTGCATGGCCTACATCACAAAATGTACCAGGAAAGACTAAAAGATCTTAATATGTATACTTTAGAGCAGAGAAGGGAAAGGGGGGACATGATAGAAACTTTCAAATATATCAAGGGCTTTAACAAGGTACAGGTGGGAGACATTCTTCACAGGAAGAGGAGCAACAGAACACGAGGACATGCACTAAAACTAGAGGGAGGAAGATTCAGGGGAAATGTGAGGAAGAATTTTTTCACAGAAAGAGTAGTAGATAAGTGGAATAGCCTCCCAACAGAGGTGGTAGACACAAATACAGTAGTACAATTTAAACATGCTTGGGATAAGCATATTGATATCCTTACAAAAAAAAATAAGGATCAAATATGGTTTGAGGTAACATGTTTAAAAAAAGGGGCAGACTAGATGGGCCAAGTGGTTCTTCTCTGCCGTCAAATTCTATGTTTCTATGTTTCTAAGGCACTGCCTCACCTGCCATAGACTTTTTTCTCCAGGGTTTTGACTATAAAAAGGATTAGAGTAATAACAATAAGATTTTTATATATATTTTTTGTATTTTTGACATACTTTATCAATTCAAAACTCCGGCATTTACGTAAGCGTGACAAGAAAGGCTGTGCCTCACCTGCCTCCTCACTGTTCTCCATGTATGTCTCATAAAGGTTGGATACATCTCTCCAGCAATAAAAAAAAAGCAGTTGGGATCATTATCAGGCATGGCAAAAAATTAAACTGGCAGATGGCTAAAGGGAGAACTAAAGGAAGATTTTTTCTGTACTTTTTGATGCACACATTTATGTCTTAAAATGTGTTTCCATGATGTGATCCAAAAGAAACCTAAGGGATTCTAATCACAAACAGTGAGGCAGAAACTTTTGAGGATGACATTTGACTGATATACCTAAAACACAAATACTTTACGCTTCTGCCACTAAACTGGCCTGAGGAAGCGTTCACTGATTTATTTTCTTTTTTTTAAAGCTGTGATAATAAGCTCTGATAATAATGGCATTGAACATTAAACTTAAACACATTCTATTTAATTACTTTACCATCTCTGCACAAATATGTGTACATCTCTGCATAATATGCTAATATTCCTTTGCCACGCATCTGGTTATCCTTCCATACCTCCCATTCAGTGCCTACGTATGCAGTATGCACAGGCAGAGAGGAATCTATAGAAGGAGTAGCTAGGAGACATGGTGCCCGGAGCAACAATATGTTTTGGTGCCCCCACCCCCAGTCATCTTTCCCTCTTATAGTACTGCTCCATACACATTATGCAACACAAACTTTGGTACTTATTTCCTAGCACGGCGCCCGTCGGGTTGATCGCATGCCTTTAGTTTAAGGTACTTAAGGCATGCGATCGATGCGATGCACCCGATTTTCTGTCAATCACCATTTTATTTGCCGGTAAAAGAGAAAAATCGCATTGATCGCATCCATCGCGGCACATTATAATGGTCCGCGATGCGACCAACGCAATTTTCCCTATAGAGAATAAGGTTAAATGTTTTTTAAAGTTAAAATCACGTTGATCGCGTTGGTCGCGGCCTATTTCTCATTGTATATGGTTATAAAGTATGGTTAATGCTCCCCCCCCCCATTGTTAACGCCACTTTACAGGTATACGCGTGCGCTCGCCACGCTTCAGGCGCGGTGGCTCGCTGCGCTCGCCACACTTTATAAAATCGACTCCACGCCGACGTGGATTGTGGGGATATGAAAAGGTCGGAGGACGCGTACCGATGCGCTCGCCACGCTTCAGGTTGGCGTCAATAGTGGGGTGGCGTTAACAATGGAGGGCCATTTCACACATCAGGGGGGGGGTTGCTATTAAAATGGGGGGTTTTGGGGGTTGTTTACATTTAAATCAATGTAAAATTGGGTCTCAGGGACCATTTTACATTGATTCCAATGTAAAAATCGCGATTTTTCCAACCCGATCAATACAATCAAAATCGCGGGCGCCGTGCTAGGAAATAAGTACCCAACTTTAACGGTTATTAGAGGGTATGCCACACACTCTGAAATGCCCATTACATATTATGCCACACACTGTAATGCCCTAAGGAAAAAATCAGTCCAAAAAGTCTTACAGATGTACCGGGTCTCATCTTTGCCGCCAGGCCGCCATGGCGGAGGCTCTGGCGCATCGATATTCTCCTGGCGCTGGCGTCCGCCCAGGGGTGTGGGAGCACGCCATGTAATACAATCCGCCACCACTGGGTAGCTAATGCTCCATCAAGCTACAGTCGGAGTGATGTGCCAGTGGTATCCCGCTATTCGCCGTAAAGAGCGCGCTTACAGTATGAGACGCTCGTGCACAATGAGCCGCTCGTAGGAAATGAGACGCTCGTGGCCGTAGGAGTAAGCAAAAGGGCTACAATCTGTTCACGTAGCCGTAATGTGTAACAGTAATGTGTAATGTGTACAGTATGCAGCTGAAGGCAACCGCCTCCTCCCCTTCCAGACGACCTACAGTACACAAAAGTACAATACATTATATTACAGCGCTAATCCATGTAAGGGATGCAGGGACTCGTGTTTCGCCGCTAGAGCTGCAGATGCCACTGATTGTATCAGCACTCCACAGCCTGTACATACTGTATCCATGTGCTGCGTAGGTTAGTGGTTAGCTGCGTGGCTCTTCATGCTTGGAGACCCGGGTTCGACTACAGTGACATCATTTTTTCCCTTCTATTCCAATATTTTGTAAAGTGATATTTAATAAAACCAGACCATTAAACGTAAAAGTGTTATTATACATTTATAATGTGTCCCTATAGATTGTAAGCTTGCAGCAGGGCCCTCCTACCTCCAAGTCTGTCTGTTGCTACAGTACCCAGTTTGTTTTATCACTGTCTACAATTGTAAAGCGCAACGGAATCTGCTGCGCTATACTGTATAAGAAACTGTAAATAAATAAATAAATAAATAAATAAATGTGTCAGTCAGTAACGAGTACACCCGTGTCCCAGCTACTGCACTGTGGGTGTTCATGAAGTGTTGGTATACTGTACAGTAAGAGGACTTGATTTGGCTACAGTACCATTGCACTAGTGTTGTCTCTTGCAAGGAGTGATGTCTATGCAACTGAAGTCAATCGCCTCCTCCCCTCCCCCCCAGGGGTGTAGGGGGTCGGCTAATACAGGACATTACACCACAACATCTCCTGCAGAGCTAATGTAATCCACGAAGGGGCGGGCCGTCTCAGACGCTGCCGCGACTCGGGACTCGCAAAGGGGCGGGCCGTCTCAGACGCTGCTGTGACTCAGGATGCGCCAAGGGGCGGCCCGTCTCAGACGCTGCCAGGACTCGTGTTTCGCCGCTAGAGCTGCAGATGCCACTGATTGTATCAGCACTCCACAGCCTGTACATACTGTATCAATGTGCTGCGTAGGTTAGTGGTTAGCTGCGTGGCTCTTCATGCTTGGAGACCCAGGTTCGACTACAGTGACATCCTTTTTTCCCTTCTATTCCAATATTTTGTAGAGTGATATTTAATAAAACCAGACCATTAAACGTAAAAGTGTTATTATACATTTATAATGTGTCCCTATAGATTGTAAGCTTGCAGCAGGGCCCTCCTACCTCCAAGTATGTCTGTTGCTACAGTACTGTACAGTATGTTTTACTCAAGTCAACCAACTGAACTGTAGTGGACAGTATCTACAGTAACTTGTAACTACTGAGTTACAAGTTACTGTAGATACCGTACTGTCCCGTACAGTTCAGTTGGTTGAACCTGATGGACTACAGTAACATCTTTTTTTCAGCCTGAATTACTACACAACAGTACAGGTAGAGTACTACTGTACAGTATGTTACAGGGTGGACCTACACGTACAGTACTTTCCGGTACACGTGGTGGGAGCCCTGGTGTTACACTGTACAATACTTACCAACCGCACTAAGTCCCGTCTCCTGCTGGGTGGAGGTGGAGGCCGTCAACTAGTGGATGTGCTAGGGGGCCAAAATATTGCCTAGGGTGTAATTTAGGCTAGGGCTGGCTCTGCTACTGTATACTGTACTGTAGATACTGTACAGTATGTTTTACTCAAGTCAGTACAGTAGTTACAGTACAAGTTACTCTAGATACTGTCCAATACAGTTCCGTTGGTTGAACTTGATGGACTAACATCTTTTCTCAGCCTTAATTACAACAGTGCAGGTAGAGAACTACTGTACTGTACTGTAGCTACTGTATGTTACAGGTTGGGCCCATACTGTAAGTAGAGTATTACTGTACATTACTGTACTTACCACCAGAGCTGGTGCTCGGCTGCTCCGTCTCCTCCTGACGGGGTGGGGGGGGGGGGGGGGGCAAGCTGCTCACTCACTGGCACTGTGGAAAAGCACACAAAAAACTATTGTACAGTACAGTATATTTTCTACTGTAACACTAATGTACTGTACTATACAGAACCTCCCAACATACTGTAAGTGCTCTTTTTTTCTGCTGCTGCTGAACCTCAAAAGGAAAGTTCAGTCCTATTATATTTCCAGATACAACATAAAAATTATATAGAAGGGTTAACTGCAGTGCTGAAAAATAGGTCTAGAGATATGTAGGATTTATTTAGGATGGCTTCTTAGATCTCCCAAAGAATAACTTTTATACTTTAGAATTATGTAATTTCCACGACTTTCTTCTTCAAAAATCAACTTATTTTCATATAAAAAACCAACAAGTACTAATAAAATGCAAAAAATCAAAAGATCATCAGCAAGTTCCTTATTAGCAGAATAAAAAAAATCTGATAGCTCACCGGTGATCTCACTATGTTGATTTTTAAAGAAGGAAGTCGTGGAAATTACATAATTATGAAGTATAAAAGTTATTCTTTGGGAGATCTAAGAAGCCATCCTAAATAAAACCTACATATCTCTAAACATAATTTGTCAGTGTGACAGACGCTAGAGGTACAGGCGTACCTCTAGCGTGTCTTCTCTATGGTGGCGGCCAGGGCACAGGGTCTCTGTAATGCTGTCAGAGACCCTGCTCCTCTGCAGCGAATGGGCAGGGAGCATCCAGAGGGTGGACCGGTGGGCAGCGAGTGTGGTGCTGGGCGCCCTGCTACTCTTGGGTATCCGGAGCTTGTGCTCTGCCAGCTCCACCCTCCCTACACCCCTGCCCACACCCGATGGTGGAGGACTGCTCATGCGCATAGGTACTAATATGCATGTGCAGACCCACGGAACGAGCGTCTTAGGCATTTTAATTGGCCAGGGCACTTGCTGTGCGATTGACATGAAGGGGCGTTCCTCGGTGGACACACAGCATTTCACAAAAACGGCGGCGTGAACACAAAAATGGTGGGCGCGCCCATAAAAAAACTAGACAGGCCCCTGCCAATGAAGGTGTTCCCCGCCTATTCAGTGCAGGCGGATGACATCCGTGACTAGGCCCCCAATTCACAGGAGAACCTGCAGCAGAAAAGTAAGTCATGGGCTACTTTTTTGAGGAAACATAGGAGTAGTTATTCGATGCGGGACTCTGTGTGGGAAATTGCGAGCAGAAGTGTAATTGTACACATCTGCTAACAGCGTAACAAGGGGATTCTGGGCAGCGAGGTGGGTGTGCTTGCATCGGGGTGGATTTAACCTGCTCACTCGGCTCAAAATATACTCAGCCTAGCAAGCAGGTCTGAATCAGGCCCTATGCACCTAATTCAGACCTGATCGCAGGACAAATTTGTTATTTTATTTCTGTGCAGGGTTAAAAACTGGCTGCTTTATTTTTACACTGCAATTTAGATTCCAGTTTGAATACACCCCATCCAAATCTAACACTCTCTGCCCATTGCAGTGCACATGGTTTTGACCATTTTGAGACCAGATTTGTGCAATTGGTACTTGTCTAACAGCACGGCACCCAGCTACGCTACGTTTTCAGAGTAGGCTAAGCTACGCTGTCAGCTTAGCCCAACTGCTGACTAGTGTACTTAGTGCACTGACTCTGCAGCATGCCAATGGTTGCCCAGCGTAGTTAGTGTACTTATCGTAGTGACTCCGTGGCAGCCCAGCTGTTGCACGCCGCCATCCGGGTGTCCCTGCACCCGGACGGACGGCGGATGCGGCGTCCAGTGACGCGGCGGGGGACGTTGCCGGGCAGCGTCCCAAGCCTCACTCTGAGGCTAGGCGTTGGGGCGTTGCTAGGCAACGTCCCCGAACTTCCGCCCGCCTGACGTTAGTCAGGCGGCGCGAACTTCAAATAAATAGCCGGCGTCTGCTGGGCACAGACGCCGGTTATAGCTTTAGCTTCACCAGCATTCTGCTTGTGTTACCCGGTCCCCGTGGTCCTTTTGGTCCCCGGTCCTTTACTGGAGATTACTGCTCCAGTCATCTGGTGTTCTCAGTCAGTTCCAGGAAGGTCCAGCGATGTCCTTTCCAGTTACCAGCAGGGTCCATCCTCAGCTTGTGAGCCTGCATCCGACCCACAATCTCCATCTTCCGTGGGTCACGTAAGTGCTCCAGTGGAGCCCTGGTTATTCTTCCTCCTGGTCCGCTGGCCCTCCATGGCTTCGCCCCTCCGTGGGCTGGTTGTTATTGTCCTCCCTATCCGTTTGATCATATTTGTTCGTTCCAGGATATATTCTCTGTCCTTTGTATTTCAGTGGATTTCTATTCAGGCAGGGAATTCTTCCTTCCTCCGGATTCCTGCTTTGGGGAGTCATTGTCCCTGTGGTGTGTCTTGCTGGGGACTCCCCTCTACCAGCTGGTGTCTGCGACTAGGTCACTCTCCCCGTCTTGGCCCGGTGCCGGCAGTTAGGGGCCGTTTTCCCAGTTAGGTCCTGTAGTCAGCTTGTCCTCTTGGGTTACCCCGTGGCGATCGCTTTCCCCTTGTCTCTACCTAAGACCTAGCTGCATCGGGGTCGGAGCAGGCCTAATTCGCTCCTTCGGACGCGGCGGCCACAGGCGAAGCCTAGCTCTGCAGGGGTTTGCCATCTGCCTCGGGGACTCAACAGAGTGAGTGTAGGATCCGCTGTGGCCGTCCTAACCGGCGGTCCCGGCTACGGGCTCACGCCTGACCTCCTGACCTCCAGTAACCAGCCTTTATCCCCAGTGCCCAGACAAGGGCATGATAACACCAGCTCTGTCCCCAGCGTCCATGGCTCTGTCCCCGGCATCCATGGCTCTGTCTCTGGCGTCCATGGCAAGCCTATTGAGTGCATCTCACACAGCCCCGGTAACCACCAGATCCCCTGCGCTGGTGGACGCCAGCTGAGAGGAGATCATGTGGGTGCCGGCGGAGAGGCACCTTCATCTCAGACACTCCTATGTCTCAGTAATTATTGCAGCAGGGTACGGCAACCCTGCCCTTGTCCGCTTCAGGGAGACCCTCGAGCCCATGGCCAGATGATATATGAGGGGCAGCAGCAGATGGTTGCCTACAGCAAACCCAGATGCAGAGCTAGCAGACTCAAATTCGAATATTGCGTGATGAGTTAAAAATAAGTGAGCCAGAGCAGGAAAGACTAATGAAGCTCACCTCTCCTTTGCACGTTTGAGCACATGGCCATGCTGTTGGGATAGCCTGCATAGGAATGGTCTGAGAGGCTGGCTTCTTGTTTAACAGAGGAGGAACAGCACGCATATGTGGATATGATGGTGGCTGAGGCATGCTCCTATCCTTGGCTTAAAAAGGCTATACTTGACAGGATTGGAGTGATGGGACCCAGCAAAACCCATGAATTCCATGACTGGTGGCTAGAGGGCTCTGATCCTCCCAGGATTTAGCTGGCCAAACTAGCCTAGCTGGCAAGGGCCTGGTTGCAGCCGGATAAAAACTCTGCAGTGAGAATTGTGGAGATAGTCGAAATGAAACAGGCTATACAAGTGTTAGACCACTCTGTGCAGCTGTAGGCCCTTCAGGCTGATCCTCAGACATTTGAGGAGTTGGCAGTGGTGATTGAGTAGCACATGATGCTGGGAAAGCTGAATAAATCCAGGTCAGGATATGTGCCAATACCTAATCCCAGAACTCAGGTCTCAATGGTTAAACCAGAGGCTCCGCCTTTGATTCTGGTCATATGCGGTAGGGTGGCCCGAGCAGATGGATTGCAGTGCGTGAAAAATGGCTCGCTCATTGGTCAGTATGGTGGCTGTGGGGGGTGTCCCAAGCAGAGTCCTCCCTGTTCTAGATGCTGGTACAATTGGAAGGCTGGGAGATCTGGGCACTGGTGGATACCGGCAGTGGGCTCACCATTGTCGCTGCCAAGGTGGTTCCTCCTGATAAGGTCCTGCCTCCTGTCAGGGTGTTGTGCTTCCATGGCAATGTGGAGGAGTGCCCAAATGTCTATCCACTAGTCATTTAAGTTTGAGGTGAGGCAAGTAGGGGTGGTCAAGGCAGAGAGCTTGCCTGAACATTGTGTAGCTTCACCAGGGTGATTGAAGCTAATGGGGGAGGAGTGTGGCAGAGACAGCATCCCCCACATGAGAGTAATGTGGAGGATCCAGACCAGGTTTTGCAGCAGTAGCAGAATCCCCGGTGTGTAATGAGCAGCACCTGTGATTTTCTGATATAAGGGTTTCCATGGTAGAGTCACCTTGCTCTTGATGGTGGATTAGCTACCCAAGTGATAGGCCGAGGTTGGGCTTTTGTAGGAACCATTGGAGCCTTTCAAGACTCTGTTATGCTGAGATTGTCTGTATGCTACTGCCTGTAATTGTGATCACATATGGAATCAACTTGGTATGCTGTGACCTGCTGTGAAAGTAAACATCAAAGTCTTCATCTGAGATCCTTGTCACAATATTTAATTGTTAATAACAATACAGTTGCAAGGGCCAACACATGATTTGTAACAAACCATCTATACATGGGAGGTTCCATGTATAAATGGTCTGGTCAACAGGACCCATAATGTCAACATCACAATGTTGTTATGGTTCATACTGTTACAGGCACCAGGGCAGGATACCTTCCTAATTAATACCCCTTTTTACCAAAAAGCCAGGTGCGTTTTTGGACCCAGGTTCAAGCCGGGTGCGATCCGGCATTTGGTCCCTTTTACACCCCCCAGGGGTTCATGAGCTGCCGCTAGGAGATTACATCTTCTCCAAGCACCGATCGCTGCCACCGGGACCCGGACCTGGACCGCTGCGCTGGGGGCAAGCCCAGCACTAAGGTAATCTGCTGGGCTGCACCCAGCCCCCATGCACCCCCCAGCCCTTGTGAGGGAGGTGAATCGATGCCGCACACAGGCATCCATTCACCTCCTCTGCTGCCGCTGCTGTCTGCAGAGTATAGCAGACATCAGCGCAGGCTGTCTGTGCCCCCAGCCCCACCTGCGGACACTGCATTGATATAAATGGGAGCCGGGTCGGATGACCCAGCGTACCCATTTAACACCGCCCTCTACCCAGGTCCTAGCCGTGTTCTACCCAGGTCAGGGCCTGGGTAGAAGTCCTCTGTAAAGGGACACGGCGTGTCCCATTTACACCGCCGCTGACCCGGGTCTGACCAGCCGAAGACCCGGGGTTTTGCGACGGTGTAAAAGGGGTATAATAGTCATTGACCTTTCATTCCACAGCAGTGGTCTGTCCTCCTGAGTTTCTTTTCTGATTATAGAATTTCACAGTATCCATGGCCTCTAGCTCTGGTGCTTTTCAAATGCAAGGGTCTTTTGGGAGTTAGGACTGCACATCCTGATGATGTTAGTGACACAGCCAATCAGAAACATGGGTAGAAACATCTTGGGTAGGCAGTGAACAGGCTGCAGCTGGAGCTGCTTGTGAGGATGATGCCTTGCATTCTCTTGTTTCTTGAACAAATTTAAATAAATATTCTCTTCCTGGAATGATAATGCTCATCCATTTATAATTCAACACTGATAGCAGCAATTGGATATTGTTATTCTCTCAGTTTTCTCTCTGCAATTAAGTTCCTGGGCCTAGATTCACAAATCTATTAAACATATCTCAAAATTAATTATCCACCTCTAATTGGTTTACAAAATATTTCACCTAAACCAATTTCCTTTTTTAGTACAGATACCTCCTAAGTGGCTCTGTTGTAAAAGCCACTGAGAAGCCTAAGAAGCTCATTACTACTGTATTATCTTAATACAAATCCCTGCTTGCTCTCTTGCAAAAAAAGCTAATGAGGTTATTTTATGATGACCTATTTAACATACAATTAAAGTGATTGTGCTTAATAATTGAACTACTTTTTAGAAGATGCTTCTAGAACTGTATTGCTTGCTGCCTTATAAATAATATAGGCCTCTTGTCCCACATTACATAAATGTTTCATAGGAAAAAAAGTCATATACATTTTAAAAGATGCAGTTATCTTAGTTTATGCTGTCATAAAGGAGAATACATTGTGACTGCAATGTGCGAACAGCATTTTTAGATCCCTTGCATGTAACAGGGGGGATAGACGCTCCCCTTCATATCAACGTGTGTGTTTTGTAGTGGGAAAACCGCAGCATTCAGTTGCTCACATGTAGCACCACAAAAATATGGAACAGCAAATGAGGAGTTAGAGAAATCAATAATGCAGCCAATCTAAAGAAAATGTAAAAAAGCAATTAAATGTGAAATAATATACTAACTGTAGTTAATATTGTGATAATGACATGAAATATGGGTTGTGTATTTAACCAATTAGTCTGAATGACCATTTTTGTCCATTTTCCAGAGTTTGGGAGCAAATGGTCGATTTTCATTTGTTCCCTTACATTACCAAATTTTCATTTGAACTAGCCAGATTGGACAGAAAAGGTCCACATGGGATTTTTTCAATAGTTGATTTTTTGACATGGATTACGTGTCTTTCTCGCACAGGGGAAATACAGGCTGCACTCCCTGTCACGAAAACATGTACCGCTCCTTGCCCTGCCACTCAGTCCTGTATGCCAGACTGCGCACCTGTACCAATGGACAGAAAAAGGTTGCCCATACATTAAAACTACATTGTTCTATAATGTTTGCATTATCAGTTCAGGTGGTGCGCCATCACATTTCAGACAAATTTCAACACAATTTGAATACATGTTATGTAATCCGCATCCCCTCATGGGGCTTGTTGCACTTTGGGCTCACCACACTTTATAAAATCAACTCCACACCGGCGTGGATAGTGGGGGTATGAAAAGGTCGGGAGGACGTGTAATGCATCCCCTCGCGGGGCTTGCTGCGCTTGCCACGCTTTGGGCTGGCGTGGATAGCGAGGGTGTTTCAGGAACACATTCACACCTGCCATATCATACATCTGAGACGAAGACGAAGACTTAACGTACAATAATATCAAAATTATTAAGAAGAAAGAAAAAAATGAAAGAGTTATTCTTCTGATTCTGCATTGGCAGAAGTGGATGCAGTTGTGTCTGCATCTGTGTTGTCTGCTTTGTCAGCCTGTGGGAGCAGAGTTAGGGCATAAAGTATACGCTGGAAAGCGTTTTCTGCGCCAATAGTCTTTCGCCAAATGAATTCCTGTAGGTAGGAGTCCAGATTCTGGCTCCCAGTGCCCCTTTGACATTTGTTACGCCACTTACACGATCCCCAAAGACGTTCAATGTTTTGGGTGTGAACCCCAGTGTCCGGATCAACAAAATTATAGCGGTGGTTCACCCGTGCATGGTGGTACCCTGCCTGCTCCAGTTGTTCGGTGTTATATACACACCAGAAATCTGAATATATAGTTGTCCCCGGTTCTATATATTTGTTGATGGCGGCCATCAGGGTGCTGGCGTCATGTCTTTCCACAGGCGTTATGAAACAGTCACCGGTGTCTCTGGAAATGCCTCCAAACAGCCACTGTTGAGGCAGCACTCATCTGACATGACTTTTCCTCTGTACAAATAGACTCTCATTCACCTCCACTATTTTTCCCGGACCACCAATCCAACATTGGGGCTGCGACATTAAGTCCACGGTGCAGGCCTCGCGCATAAGGGTATTGTACATCACGGTGGTTTTATGCTTCAACTTTAGTTGTCCCTCACAAAAAGATATGCTTGTGAGCTCCTCCATCCATGAATAAATAAAACGGATGAGGGTAAGAAATGGTATACGACACCCCGGTATACGACACCACCGCACGGAGACTGACCTTCTTATGGCAGGTTTTATTGTGGCAGCGCCACATACACTCCTTCATACTCAAGCGCATGGGGTGTCCATTAACACAGGTTTGTGTCAGTGGCAGCAAATGGTGCTGCTGAAAAAAAAGCCTCCGACTCCTCTGTCTGCGGCAGGTTAAACATGCTGAGAGGTTCTGCAGCCATTCCTAATTAACAGCATCAGAAATAATGCAGTCACTTCACCTCTGACTGACCAGGGTAACTGCTTAATGTTTACTGACTACGCTGGCCGCGGGAACACTACGCTACTTCTGACTGACTACACTGGCCACGCGAACACTACGCTGATTCTGACAGGGACACTACTCTAAAGGCCCCCATACACTAGGGCGACTTGTCCTTAGGACAAGTCGCCCCCGACTTCCCCCTGAGCTTCCCCGGCTGCTCCCCGGGGGAGCTTGATTAGATTGGCACTTGATGTGCCATTTTTTACATGTGATAAATCGTCTCGATTTATCACATGTAAAAAACCCGGGGAGCAGGGGGGGGGGGGGCTACAGAGCAGGGCTGCTGGTGGGAGCAGGGGGGGCTGGGGACGCTGCGGGGGACACAGGCGGCATAGAGCCGGGAGCTGTCAGTGCTAGAAAAAAAAGCCTATACAATGAATGGGCAGCCTGTGATTGGCTGAGCGCTCTCTCAGCCAATTGCTGACTGGCTGAGAGAGCGCTCAGCCAATCATAGGCCGCCCATTCATTGTATGGGCTTTTTTTTTTATTCAGTACTGACAGCTCCCGCCGGCTCCCCCTGCCCCGCCTGTGTCCCCCGCAGCGTCCCCAGCCCCCCCTGCTCCCTCTACCGCCGCGCCGCCCCACTAGGTCCCAAGTCGGGTGGTCGGACGTGCAGCAGGTCCGACCACCCGACGCAGATCCGATGCGCACGGGACCGCGCATTGGATCTGAGGGGACATCAAAACTAGCCGATTTTGGTCCGATTTCGGCCAGATCCGACTGATCTGGCTGAAATCTGACCAAAATCGGCTAGTGTATGGGGGCCTTAACTACGTAATGGGCGCCGTGCTATTACACAAGTACCGAATTCTTTAGGCTTCTCTCCGCAGTGCCGATTGAGGGATCCGAAATGAATCCCCCCATCATGCCTTGTATGCCAGTGACATCACTCTGCACATGTGTAGTTGGGCTTCTGGGTTATAAACACATAAATCACAGTCATTGTCGACCTAGTGCATGTCAAACTTTCGTCAATGTTGACCTACTGACCTTTTGTCAATATTGGCCTTTTGTCAAAGTTGACCTAGTGCATGTCAACCTTTCTTCAATATCAACCGAGTGCATGTCAACCTTTTGGTGTCGACCTATAAACTGTCGACCTAGACACTGTAGACTTTTCGATTGTCTGCCAGATAATTGTACAACGTATTTATTTAGTTATCTATCAACAAATTCTTGCAAAGAATATTCTGTTGAGCCTAAACTGCGTTACACATTCGACAACTTTATAAACAATTTCGGCTGATTCTGATCAACAAATCGTTTACATAATCTGATGTATATACTCTATCAGAATTACAATGCTTGTTTGTCACTTCTAGTGATGTTGTGAAGAAGCATGAAGGTTTGTATGTATTTTTAACAATAGTATACTTCTAGTTGTGAGGGGATTGTGGAAAAAGTAATCGTTCATTTTTGTCTCTGTTTGGCTGTGCACATTTGTACTATGATCCATAGGCATGCGCAGTCATTCAGTAATCAATCGGCTTTTGGATTGCTACAACAGCGATAAGCACTTAATAACCCCCCCCCCAACTCTAGCAAGATTGCACAGTGTGTATGCACTGTATCATTTATCCAGTCATATGTGTAAGCAGCTTTAGTGTATGCTCACGGTTTGGTATGCTGTTAGATAAACTTAAGAGTCTGGTATGCAAAGAAAGACTCAAAGCCAAGGTAAACAGAACTGTAATGAAAGGTCAAAGCATCAAAATGAAGGAAGCAGAGACATAAACAGCTAGATTGTTGGGCACAATAATCACTCTGGCGTTTATTTACTAAGATAAGAGTTCTATTGAAGAAGGGATGTTGCTATGGGCAACCAATCAGATTCTATCTATTATCTTCTAGAAGGTGCTAAATAAATAACAAGTAGATTCTGATTGGTTGGTTCAATAGAACCATCTTAGTAAATAAACCCCTCTGTGGTTCTTCTCCAACTGTATATACTGACAGGTATGAAGGATGTTTTCTGTGGCTAGACAGTGGGTGGTGAGCAGGCACGCCCATGACAGTCAAGCGTTAACAAGCAAGATCCTAAATTCCCATATAGAACTGCGGGGTGGTAGTAAGAATGGCCATAGGGAGTGTAGTGCAGGAGGTGTGACTGCTCTGGGTAAGATGATTGGAGGTCTGGGGTTTGATGAGTACCAACAGGTATTGTGTGCTCTTGTTCTAGCGATTGCGTCTCCAAGATGGCAGGGGGGCTTCTTCTTAATATTCCCACCCACTCTTTCAATGTTTTGGGTGCTGGTTAGTTCCAGCCACAGTGAAGCATACTCTGCGGCAAGAGAATTGGAGGCAGGGAGCCGTGGCAACACAGATGACCTGGTTGTCATGCTACGATGCTGGTAGTATGTTCCAGTAAAAAGGGTTAAGACTGAAGAAATATTTGATTTCTCTGCAATGAATCCTTCTAAAAAAAGTGCCATAAAGTAGTAAAAGAGCTTTCTCTGGGAAAATAAACTTGTCCCTGCTTCATAAACAAAGTCCTAAATTGTCACTTTTGTTGGAAACCATTGTAGAGCAAATAAATTAAAAATCAAAGGCAAAGGAATGAAGAACAAATAAATGTAAAAAGCCAATGGATTGCTTTTTAAATGATAAATCACTGCATTTCCCACCTTCACCGTTGAGTTTACCTTAAATAAACCCATAGAGAGCTATTTGTACTTAGGGCTGCTAGCAAATAGTTTTATTCCTAATTGAGCAGGATGATGGATGTGACTTTCGGTACATTGCATATGCAGAGGATTATTTGCCTTTTGTTAAAATTACTCACTATATTTAATAGAGCAAATAAACAGATTACTTTGTACATACAACAGTGATGTTTAGTTACAGATTAGTCACTTCCTCATAAAAGGGAAGATTAACAGATATGTATTCACAAAACTACACTCTCTGGATATTGCTATATTTGTAAAAGTCAAATAAATCCATGCTTCCCTGGTGCTTTAGGAAACATTGTCACCTGAAAACACATTTATCAGCACATAATTGGATTGTCTTTGTTGTCCCCAGGTCCATTACTTTTAAGCAGAACAAAATGTAGAATCATGGAGATTACAGCAGGATTGCCCCAGGTGAAGCACAGAGCACTATCCAGGGGACATGTCACACTCTGCTTAAAGGGCATGTCTAGCTCCACATACATAATGGGTTTGTCTATGCTTAAATGCTTTTTATTGCAAGCTATTACTATAAAACCTTAAAAACAATTACAGATGTGTGCCAGTCTTTTTTTTTTTTCAGTTTTTTTTTTGTAAGTTTTTTTTGTAAGTTTTTTTTTTTTCAGTTTTTTTTTGGATCTGTATCTCCCTCTGGTTTTGGATCTGTATTTAGGAGGTTATTCTGGTTGGTCCGAATTCTTTCGGAGCGGACCGTACGCCACGCACGACATAGCTAGAGGAGGTCCCAGGGGCACTGACCACTTGTGACTCCATTATAAGCCAGGCCTGTTCATACTCCATTTATGCCATACTTAATAATACATACTAGTTTAGAAATATAAATCAACTATAAACTCTAATCACCTATATGAGGCTACAGATTGTACGCTTGCAGCAGGGGCCTGTAACCCTAAGGTGACCAAGTCATCCCTTTAATCCTGGATACAGATTAACTACACAGGTCCTGTGGCAGTAAAAATGAAAGCCATCCCCGAACTGAAAGCCATCCCCAGAACCTGTGTCATTAAGATGTGTCCCGGATGAAAGGGATGACTTGCTCACCCTATCTAACCCCTAAGTGTGTCTGTTGTTACCCACTTTGTTTTATTACTTTATACTATTGTAAAACACAATAGATTCAGCAGTGCTACATAACAAATAGTAGGCCCAAAAATTATTAATAATGCATTATGTATACCTACCACTTTCTGCCACCTGCACCACCTCACAGGCTTCCTCCTCCGACACCACTTCCTCCGCCACCTCCTCCTCCGCCAACACCACTTCCTCCGCCACCTCCTCCTCTGCCACCTCCTCCTCTGCCACCTCCTCCTCCGCCAACACCACTTCCTCCACCTCTGCCACCTCCTCCTCTGCCACCTCCTCCTCTGCCACCCCCTCCGCCACCTCCTCCTGGGCCTGCTCCTCCCGGCACTGCTCCTCCTCGGCCTCCTCCCGGGCCTGTCTTGCTCGTTCACGTGCTGGGAAAAAAAATGCAGAGTGTCAATTATGGCACATTATTTTTTGAATCAGCATTCACCAAAAACAATGACATATTATACCCACATGACAGCATGTCAAAGAGGAAGTAACACATATATAGTGAAGCGATTTTCAAATCATTAACAGCCATTTACCCACATTTACATAAATAATCTACTTAAATCATTCACTGGTAAATATGTTATTTTTGCATAAAAACGAACATCTTGCTATCTGCAGCCTTAGGCGCTGCAGAAGCTCAGGCTGCCGTCGGCGCAGATCCGACCACCTGCGTTCCAATTGCGCCACGGACCTCCGCACCTGGGTCCACGCGAAAATTCTTCGGCGGGCAGCAAGGTACGCCCGCCGCTTCTGCACATTAGTAATAAAGGGCCCCGCACGCCCTAGCCTGGTCTCCATTACAGAGACCAGGGCCCTCAGCTCTGCTGTTGTGAAAGGCGCAGCACGCTGGTATATCGCCATTTTACCAATGGCGCATCACAAACAATCATGTACTGTAATTGGTTGATAAGATTGTTATTTGTTATTAACTTTATTGTTCATTTTAACATGAACAGTGTGTATGCGCTACAACAATCGGCGAAAACATCGCACCGCCCAACGCTTGCTATACCTTGGCATCACTGAGCTGCCCTTCGCATTACTTACTGTATGCAACTAATATTGCCACCAATAACCACATTACCAACACATACAAAACAGACAGGGTGAAAGAAGTTGGGAAAAAAATATACTCAGCAAACATGGCAGAAAACACCATGTAAAATAGTGTTCAACAATATACTAAATTAGACAGCCTTATTGGTGTGAACCCAATACACCACAAACATACAAAATAGTGCAATAGCTTTTCCCATTATAAGGCCATGGTGTCATTTAAACACTAACCTTATACTGGCCCACACTATAGATGTGGATTAAAATGTACCTATCATCAAGGCCGTATTTATAGGCCTATCACATGTGATTTGGATGCAAGCAGTGATTACTATTGCATGAGTTGTGGACTGGATTAACATATGGAATGGGTTAGTGTCATTTGTTGTACATACCAAACAAGTGCACAGTACAAAAGAACATTCACAGATATAATTTATGTCTGGCTAAAGGTGCAGTTGTTCATTGTGATTAAAATCTGGCAAAGAGTACAAAATCAGACTTAGAATGGACGTCTGGTTTTGTACATTTGATTTTCCGCTGGTATGGGCGTGGCCTAAGCGCCGCACAAACACCACGGTGTACGTCGCCGTACGGTACGCTGCCGCACAGAACGCAGGGTGGGGCTGATGTACGCATATTACATCAATGTGTATATATAGGTGTGCACGAAATACAACTTTGTGCTGCAAACATGTCTGGTTCACAATCAGAGGGAGAACAGGAGCATCAGTGCCTCCTAGCTCGGCTGGACTCCATCACCTCCAATGAGCACCTCACCAGAGACCAGCCATTGGGAGGTGAGCAGGCAGCTGGGCCATCTACAGCTGCCCAATCCTCAGCTGCCCAATCTACAGCTGGGCCATCTTTTGCCTCAGCAGAATCATTGGGAACACAGCAGGTGGCTTCACAAGAGAGTAGCCTGGCCAGCACTTCAAGTTCAGCGACTGGTAACCGTGGCCGTGGGCGTGGCCGAAAGAGGCCAACAGATGAACCAAGCACCAGGAACATGGCATTCGAAGCGCAGGAGCTTGCCATACTGGTACATTGTGCACGGGATTGGATAGAGTTGACGCAGGAGAGGTTGACACACACAAGGAGATGGAAGATTTGGGAGGACATTACTGTGGAGATTAATGCGGTAGCTCCACAAGTTCATGAGGCGGAGCACGTGAAAAAGAGGCAAGTTCAAGTGTGTTACATTTGAGCAGAACATGTTTTTATTAGATGTTAGATGGATTTGGTAAATGGTCGGTCACGTTGCTAGGAGCAACAGACATGATTGCCATGTCACTTATTCTATATTTATTGTAGGGTGAGTGTGAATGTTTCTTCAAAGTGTTGGTTTTATAGTTTAACATAATGTAAGTTATGTTGAATGAAGCACACGTTGAAATCTGTAGCAGATTTAAATGCATGCTAAATCAAACGTCAGGGGTAACATGTAATAATATTTAAACTTTGTTTGCAGGTGGCATGACTTCAAAACCAACCTCAAGAAGAAAATGACCGCACGTTGGAACCACAGCCACACCTCTGGGGCTGGCCCCATGCCAGGCCGACTGCAGCTGACCCCCCTGGAGGAGTTGGCTCTGCCCTGCATTGCAATTGAGGAGGTCCGGGGGGTGAGCAACATGGACAGTGAGGCCCCAGTGGAAGTTTTTGCTACTGACTTAGAAGGTAATTTGTTTGCATGCCATAAGTAGTTTGTACTAATTTTATAGGAATGTGTTGTAATTGTACGTTTCTCTTTCAGCAGCATCTCCAACGTGCAGGAGTGATACTCTTGAGGAGGCGGAGGAGACAGTGCCACCTGCCACACGTGCCAGCCATGTGCAGCAGCAGCAGCCAACGGCCACACAGGATTTGGACAGGTGGGTGAAGATGCTTGGGCAGATTCGCCAGCAGGGAGACTTAGCATCAGAGCGGCTGCGTAGGACCGAGGAGGTCATGCAGGGTATTGTCAGCACCCAGCAGACAATCGCTGCCACCCAGCAGGGCATGGCTGCCACCCAGCAGTCCATAGCTGGCAGCCTGCAGGTGTTGGCAGAGCAAGCCTGGGGCCAAAATGACCTCCTCCTCCGCCATAATGAGCTTGTGGCGGAGCTTCTTAACACCAATAGGGCCCTATTGTCAGTCATTTCTGGTGCATTCCCTACACCAGCACTCCCTGCTGGCAGAAGGGGAAGACCATCCCCCCCTTCCACATCATCTGCTCCACCTGCCCCACTATCCCAACGTGGCCGTGGCCGAGGAGCTGCTGCACGTGGCAAGGACCCTACCAGGGCCAAATGGTCCCGAAAGTGAACTTGGCTCCGCATTAATCTCCACCCTTATGTCTTCCCAAATCTTTCATTTTGCTGTGTGAATCAGCTTCATGTGTGCAACCCAATACCGTGCACAGGGTACCCACATTTGCCCTTGTTTCAAATGTTTTGTTTGGTTCCCCTGTTACCCTCTTTCGGCTACCATTACTGTCTGCTGTACTTGAAGTGTTGGTGCTATACTTTTCTTGTGAAGCCACCTAATGTGTTCCTAATGATTATGCTGAGGCTATGTATGAAAAGAATACATTTTTGTACATTTTTGTTTGTTTTGTAAATTCCTGTTATGGTACCTTTATTTTTTGGCATGTGCCAAATAACATGCTATTAAAATGTTATGCTTTCCCTAACACATTTTTAATTTGATCCCCAAATGTGTGCTGTTGTTGTTAAATGTAAAAGTGACATGTATATTTATATTAGTGATGCCAAGTTCTGTCCATTGCTTGCAGTGTAAATGTGTCTAAAAAATGCAGCTGTGCTTTCAGCATATATTTGTGTGTTTTGTAATGGTCCATTTAGGCTGCAATGGTTCCAATTGAAGCAATGACAAGAGTGTAATTAATGAGTAATGAGTAGAGGAGTGGATTGTATTGTGTTCAGCTGACAGTGGTTCAGGTGCAGGCGTACTATTTGGTTTCCGCAAAGTGAAACTTGCTTATGAAGACCGCATATTTCCTGCCTGTTGGTTCGTTTGCAGTCGGTGTTCTGTCCGAATGCACGCCTACCAGAATTAGTGCACTCCCTCGTGTACGCCCATGTTTACGCACAGTTTAGCCCACTTTAAAACTACGCCCCTGTGTACTTCCGAATGACGCCCATATTACGCCCATATTTCAGAGTGAATGCGGTGCACATTTCTGTACGGTATTAGTGAGAACGTGTACGGAGACCGTGCGTGGCACATGCGCATAGCGTTGTCTACGCATGCGCAGACGGCTAAAAAACGCCATCCGAAAGAATTCGGAAATTTACGCATCGACCAGAATAATGCCCTTAGTGTTGCCAAAACCACCTTTGTTGGTTTTGGTTCTTTTTTTGGATCTGTATGTTTTTTTTTTTTATCACAAAAACAAGTAGAATGCGATACAATGGCATACAATGCGATGGTATACAATTTAAAATTTTATAACATCGGCTGCCATCGCGTAACATCGCATCGCATACCATCGTATGCCTTATGGTCTGCGATGCAATGGGCGCCGTGCTAGGAAACAAGTACCAAGTTTTTGGAACATTGTTATCCCAACCAGTGGCATCAATGGCAAATTAGGTACTTAGGAGTTAACCTAAAAATTATTACCAATTATTTCAAGAAGAATCTGCTAAACTCTTAGCACAATTTGAAAAGGATATTGACAACTGGAGTGGCTGCTATATTTCAAGGAATGGTCAACTCTGTCAAAATGAATCAATCTATTGCCATGTCTAATGTATTTATTTCAAACCTTGCCAGTGCGGTTCCCTCCCTTTGTTTATAAATCCCTGCATCATCTTACTTACCAATGTGGTCTAAAATACTTCCAAGGGTACGTCATGACCTCTTAAAAAAACATACATCTAGGAGTGGCTTAGGTCTTCCAAACTTTAAGGTTTACTACATAGCAGCTAGGTTTGTGTCTTGTGTAACCAACCGAAATCAGAAAGAACATTTGTCACAAACTGAAAGGAACTCTTTATGTCTATACTCATCTTCCATTCTACTATGGCAACCTCAATTGTCCAGCCCTAAAACAGTGTCAGCTTAACCAGTCATATCACTATCCTTAAACCCTGTACACACGGTGCGATTTCAGCCATTATCCCAGGGGATATGGTCGCTGAGCGAACATATCCCCGTGTGCATGGGAGACTGTCGCCAGGAGTGTGCTCCCGTGACAAGCCCTGGGGTGGTCTCTGGTTGCAGGAGCATGCTTCCCCCGACACTCATCTCTTTCCCTGTGCGGCTTCCCCCGGCAGTGTCTCCTTTCATCAGCAACCATTTCTGGTCGCTGATGAAAATGGGACATTAGATATATGGGATCTTGGTAATCAACGATATCACATTGCTCCACACCCAAACCCCATAATCCCCCTGTTTGATAATCTTGACTTTCGAACAGTTTTTCACTCGGCTTCCTTTGGGAACTGGCAAGCAGAAGGAATCAGAGTCCTGATTAATATTACCAGTGATCCAATATTCCCCACATTTGCAGACATACAAACCAAACTTAATAAACCACATACATTTTATTTATCAATACCTTCAACTCAGACACTTTTATTTCACTATGAAACACAAACTTGCCAACAGACCTCTTACTATCTGTTAATCAGTATCCTGCTGCACTCCAAGTACTAAGGGTCTTTTTTCAATGTTGTACTCTGTGATATAATATCCTATCTCTGACTTGCAGGACCCACATGAATTGGCTTGGGAAGCCGATATTGCTGAATCTCTAGATAAAGAAGATTGGGTAAATATTATTTCTAATGTAGCTTCTAGTTCTATATGTGTCCACATAAAAGAAAATGCATACAAAACTTCTGTACAGGTGGTGCTACAATATGTCTCATCACGACTGTAAAAAATGGTCCCAGATTATGGCGTTTGTGCAGGAGATGTGGCATTGATACTGGAACTTTTCTACACACCTGGTGGATGTGTCAAAAACTCAATCCTTTTGTCCTATTGTCACTGTGTGTCCTAGATGCCAATCATCCCCGGCACAAACTCATTAGACATGTTATCTCAGCAGCTACATGTAGCATTGCTACAGCTTGGAAAACAACTAAGGTCCCTACGACAAGTAAGATTATTAAAAAAGTTTGGCATGAAACACATGGTAAGCATCATACGCAACTCTTCCAAAAGTTTTCTAAAAATATGGGACCCATGGACTTCATATTTTCAGACATCAATATTTGTCTGAGGCATGATTTTGAACATTTCTACATATAGCTATAGCTTTGGGGGAATCCAGTTGGGTACCATTAGCCCTCTCCTAACCCCCCTCTTTTTATTTAGTGGTTTCTCTTCTCTTTCTCTCTTTTATGCAGTCTGTCACACCACACTACTCTCTCTATTAATTTATCCATTCCTCCTTTTCTGTTTACATTATTTAAAATTTGGATGAAAGATACTTTACACATTGTATATTTCTTATGTGAAAAGTTAATTTACACATTTTATGATGATCCTTGAAATCTATTTTCAATCTGTATCATATAGATGTTGACTTATATATACACTAAGGCCCTTATTCAGGTTGACTCGGTTGGACGCGAATTCGCACTGGGACCGATGTTTTTCGTATGCGCAGCACAGCAGCATTTCTGCGCATGTGTGTACGCTGGGAGCATGCAAAATCTGTTCGGCTGCCTTTCAAGCGGGGGGGTGGAGAGGGGTGTGGGGTACCGGCCTGGGCCATTAGCATATGTAAATGCCCTGTGTTTCGGGTTCTGGTTGACTCGCAAGGGTGCAAATTCACGGTGGAGGCCTATATGTATATGTTTTTATGTTTTTTTCATCTATTGCATAAAAACATTTTTTTTTAAATACTGAACCACCAGGGTAATTGTGTAAGCAAAACAGGGGATGTGTTGGTATTCAACCAGCTGTAATGCTCTCTCAATATGATGGCATTATCAGCAATCACAAATCACAAGTTTTTTGCAATAATCTCCCTGATTTTGTAAGCAGTAGGCCTCAGGAAACCATTGATACACAGAGTGGCCTACCTCTGAATGAGCTGCAATTTGTGAGATGATGATGATGCTACTGCTGCTGCTGTTGGCGCTGCTGAAGGCAATACACCTACCCAGTGGGCTGTCACAGTCATGTAGTCTTTCATTTGCCCTGTTCTGCTTGTCCACATATCTGTAGTTAAGTGGACAGTCGGTACAATGGCATTTTCTATTGTAAAGCGCAATGAAATTTGATGCGATATATAAGACACTGTAAATAAATAATTGTGGAGGACACTAATTAGTTTTTTCTTACTGTTCTTGTACAATGCATGAATTACTTTTCTATTGAAGGGGAATCTAGATGGTATTTGGTAGCGGGGATCCAGCACTCCAACTAACTGTTTAAAACCCAGTGCAAGATACTGGAAACACATCTTATACTAGCATAGCTGTTATAGTGTCAGTAATCTGCTGTGCAACAGGGTGACAATCGTCATACTTGGTCCCCCCTGCAAATGACTGTTTAACAGTCTAGTCCTTTGTTACCTTAATACATACATTTATTCCTGGTCCCCTTCTGAGATGAAGATCCGATCACATCAACAGCAGCAGCAGCAGTATCACAAAGTGTAGCACTCAAGGATGCTTCTGATGAAGCATGGTCAGGAGAGGAGTCGGTCATGCTTATTAAATTGGATGCAGGACTACTTTCAAACATGATTTAGGATATTGACAATTAGGGTGTTGCTGGTGGAGATTGCAGGCGCTTTGCTCTCAGAGAGAGAACAGAGCTAGGTGACAGAGGACTATCTGTTAAATTTTTATCCAACGTTTCAGAAGTTGTCAAAAAAGTAACGTAGCAGGGAGGAGGTTCCTAGATGGTGAAGGTCCCTACCTCTACTTACTATGGCTTTGCAAAAGGTACATATGGCTTGTCAGTTGTTGTCCAGATTTTGGTAGAAATAATTCTACACATAAAAGGTGGATTTACTTTTGCCCAGGCAGGACAATGGGCTTTTTCATCCCATGGGCAATAACTGTTTCGGCTGGTGCCTGACATACAAATAACATCTTCATCAACATCCTCATCACCAACATCCTTCTTAGCATCAGGTACACAAACCTGAAGCATCCTCAATTTCTACATCAGCATGCTGACTTGTACTGCTCATCCCCACATATTTAGAGAGAGCACAAATGTTGGTTAGAGCCCACTCTTCCAGTTCAGTATTGGAAACAGCAGGCTCATGACACCCGTGTACACTCTTCTTGGTCTCTCCTTAGGGATTTGTGATGGTTCTGAGCTCACAATTGGTTCCGGTGCCTCTATGAGTTTTATTTTTTGATAACTCTACAGGGAGGGCTTAATTAAGAGGCAGAACCATCAGTTATAAATAGTGGCCAAGGCTTTAAACTTTCCTTGCCACTAATGACATATTGTAAATGATATGTTTCTTTGTAGCTAAATGTACCCACCTAACTTTTCCCACCGAAAAAGTGTTTTTCTTTAATTTGACAAGCCCTAACTTCAGCCCTCTATACCCTGTGGAACAGCCCTAGTAGCTGACACTGACAGTCATGTATTAATAGCAGCTGCAGCACTGGTATTTGCTTCCTGCTCTCTCCTCAGTTGTTCATCTATCACAACACAAACTGTCTGACCATCACAATGCCATATACACAGTAGGAGTACAGAAGGCAGTCACAGTATCATATACACAATGGGCTACAGAATGCAGTCACAGTACCGTATACACAGTGGGGTGCAGTAAGAAAAAGTTGTTTTTATTTTTTATACTTGCATTAACCCCTTGAGTGGTGTGTTTTGCTGGGGCAGGACAAAATTAGCAGGGCAGGATCGTAGGAAGCTGCCGTACCATTCCCCTCACCTCCGCTCCGGCATTAGTACGCTGGAGATCCCCTGCCGCCTGTCAGTCATCACAGCGGCAGGCTCAGGGATGTTTCGCGGCAGCTCGGGAGGACTTGGGTGCCTGAACTCTCCCGAGTCCCCCCGAGCTGCGCCGACCATCCCTGAGCCTGCCGCCTACGTCACTTATGCAAATAGTGAATGGCGGCTGGTGGCAGGGGAGCTCCGGCGTACGAACGCCGGAGTGGAGGGGGTCACAGTAATGTATAAATAGTGGGGGTATGGCCTGCACTCACAATAACGTATACACAGTGGGGTGCGGCCTGCAGTCACAGTAATGTATACACAGTGGGGTGCAGTAGGAAAAAACAAGTTTAAAAAAAAAAACCTTTAATCTTTTTTTAAACTTGCAATAACAAATGGTGGGTTAAGGCTAGCAGTCACAGTACCGCTAATAAACAGTGGCTAGCAGTCACAATACCATATACATAGATGGGGAATACACAGCAGTCATCGAACAGTATACACATTGGGGAAACACCAGGAGTCACGGTACTGTATATGCAGTGGGGGTACGGCCGGCAGTCACAGTACTGTATACATAGTAGGGGTACAGACAGCAGTAACAGTACAGTATACACAGTGAGGGCACAGACAGAAAAAATATATTTTTTTTAATATATTTTTTTAAATTATATTATATATGTTATTTTATAATTCTATAAGCATATATAATATGGGCCTGATTCATTGGCATAGGCAAACTGCATACCATGCAGAGCAAATATTTGCATATGAGCAAACAATTCAGGAAAAACCCTTACAGCGCATGTATTACCCCCTGAGTGTGCGCAAGAATCTCTGGCAGTATGACAGTGTGCAGAAATGCTGACAATGGGCATCTCAAATTCAGCTACAGTCTTGTATACCGGGGCAAAAGTTGAAGTTGAATATTTTTATCGCCGTGATCTCAGCAACAGACGCAAGAGCAGAGGCAGCAAAATCCAACTCTGGATCAGGCTCAATGTGTGCAGGTAAACATCAAGGTCACTATTTCTACCAGTAGAGTAAGTAACAGTGGGCCTTATTCTAGTTCACTCTTTCTGACAATATCCTTCTTAGATGGACAAAACCATGTGCACTGCAGGGGGGCAGATGTAACTTGTGCAGAGAGAATTAGATTTGGGTGGGGTTTTACTTCAAAGTGAGATCTATATTGCAGTGTAAAAATAAAGCAGCCAGTATTTACCCTGCACAGAAACAAAATAACTCACCCAAATCTAATTCTCTCTGCACAAGTAACATCTGCCCCCCTGCAGTTCACATGGTTTTGTCCATCTAAGAAGGATTTTGTCAGAAAGAGTGAACTAGAATAAGGCCCAGTATTACCTATCATAATGAGATTATATTCATCAGCAATGATGAAAGTGTGAAATCTCATTGTATATTTCTGTAGTTCAGTACAATATATACATTCAAAATCTTAAGGTAACTATCAACGGAACCTACATGTAATGGGCCCTACACACAGGGCGATATTCTGCCATTTTCTGAGCGATTTTACATTATTTCACTAAATCGCTCAGAATATGCCTGAAAGTCTACACACACATTGATTTAAATGCGTGGCCCTTCGTGTCTGTATCATCCGCAGATTAATAACCTGCACACCATAGGTGCCGATTCTGTGGATGCTCAAGGGCCCGAGCACCCACAGAAATTGATTAGCACCCACGGGCCCGAGTCCCGCTACTGGGCCACCATATTAAATTGCTAGTTTGCTGCTGCAGCACCCACATGGTCGGACCCGCCACCTGGGAAACAGTATGCCGGGAAGTGTATTCTGTTACGGAATACCTGCACTGTGGGGGGCATTTATGTACCTGCACTGTGGGGGCATTTATGTATGTGGAACTCTGTTGCCGTAATTTGAATATTGAAGACAACTGTGCTCCATAATAATATATTGGTATTATTTTGTAGCCACACCCCTTCCCCATGAAGCCACTCCTCTAAATTTTTGGCTTGAGCACGCACCAGCAAAAACCTAAATCGGCACCTATGCTGCACACAGGTTATTAATTTGTCAGGGCCAGTCTTCTCAATGGAGAAGACTGTCCCTGAGACCTGAGCATTCTGAGTGAAGCAGCATCGCTCAGGAAGCTCTCCCTACACACGTCGGCATGTGAATAGGGCCCATAAGTTTAACATTGGCAAAAGGAATCCTCATGCTGCACAATACAGACATTAGCTGACACATGGAATAAGCAATGAGTCCCAAAGAACTATTTCTCTATCTTTCTGATTTGGCACCCGTTTCAATGGCAAGGCCATGTGTCTGCCACATCCAAACCAAGGTAATGAAAGCAATTTAATCATAGAGGCCTCTTCTGTGTTTTGATGTCAGGTCATAGGCAATGAATTGTCTGGATAAGGTCCTTGGTTTCTAAAGGACACTGTAACTACTAGTGATGAGACACAAGATAAGGCTATTTCTCAAAATCCATCTAGGGCTTGTGTGAGGCATCTGTGACTGAAATTCTAACCTAGTTACCTTGAGAGCATTGCAGGCACTGAGCTGAATCACTGTTAATACAATTCAATGAAGTGTGTCAGCCCTCTATAAACCTTGTTATCAAACAATACAACACATATCTTCTTATAATAAGGGGATAATATACCGGTACATTGTATCTCGCACTAATTTGGAGTCTCTCTCATCTAAAGAATGTGTTCCACTTTGCAGTACAGCTGAAATGATGCCACAGTGAATTTAAAGCTTTTGGCATGTTCAGTAATCTTGATTATTATTTATATCTCTGTGAAGCAGAGTCCATATGAACAGTTGTGGAGATTATCAGTTAACAAAGAAAAAAAATCTATTTCAGAAATATTGCAAATGGCAGAAAATGCTAATATTTTAATACATACCTTTCCACTGGTCCAATCTGAGCAGTGTTCCTCTAGACAAGGGCCCTTATTCAGATCTGACTGCAGTACAAATTTGTTCTTAAAATGGGCAAAGCCATGTGCATTGCAGATGGGGCAGATGTAACATGTGAGGAGAGAGTTAAATTTGGGTGGGGTGTGTTGAAACTGATATCTGAATTGCAGTGTAAAAATTATGCAGCCAGTATTTACCCTGCACAGAAACAAAATAACTCACACAAATCTAACTCTCTCTATACATGTTATATCTGCCCCACTTGCAGTGCACATGGTTTTACCCAAATTTGTACTGCGATCAGATCTGAATAAGGGCCAAGACTTGTCCCCGACTCTCAGTTGAGAACATTAATTATGATGCAGGTCCCCGACATCCATATGTATAATATTCAGAGATAAGCAGTTGTATACTGCAGGTGATTGCAGAATTTAATGGGTGCGTGTAGGGATGTTTAATGGAGTTATAGTGCGTAACAGTCATGAGCAGTTCTGACATTGATCTCTCTGTATGACATAGAGCATGGAAAGGTAACACATCAACCTTATTAACCCTTTGAGTGCCAACACCTCTGTGAGAGATGTGCAAAATATCCACTAAAAAATCCTGACTGTTTTGCCTATTTATCAAATCTAGGCAGTATTCCCTGGTAAGGTAATGCCATCCTAGGAATGCGTTACCAGAACAGGAGCATTACATACATTTTATATACATTAAATAAAACATGCATTATTCTTCCTTATCACTAATTTTATGAATTTATAAAACAGAAAGATACTTGCTACATACCAGTATCCAATGTAGCATGGCCCTGTATCAAATATTTCCCTGCATTCGTCAAAGTCAGGTAATAAGGTATAACATCAGGCAGGCTGCGGAAGAATTAACAATTGTGTTTAAGAGGAAAACTCCTGTCACTGGTGACTTACAATCGACTGCATATAAATTAAAAATATAATAGTACAAATATTCTTTATTAAATTAAAAAACATGGATCCCGACATCCTGCACATATTATTGAAGCTTTAAATACAGATTATTAATATTTCACTTTAATCTCTGAGCTGTTGGTAGTATTAACATCTTCATTCATCATGTTCTGCTTGTGGGCACCCAAAGGCTCATTCAAAACAGTTATGGTATGGCCAGAACTTATTTATCTGGGCAAGCCATGCAGACTGGTTATTTGAGGCTTCTTTCCATATCAAAGTACTCCTTAGTCTTCTTCATATTTCACTCCACCCCATCTACATGACATCACTGTTCCTTTTTCCCTCAAATATCTAGTTAAATCTACTCCACTTTCTTCTTACAATTGATACTTGCCTAACCTCTCAGAATTTTGTGGGCATTTTCCAGTATCACGGGATAACCCTCGTCTCCCATGTGGCATCCTAAGGAGTCAATAAAGTAAGTTGAAGCACATCCGCTGCCTCTACCACAAGGAATTGCCCATCCCCAGGTCTCCTAAAGACCATATAAAAGACATATGTTTAGTCTATTTTTTTTAAAGTATTTTTTTATTGTATCACCAAATGGTCCTCAACTCCATACTAGTCAAGAATGGTAAACATTAAGGGCATAACTCAGACCTGTTAGCAGGGCTGCAATTTCTGCAAGTGGACAAAACCATGTGCACTGCAGTTGAGGCAGATGTAACATGTGCAGAGAGAGTTAGATTTGGGTGGGGTGTGTTCAAACTGAAATCTAAATTGCTGTGTAAGAGTAAAGCAGCCGTCTGCTGGTGATGTTCTGGGGCTCCTGGTAACCCGTTCCACATATGGTGGCATTGTCCCCTTATACCACCCTTCTGGTCTGAGATTTTCAAACTCTCTAGGATTATACTGGGAGACCCGGTTCCCAAAAATCCGCTGTTCTGGTTGTTTCACCTATCTCCTGCCCCCCTCCTGAGATACAAAAAATCCCTACTGTGCCACTTAAATAATGCAGCTAAATCAGTTATACCGGTGAGATGGCGCTCCTCCTCTCCTCCAACAATTAAAGACTGGTTTAAAAAAAATAGACTACTACATGGATATGGAGGATATCCTGTCCTCTGTGGATTATAAATATGTTCAGTTCATTGATACATGGTCCCGTTGGTTAGTCTTCTGGGATTCCAAGCCTATAGTGACGTTATGATGTCCCAATCCTCTTAGGCCCTCCCTCCTCCTGTGACCTGTTACTCTCTGTTTTTGCCAATATGGGTGAGATATATTCACTGTATTCTTACTCCCACCCCCTTAATTCTTGTTTCTGCCTTGTTCTCCCCCTTAGACTCTCTTTCCTCTATACCAGGGGTAGGCAAGTAATTTTGCCTACCCCGAATATTTCTAATTATTTTGATCGAGGTTCACAAAACACAAAATCAAATATATATATATATATATATATATATATATATAGACAGTTTGGTTCTCAGGTTGGCACTCTGGTTAAAGATAAAACTGTTCCGGTGCCAGGCACATAATGTGGTTAATAGAAAGCACTTACCCCCTCGCAGAAAGGATTGGAGCCGGCACACAGTAGTAGGTGAAGAAAAAAAGGGTTTATTGCAATTACATCATTGCACAAAGAGACAGCTGCCGACCTGTCTATGTGCAACAATGTCGTCAGTTTTGAGGCATTATATACAATAGAGGTGTTGACACCGCTGTGTGTCGTCAGTTTATTTCAACATGTGTTTTTTGCTTTAACACATGGCTATGTGCACAATTAACGACCCTGCCGTTTGTTTGACACTGTACATCTATGCTTCCCTGTATCATGCTATACCCTGGGGTCAACCAGCCTGACACATGGACACAACATGATACGCTACTATCCACTTGATATGACAGCGCCAGCGCAGCATCTATGATCTTCCCCTTAAGGGCCCGCAGCATCACCCTTCCCCTCTCCTTCAGCAACAATGAGCGCCCAGCGGCTCAGCTGTACGAGTAGTGACAGCAGCCGCATCGCACACATGATGCGCACGGAACCCCAGAGACAGCCGCATCTAGGCTGATTATGCTCTGGAGTTTCCCATTCAGTTGCATCACAGAGCCCCTCCCCCCGCCTTCCCAGCTGTCACTCAATTGAGATGACGAGCCAGGTCAGTGGAGGTCTGGTTGACCTCATTTACATGTTTTTTGGCGCAATTTTATGGTATATATGTTTGCTCTGCTGCAGTGTGCTTCACCTCTGATGAAAACTGCTCACATGCAGTTGAAACGGCTGTCAGGTCGGCAGCTGTCTCTTTGTGCAATGATGTAATTGCAATAAACCCTTTTTTTCTTCACCTACTACTGTGTGCCGGCTCCAATCCTTTCTGCGAGGGGGTAAGTGCTTTCTATTAACCACATTATGTGCCTGGCACCGGAACAGTTTTATCTTTAACCAGAGTGCCAACCTGAGAACCAAACTGTCTACATATCCACTTTAACGGGAGTGTGCACCTGTCTTATTTCCTTACTAAACCTATACAAGTGGACCAGAGGTTCTTCACACATTGCACTTGCTTGTGCAGATACTGTGTATCTGCTGGAACTTGTTGTTCTATCTTCAACACTGTCCTTTTACAAATGTCGCAAGCCGGTAATTGTGACACTGCGGGATTCTTACAATTCAGCACCACTGATGCTGCCAGGATACTCTTCACGGACACAGACGACCTGGCCTTTCACAAGGACACTCCAGAGGAAGTATATGGAGATTTGCTTAAACTAAGGAAACGCGAAGTGGAACTGTTGCTGCATTGACAGACTCTATCCCAGTATTATAAGGAGGCACTTATCCCCCGTGGTTTCAGGCTCTACAACCAGCCAACTTTGGGAAGGCACAATAATGATTTTTGTACCAAATGGTGCAATATACTAAATAAATGCTCCCAGGACCTGATGCTGCTTGTCATCGAACAGACTGGAATTGACCTGAACACTATCAAGACAGAGATTGCTGAAGTACTGAGTTCGGAGCCATACCGCATGCTCAAACGACCTGAGTGTGACCTGCTGCAGAAATTGGACAAAGAGATCGAATCCTTCAAAGATAACTTGCTGAAATTTAAGAAGCACAAGTACAAACAAGTCAAGCAAGACTACAAAGAGAGCAGAGTTTACCCCTGGTTTTCCAGGATTGAACCACGAAGGTTCCGACAGCAGCAACGCAGAGGCACAGGGCGAAGAGCCCCTACACACTATACAGATATTGACACGCAATCACAAACTTCGGCTAGTGATTCAGAAACAGCTGCTCCAGATCAACAGCCCCCTAACTACCTATCCCGAGGGGAAAGAAACAGAAGACCGCCAAAAAACCTCTATTACCCACCCGCAGAGGTGGGAGAAAGAGGCGGAAGAAGAAAACCCCCCAAATAGAGTGTGGCACAGTCGTCTTTAATCTGTCCAGCCATAACCTATCCACAGCTGAATCCACGCTGCTTAACCGCGGTCTTTCCTTTGTCCCCACCCTCACGCAGGACTTATTCAAGTGGCAAGTCGACATGTTCCGCTTGGGCAGACAATTGCGCCTAAGGGATCATTTCTTGAAACACCCATCTCCCACTGAAGTGACTGACACGTCTGCACAGCGCAGGTCAACCCTCAAATGCAGGAGCTCTTTTGACCCACCGTCTCTCAACCCCACTATAAGCACATTTACCAGGGTATTGAAAAGAGATACCAACTCATTCATTGGTAGGCAGAAAATCTCCTACCACAATATATCTAAAGAAGAGAAAATGGCCATCAAAACCCTGTCGGCTGATGCGGATCTAATAATCAGGCCAGCCGATAAAGGGGGAGGCATTGTACTGCTTAATCGAAGCTACTATGTTGCAGAAGCCACATCACAACTGTCAGACACAACCTGTTATGAACAGTTGGACTCTGACCCGACCTGGAAATTCAAGAAGCTCATTGATGGGATCATTCAGCTTGGCAAAGTGAATCTATTCATCAATGAAGAAACTGCCAGATTCCTGACTCAACCGCATCCTCGGATACCCTTCCTCTACACTCTCCCAAAGGTGCATAAGTCCCTCTTTACCCCACCGGGAAGGCCGATAATATCGGCGAGAGGGTCCTTATGCCAGCCTCTGTCCCAATTAGTGGACTTCTATTTACAACCAGTCGTGAAGGCCACCACAAGCTTCATTGCTGATACCATTGACTTTCTCCGCAAGGTACAAGCACTCAACCATGTCCCTGAGGGGTCCTTGCTCGTGACACTAGATGTCACGAGCCTCTATACTAATATCCCCCATGCATTGGGGTTAGCAGCATGCCGACAAGCCATACTTAACAATGACAGATATGATGGGCCACCGGCTGAGTTTTTACTGCTCCTGATTGAAACTATCTTGACCAAGAACTATTTCCTTTTTGAGGGGCGTTTCTTCCTCCAGCGCCAAGGGACCGCCATGGGGTCTAATATGGCACCAAGTTATGCCAACCTGGTCATGGCGGCCTATGAGGAGGAGCACATAATCGGAAACCCAGCCTACAGTGGAGACATTGTCATGTATGTGAGATACATTGACGACCTGTTCCTGATCTGGACAGGGGGTGAAGAGAAGCTCTTGAGTTTCATCCAATACCTGAATTCTATACCCGGGACCATCAGGTTCACCACCAGTCTCAGCCAAAAGCTCATCAACTATCTAGATGTCACTGTGATGCTGCATGAAGGACACCTCAGTACAAAGATTTATTCCAAAGAATCGGACAAAAACACATTGCTACTAGCCTCCAGCTTCCATCCTGAGCCACTCAAGCGAGGTCTGCCTTACTCGCAACTCCTACGGGTGGTGCGCATCACATCTGACCCTGATACTATGAGGCAAGCCTTGGAAACTATGAAGAACAAGTTTCTGGAGAGGGGCTATCATGCCGCTGAGGTCAAAGAAGCAATGGAGAGGGTATCCCTACTCAACAGAGAGGACTTGCTTTGCACTACTGCCACGGCTTCCACAGATAAATCACCCAGATTAAATTTTGTCAGCACATATACAGTGGCATCGAAACACATCCGAGAGAAGATTAATGAACACTGGCACTTGGTAGCCAGTGACCCCGTTTTATCAAAAGAGCTCAGCCTGCCCCCGAGATTTGCATATCGTAGAGGCCCTAACCTCAGGGATATGCTGGTCAAGACTGCCACAAACCCCCCCTCCAAATTTAATTGGCTTAAACTAAAGAAGGGTACGTTCAAGTGTGGCAACTGTGTGAACTGTCAGTTCCTGCTCACTGGGACAAAATTCACCAATCCCTCAGATGGGGAGACCTTCAATATTAAATATCGCCTGGACTGTAACAGCAAATTTGTTATATATGCTCTGCAGTGTCCCTGCAAATTGGTCTATGTGGGCAAGACCACCCGCATGCTTAAAGAGAGGCTGAACCAACATAGATCGTCCATAAAGAAGAGTACCAGTCCAGATGTGATACACAGTGATTTGAAGAACTTACCTGTTGCGAGACACTTTCTCAATAAATCCCATAAAGTCACGGATCTGAAATGTACTATACTAGACCACATCCCTCCCCTCAAATATGGCGGGGACAGGGAAAGGATGTTACTCCAGCGGGAGCTCTCGTGGATTTTCAGACTGAACTGCCTTGCACCCTTGGGTCTCAATGAAGACTTTAAAATGGGTTGTTTCCTGTGACTTATGATTCCCTTTATTTTATTTTATATGTCTTTCCTGTATTGCTGTGATGGTTCTTGCTAACTCTGGGCACCGCTGAGTACTCAGGGATCAGATGTATGCGCTGCCGTGCGCTTTTCTACCTACTATGATGTGCTGATAATTTATGGTACAGGTGTTGACACCGCCGCGTGTCGTCAGTTTTGAGGCAATATATACAATAGAGGTGTTGACACCGCTGTGTGTCGTCAGTTTATTTCAACATGTGTTTTTTGCTTTAACACATGGCTATGAGCACAATTAACGACCCTGCCGTTTGTTTGACACTGTACATCTATGCTTCCCTGTATCATGCTATACCCTGGGGTCAACCAGCCTGACACATGGACACAACATGATACGCTACTATCCACTTGATATGACAGCGCCAGCGCAGCATCTATGATCTTCCCCTTAAGGGCCCGCAGCATCACCCTTCCCCTCTCCTTCAGCAACAATGAGCGCCCAGCGGCTCAGCTGTACGAGTAGTGACAGCAGCCGCATCGCACACATGATGCGCACGGAACCCCAGAGACAGCCGCATCTAGGCTGATTATGCTCTGGAGTTTCCCATTCAGTTGCATCACAGAGCCCCTCCCCCCGCCTTCCCAGCTGTCACTCAATTGAGATGACGAGCCAGGTCAGTGGAGGTCTGGTTGACCTCATTTACATGTTTTTTGGCGCAATTTTATGGTATATATGTTTGCTCTGCTGCAGTGTGCTTCACCTCTGATGAAAACTGCTCACATGCAGTTGAAACGGCTGTCAGGTCGGCAGCTGTCTCTTTGTGCAATGATGTAATTGCAATAAACCCTTTTTTTCTTCACCTACTACTGTGTGCCGGCTCCAATCCTTTCTGCGAGGGGGTAAGTGCTTTCTATATATATATATATATATATATATATGCACCCTGAGACGGCACTCCAATCAAATCAATGTGCGATGATAGTAGTCCACTGAGGGAACAGCAACAAGTGTGGTGCCCTCCGAACTGGACAGCAAAACGCTGCCAGTGATACAGGCTGGCGAGGGGGCGGCGGCACTCAAACAAATAGAAAGGCAGCAGGCAGTGTTACTGACGTTTCGGGACACGGCAGTCCCTTTATCAAAGTGCTGGTGAGACTCACCAGCACTTTGATAAAGGGACTGCCGTGTCCCGAAACGTCAGTAACACTGCCTGCTGCCTTTCTATTTGTTTGAGTGCCGCCGCCCCCTCGCCAGCCTATATATATATATATATATATATATATATATATATATATATATATAGGCACAGAGGGGACACAGAACTCCATCCCATTCACCTTAGATGTACTACTTTAAAGAGACCCCCCTCCCCATTCCCCTCCCACTGCATAGCAGCCATTAAAAAACCAATACTCCCATCATATATTAAAACTAACAGGGCGTTGTCTATCACGATCCACGCTGCTCCCTCCTGCCGCAGCTGCTCCTGCTGGGCCCTCTTGCTGTCACTGTGCCCTCCTGACACTGCTGCTCTTGCTGGGCCCTCAGCTTTGCCACATGGAGCCGACTGAGCGCCTTACAAGCGGTGTGCAGGTGCACGGTGATGTCACCCACGCACCGGCGCAATGCATTCCTGGGACCGCTGCAGTTTCAGGAGTGTGCAGTCGGTCCGCATCTCTGTCCTTTGTGGTCCGGAGATGGACCACGGTCCGCCAGTTGCCTACCACTGCTCTATACTTTCGCCTTACAACTTCTTTTCAAACTACAGTATACTTGTACATTTTGGTATGCAGATATTTCTAACCACATTGTGACACATGACAGTGATACCAAAGATTGTTAATATACTTGTTGTACTTAAAACCAATAAACCTAATTTGCACTAAGAGTAAAGCAGCCAGTTTGAGTTTGAAGAAACTCAGGGAGCCCGAGGTGTGCTCCCACCACCACCAGTGCTGTGCCTAAACACGTGCAAAGGGGGCACCCGTACGAACGTTTGGACCCTCTCCCAAAGGAGAAAGGCCCCATGGTTCCCCTAACCCCCCTCAGCCATAAGGCCAAGGAAGGGAAAAAAGGGATCGGTGGGTCCTCTTCGCCGAAGCTTAGAGAGACCCGCTTTTCCTCCACCCCCGGAAGGGTTTTGGACGGTGGGTCCTCCGCACCCGAAGGTTTGGAGAGACCCGCTTAGGCTTCCCTCCGCCTTGCGGCTCGGGGTTGCCCTCGAGGGGACCGGGACTCTCCCCAAAAGGTGAAGAGTCCCAGCCACGTTTGGGGAACGGAAGGCCCGTTAGGGACAGCCGCACTACCCAAATCAAAAAAACGTGACAAACTAACGAAAAACGTGAAGTGCTCAAAAGTGCAAATCAAAGAAATAAATAAAAGAGGCCCTAGCCAGAAGGCCGGGGTGGGGGTGTAAAAAATTGTCCTACCCCATCCAAAAGGACGAGGTAAGGACGTGTAGCCTAACCTAGAGGGAAGTGCGCAGTGTGTGTGCCATTCAGTGCATGGTGCTGGACATCACCAGTGCAAATCAGGCACCCCCGAGTTTCCCCGGGGGCACAGTGCAGCCTCGGGCTCCAGGCAGCCGACCCTTCAGCGTCCGACCAAGCTTTTCTCTGTCTCACCAGCAGGCATTTTCCAGCCCCCGGCATGGGAATGGGTACTCCACTGGGCTTTTCGAAAGACTCCCTTAGGGGCTGCACCCCCCTCGGAAGAGCAATCTACTCAGTCCCAGTGTTTCTCCGCTCCCAGGGTTAAGATACTAGGCTGAGCT
This sequence comes from Crinia signifera, assembly GCF_055691185.1. Lineage (NCBI taxonomy): Eukaryota > Metazoa > Chordata > Amphibia > Anura > Myobatrachidae > Crinia > Crinia signifera. The sequence goes on from NC_139217.1 coordinate 186,463,847, forward strand.
TTTCGCTGTGCCCAGGCTGGTGGTTAGCCAACCTGGACCAATCTACTCGGTCTCAGCTTTTCTCCGCTCCCTGGGAATGGATACTAGACTGAGCCTTTCGCTGACTCATCCTTCGGGGGCTACGAACCCCGTCAAGAGAGTCAATCTACTAGGCCCAGTGTTTCTCCCCCCCTCTTACCAGTGGATTTACGGAAACAACACCTCCTACCAAAGGCAGAGGTGAAGATACTCAGTGAGACTTTTCACTGCTCCCGGGAAAAAACAGAGGGGTCCCACACCCTCCGCCCATCAGAGCAGCTACTCAGTCCCACCTTTCTCTATTCTCTGCCAGAGGCCAGTCCATACCCACTGATAAGAACAGATACTACACTTGATCTTAGCCAAAAGGCCGAGAAGCGAAACGTCCCGAAACGTCAGTAACACTGCCTGCTGCCTTTCTATTTGTTTGAGTGCCGCCGCCCCCTCGCCAGCCTATATATATATATATATATATATATATATATATATATATATAGGCACAGAGGGGACACAGAACTCCATCCCATTCACCTTAGATGTACTACTTTAAAGAGACCCCCCTCCCCATTCCCCTCCCACTGCATAGCAGCCATTAAAAAACCAATACTCCCATCATATATTAAAACTAACAGGGCGTTGTCTGTCACGATCCACGCTGCTCCCTCCTGCCGCAGCTGCTCCTGCTGGGCCCTCTTGCTGTCACTGTGCCCTCCTGACACTGCTGCTCTTGCTGGGCCCTCAGCTTTGCCACATGGAGCCGACTGAGCGCCTTACAAGCGGCGTGCTGGTGCACGGTGATGTCACCCACGCACCGGCGCAATGCATTCCTGGGACCGCTGCAGTTTCAGGAGTGTGCAGTCGGTCCGCATCTCTGTCCTTTGTGGTCCGGAGATGGACCACGGTCCGCCAGTTGCCTACCACTGCTCTATACTTTCGCCTTACAACTTCTTTTCAAACTACAGTATACTTGTACATTTTGGTATGCAGATATTTCTAACCACATTGTGACACATGACAGTGATACCAAAGATTGTTAATATACTTGTTGTACTTAAAACCAATAAACCTAATTTGCACTAAGAGTAAAGCAGCCAGTATTTACCCTGCACAGAAACAAAATAACTCCCCCAAATGTAACTCTCTCTGCACATGCTACATCTGCCCCATCTGAAATAACAGTTATGGAGACTCTCTACTGCATATTCAGCAAAAACTGTTAATAAATATTCATCAGCCGTGCTTCCATCCTTGTAATGTTTCCCTTTATCTTCATCAAATGTAGCCTCTAAATCATTAAAATTAATCAATTCCATTGTCCTCATGGATAAATCATTGCATCTATCTGTTTAGTCATTAAAATATCATCATCATCAATAATAACTAAGCCCCCTTTTATTTTTAACTTTCTTATTAACCCCCCAAATTAAGACTATTCATTATCTCCCCATCAGGCTCATCAAAAGAACACCTGAATCGAAATCACTCCCACTAAAATCATTACCCAACAGTCAGCCTCATAATTAACCCCCAATCATCATATCTGATACATTTGACATTAACTTGCATCTACAGCTACTAAAACTAGGGCATAATTGATGCTAATCATAGAGGTACTGATCAATTTATGGATACAATTTACTGCAAGGTTGTAGGTGGGCTTCAGTCAACATCAGCCACTCCCTCGGACAGCTTCCAGGATAACATGCCGTGTGGACTCCATTAAATAATCGGGACTGCTGCTATTGTGGACAGTGCAGGTTATATAATTACCCAACCTTGGGTCAATTTATCTACTTTCATGATCTGGATAACCTTGCTGTTTGTTTTTAATTTATTTTATCATTATTCTCATTTGTACCAATGAATTAGGTAATTTTTTATTACATTTTGCCAAATAAAATCATATTTTAATCGTATTGGTCCACCTATTTCTATCATTGGAGCACTGCTTTTCTTTTTTTTTTTTTTTCTTATTGTTATCAGGGGACCGACCATCCCCTATCCAGCAGCTGCTTTTTGAGGCAGCAACTCGTGAGTTAAGCGCTCTGTGGTTTTTAACCAAGTGTTAATAAACTATTGTTTCCAGTATGTGTCGCACTGTCTCCTGGCTCAGCCCACTCTGGTGAAAACAGTTTAAAAAGACAAAAACATCTGATACTCTCGTCAGATTCAACCCTGCACACAAGGCTGCGAATGTATGTTTATGTTTATGCTAAACATCCATTCACATAAGTGCAGGGAAATTGGCGTGTGAGGGGTGGAGGTCAGTTTTGCGACCAGCATTCAGATGACCCGCAAAGCTGTGATTTTCGCAGCTTTGCGGGTCAACCAGAACAACCTCCTATGTCCCCAGTAGTGCCACTTACAGATATCCCCAGTAATGCTCTTAGCAAAAAAAAAAATATAAAACAATATTCTGAAACTATGGTTTTTGGAATAATTTGGATAACAGATATTTGGAAAAGAGATACTCAACCTGTAATACTAAACTGTTAAGTCTGGTTAATATTTTCACATGAAAAAAAAAGACATGACAATCTTAACCCCTTCCCGACATTGCCTTTTATGTTAATTTTTTTTTTTTTCCTCCTTGCGTTCAAATAAGCGTAACTTTTTTAATTTTCTGGCTATATAGACACATGAGGGCTTTTTTTTTGCGGGACAAGTTGTACTTTGTAATGGTACCATTTACTATACCGTATAATATTCTGGGGAATCAGGAAATAATTCAATGTGGGGTAAAAAAAAAAAAAAACGCCATTCCACAATTTTGCGCTGGTTACGGTTTTTTTGGAGTTCATAGTTCGTTTAAAATGATGGGTTATCTTTATTCTATGGGTCGTTACGATTCTGGTGATACCAAACTTATATAGTTTTCGTTATGTTTTACCACTAAAAAAAAAATCGCAACTTTTACGGTTTTTCTAATTTGCGTCGCGTCGCCATGTTCTGCGGCTTATAACTTTTTTATTTTTCCACCTACGGACCTGGGTGAGGGCTCATTTTTTGCGGGCTGAAGTGTACTTTTTAATTAATTTAATTATGGGATATGGGCGACTTTCTGATCTCTTTTAGTTATTTTTTTTTGGGTACGCGATGCGACCAAAAAACGTAGTTTTGGCGTTTGGAATTATTTTCCGTTTACGCCTTTAACCGTGTGGGATAACTAATGTTATATTTTAATAGATCGGACTTTTAGGAACGTGGCGATACCAAATATGTTTATTTTTTTTATTTTTTATTTATTTTTATTTGTGAAATGGGGAAAGGGGGGTGATTTGAACTTTTAATATTTTTTTATTTTTTTTTTATTTTTAAACTTATTTTTTTTTTTTTTTTTTACTTTTACTACAAGGCCCCCTAGTGTACTTGACCACTAGGGGGCGCGATCGCCTGTACTAGGTTCAGCCATAGAGCTCTATGGCTGAACGTAGTGATTTTCAGCACTTTCTATTACATCCTGCCTCAGGCAGGATGTAATAGGAATACTGACACGGCCAGCACAGGGGTCTACATTAGACCCCTGGCTACCATGGCAACCGATCGGCACCCTCCGATCAGCTATTTAAGCACTGCGGTCGCTTTGCCCGCGGTGCTTAAAGGGTTAAACGGCCACGATCGGCGAACTCGCCGCTCGTGGCCGTGAGAGCAGGGACCTGGCTGTAATATACAGCCATTACCTGCTCTCTTTCAAGCCAGCTCACTCCGTGAGCTGGCTTGATTCCCCCTCAACCGACATATGACGTAAATGTACGTCATATGTCGGGAAGGGGTTAATACTGTTATAGTCAAAGTAAAAGGTTTATTGCGAGTATCCAACTCAGAATTCAATTCAAACTTCTCACACTCACTTACAAAGCCGTCACCCACTCCTCTCCCATTTACATCTCTGACCTTATATCCCTTTACATTCCCACTCGTCCTCTTCGCTCTGCTAACACCCATCGGCTCTCCTGACGACATACTACCTCCTCCCACTCCTACCTCCAAGATTTTTTAGGTGCTGCTCCCTTACTCTGGAATTCTCTACCTCTCCCCCTCAGACTCTCCACTTCTATACAAAACTTCAAACGGGCTCTTAAGACCCACTTCTTCACCAAACCCAGCAAACTGTCCTCCTAACCTTCTGTTCCTCGCCCTGCCTACCCCTCCTGTGTTACTCCTATCTGTCTTCCCCTGCTCTTTAGAATGTAAGCTCTCATGAGCAGGGACCTCTTTCCTCATGTGCTTATCCTTTCTTACTTCAGTAGTCTTCGACTGCACCAAAGCGTGCGGTTTGCTGCCACCTGGATACTTATGTTGCAGTAATCGGCTGATGTTCCTATAATCATTTACTCTGTACTTGTCCTGTATTGTCTTCAACTGTAAATCACTGTTTCCTATTTTGATTATGTGTACTCTGTAACTGGGTGCTGCGGAACCCTTGTGGCGCCATATAAATAAAGGATGATAATAATAATAATTATAATAAAGAGCCAGTATAATAAGTATAGTCACTTTTGTATCCCTGGTATTATTATAGTATTGCCATATTGTAATGGTTCTTATTCATATGACAACATTTTCTAGTAAAGGTAACAAGTAACGAGATTTCAGACATATTGCATAGAAAATCTAACAACGAAATTATACCATATTCTATTAGTACCTGTAATGTCATAAATGAAGAACGCATTTATTGGGGGGTTGGCTCAATTAACATAATTATGTAGATTATGTGAAATACAATTGGAAATGCTGGATAAATACAAAGATGACCTTGAGATATTTTTGTTAAACAATTTGACATTTAACATCCAGATCTTTGGCTGTTCTGCTCACCAGGTGAAAGGCAATATAAATTAGAACTAAATGAGTGTTCTCTTGTTATATTGATTCCAACAGGTTTAAAAACAAAATGACATCTTGGAGTAATTACAGGTTTAGGAAGATTTATATTTTGTGCACAGTTTTCTATTGTTCTCTAAAAACCGTATATAGATAATGTGGGGGAAGGCATACTCTTATCATTCTGTCTAAATATTATTTGTTGGCATTAGCCAGATGGCACAATACAAGTGTTAAGTGATACAACAATAGACGCTTTATTTCTGTGTTGTTTTGTCATAGACAAAAGAATGGATTACATTATGTAACGTAGCCTGTATGAATGGTGTTAAATGTGACAAAATGAAATATGGGCAAATGTCATATTACCAGTTTGTGTTCATTGCTTTCTTTCTTTGAAAATGTATATATATATATATATATATATATATATATATATATATATATATATATATATACTGTATAATGTGTGTGTATACACACACACTATAGAGATATGTATTCAATTTCATCAGAAAATAATACTTTCGATTAGAATGGTATCTATGACAAAGTGAATCATAGACACTGCCATTGCTACTTTAGTCATTTAGAATAAACCTGCGTGTTTAATGTAACTTGACATAGGAGGCCATGATAAGTAGTTCAGTCATTTCTATATTCACAGTCTTTGGTGCCTCAGGGAAATATGGGAGTGTTAGCAGGCAATGTATGATAATCACTGTTAAAGCAGAGTTGGCTTCCATAGTGGATTAAATTATATTGCTTTTTTTACGTCCTTCAGCTGGCAAATAAATAAGGTTTATAGGGGGAGATGCATAGGCGTGCGCAGCACATTTTATTAGGGGGTACACCGTCAAAAGGGTTTGTCTAGCACCACCTATTGGGCATGTCTAGCACCGCCCATTGGGTGTGTCCAACACCGCCAATCACACATGCCTACCACCATCTATTGGCACTCGCCACACCATAATCTCCAGCCTTTTTCAGTTTTAGTCTTCTAATTACTCTGTGTAACAATACATGCAAATAATGTCAAAAACATACATGGATAACTCAGGTACTGTATGTATATGACAATTATCTAGTACAATTAACAATGCAAACACACATAACTGATTATTGGACGCTTCTTTAAATGGAATACAGTTCCAAAAAACAAACATCTTTGGTAAAAGGTGTTAGGGCTCTGGGAGTATCCCCGCCAACCCCTGACTCCGTTGCCTCAGACTAGGGTTGATGGACGCATGCAGAGCTAGACTTCACCTGTACCCACCCCGGCTGTAAGGGCGAATTAGGTCTGCCCAGACTTTGTTACAGGCAGGTCTTATATTTGGACAACGCGTCCGTCAAGGCCAGAAGATAGCAAGGGGACAAGCTAACTAAATCCCGCCAGAGACTGAGAAATCCCTGAAGCCCCAGGGGAGTAACAATATTTAAGAGATGACACACAAATGAAATAGGACACACTGGTGATTAGGATGGGATAACACACAGTGTGGGGGCGCAACAATGCACAGGGGTGACTAATTAATAAAATCGACCCCCAAAAAATGGCCGCCCCCTTACAGCAGATACTTTTTGAGGATGCAAGAGTAGGCTTTGGCCTCCTCTAGCATCCTCAAAAACGGTCTGCTGTTAGGGGTGGCCATTTTTTGCGGGTCATTTTCTTTAAGTCTGCCAGGAGGAGAGCTGCCCGGGACCGCAGATAAGAGACAAGTAGATGGCCGTAAGTAGCGGGATTGGAAGCGGTAGGCGGGCTTTATTTTAAGGGGGGGTGGCCAAAATTTCCGGCCAAATATAGTCCTCTCCTGGCTGTCCACCTACCTTTCTTATTATTTCTTCTCTGTCTCCACTCATGACTTCACTTTCACCCACTTCAGCTAACAATAAGTGGCCTACAAGATTCTGGGCCTTCTCTATCCTTCCCAGAATAAGTCCTCTTTAGCTCTTTTGACCTCCAATATCATCTCTGTGCTGATGATACTTAGATCTACCTTTTCTCCCCTAACATCTCCAGCTGTCTCTCTGATATCTCTTCCTTAACATGCCTAAGTCTGGGCTGATCATCTGAACACCGTCTTGCATTACCTTGCATCCCACATGTTTATTATCTATTGATGGCTCAGATATTTTAGTGTTATCCTTGACTCTTGCCTTCTAACCACACATTCAGTACCTTTAGCAGTCCTGCTGGTTCTCACTGAATGCTACTAAGACCCTTATCCACTCATTGTCATCTCTAGATTGTATTACTGAAACCTCCTCCTTTCTGGCCCCTTTCCACCTCTCCATTTCAATCTGTCCTCAATGCTGCTGGGGGAAGCTACTCCTCACTATGGAGGTTATTCTGGTTCACTCCTTCTGGGAAATTCCTTCTCAAATGGACAAAACCATGTGCACTGCAGGTGGGGTAGATGTTACTTGTGCAGAGAGAGTTAGATTTGGATGCGGTTTTACTTCAAAGTGAGATCTATAGTGCAGTGTAAAAATAAAGCAGTCAGTATTTTCCCTGCACAGAAACAAAAATAACTCACCCACATATAATTCTCTCTGCACATTTTTACATCTGCCCCCCTGCAGTGCACATGGTTTTGTCCATCTAAGAAGGAATTTGCCAGAAGGAGTGAACCAGAATAACCCCCTTTATGCCAGCAGAGTGGATTTGGTCCTTCAGGAAATGGGGGTTCTAGGATATAATTCTGCGCTAAGATGCAAGCTTGAATCTATACAGTGAGTGTGTCACCAAACACCCTAGAATAACAAATTGTAGCAAAAAATACCGACAGAATTTTCAAGCGCTCCTTCTATTCCTATATTTTCATATCACTCCGTTCCTCAATAATTCTGATGATGACTCGTATGACATGAAAAAGAAAGAGAACCATATAGTGCAGCACCTTTAGGAAAAACCACTGATACGTATGTAGTCTGATGTCCAATAACCGTACCCTATATGGTGGTCCACTGAATGAAAGGTGGACAAATCACGCTCAATTATGAGGGGGTGATCAACCTCCAGAAAAGGATCCTCCAGACTCCTCCAATTGATTTCACATATAAATCAAAGATAGGTGCCAAAATGGTGAAATAACGTTTTAATATTTAAAAACATGTACAATAAAAATTCATTGGGTGTAAACAATGGACTCTCACCCGATTGATGTGTCTACTAGATGGAAGCAGACATACAGAGCATAAGGTGGTATAGCCACAGGCATCCCTGGATGCTGTCTGTAAAAGTTTCAATCCTGGTGAAGATATCCAGAGTCCACAAGTCCCTTCTGCCAACGCGTTTCAGACCTCTTGTCCTTTATCAAGGCATAGAGACTTATCCCATTACCTGGGTTTTTATACCCATAATTCCCGCTCCAGACCCCCAGCCTATTTCCAGACATGGATTCCTAACATCTAATAAAGTCCCATATGTCCATGGAATAATGATCCGTTTCTTTAAACAGCCCGCTCCGCTGCCAGGTGTCCCAAATTATCCCAGGTGAATTCCTCTGTCCGGCGCCGGCCGCCGGAACTTCCTTGCGTTCCAAATGCGTCGGCGCCGGAAGTGACTTGCGTGTCACTATCTTCTGGCTGAATTTCAATGTCTGGCGCCGTCCGCCGGAAACTGTCTTGCGTTCCACAGGTGTCGGCGTCAGCTGTGCGTTGCGTGTCACTTGATTCTTACTTCCGCTTTGTATGTATAATCGTCTGGCTTGCGTTCCAAAGTTGCCAGATAGAAAATCTGTTTGCGGTTCATTGTGTACATTATCTGTAGTCCTCCGCATACAAGATATACAGCGGAGTATTCATATTGCAGGCATCCCATGAATAAATAGAAATAAAAAAGCATTAATATCACAAAATATATGATTTTTTATAAAAACAATTTACATATAAAAAGCGAGGAAATTTAAAGTGCTAGGTACATCAATACAAAATTCACTAAAAATCTAAAAAAATCTTTATAAAAACCATTTTAATTCAAAATCTTTATTCAAACCACCAGGTATGAGTGTCTTATACTGATAGATCATACTCATTTCAGTTCTAGCTAATTTTGTGGCTATATTCCCTCCTCTTTCCCCAACATTAATCTTTTTGAGAGCCGCAAAATTTTTAATGTGTTTGGGGTCGCACTGGTGTTCTTCTTTGAAATGTAAAGAAAGTGCATGAACCTCCAGGCCTTTTCTTATATTGCGGAGATGTTCTCCGATTCTAATCTTAAGAGACCTGCTGGTGCGTCCGATATAAAACTTTCCACATGTACACTCTATAATATAGATAATATTTACAGTGTGACATGTTAGAAAGTCCTTAATCATGCACTTCTGTCCATTAATCAATAGTTCAGTGAGCTTAGCTCCAAAAGTGTTTGTAACACCCTTGCACCCTAGGCACGTGCCGCACCTAAAAAAACCTTTGGTATTTATTGTGCCTTTCTTTGGTGTACTTGGGCACAAACTTTTAGTCAGTTTGGATTTTAAATTTGGTGCTTTCCTAAAAATACATTTTGGTAGGTCAGGTAGTAAATGACCGATTACAGGGTCCTTCTTCACAATGGACCAATGTTTTTTAAGGATAGTTTTCACTTTGCTGTGCTGGGTGGTGTAGTCCGAAATGAAAGACCATTTAAACCTATCTGTCTCTGATGTGTTCGATTGCGGTTTTTTCTTCTTAATCAAATCCTTTCTGTCCATATCTCTTACCACTGCCATGGACTTCTCTAAGTCCTGTGGTTTATATCCACTGGACAAAAAATTTCTTTTCATCTCCTCTGCTTGACTGGTATATACCTCTGGCTCTGAACAATTCCTTTTAAGTCTTTTAAATTGTCCTATAGGTATAGAGTCAAGCCATATGTCCTGGTGGCAGCTATCCCGGTTTATATATGATCTGGAGTCGGTTTGTTTAACAAAATTCTTTGTCTTTACCCTTCCTCCTTCAATATAAATTTCCAGGTCTAAAATATATTGTTTAAAATAAATGAAATGCCCTCAATGAGAAATTCTTGTAGGTGGGTGTCTAGACCTGAAGTTAAAAGAGCTTTTTTTGTGGCCTCTACACCTTGGCTATGCTCAATAATGGTGTAGAGGGAGCTTACGTCAGCTGTCACCAAATAAAAATTATCATCCCAAATTAGCTCTTCTAAGAATTGTAGTACCTCTGTAGTATCTTTCAGGTGTGAGCGATTTTTGGTCACTAGCGGTTGGAGGAAGGAATCTATAAATAACGATAAATTGGCCGTGAGAGACTCCACACCCGAAATGATCGGTCTCCCTGGTGGATTAGTGGTATCTTTGTGCACTTTAGGCAGAATATAAATAGTGGGGATGATAGGATCTTCCACATTCAAAAATGTATACTCTCGATCTGTTAATGTGCCTTTTTTATGGAATTTATCCAGAATATTCTTCATTGCCAGGGACATTTTCTTTGTTGGGTCTCCTCTAAGTTTCCTATAAGTATTTTGTTCGGCCAATTGTCTGTAAATTTCTGATTCATAATTTACTTTGTTAAAAATTACTATCCCCCCCCCCCCTTATCCGCTGGTTTTATTATTAAATTGTCTTTTTCAGTGAGTTTTTTAATCGCAAGTCTTTCTTTATGAGATAAATTTAACTTTTTATTATTAGGTTTTTCTCCTAATTTCTGTAAATCCTCGACCACCAGACTACCGAATGTGTCTATAAAACACCCTTTCAAGTGAGCAGGGTAAAAAGTGGACTTCGGCCTAAATGAGGTTTGTACTTCTTCTATACTTGTTTCTTCCTTTTTCTGTTCAAAAAAATTTTTTAAAGTTAATTTTCTGAGGAATTTTTGTACATCCACATATATATTAAATTGGTTTATACCTGTGGACGGACAGAAGTTAAGGCCTTTCTCTAGAAGAGTTCTTTCCTCTTCCAGTAGAATGTGGTCACTCAAATTAAAGATTTTTACCTTTTCAGTTCAATTTTCTTCAGTGGTACTTTGAGAGACTAATTTTTTATTCTGGCGTTTTTCTTTCCTTTTTTGTTTAAGTTTTTCTTTGTGTTTTATTATACCTCCCCTTTTTCCCCTCCGTTTTTTTGGAGATGGTGGTCGAAATTCCCCCTTCTTTTTGCTAAAAAAGGATAGGGTGAATCGACTCTTTTTAGTGGGGAGAATTTATTCCTTGTTTGAATAGGTGAATTCACATACTCAATTGGGGTTAGTCTCCTTCTAGAAGGGGTACGTGGTTTTCTTCTTAGAGGGGTACGGGGTTCAACTCTCCTTGGGGTCTCATACTCCCTTCTATGATATTCCCTATAGTTTTTGGACCTATATACCGGGGTTCTATTTCGGTTATGCCCTCTAAGATGTTCCAGGTAGTGATCCCTTCTTTCACCCCTCCACTCTTGTCTTTCCCTTCTGTTATTATTATTATTATAGTTTCCTTGGATCTCTCTTCTATAATTGATTTTTGGTTGTTGTTTTTCTCTAGGGGCCTCTTTTTGGGTTTTTTCTCAGACTACATCTTTTTCTATTTTATCAGCATTTAGTGGGGCTTTACTCTCTCTAGTATCCCTTTGGAATTTTTTTACTTTTCTATTAATCAAGATTTTTTCCGCTTTATTAATCCTGTTGCTGATGATTTCTTCCTGCTCTTTATAATATTTTTGATCAGAGAAAGGTTGAACGATATTCCGATATTCTTTTATTTCTCCATCTAAATTATTGAGGGTTTCCTTTCTCTCTATAATGATGAGCTGTATTAATTCAGTTGAGCAGTTATGTAAGATACTATCCCATTTCTTTTGAAATAGTTCTGTGGGGGCAGTATGGCTGATTTTCTTTTCTATCTTCAAGCCTCTAGGTATTAAATTGGCTGAGATATATTTTTCCAAAGTGGCCACCTCCCACCAAATTCTGCTTTCCTTTAGCAGAGCTTTCTCCAATTTTAACAGTACATCATCTAAATTTTCATCTAGAGCCTCTAAATCCCCGCTGGATGAATCAAATACTGTTTTGAAGGCGTTGATTCTCTCCTCTCGGAGACTGAACATAGCTGCGGAATATCCTACTAGGTGAAAAACAATGGTACACAAGAAATGGGGGTTCTAGGATATAATTCTGCGCTAAGGTGCAAGCTTGAATCTATACAGTGAGTGTGTCACCAAACACACTAGAATAACAAATTGTAGCAAAAAATACCGACAGAATTTTCAAGCGCTCCTTCTATTCCTATATTTTCATATCACTCCGTTCCTCAATAATTCTGATGATGACTCGTATGACATGAAAAAGAAAGAGAACCATATAGTGAAAGGGTGTTTTATAGACACATTCGGTAGTCTGGTGGTCGAGGATTTACAGAAATTAGGAGAAAAACCTAATAATAAAAAGTTAAATTTATCTCATAAAGAAAGACTTGCGATTAAAAAACTCACTGAAAAAGACAATTTAATAATAAAACCAGCGGATAAGGTGGGGGGGGGGATAGTAATTTTTAACAAAGTAAATTATGAATCAGAAATTTACAGACAATTGGCCGAACAAAATACTTATAGGAAACTTAGAGGAGACCCAACAAAGAAAATGTCCCTGGCAATGAAGAATATTCTGGATAAATTCCATAAAAAAGGCACATTAACAGATCGAGAGTATACATTTTTGAATGTGGAAGATCCTATCATCCCCACTATTTATATTCTGCCTAAAGTGCACAAAGATACCACTAATCCACCAGGGAGACCGATCATTTCGGGTGTGGAGTCTCTCACGGCCAATTTATCGTTATTTATAGATTCCTTCCTCCAACCGCTAGTGACCAAAAATCGCTCACACCTGAAAGATACTACAGAGGTACTACAATTCTTAGAAGAGCTAATTTGGGATGATAATTTTTATTTGGTGACAGCTGACGTAAGCTCCCTCTACACCATTATTGAGCATAGCCAAGGTGTAGAGGCCACAAAAAAAGCTCTTTTAACTTCAGGTCTAGACACCCACCTACAAGAATTTCTCATTGAGGGCATTTAATTTATTTTAAACAATATATTTTAGACCTGGAAATTTATATTGAAGGAGGAAGGGTAAAGACAAAGAATTTTGTTAAACAAACCGACTCCAGATCATATATAAACCGGGATAGCTGCCACCAGGACATATGGCTTGACTCTATACCTATAGGACAATTTAAAAGACTTAAAAGGAATTGTTCAGAGCCAGAGGTATATACCAGTCAAGCAGAGGAGATGAAAAGAAATTTTTTGTCCAGTGGATATAAACCACAGGACTTAGAGAAGTCCATGGCAGTGGTAAGAGATATGGACAGAAAGGATTTGATTAAGAAGAAAAAACCGCAATCGAACACATCAGAGACAGATAGGTTTAAATGGTCTTTCATTTCGGACTACACCACCCAGCACAGCAAAGTGAAAACTATCCTTAAAAAACATTGGTCCATTGTGAAGAAGGACCCTGTAATCGGTCATTTACTACCTGACCTACCAAAATGTATTTTTAGGAAAGCACCAAATTTAAAATCCAAACTGACTAAAAGTTTGTGCCCAAGTACACCAAAGAAAGGCACAATAAATACCAAAGGTTTTTTTAGGTGCGGCACGTGCCTAGGGTGCAAGGGTGTTACAAACACTTTTGGAGCTAAGCTCACTGAACTATTGATTAATGGACAGAAGTGCATGATTAAGGACTTTCTAACATGTCACACTGTAAATATTATCTATATTATAGAGTGTACATGTGGAAAGTTTTATATCGGACGCACCAGCAGGTCTCTTAAGATTAGAATCGGAGAACATCTCCGCAATATAAGAAAAGGCCTGGAGGTTCATGCACTTTCTTTACATTTCAAAGAAGAACACCAGTGCGACCCCAAACACATTAAAAATTTTGCGGCTCTCAAAAAGATTAATGTTGGGGAAAGAGGAGGGAATATAGCCACAAAATTAGCTAGAACTGAAATGAGTATGATCTATCAGTATAAGACACTCATACCTGGTGGTTTGAATAAAGATTTTGAATTAAAATGGTTTTTATAAAGATTTTTTTAGATTTTAAGTGAATTTTGTATTGATGTACCTAGCACTTTAAATTTCCTCGCTTTTATATGTAAATTGTTTTTATAAAAATCATATATTTTGTGATATTAATGCTTTTTTATTTCTATTTATTCATGGGATGCCTGCAATATGAATACTCCGCTGTATATCTTGTATGCGGAGGACTACAGATAATGTACACAATGAACCGCAAACAGATTTTCTATCTGGCAACTTTGGAACGCAAGCCAGACGATTATACATACAAAGCGGAAGTAAGAATCAAGTGACACGCAACGCACAGCTGACGCCGACGCCTGTGGAACGCAAGACAGTTTCCGGCGGACGGCGCCAGACATTGAAATTCAGCCAGAAGATAGTGACACGCAAGTCACTTCCGGCGCCGACGCATTTGGAACGCAAGGAAGTTCCGGCGGCCGGCGCCGGACAGAGGAATTCACCTGGGATAATTTGGGACACCTGGCAGCGGAGCGGGCTGTTTAAAGAAACGGATCATTATTCCATGGACATATGGGACTTTATTAGATGTTAGGAATCCATGTCTGGAAATAGGCTGGGGGTCTGGAGCGGGAATTATGGGTATAAAAACCCAGGTAATGGGATAAGTCTCTATGCCTTGATAAAGGACAAGAGGTCTGAAACGCGTTGACAGAAGGGACTTGTGGACTCTGGATATCTTCACCAGGATTGAAACTTTTACAGACAGCATCCAGGGACGCCTGTGGCTATACCACCTTATGCTCTGTATGTCTGCTTCCATCTAGTAGACACATCAATCGGGTGAGAGTCCATTGTTTACACCCAATGAATTTTTATTGTACATGTTTTTAAATATTAAAACGTTATTTCACCATTTTGGCACCTATCTTTGATTTATATGTGAAATCAATTGGAGGAGTCTGGAGGATCCTTTTCTGGAGGTTGATCACCCCCTCATAATTGAGCGTGATTTGTCCACCTTTCATTTAGTGGACCACCATATAGGGTACGGTTATTGGACATCAGACTACATACGTATCAGTGGTTTTTCCTAAAGGTGCTGCACTATATGGTTCTCTTTCTTTTTCATGTCATACGAGTCATCATCAGAATTATTGAGGAACGGAGTGATATGAAAATATAGGAATAGAAGGAGCGCTTGAAAATTCTGTCGGTATTTTTTGCTACAATATGGATTTGGTCCTTGCTCAGACCCAGGTACTTCATTCCAATGAGTGAGGTCCCTTCCTGGGCTGGATTAAGGGTTTTATGCGCATGGAGCTGAAAATGTTCAAGGCCCTACTGTATTATGAGAAGCGGAGGACTTGAGGCCAATGCAATATAGGCATGTAGATCCCAAACACTAAAAGCCCCATTATCTTCCTAAAAATATAAAAAAAACTAAAAATTCCATAATTGTGTGGAAAATAGAAATGCTTATGATTTATGGCAAACCAAGTGGCAGCTCTATCCACCCCATTGTTAATCTGGCCCTGCCAGTGGTGCATCTGATCCCTGAAATGCAGCACGGATCACCTAACACCACAAATGGGATTTGAGGATCATTCACCCTTCTCTATCCTTTTATCAGAGCCATCTGTAGGATCTTCCTAATCCCTGCCTACTCATCAAGGACAGGGGCAGCAGGAGTTACTGCGGACCTTGACGCTGTACTACCTCTATCTCCTCATTGAATATATTGGCAAAATTCTTGTCACTCATTAGGGAATTCATTAAATATGGTGGGATGGATTTGGGAATTAATTGAATAAACTGGGATGGATTATTAGAAGAGTTAAGGTGGCCATACACAAGCAGATTTATCTTCAGATCTGGCTGGTTGGAACAAAAACATGGTTATGGATGAGAGCAAATGACAGTTGACCATTTGCTTGGAAATGCTGGAAAACTGACAAACTGTCACTCCATGTTTTTGTTCCAACCAGCCAGATCTGAAGATAAATCTTACTAGTGTATGGGCACCTTAGAGTGATCACATGTATTGACCTTATAAAAGGTCCCGGTGGAAATAGTTAATGTCCTTCTAAAACTCCCCACAAACTGCACAGTACAATTACATATTTTCATATTCAGCTTTTACCACCATGTTCTAGTTACTATTCACTTTGGCCCTTATTCTAGTTGACTCGGATGCTTATTTTCCTACGGCAATGGAGTGTTCTTAGCCCCGCCTACCGTATGGATCGCTCACACCGTCCGAATGCGGTAAGACGCCGAGCGAACTGACCGCGAGTGAACAACTCCCCCATCTGTGGGAACCCCCCATCCTCCGATGGTCGCCGACAATCGAAGGATGGACCAAGTGGTCAGACAGCTCTGAGTGCTCCAGACCACTCAGACATTTATGGGCGGGCAGCTGGCATCCTGCTATGTCAGCTGTGTCCCCCCCACACGTGTGTCACAGTCGTATTACCATACGTACACCCAGCATTTTCATATAGAACATTAACAATAAATAATTTAATCATCAAGTGTTTAAGTTCTTCCTGTTTCAATTGGTTTCATATGCAGAAGCTACCTTGTATATGTCCTAACAATACAAAATGGCCCTCATTCTGGTTGACTCGCAAGGCTGCAGAATTCGCAGCTTTGCAAGCCAACCAAACGTCGCCTGCTGCCCGCACGAACGCCCACCCCCCCTCGCATGGCAAATGCATGCATGTCCGTGCATGCATGCAAATGCATATTTTGCATATACATCCATTTGCAGCCTTGCACGTGGGGCCGAAATCATTCGATGGTCTGCAACCATCAAATAATTTCCTAAGCGCTCAGAAATCTAAGTCACTTTCTGGTGACCCAGGATTGCGGCGCCCTGCCACGTGAACATTGTGGGCAGCTGACATCCAGTGACATCAGCTGCCTGCCCCGACACCCGCATCACTCTGCTATTGAAATGGGAATGCCTAGCGTTTTCATGGTTACACCTATGAAACGCTGGGCATTCCCATGGTGCGACCCATGCCTACCACCCCACTGCTCCATGCAAACAGGCCGGCGAATAATCAATTCACCACACCCAAAGAGCCTGCACATGTGCAAAAATGTTTATGCGCATGCGCAAATGCTAAACATCACTCCGCTGTGTGATCGCGCAACTAGAATGATGGACAATGTACCCAATAACCAGGAGGTTTATATGAGCTTAAGCTGCTGCTGGTACAGGACAGAGAACATTTATTTTTTTGTGAGAATTACTATTTTTTTGCACATATAAACTTGTTCTAATAAAAAAGGCTAATTATGTTCACCACAGTTTCATCATTCATACAAAAAAAATGGTGACCATATGTACACAACAATTATTGAGTGTATATTTATTTAAAAAATTGACAATAGGATAGAAACTGTATGCACCAGTAGCGCACGCAGGGGGGTTTCTGAGTACCCAGAAACCCCCCAGGAGTCTAGGCTGAAAGCTGAGGGTCTCCTCTTTCCATGGGTACAAGAATTTTAAAAATCGGCCCTTGGGAACCGGAGATATCTGACTTCAAAGCAGTGGTCCCCATCCAAGCCTGTTAATTGCTGTTCCCAGTCAGATATTTCAGGTTCTGTCTAACTTAGAGTTTTTCTGATGATATATTCCAAAAGCTGAGACTCTTCCCCTTTGAAGGACATTAGTAGCTTGTCTCTACTGTTCCCAGCACCAGAGATATCAGCCTTCCAGCAGCTGGTTACTGCTCCAACTCCACACACCTGGTATGTAGTTTTATATTCTTGTTGGCAGATTGTTTTGCCTCCTGAACTCTGATCCCCTAGTCCCCAACATCATTTGGTAGGTGGGATTCTCTAGTTTTTAATTCCATTAAAATCTAAGAAATCTATTTCTGGGAACTGGAGATATCTGCAGTCAAGCAAGCTGTCCTCCCACCACAAAATTATGAATAATAAGCCCACTCCACTATACACCCCTCCTCTGCGTATTAAACATCCTCTACCACCCTGGAAGTAATATATTAGGGCCCCTTCATTCAGCCCAATGCCCCCTTCTCCCACCCCATCTCCCACCATCTGTGCAGTAAAGGGGTAATTAGTGGAAATTACTGATCCAGGCCCTACATGCTGAGCGGTTGATATAATACCCCCTACCAGTCGCGGGACATCAAAACTTCCCCCACCCCTACTGCTGGAGGATCGGTAGGGGCCCCAATACATTGCTATACCCAGGGGTCTACACTGCTGTTATGTATGTATGTGTATATATATATATATATATATATATGTGTGTGTATTATTATTATTATTTATATACATTTGGTCTATCTATAATACTTTAACTGACCCGGCACATACTGGGTCACCTAAGTGTCCATCTCCGTGCTTTGCTCCGCCCCTCTGGAAACCCCCTTCTGAAAATCCTGCGTTTGCCACTGTGCACTATTTATTTGCATGAAACACCCACTTAATACTAAACAAATCTATGTGCATATTTGAAATTACAAAGATTACATACACCTCTTTTAAAGGTTAAAATCAAAGTTATGTTATAAATAAAATTACTAATACATTTTCATTACAAAAGTGTGCCCTGTAAAGGAACCAACCTCTGCAATTGTCTTTACAATCAACTATATGAGTACTCAATGCTGCTGTCCCGCTCATCTTCCTCCCAAAACATACGTTTGCCACCACAATTCCTACACTGGCTCCTCCCTCCTCCAGAATCTATTTTAAGCTTATCACACTCACATACCAAGCCCTCACCCAATCCTTGCCTCATTTACATTTTTTACCTCATCTCATTCAACACTCTTGCCTGCCCACTTAACTCCTCAAAATGAACGGCGCCAACCCCGACCATCGGGACTGGGGCCGAATTTGGATCACAATGAGTGGTCCTGAATCGGCCCCGATATCTGTACCATCTGCAGTGCAACAAGTGCAAAGTAATACTGCTTTCACACCGCAAATTGTAGGGTCGCACCTGGACTTTGAAACGGTTCAGTACCGGCGTGACCCTGCATTTTGGGATGATCACATCCCCTCAGTGAACCGGCATTATTGTCTGTTCGTTGACGTCATTCGGGGGCACGGTGGGGAGTCCTTGTGTCATCGGGGGCGGGGGAGGAGGCAGCGCTTAGAGCTGGCATCGCTCCAAGCGCTGCCTCCTCCATAGTGTGAATGGGAAACGGGTTGCTCGACCCGTTCAACCCATTCACACTGCAAAGCAACACGGCAACAATCTGGTAAGAACTATGCTTTTTTACAGGTTCTTATTGCCGTTTTGCTACCCATTTGCGGGACCTGGTAACCCCTTTCACATTGCACTAATTACCGGGTCGAGCCGGCAAGAAATCGGCTAGTACCCATTAATTAGTGGCTATGTGAAAAGGGTATAACAGTACTAGCTTTTCTTAAGCTTTGCTCCCAAGTCAACATCAGCCCTAGAGTGCAAAGACAGGGAAGAGGGGTGGGAACGGAGAATACCCACTTACTGTACTTAGTTTGGACTCATATTTATAAGAGACAGGAAATATTTTTGTCTACACTAAGGTGGCGGAATAACTGCTGGTTGCACTATTGTGTCAAACGTCATCTTTGTAATAGTCACTAGGTCGACACATGAAATAGATCGACATGGTCACTCATTAGGTTGACATAGCATTAAGTGCACATAGAAATGGTTGACAAGAAAAAGGTCGACATGCGTTTTTCATGCTTTTTTTGGTGTCTATGTCTACTTAAGTCAACATGGACACTGTATAAGTGTACCGTGTCTCCACGCATGGCTCGCTTCACTCGCCATACTTCAGGCATGGTGCCTTTGGACCTCTGACAGAGCTCTCTTACTTTTGAATTCTGCTGTACTTTGTTTAAGATTCAGTTCATTCAACATATTAAAAAATTTCAGGTGAATAATATCCAAAACATGGCAATATTGTAATAAAACAGGAAAATAATGGTTTACTAGATACAGGTCAAAGCAATTGCACTGAAATGCAAGATAGCCAAAATGTTCAGAGTGAATATTATGGTGGTTTATTTAATCTCCGGCTAGCATCTCCCGTCGGGGAGATGCCGCCGGGCCCTATTCAATGCTGTCTTCCCCAACAGCATTGATCAGGGTATCTCGGCAGAACGAGCCTGACATCACAAGCTGTCGGGCTCGTTCTGCCGAGAACGGCCGGGAAGTGACGAGCTGCCTGCTGCAGCTCGCCTCTTCCCGGCCGCAACCTACGGCCACGCCCCCTTCTCGCTCCCAGGCAGGCGGAACATTGACTCCGGCCTGCATGTTCTCGGTCGAGCTGACCGAGAACAGGGGGACGGCGCCACCACTAGACAGGACTAGGCATTTGCCTAGGGCGCCGGCCACTGAAGGGCGGTACTGAGCCACCGAGGTACCATAGAGAGGTACCAGAAAGCATCCCAAACCGCCTGGCGTGAAGCAACGCTGCCCCCCGCGCGCACTGCCCGCTCTCTGCTGGGGGGATTTCAGCGAGGATGGAGACGCTGCCCCCTGTGCAAGCTGCCGGCTCCCTGCTGGGGGGATGCAGCAAGGATGGAGAGGATGATTGGGACTCGCAGCACCCGGAAGCTGCATATCAGCTACAGCAGTATCGCCCGCACCCCCCCCCGGGCGGGTGGCGCGGAGGGGTTTTGCCTGGGGCGGGCAGGGGGCTTGCACCGGCCCTGGTCACGGCGGTCGAGCAAGCTCGACTGCCGTGACCCTCACATTGAATACCCCCCTATATCTCCTACATTTATATAAGTCGGAATAATGGAAGAACGGGCCAGTGACTTTCTATTACAGCTTAAAATGTGCATTACGGGGAATATTCATTAAAGGTTCATTTTCATCCATTTTTTTTTTAACTAAAATCGTTGAAAATTGATTTTTATCAATGTTGTGTTTCTGGAGCTAAAACACACAAGTACTAACATTTAATAATGAATATAAAAACTCATCTGTTAGTACATGTGTGTTATAGCCTCTGAAGCTCAATATTGATTTAGGTTGATTTCCATCTTTTTAAAATCAATAAAGATCGATCTAAAACAACCTTTAGTTAAGAAGCCCATAGTACTCAGAAGGTTTTATCTGTGAGGCCTTATATATTAGTCAATAGGACAGTATTAAGAGAACCAGGAATAAATGTATAAATCCAACTTTCAATTGATAATCAAGTCAAGGCATGCCAGGGTCATGGGCATTTCAGCAATTGCAACGTCAGAAATAAGCTAAGGAGAAATCATAACACCACAGTAGCACACCCAGGAAACAGCAAGTTAACATCTGCACCTGGGTGCCCACATAGCCTGTGATTCAGAGAATAAACAGGCAAGCAGCAATTATATTATTAGACATGCACAGCTATCAGATTCATTCTATGGATGATCACCTTAACTGTGTTTACTAATTTAGTGAATAATCAATCATTTTTACTGCCATCTTGGACTGGTCCTGGTTTAAAAAATACAGGGGAAAAATTCACGTCAGCACCAGGCTCCACTAGCTAATGCCACAACCTGGGGACATGCTTATATTGGTCCCTGCAGCTGTAGCATTTACCCTCGTAAATAGTCCGGCCAGGCTAGCTTCCCTGGAGGTGGGGGGGGGATCAGTGCCAGCTATACAGGGGGTTCCGGTTGATAGGATTGACAGTGTCTTGGTCAACAATCAATACATCAACCACTATTGATCGATTGAGAAAAGGTTAACATGGTCAAAAGATAGAGACAAGCAAATTGTCACCCTGGCAAAGGTGAATCCATGAAAAAGGTCAATTGTGAGTTTTTCGCAATTATTTTCTTTCTTTTCATACTTTGCAATCCACATGGTCTACAATTGAGAACAGTAACTTTCCAGCAAAACAGGAATGCTGGAATGTATAGCAGTACAAGCTATATAGGAATGCTGTAATGCTGAGCAATACCCGCTATACAGGAATGTTGGGATGCGCAGCAGAAACTGGGATAGCACAAGTGATACACGAACAACTGCTGCAGATAAACTGGGATGATGCCAGCGATACAAGAGAGGGGGATTTAATCGCGCTGACAGTCTCTAGGTATAAGCACTGGCTGCTTGACTGAAACACACACTTTGGATATTTCATAGAAGTGTGTAGGAACAGAATGTGCAAGCTTCACTGCTAGCTTAGAGCAATATACAGAGAGACCAGTTGATCAAGGATAACATTGCTGAAAACAGGATTCTGTGGATTACACACATAGGTGGATCATAAGCAATTAGCAACACAGACTGCAGCTTATGGACTCAGCCAAACAGGATATACTTGAAACTGTAGAACTTTGTCAAACCCAGCAACAAAGACACATCTGGAATGTATGACCAATGGCAGAGATAATCATAAAACCAGGTACTACAATAAGAAGAGTAATGACAGGATTACGACACCCTAATATGCATTACGCCACACAGTAGCACCCCTTATACATGTTATGCTACACTGTAGTATCCCTTATATACATTATGCCACACAGTCTTTATATGTGTTAAGCCAGTAGTAGTACCCCTTATACGCAATGCATACTGTAGTAAAGGCTCATTTACACATAATGTGAGCAGTAGTACTGCAGCTTATACAAATAATACCCACAGTAGTAGCACCCCTTATACATAATTGTCACATAAATGCCATTTAAAATTATGCCAAACAGACGTAGCAGGGGTGGATTCAGAAGAAAATGACACAAGCACTATGATAGGGGAGGTTCAGCGGCGTAACTATAGCACCGCAGCCCCCGCCACCGCGGGAGGGGGGGGCGCTGTGCATGTGGGGGCGCCGGGGGCTGCGGTGCTATAGTTAAACACCCCCCCCCCCCAATCCCCCGCAAACTTACCTATCTCGCTGGTCCCGGCGGCTCCGTTCTTCTGCTGAGGACCACTACAAAATGGCTGCCCCCATATAGCACACAGTTCTCTAAAACTGTCTGCTGTATGGGGGCGGCCATTTTCTGGTGGTCCTCAGCAGAAGAACGGAGCCGCCGGGACCAGCGCGATAGGTAAGGCTGTGGGGGATTGAGGGGGGGTTTGCATGGGCGGCGGGGCGGGGGGGTAGGGGTGCTTGGCGGGGGGCGCCCAAAACGTAGCTACGCCACTGGGGAGGTTAGTGGTACTAGTTACAAGAAAAGGGGCATGGACTCAATAACAGAGGAGTGGCAGGAGGTACTGTATACAGGGTGTCAAAAGGACATACACAGAGTAACATACATGGGATGATGGGAGCACAAACACAGGACCTTATTCAGGTCTGTTCGCACGGCCGCGTGCGTTTGCAGGGGCTGATGTTCTGTCTTTGCCCATGTGCATTTCTGCGCACGTACATGTGCTGGGTGCGTGTGACCACGGCGAACAAACTGTTCCCTGGGTGCAAGTACCCATCCTTGCGAGCGGAGGGCAGTGGGGGTGGTGGGGCATCCATTAGCATATCGGAATGCCCAGCATTTCATGGGCATTCCAATGAGAACGCTGGGCGCTCTCATGCTAATGGGCCGATGATGTCGGCAACCATCTAATGATGTGGGTGTTACCCCGCAGGCTGCAAATAGATGTTTATGTAAAATTTCCATTCACAGCCAGTGTGTGTGTGAAAGCCTTTTATTTGTAACTAGTAAATCCACTCGAAGCAAATGCTTCAAAAGCTAGTCTGCCACCTTGTGATTGCCTCTGTGTTTGTGCATGTGTGAGAGAGAAAGATGTAGTTTCACTCGCTGCCAACAGATGGTAGTGTTTCAGGGACACACGGACACTAAACACACACACATAGATATATATATATATATATATATATATATATATATATATATATATATATATATATATATATATATATAGATGATAAGTTGTACTAGAAATAAAGGGGGAAATTTACTAATATGAATTCGTAAAAAATAGGTGTATTCGTAGGCAGAATTACACCTATTTTTTACACATTTGTATTTTTGGGATTTACTATCCCGAAAATACAATAATTCGTATTCCTAAAGATGGCACATTCGTATTTGTATTTACAAATACGAATGTCTACACCAGTGGTCGCCAACCTAATTTGGGGTGTGAGCTACTCAAGAAAAATGAAACCGCTTTAAGAGTTACTAAAAATGTTTTTTTAGAAAAATCTGCTAATTTCTCATGTGGTCCCCGTACCTGCCAGGCCAACTTCCAACAGATTCCCTCTCCACCTCGCAGTGACTCCCAACTACCTTCCCACTTGTCTCTGAGGGAGTGTCAGCTGTTCTGCTGTCTCCCACCAGTGGTTACCAATTGTGTGCATCTTCGTGGGTCCCCAGGGCAGCCTCCAGTCTGCTATGGGACAATGACACTGGATCCCTCTGCAGTTGCCGGTGGCTTCCGGGTTCTCTCTTCCTGCCTTGTGGTGGCTTCCAGATTCAGGTCCTGATTTCAGGCACTTAATTCCAGCTGACAGCAGTACTGTAGCTAGCCGAGCTACCCATACTATGACCATGAGCTACTGGTAGCTCACGAGCTACAGGTTGGAGACCACTGGTCTACACCATCGATAGGATACGACAGGAATCACCATTCAAAAGAATGGTGGTTCCTGATTTACTAAGCAGCCGTATTGAAAATTGGCGTGAAACAGCCACGAAAACACAGCAGGAAAATACACCTTATTTTACCTGTCGTATTTGCTTTAAGCCTGCACGGATCAGTCAGATCCGTGCAGGCTTTAGTGCAGGGGTGGGGAACCTTTTTTGTGCCAAGGGCCGTTTGTATGGGGGAAAAAAACCTTCAGGTGCCATATGTAAAAATATCTCTTACAAATTGTCCTGCCGCAGCCGTCCCACGCTCCGGCAGCTGCCGCTGAATAGGACTGACAGTCTCCGGCTGATGTCGATTAAGAGGAATCTCGCGAGAACTACCGACCGCTCGCGAGAATTCCCCTGTACTTGACTCCCGGCAAAGCTGCCAGGCGGGTGGGAGGGCCACTCAGACCGGCTACGGGGGCCGCATACGGCTCCAGGGCCTGAGGTTCCCCACCCCTGCTTTAGTGTAAAAAAAAATAGAAAAATAAATAAATTTTTTAAAAAAATGGCGTGGGCTCCCCCCCACAGCTGTAACCAGCACCAGGCTGAAAGAGCCGGGGCCGGTAATAAAAAATCAGGAAACCCGACAAATAGGGGTTCCCCGATTTTTTAAAACTAGCCCCAGGCTCCAGGTCTGGGGCTGGTTCCCAAAATACAGGGGACAAAATGAGTAGGGGTCCCCCGTATTTTAAGAACCAGCCCCAGGCCAAACCAGCCAGCAGGGTAATGCCACAGCCGGGGGGAGACTTTTTACACAAGTCCCCCCCGGCCAAAGCATTATCCCTCTGACCAGTCAGCCTGGCCAGGGGCCCTGGGGGAGTGGGGACCCCCCCAATAAAGGGGTCCCCCCCTCCAGGACTTACCTGACCAGGCTGAAGCCTGGTGCTGTCCCCGGTGGCCCTGTGCGCGGTGGTCACCGGGCTGATTCAGTGTAAAAAAATAGATGTAAAAACTATTGTTTTAAACTGTGGAACTATGAGTCCCAGCAAGCCTCCCCCGCAAGCTGAGGCTTGGAGAACCACAAGTCCCAGCCTGCGGGGCATTAAAGGGCTCGCTGGCACTTGTAGTTCCACATTAAAAAAATAGTTAAATAAATACACACTGACACATAAGAAAAATAAAACTTTAATACATACATTACACACATACTGATACTTACCTATCTTGATCCCGTAGGTAGGTCCCAGGATCTTGATCCGGTGCCTTGTCTTGCTCCATGTCGGCGGTGGGCTCCATGTCGACAGCATCTGTGTCGCGGCGTCTGTCGGCGTCCATCTGGTCCGAAGAAATCCATGGGGGACCTGTGGAAGGAAATCCTACTCACCCAGGTCCACCATGGAAGCTCTGAAGTCTTGATCCGACATAGTCCTGGTCTTCTGTCACCTTCTGTGACACTCCGGCAACTCCATCAGCCCCGGCTCTTTCAGCCTGGTGCTGGTTACAGCCTTGGGGGGGGGACCCCACGCTGTTTTTTTTATTATTATTTATTTTTCAATTTTATTTTTACACCTTGCAGCCTGCACGGATCTGACTGATCCGTGCAGACTGCCTCCACTAATTCGTATTAGCAGCCGTATATACGTCCGTTAATACGAATTACTACGACATAGGAGGGTTACAAAGCAGTCATATATGACTGCTTTTTAAATTACCCTCCGGAACACGACTTTGCATACGGCTGAAACAGCCGTATGCAGTCGTAGGGAAAAATACTAATATTTTTTCCCTATGTGTTATTTAACCCTACAACCCACACATTCACACAACATTCATTTGTTACCCTTCACTTGAAATTACGTATATAAGTTACATTACACATGTGTATATGTACCTATGTCCACATGACCTTACAAACACTCTAACATAATACTATAAAAACCACAGACTACTGCTAACTTTTCCAAAACTTTAATTTTAAAAACAAAAATAATAATGCAAAAAAAAAAAATTATTAATGAGGCCATGCAGGCGGCCAAGTAGGATGGCCACATACCTTAATGCCCACTGTAATTCACCCACCGTGTGGGCCAACTCCTCCTGGTGCTGTTGATTTTCTGTTTGGGAGGAAAAAAAATGATTTTAGTTTTTTATAAGTTAAACACAAATTATTTTTCTGTTTTTAATGAAGAATAAGCTGTCAGTGAAATGTGAAGGACACACACATTTTAAAAGAGCATTGAAGATGGACCTGCTGTGAAGATGTTACAAACTACTATGATGTTGACACAAATATATATGACATGACTTCAAATAAGTGCCCTCCGCCTTCTTTTGTAGTTCCACAGTAAAAAAAATAGTTAAATAAATACACACTGACACATAAGAAAAATAAAACTTTAATACATACATTACACACATACTGATACTTACCTATCTTGATCCCGTAGGTAGGTCCCAGGATCTTGATCCGGTGCCTTGTCTTGCTCCATGTCGGTGGTGGGCTCCATGTCGACAGCGTCTGTGTCGCGGCGTCTGTCGTCGTCCATCTGGTCCGAAGAAATCCATGGGGGACCTGTGGAAGGAAATCCTACTCACCCAGGTCCACCATGGAAGCTCTGAAGTCTTGATCCGACATAGTCCTGGTCTTCTGTCACCTTCTGTGACACTCCGGCAACTCCATCAGCCCCGGCTCTTTCAGCCTGGTGCTGGTTACAGCCTTGGGGGGGGGGACCCCACGCTGTTTTTTTTATTATTATTTATTTTTCAATTTTATTTTTACACCTTGCAGCCTGCACGGATCTGACTGATCCGTGCAGACTGCCTCCACTAATTCGTATTAGCAGCCGTATATACGTCCGTTAATACGAATTACTACGACATAGGAGGGTTACAAAGCAGTCATATATGACTGCTTTGTAAATTACCCTCCGGAACACGACTTTGCATACGGCTGAAACAGCCGTATGCAGTCGTAGGGAAAAATACTAATATTTTTTCCCTATGTGTTATTTAACCCTACAACCCACACATTCACACAACATTCATTTGTTACCCTTCACTTGAAATTACGTATATAAGTTACATTACACATGTGTATATGTACCTATGTCCACATGACCTTACAAACACTCTAACATAATACTATAAAAACCACAGACTACTGCTAACTTTTCCAAAACTTTAATTTTAAAAACAAAAATAATAATGCAAAAAAAAAAAAATTATTAATGAGGCCATGCAGGCGGCCAAGTAGGTTGGCCACATACCTTAATGCCCACTGTAATTCACCCACCGTGTGGGCCAACTCCTCCTGGTGCTGTTGATTTTCTGTTGGGGAGGAAAAAAATGATTTTAGTTTTTTATAAGTTAAACACAAATTATTTTTCTGTTTTTAATGAAGAATAAGCTGTCAGTGAAATGTGAAGGACACACACATTTTAAAAGAGCATTGAAGATGGACCTGCTGTGAAGATGTTACAAACTACTATGATGTTGACACAAATATATATGACATGACTTCAAATAAGTGCCCTCCGCCTTCTTTGCTGAATGTTTGCAGCATCACAATTGGGAAGTTTGTGTTGGGGAAAACAGCTCAAACCTCTGAACTAACCTATGTAGTGTAAGGATCATTACATTGTTGATGCTTAACCACATTATCCTTCTCAAACTGTAGGACAGTGGTGTCAAACTCATGGGCCTCCAGCTGTTGTGGAAATGCATGTCCCAGCATGGCCTGCCACAGTATTAACAACCCAATATATAAATGTATGTTGAAGATCATGCTGGGAAGTGTAGTTCCACAACAGCTTGAGCACTATGAGTTAAACACCACTTTTTAGGATCTTTCAATGGATGTAAGGTATGTCAATCACTGAAGGGGTGAGGCATGTCCACACTCCAAACCTACACCAAGGGACCCATTGTTCCTGGAGGAGGACACCCCACAGGTCACGGTGGGACTGAAGTGATGTGGAGGAACTAACAATGTTTTGGATTGCACATATGTGGGTGTAGTGAATGTAAATATGTATGTCAACATTAGGCACATTGTTTACTTACGTCTGCCATTGCCATTCCTCATTTGAGGTCCTGATTTGGCCTGGTTGGGGATGGGGGACCAATGAGGGAGGAGGCAGGGATGGGAGTAGGGATGAAGGTTGTGGGGGGGGGATTGGTAGGGGTTGGGGGTGGTGAGTAGTAGGCGGGTTGGAAATGGGGTGGGGGGGTGGGGAGTGGATGGGGGAAGGGGAGTGGATGGAGGAAGAGGAGTGGGTGTAGGGAGAGGAGTGGATGGAGGCACGTAAGTGGGTGGTGGTAGAGGAGTGGGTGGTGGTAGAGGAGTGGATGGAGGCAGGAGAGTGGGTGGTGGTAGAGGAGTGGGTGGGTGGGGGCAGGGGAGTGGATGGGGGAAGGGGAGTGGATGAGGGCATCATCCTGTTGGTGCTCCTTCTCCTCTTGCACTGGTGCCTCCTCCACATGCTCTTTTGCTTCTTGTGCCCGGATGCGTGCCCTGGCGCGTGCTGCTATGTGAATGTTGTTTGAATTGTTTTTGAAGGTGGTGGGATATGAAATGAGGAAAAAACAGTTAGTCATTAAAACAACAAACACAATTTATAATTTGTTATTGCGTGTTTAAAACTTACAAAACACACAAACACACACATACATACACACACACATATTTAGCATACATTTGCATACATTTGCAAACATTCGCACATACATTAATGTATAAACTACTTACAGTGGCGGACATGACGGCGGATCCTTCCCAGCAGATCCGGCTGTCTCCTCCGCAAATCCGACCACCACCGCTCGAGCTGAGCGTCGGTTCGCCAGACTCCCGTCCTGTTCCTGATTCTGTGCCGAGCCGCATAGTAGGCCTGGTGCTTATAAGCATTGCTGATATAGGGGCCCATGGGCCCCAGGCAGTGGTCCGTAACCTCCACGCGGGCCACTAGTTCCCTCAGGGAAAAGGGTGCGGCCCTAATGGAAGAAATATTGGCAATGGCGCAGCACATAATTGCAGGTACATATATAAGGTAGTCTGTTCACTGATTGGTTGGAAACATTCATATTTGAATTAAACTTTATTAATCCTTTCAATATTAACAGTATGTGTGCGTTAAAATTTACGCCACCCTTTACATCTACACAGGCGTACACATGCTTACACATACCGTCCATGTAGGGTACTATTCCTACGTATGAATTATACCACACACAAAAAAACAGCTGCCCTACCTACGAGCATTTTTTTCGCCGATTATTTCGCATATTCATGCAACCATACCTACAAATGAATATACATATCACCTAATGAGATCTGTTCTGGTGTCCATTTTGGGAAACTGTGGCATGGCATTTCAATCCGGATTGCATTATAACACTAAAACACACAAACACATATACACAAACTCTACCTACATAGTGAATGAAGAATGACTGTTGATCACATTGGGCCATGGTCCACATATTATACAGAGCCTGTGTGTGAGCATGCACAGGTGCGTTAAGGCAGGAGTTTCGCTTTAAATAAAAAAAAATTTAAAAAGGCGGGAGGCTGCATGTATATAGGTGGTCACCTAGAAGGGAAGGTTGCTGCAAACATGTCTGACTCTGGGTCTGATGGGTCTGGCTCTGACCAAGAGCTGATTTTAGCCAAGCTCCAATCCATGACAGAAGCTATACAGAGGAAGGCAGAGGAAAGGAGGAGGAGGAGAGAGCGCCGCGGCCCAATGGTCAGCCTCACAGCCAGAGGCAGGCCCAAGTTCTGTGGCTCAATCGGGCCAAGCAACCAGGCAGAACCAGATGTGCCATTACTTGAAACATCTGAGACCCAGCAGGTGCCTGCTGAGGTGACTGCCCACCTAAGCAATTGGCCTACATCATCTAGGAAGCGTGCTAGCCAGGATCCCAGCAAAAAACACAAGAACACTGAATTTCTGGAGCCTGAGCTACAGATTTTGGTACCCCGAGCACGGGAATGGATTGAGTTAACCGCCAGGAAGCTGACCCCCTCTGCGAAGGAGAAGATTTGGGGACAAATTACAGATGAAGTCAATAAGGTGGCACCACTGCAGACGCATGTGAAGTCTGTGTGCAAAAGGCAAGTGTGTTGTTTGAACTGATATGTAGTTATTTGTCTACAAATATAAAAATTGGATATACCATTTAGTATAAAGGTGTGTTTGTTAATATGTTGTGACTTCATTTAGTAACTAAATCAGTCTGATTTAACCATCTGTGCTGAGTCATGGATATAGTTATAACCTGGAGTGTTGTGGTGCACTGAGTGCCGCCTTTGGGTTACTGTGGTGTATGTGATGTTTCACCCATAATTGGGTGTGGAAAAAATAGCCAAAAATAAATGTGTGGCATGACTCCTCTTACTGAAACTTTACCAAACATGTTGTTACCCTTCAATAGTTGGAAATATGTGATAGTGTGTTGCTGTTTTATGGATGCAAAATTTTTGAAGCTGCTAACTTACATTGATCCATTCCATACCAGCCACAATGCTAACTTTTCAATAGTAATGATGTGTGGTAGCAGATGCCATGAGATATGTAGAAATTATACATTATTGACTTTGTTTTTTTTAGGTGGCAGGACTTCAAGTGTGGGCTGAAGAGGAAGCTGAGTGACAGGTGGATCCACAGCATGACCACTGGGAGTGGCCCTATGCCATCACAGCTGGAGATGACCCCACTGAAGGGTACTGCATTGGATGTGATCGATGAGGCAGAGATCAGGGGGGTAGCTAACATGGATAGTGAGCTCCCGGTGGAGGTTTTTGCTGCAGAGTTAGCAGGTAAATTTGGCAATTTTATTGTTTTTGTTAACATACATTGTTTATTGATGTGATGGTGCCATGTTTTTTTTATTTTCATAGCTGAGGAGGAGCCTCCACTGTCACCAGCAGCTTCCCCTTCAGGCCCACAAAAACAGCAGGCTGCCACACAGCCTGAGGAGACCATCCAAGCCCAGCTGCTGAGCAACATTTTAAAGCAAGGGGTGGAGAGTGCTTAACGCTATGAGCGCTAAGTGGTATTAATGGACAAGGTGGTTGCTGCCATTAGTAATATGGGGCAGCAGACCAGCCGCCAGAATGACACTCTGGGGGCTGCCATTAACAATCTTGCGCAGCACACCAGCCGCCAGAATGACATTCTGCCGGATCTTGCCAAAAGCACCAGGGCGCTTGTAGCGGGCCAGGCAGCCAATCCATTAGCCGCCCCACCCGTGCTGCCAGAAGGGCCGACAAGGACGAAGACCGGCTGCCCCCAAGTCCCCACCACCCAAGGGGAAAAAAGGGCGGAAGAAATAATTTGGTGCCACCTTATTGACTTTGTGTGTGGTTTGACCCAAATCTTCTCCTTTGCTCTGGAGGGCCACTTCCTGTGGGAGAACTTATTCTATTCCCGTGCAACGGGTACCAAAATCCAACGCCTAGCATAATTCCTGCATGATGCAGATCCTATGCTGGGGTGTGCTTTAATTTCAGCACGCACCTGTTGTGTCTCACATGTTTCATTTAATGGCACA
This sequence comes from Crinia signifera, assembly GCF_055691185.1. Classification (NCBI taxonomy): domain Eukaryota; kingdom Metazoa; phylum Chordata; class Amphibia; order Anura; family Myobatrachidae; genus Crinia; species Crinia signifera. The sequence continues at coordinate 186,495,736 of NC_139217.1, forward strand.
TTTTGTTCTGTCAGGTTTTTTTCAAATATATTTTTATTGCAGCACCAAATGCAACAGGTACAAAATAAGAGAGCATAGTCAAATTTTGAAATGACAAATAATGTGAAGTACAGTACATTGGAAATTGTCTTACAAAGAAAAATATGTCGTGGAAGATCTTATACATTTTCAGGAAATGTTAACAATATCCAATTTATGTTTGTTAGAAGTTATAATAAACAAAATAAAAATAAGAAGGAATATAAAACAAACAAACAAACAAACCCCCCCCCCCCCCCCACCAAAAGGCAGTGCGACTATGCACCGTTTAAAAAAATATATATTATTAAAAAGTGGCAATAAAAATTTAACAAAGCACTTAAATGAACAAGTTTTGTGTGCAGTGTTGAACATTAATTAATTATTTGTGTGTATGTGTCACACACATACTGTGTAGGGTCTTGAAGTGGATGAAGTGATGGGTTAATGTGAAGTTTGTAAGAGAGGAATAAAGATGTGTGCACACTTCCCAAACAGCAGTGATGGATGGTGATAGCGAGTGGTAGAGGGAAAAATGTGTATTTCCTCCAAAAGTGTAAAAATGGAGAGTGGAAAACAGTCACCTAATAAGCTCCCAAATTTCATGTTACAGAGTGGTGGGCAGATGTAGGAATCCTTAACCAGATATAGGTGGTGGCAATCATGTCCTACCTGCCATCTTACATACATAGTGTGAAACATACAGTTAGGAGCAGATTGTCTGCTAAAATAACAGTGTCCAAGGTAACAATTTGTAAGCTTGTTACTTGTTTCCCATAATGTGTGCATGAGCAGCACCTATTTCTGAACATTGAAAGGAAAAACGGTTTATAAACACATCAGTGGTGTTGTTGCAGCCGATAGAGGTGTGTCATTTAATGATGTGAAGTGTATGTTTTTGTTGAATTGTGAAAGTTGGCACATGTCGACTCCTGTGAATGGTGTGTTCTGTTGTCCTAACATGACAGGCACACTTGCATGAACGGTATTGATGTTTAAAAGAGACCTAATTACATACCTCCCAACTTTTGTCGTCGTCGATGCAGGACGCAGTTCCTGCGCGCCGGAAATTTCGGGGGGTGTGGCCTAATTTTGGGGGCGTGGCCTATACTAGCGGCTCTCCCGCGAGGCCACGCCCCCATTTTGCCGCTATGGGGGCATGACCCAGAGGCTCTGTGAGCCTCTAGCCATGCCCCCAGCCCCCTGGCTGCGGAATAGACGCTGTGCGCATGCGCACAGCGTTTATTCCCCGCTGTTTAGCAGCCGACAGGGGGGACTCCCAACAGCCCCCCCACACCGCAGGACACTGCCGCCCGCGGGTGGGACAGCGGGACAGGCCCTGACAATCGGGACTGTCCCGCTGAAATCGGGACTGTTGGGAGGTATGTAATTACACATATTCCAACATGTGTATTTGGCCTACAAAACAATACAAACAATCCTACCTTGGAACGGTGTAAAGTGTAGAAAGTGAATCTTCCAATGTGTTTCAGGGCTGTGTATGGCTTGCAGGTACTCAAATTAGCTTATTAACTAAATTGCTTATTATTGTGTTCAGGTGTCAGTACTGTAGGTGTGTTGCACGTTAATTAGCAGACCGATTGCGGCCGGACTCTGGCGGATGGTCTTAGAGTGCCATGGAGCATTCTTTGGTGGTCTGATGGTTTTGGGGCAGAAGCGTCCCGACCACTCCCCGAGTGAGGCGGATGCACCTCCGTGCAGTTTGAGTACACACCCACATGAACGCCCAGGGATACGTCCAGTTTTGCCCTATTTTATGGCCTCTTCCCTAAAAACGCCCACATTATGCCAACTTTGTTCGTCTCTGATCGGACAGGACTTTTTGATCAGATAGTTCCGTCAGCGTTGTTTGGGGTTACCCACTGCGCTGTCATTTAGGACAGTATAAATGTAGATGATCTGAGGTATATGGCACACCAAGCAAAATGAGGAGGACACGCTGTGTTTAAAACAATTGAATTTTATATAGACAAAAATAATAATAAGTCTCAGGTTGGTATAAAAACACAAATTGGAATATAATACATATATAGACAAGCACTCATATACTCATATATAACATTTGTAACAGGGCCAGTACAATAACTGTAAGGTAAAAAGCAGACTTGGTATGATCACATATATGGGTATGCTGGCGTCCCAGCGGGAAAGATTTTTCAAGGTCAGAAATGGGAGAAATCCCCTCAGAGAGAAGCCAGTTAATATACACACGGTTAGGAGAGTTTATGCAACGGCAGATGAAGAGTTAAGCCAAAGCCGGACCTGGGTTAGCGAGTAAGCTGACACGCAGAAAATTCATGCAGGTAGAGGCTTTAGAGCAAATTGCTGTACCAGCGTGTTAGTAGGCAGATAGACACAGTTAATAAGCCTAATTATAGGCAGCCCGTATTGTAATATCGGGTATGGTAACACTCACAGGTTTTGCGGTGGAGTAATGACACCTCTGTGGATTGAAGCGGCAACACTGTGAGTTGCTTTGCAGGTAGTGTGTCTAGATGTTGACAGCCTCCCGTGTGGAGGTAGGCGCCGGCGTCCACGTGGTTTTGCAGGGAAGTAAGTGTAGCTTCTCAAGCTGTGTGCCGAGATGTTGACAATCTCCCGTATGGGAGCAGGCGCACGCTGGGTAAGGGCGGAAGCGTAGCCGGATGTAGATGTAGATGCGGCTCCAGTCTCTGGGGAAGTGGGCGGAAGTCGATACCAAGTTTGCAAACAAGTTTGCAAACAGTTCTGGCGGAAGGGGCAACGCGTTTCGTCTCCAAAGCACTGGAGACTTTTTCAAGCAGTCCGTCAGCGTGCGGTGTGCTGTCGTTGCACATGCGCATTGAAGCCGGTACGCATGCGCAGAAGAAAAAAAACAGAACCGATCAAACCAGAATAACCCCCATAATGCCTGGTACTTTATCACCGGCCAATCAGCTCCTGACTGTTAAGTTACAGACTTACTTTTATTTCCGATGGGGATAAAAATTATTCGATGGTCAGCGACCATTGAATGATTTCTCTCCCCTTCAGTCGCAAGCGAGGGGATGTGATCGCGTACATCTGCTCGCATGGTACCGAGGGCATTCAGCGGTGGGGGCAGATGGGGCGCATGTTCGGGCATTCGACCAGGCGGCAGCCAATGTGAAGGGGCTCGCTAGGCAGCGAACGACTGCTGCCTAACAAGCCAACCTGAATCAACCCCTTTGACATGATTTTAGGCTGCTAGTCTGAAAGTGGCCCGAGTTTTCTCTAAATAGTCTGCTAACCATGCACACATTTTCTATGCACTAGTGGAATGCAGTTAGAATACCGGTGGTCGGGATGCCGATTGACAGAATCACAGAGCCAGAAACCCATCAAGAATTCCAAAACTCTGAAATATAAGAGAATCCTAACAGCCAGCATCCTGATTGTAAGTATGTGTAGCAAACCGTTGACCTTGGAATAAGTTCTCCATGGGCTACCACAATAGCAGTGACAGACGAGTCTCTGGAGACAATGTTACCTTTTGGTACATGTGGAGATGTTAGGTTTTTGTGAATTATTTTGTTTCTGTGCAGGGTAAATACTGGCTGCATTAATTTTACACTGCAATTTAGATTTCACTCACCCCACCCAAATGTAACTCTCTCTGCACATGTTACATCTGCCCCACCTGCAGTGCACATGGTTTTTCCCATTTTGAGAACAAGTTTGTACTGCAATCAGATCAGAATAAGGGCCCTTGTCTGGTGAAGATGTTTTTAGGAGGAGATAGTTTGAATATGGGATGATGGTAATACTTTGTTGACAAAGAGACACAACCATGCATGCCATAATCTTTGTAAAGACATGCAGAGCTGATGACAGGCCAAAGGGAAGAGCCCTGAACTAGAACTGTAAGTCCTGAATCGCTAATCGCATAAAACTCTGGTGTTGTTTCCAAATCAGCACATGCAGGTATACCTCCTTTATGTCTAGCAAGAGTAGATACTCCCCTGGTTCTAAGCTTGCGATAACTGAATGGATGGACTCCACCTTCAGGGGCAAACGCAGGATTTTCAGAAGGGGGTTTCCAGAGGGGCGGAGCAAAGCTGGGTCAGTTAAAGTATTATAGATAGACCAAATGTATATAAATAATAATAATAATAAATATATACTGTATAGTGGAGTGGGCTTATTATTCATAATTTTCAGGTGGGAGGACAGCTTGCTTGACTGCAGATATCTCCAGTTCCCGAAAATAGATTTCTTAGATTTTAATGGAATTAAAAACTAGAGAATCCCACCTAGCAAATTGTATTGGGGACTAGGGGATCAGAGTTCAGGAGACAGAGCAATCTGCCAATGAGAATATAAAACTACATACCAGGTGTGTGGAGCTGGAGCAGTAACCAGCTGCTGGAAGGCTGATATCTCTGGTTCTGGGAACAGTAGAGACAAGCTACTAGTGCTCTTCAAAGGGGGAGAGTCCCAGCTTTTGGAATATACACTCATAAAAACTCTACATCAGACAGAACCTGAAATATCTGACTGGGAAAGCAATTAACAGGCTTGGATGGGGACCACTGCTTTGAAGTCAGATATCTCCGGTTCCCAAGGGCCGATTTTTAAAATTCTTGTACCCATGGAAAGAGGGGACCCTCATCTTTCAGCCTAGTGCTGTTAGACTCCTGGAGGGGTTGCTGGGTACTCAGAAACCCCCCCTGCATGCGCTACTGCCCTTGAATTTGTGGTACGTGATATAAAGATTCAAGGACTTGAGGCTCAATATGGGACGTACTGATCCATCTGGTTTGGGTAAGACAAAAAGATTGGGATCGAATCCGTGACCTCTTTGATGCAAGGAACCGGTACAATCATTAAGAACTGGGAGGTTAGTAAGAGAATTCCAGCCTGTAGCCATGTGTTGTGATGTTCATGACCCAGTTGCCATCTTTCTGTTCAATATTGTGATCCAACGTAACAAAAAACATTCTGTGGAAGTCTACCCATAACTGAAAACCAGCCTTAAACCTTTAAAGCAAGGCTGGTAGTGAAAAAAAATCAAGGAAAAATGATGTGGGGTTCCCCCCACTTTTTTTAACCACCACTAGGCTAAACTATCCAGGACTGGTGAAAACATGGTAGAGAGACAGTCAGTGTGGGGTCCCCTTTCCACAATGTCAACCAGTCCTAGGGCAAGATGCATCAAGATTCAAAAATGATAAAGTGGAGAGTAATATAAAAACAGACAATCAGCTCCTAACTATCATTCTTCAAACCCAGCATGTAAAATGAGAGTAAGGAGCTGATTAGCTGGTTGTTTAACACTCTCCACTTTAGCACTTTTTGAAGCTTGGTGCAAGTGGCTTCTCTAAACTGTTCAGCTCATGACTAGAATTCTGTTTCCCCTTCCCTAAAAAACAGTCCACAAGTAACCCTAATCATCTCCTATGAATGTGTAAGTGACAAATTGGTAAGTTACTGGTGTTGCAGGGTCTTTCTTCAACAACCAATTCACACATAATTGGATTCCTCTTAGAAACGGTATCACAACTTAAAATTATAAAGCTGGGGACAGACTATATGATTCACAATATCATTACAGTGCACGTGGATGAATGATCAAGTGCTCAAATCGTTCAGTGCCCCCCTAAGCAATTTTGAGAGAGATTTTGGCTAGATGCACTGGAGATTTTGACTAAGCAATTTTGTCTAAGTAATGATAGTCTATGATCTATTCAAAATTGCCTTGCCGGCACAGTCACTATTCTAAACAATCTATGCTAGACACTATTGACTAAAGGTCCATACACACTGGGCGACTATGCCCAGCGTGTATGAACAGCGATGATGAAAATCATTGCTGCGGGGAAAGCCGCTCAGTGCATACACACTGAGCAGCTTTCCCCCTGCCCGGCGCCAAGGGAGGGGGAGGACGGCATTGCATAGCAGAGCGTTATGCAAAGCCGTCCTGAAAGCCGTTCATCTGCTGGTATAACCAGCAGATGAAAGACTTTCCCAGAGATTAGAAAAAAACGTGGGGCACTTGGGTGAAACAAGAGAAATTTACAAATTATTAAAAACAAACATATAGCACAACAGTACATACATATAATCAAACAATCTAAAAACTGAAGTGTCACTAGGACACTAATACGTGACCACTGGAAATAAGCACTTGGAAATACTTTTCCCCTTAATATTGAAGCGGGAATAAGGATTGAATAAGTATCAGTCCAATTTTTCATAGTGTCCTTTCTCCTTTTCAGGACAGAAATAGTTCACAATGATAAATTGGCTAGTGTGCACACTTTAGCAGCTGCAGCAATGGCGCCTTGCTTTTAGGTGGAATGTGACAGTCACAGAATGGGAACAGGACTTCTGTCACAAGGGTGTCAGTGACAGTGTCCGTCCTGTTACCAAAGATGATTCTTACCGCTCTGTAGCGTAGGCAGGGGTCAAGATAGTATGCAGATGGATCTGCGCCGCAGCGCCTGCTCGCTCCGTACCTCTCGGCTGGCTCAAATGATGTAATGTGTGCAGCCGGCTGTGGTTCCCGGCAAGTGCCGTCTCCTCGCCGCAGTTTGTTTCTCCTGATGTTTTCAACCACGCGACGCTCTGCCACAGCGTCTGCAGTGGGGGGAAAAGTCTGCGGCTGGTGGAGGCAATCTTCCCTCTCTGTAGGCAATGGTAGGCGGGTTACATGGGCAGGTAATCCAGGTATCCTTTGGAACGCGTTTCGCCGCACACTGAGCGGCTTTCTCAACCAGGTATGGAGTTCATTCTCCATGCCCAGCTTAAATAGATGCTCTACTTATTTGTGCAGGTGTTTCTTGTTGGATAATCACCTCAGTCTCAGGTGATGGCTATCTCATTCAAAGTGCTTAGGGTTTCATTTTCCCTTATAAAGGTGTTCTGTTACGCTCTTGTGCCTATATAGCAAGTTGTCATTCCGCATGTTTAGCTCTATACATTTCTAAAATCACATACATTCTTTAAAAAGCATTTAAGTATTTTGGTTTTCTTGCTATGCAGGATAGATTCACGGTATCTAAACTAGGTAAGTATATAAAGACATGATACAGTACTAAAAAACATACATTAAAAATATATATATATTGTTCTATACAATGTTATAGCAGTGCCACTATTACTGCTAAGTTTATTAGCAGAATCTGATCACGTTGACAATGGAATAAACATTTAAAGGTGCAGGTCGCAATATCCAACATAAATCAGCAGGGTATTTTCAATATGTATACCATACATGGTGCATATCGATACTGGTCAAATTGCTCCACAATATGTTGCAAAACATATATAAATAAACTTCCACTAGTCAACATAATGTACATATAGAAAGTAGTTTTCTAGTTTTTTATTATTTTTTATTATTATTTTTTATTTTATTATTATTATTAATTATTGCAATAAGAGATAAGAAGAGGGATTGGTGTATTCATATACATACATAAGGGGGATGAATAATGTGTGCATAATAAACCTAGGGATAAAGGCCATATTTAAACATGAAAAATAGTCTAAAGGCATAAGTAAATGTATCAGCCTATTTATATATGCATATCTTAGCAAACAGCTCGATTATTTTATGCACTATACACTTACACCAATAAGGTATCATAGCATCAGATCTTAAAGTAGGACACGGCAGGAGGGGGCATAGAGAGCTAAAAGATGTGGGGGAGTTTTATTAAACAAATGGTACTTATGTAGTATCTGGGCTACCGATTTCTAAATCGGGTACATCGCATCGCATCGCATGCGACCATCGGATGCGATGCGATGACCCGATTTTTCCATAGGAATCAATGTTAAAATGGACTGAGTCCATTTTAACATGGAATTCAATGGGAAAAAGGGGTCCTTTTCATACCCCTACTATCCAAGTGGGCATGGAGTTGGATATAAACCTGTGGCGAGCGTAGCGAGCCACCGAGCCCGAAGCGTGGCGAGCGTAGCGAGCCCCGCGAGGGGACACAGAATACCGTTCGCTCGCCACGCTTCGGGCTCGGTGGCTCGCTACGCTCGCCACAGGTTTATATCCAACTCCATGCCCACTTGGATAGTAGGGGTATGAAAAGGACCCCTTTTTCCCATTGAATTCCATGTTAAAATGGACTCAGTCCATTTTAACATTGATTCCTATGGAAAAATCGGGTCATCGCATCCGATGGTCGCATGCGATGCGATGCGATATCGCATCGCATCTGATTGTATGCCTTAACTTAAGGCATACAATCAAAAAATCGGCAGCCCAGATACTACATAAGTACCAAACAAATATATATGTAACCATAAACCATCCTATCTTTCAACATTGTCTATGTTAGATGAACTCGAGGTCAATATTGTCATTGAGGCCTTGGGGTTTTAGGGATTGCAGCCTCAGGATCCATGCCACTTCTTGTTTGCAGAGGGTCCTGAAGCGGTCCCCACCCCGACTTGTTGTTTTTATTTGCTCAATACCGACCACCAGCATCCCTTTCGGATCGCTATTGTGTGCTTCCAAGTAATGCCTGGGAACACTGTGATTCATATATTTTTTCACAATATTTCTCCTATACTCTGTTATTCGGTTCTTAAGTTGGCGTGTGGTACGTCCCACATAATATTTTTGGCATGGACAAATAAGGAGGTAAATAACATAACTTGTGGTACAGTTGATAAAGGACTCTATCTCGAAGGATTTCCCAGAGACAGAGGCCTCAACTGTCTGTCTTTTATTGCTTACAAATTCACAGGTTATACATCTTGTGTGGTTACATCTGAAGAAGCCACATACCTCTGGGCCTATCAGGGTTCTCTGTGCTGAGTTTTTTCTGCTCTGCTCTCTATCTTTGAGCATACTTGGGGCTAGAATATTTTTGAGGCTACGTGCCTTTTTGAAGATTATGGTTTTTTTTTTCTCAAGGTTTGGTTTTAGTATTGGGTCGGTGCTGAGGAGTTTATAGTTCCGTTTAATAATGGAACTAATTTTATTTGCCGCTACGTTATATGTGGACACAAAAAAGGGAGTTTTATTTTCATAGCTATTCTTTTTGGTTGAAATTTCTTTGTTGTTATCTCCATTTTTGTTTTTATTCTTATTAAGCATATCATCCCTATTGAGATTTTCAGAATAGTGTGAAGCTTCATCTAGCAGTTTTTGTGGATACCCTCGCTTTTTGAAATCACATAGTAGAGACTCTGCTTGTTCCTTGAACTTCTCATTTGAGGAGCAGTTCCTCCGAATTCTGTGCAGCTGGCTTTTTGGTACATTATTTAGCCAGCTTTTCTTATGGTTGCTAGAATATGGAATGAAGCTACACACATCCACCGTTTTTTTTGTAGCTAGTAACTGTCACTATTCCCTCCACCACCTCCACCAAAATATCAAGAAAGTTAATCTGTGTAGGATGGTGTGTGCAGGTGAAGGGTAAACCAAAATTATTAGTGTTTAAATAAGTAACGAAATCTGTGGAAGTGTCTCCGTGCCAAATAAAAAACAGGTCGTCGATATAGCGACCATATAGGACCAGGTTCGACACATAGCTTCCTTCCCAAATGTATTGGTTTTCAAATGCACCCATGTATAAATTTGCGAAGGTCCATACACACTGGGCGACTATGCCCAGCGTGTATGAACAGCGATGATGAAAATCATTGCTGCGGGGAAAGCCGCTCAGTGCATACACACTGAGCAGCTTTCCCCCTGCCCGGCGGCAAGGGAGGGGGAGGACGGCATTGCATAGCAGAGCGCTATGCAAAGCCGTCCTGAAAGCCGTTCATCTGCTGGTATAACCAGCAGATGAACGACTTTCCCAGCGATGTTGCGGGAGCGAGCAGCAGCGCTCACCGATCATCGCTGGGGCATAAACACTGGGCTGATTTGTGCTGAAAGCCACTCAAACCTACTGTTTTGAGCGACTTTCAGCTCAAAGTCACCCAGTGTGTATGGGCCTTAAAAGCAGGATAAAACTAAAGATTTTGGCAAACCTTCTAGGAGATTTTGACTATCTAGTCAAAATCTCCTGCCAAAATCTCACCGTGTGTACACCCCTTAAATGTAACTGCTTGTTTAGTCCTCTTGGTTTACCAGTATCCAAGAGGTGTATATATTTAGCTTCATTATGTAGCAAGTACTTGTGAGAGATCTCTCAAGAAAGGAGTTTGGGAAGAGGATCTTGCAGACCTACTTTTATGCTCCACTGGCTCTGAGGGACTGTCCAGGGGATGTCTGTTCAGCTGCGTTGAAACTGCTTCATAAGCAGAGGATCCCACTGACGTTCAAGGGAGACTTTATGTTAGAGGGAACGTTACGTTTCGAAGTGCCAATAATCGTGATTGTCCACGTGAGGAATGGAGAGATGGACCATTTCTTTCTTAAATGTCCTTTCAATATAAACATTTATCAAGATGTCTCAGTTGCTCTTATGGGAATTTTGATTTATGCACAATTTATATGATTAGTTTAGCAGTCAGGTATCACACGTGGAATGCACGGTGTCATTTTATATTGAGACAAAAGATCTTCCCTGTTAGGACGGTGGTGGGTCTTATTCTACATGAGGTGAAGGTTATGATGGAAATGGAAAAGGAGAAGCTGGATGCCATCCGCCGGTCTCGCTTGTGGGGCCAGATGAAACCTCCTTAGTAGGTGGCAAATAGTAGAATCTGGAACATACTGGGACTCTGTTCTTTTTCTTTTCACACAAAGTAGGGGGAATATGGAATATGACATAAAAGAATGTTTTACATACATGTTTTGCTAGTACCAGATCCTTCAGTTAAAAATAAATGTAAGTGGAGAAAGGGGTTGGGGGGAGTAAATGTAGAGATGAAAGGCGTCTCGTGGGTAAGGGTAATGAATGTGTTATGTATTAAAGGTGATGGGTATAGTGGTGAAGGTGGAGGGGATGTTTGATAGGTATGAATGAAGTGGGAATGAAGGTGGAAGGATGGGAGGATAAGGTAAGAATGATTGTAAGTATAAAGTGGAGTGGAAGGAGGGATGAGTATGAGAGAGTATGAGTCAGGGTGAATGTTCTGGAAAAGGAAAAAAAATGGAGAAACTCAAGATCAGGAGAAAGTGTAGAATAGGAAGGTTTATTTTTTTATAAGATTGTTAGGTGGTGAAGGTAAAGGTGGAAAATGTTTCAAAAAGAAAGGGGGGTGGGGTGGGGGGATGGTGGGAAGTATGGGGATATGGAACAAATTGATGTTTGTAAATATATGGGTAATTATATTTTATAATGTATATGAAATGGTGTATATTTTTGTATAAAAGGTTGTAATCTTCAATAAAGAAGCATTGTATATTTAGCTTCTTTATGTAGCAGGTACTTATGTCTGTCACCCATTTATTTGTTTTTATGGACATTATCGATTATGCGATATCTATAGCTATATAAATTACGTTTGTAAAATGCCTAGCCAGTGAGTGCCATTTTTTTTAAATGTATATATACACTGCTCAAAATAATAAAGGGAACACTAACATACAGGGCTATTTTTTAGCAGGCTCCAGCAGGAACTGAGGCCCTTATTCTAGTTCACTCTTTCTGACAAAATATTTCTTAGATGGACAAAACCATGTGCACTGCATGTGAGGCAGGTGTAAAACCCCACCCAAATCTAATTATCTCTGCACAAGTAACACCTGCCTCACCTGCAATGCACATGGTTTTGTCCATCTAAGAAATATTTTGTCAGAAAGAGTGAACTAGAATAAGGGCCTCAGTTCCTGCTGGAGCCTGCTGAAAAATAGCCATGCTAACATAACACATCCTAGATTTAAATGAATGATATATTCTTATTAAATACTTTGTTCTTTACAAATTTGAATGTGCTGACAACAAAATCCCACAAAAATTATCAATGGAAATCAAATTTATTAACCAATGGAGGTCTGGATTTGGAGTCACACTCAAAATGAAAGTGGAAAAACACACTACAGGCTGATCCAACTTTGATGTTATGTCCTTAAAATAAGTCAAAATGAGGCTCAGTAGTGTGTGTGGCCTCGATGTGCCTGTATGACCTCCCTGCAATGCCTGGGCACTGTATGACCTGCCTGCAATGCCTGCTCCTGAGGGATCTCATCTCAGACCTAGACTAAAACATCCACCAACTCCTGGACAGTCTGTGGTGGATGGAGTGAGACATGATGTCCCAGATGTGCTCAATTGGATTCAGGTCTGGGGAACGGGCGGGCCAGTCCATAGCATCAATGCCTTCGTCTTGCAGGAACTGCTGACACACTCCAGCCACATGAGGTCTAGCATTGTATTGCATTAGGATGAACCCAGGGCAAACCACACCAGCTTATGGTCTCACAAGGGGTCTGAGGATCTCATCTCGGTACCTAATGGCAGTCAGGCTACCTCTGGTAATCACATGGAGGGGTGTGTGGCCCCTCAAAGAAATGCTACCCCACACCATTACTGAACCAATGTCAAACCGGTCATGCTGGAGGATGTTGCAGGCAGCAGAATGTTCTCCTTGGCGTCTCCAGACTCTGTCACATGCTCAGTGTGAACCTGCTTTCATCTGTGAAGAGCACAGGGCTCCAGTGGCGAATTTGCCAATCTCTGTGTTTACTGGCAAATGCCAAATGTTCTGCACAGTGTTGGACTGTAAGCACAACCCACACCTGTGGACGTTGGGCCCTCATACCACCCTCATGGAGTCTGTTTCTGACCACTTGAGTAGACACATGCATATTTGTGGAGGTCATTTTGTTTAGGGCTCTGGCAGTGCTCCTCCTTGCACAAAGGAGGAGGTAGCGGTCCTGCTGCTGGGTTGTTGCCCTCTTACGGCCTCCTTCCAATCTCCTGATGTTCTGGCCTGTCTCCTGGTAGCGCCTTCATTCTCTGGACACTACGCTGACAGACACAGCAAACCTTCTTGCCACAGCTCGCATTGATGTGCCATCCTGGATGAGCTGCACTACCTGAGCCACTTGCGTGGGTTGTAGACTCCATCTCATGCTACCAGTGGTGTAGCTAGTTGCCACGGCGCCCGGAGCAAGGGCATATTTCGCGCCCCCACCAATTTGTAGTAGGTGAGGCTCCTGCGCAGTGAAAAGTGGATACGGACCAACATTATACCACACACCGTAATGCCCATTGCACATTTTAGTGAACTTTGTAATTCCAATTACACATAAGCCCACACATGATGCCCATTGCATACTATACAACACTCCACAATGCCCAAGACATACTATATAACACTCCACAATGCCCGTGACATACTATATAACACTCCGCAATGCCCATGACATACTATATAACACTCCGCAATGCCCACGACATACTATATAACACTCCGCAATGCCCATGACATACTATATAACACTCCTCAATGCCCATTACACATTTGACACAAAAGTGCCACTTACCTACATGCTCAATGCTAAGGGGCTTCATGCTCGATGCCAAGGGGGACTGAATTTGCTCATTGCCAAGGGGGACATAACTGTGCAGCGGCCCACTCCCTGCCGCTATTTTCAATTCAATGCACCGCCAGTAGTGTGCAGCAGGGAGTGAGGGAGCGGTAGTGTGCAGCAGGGAGGGAGGGTGAGAGCGGTAGTGTGCAGCAGGGAGGGAGGGTGGGAGCAGTAGTGTGCAGCAGGGTGGGTGGGTGCAGCAGGGTGGGTGCAGTAGGGTGGGGGCAGTAGGGTGCAGCAGGGTGGGGGATGATGGCAGTAGGGTGTGGGAGGGTGGGTGCAGTAGTGTGCAGCAGGGTGGGTGCAGGAGGGTGGGTGCAGTAGTGTGCAGCAGGGTGGGCTGCAGTAGTGTGCAGTAGGGTGGGTGGGTGCAGTATTGCAGTAGGGTGGGTGCAGTAGGGAGGGTGGGTGCAGTTGCAGTAAGGAGGGTGGGTGACTGCAGTAGGGTGGGTGGGTGACTGCAGTAGGGTGGGTGACTGCAGTAGGGTGGGTGACTGCAGGAGGGTGGGTGGGTGTTTGACTGCAGGAGGGTGGGTGACTGCAGTTTGACTGCAGGAGGGTGGGTGACTGCAGGAGGGTGGGTTTGTCTGCAGGTGGGTGGGTGGCTGACTGTGGGTGGGTGACTGTGGGTGGGTTTGAATGCAGGAGGGTGGGTGACTGCAGGAGGGTGGATGCAGTTGCAGTAGGGAGGGAGGGAGTACACCTACATAGCCAGCCGCTCACCTTCCCCCTGCCAGTGTGCGTCCTGTCCTGTCCCCCGCTGTGTCCGTGAGACAGAGAGAGAGACATGCACTGCTTAAAATTCATATCTTCCGCGCTGGACCGCTAGCCAATAGGCGCTCGCGGTCCAGCAGCCACCAGTTGATCGGCTGCTGGACCGCAAGCGCCCATTGGCTAGTGGTCCAGCCGTGAGAAGTGAATATTACATATCAGCAGTGGACGTCTCTCTCCGTCTCCCGGTCACAGCGGGCAGGGGAGCGGGGGAACGGGCGAGCTGGCTGTACCAGCACAGCTCCGGCGCCATGCTATCTTCCGGCGCCTGGAGCGTGTGCTCCACCATCGCTACGCCTCTGCATGCTACCACTAGAGTGAAAGCACCGCCAGCTTTCAAAAGTGACCAAAACATCAGCCAGAAAGCTTAGGAGCTGAGAAGTGGTCTGTGGTAGCTGCCAATAATGAGCGTCACTTCGGGTCTTAATAAGAAAGGTGCCATTCAATGCTTATTTGTCTACGATGTTTCGGGCCTACTTCCAACTTAAGGTGTGTCCTGAAGACAGGCCGAAACGCCATAGACAAATAAACACTTAAATTACACAGTTCTTCTTAAGACCAATATATATTTATTTATTATTATTATATTCAACATAAAATAAACTGCATGCTGTCAACGAAAGATACACACAATAAGAAAACGCAGATAAGATTTGCATCATTCAGTAAAACATGTTTACAGATCCCTTCAGCAGATGAAGGCAGATAGGTGTCCTCAGTGACCCCATCTTATGCTTTGATGTATCTCTTATTGTACTGTGCAGCTATGTATTAACTGACAGATGGTTCCAGGAAGCCACATTCCTGCAGAACAGCAGTCACACATACAAGTCTCTATAGTAATCCCGTCAACCAGCCATGATAAGCACACTATTTATTTGTCTGTATAATATAAACAGCCACCATACATATAATAATCCAGCAGGAAGCAAGCTGGGCAGTACATCCAGGAGAGCCAATAAGGGGGAGACTGCAGGCGGCCAATGAAGAGCCTTAAGAGAGCCTCCAATCTCTGAGCAGATAACATGCTGCATTCACATACACAAGCATCCTGCCTGATTGCTGCTGCTGCTGCTGCTGCTGTTGTGTGTTTGCTGCATAGGAATCGTTCCTAGTGGCTGCTGGGGCTTCTCCCTGCTGCTGCCAGGCTGCTCCCAGCACTGTGCTTCCCTCCTCCTCCCACTCCTCCTCCACTTCCTAGTCTGCAGCCCAAGTGACAGCAGAGAGAGCCATAGTAACACCACTGAGGGCTAGGGAAGGGAAATACCTGAAAGGGTTCCTTCTATTGATTGATGGAACAGCTGAGCCAATAGCAGCTGGGAGAGCTTGAGCAAGGGGCGGGACAAGAGTTGTAACCCAAACTGGGTGGCTGAGGATAGGTTGGGAGCTGATGGTGTAGAGCGAGTGTTAGTGCCTTTGGTGCATGCATGTATGTGTGTGTGTCTGTGTGAGAGGGAGAGGGTGAGTGCGTGGAGGCAGTCAGGGAATACAGTGTAGCAGTGTCTCTGTCTGGAGATAGGCTGTTGCATTTCAGTGCTAACTGCAGCAATCTGTGTCTATTCTTTTATATTATTGTATCTGGGGGGAGGGCTGCTGCTGATATACATATTCCTTCTCTTCATACTGGAGAACCATATCTGAGGATCCGCAGGAAAGGACAGAAACTTTGTCGCTAAAACGGGATTTAAAGACACTGAGCCCAGTGACAGCTTCTGTATCACACGCGGTGCACCCTCCATCTGGACATGTCTGAGCACAAGGCAATAGATCCCAAGTTGTCAACGTTGGACAGGGCGGTGAAAGGTAAGGTGGCTGCGGAAAATGGAGGTGTCCTGTGCTGCTGTGTGATGGTGCTTGTCTTATTCTGCATATGGGGGTCTGGGCGAGGGGGAGGCTGCTGCTGCTGCAGCTACAGTCAGCTCTGTGGTGTTGTGGCTCAGTGTTACATTGCAGTATTTGGGGAGGGGGGTTGTGGTTGTGTAGGGAGGTGGGGACTGCACAATCCTCCCAGCAGCACATACACACCAGGCAGAATTACACTATTGGGGTGTCAGTATGTGGCCATTGCTCTGTCGTGTCGTTGGCCCCTTACTCACTACAAGTGCCAGGGAGCCCATTGTACTCCCCACTACCACCAGTGAAATGAATCATTAGGATGGCATTGGGTGGGGTGGTGTTAGGTTGTAAGGGGAGGATCTCAGAGTCTCATTCCCTAATCTACAAAATAGGGACTATGACAATTCTGTCTAATTCTTACAATGCTGCAGAAATGACATGTCAGATGTGTGTGGGCGGCAGATTGTTCGCTGAATTATGCTGATTTGCTCCCAATAGTGTGGCCTCAATGAATTATTTGATATCGCCTTCAGTATCCTAGCAGTATGTGTGCACCTATCAGAATTCTCACCCAGTTTCATTATCATGGATGGATGCGTGCTAGATGCACATTATTTGTGGTGGTTATCCCGTGCATTGTTTTTTAAGGGGAGAAGGTGTCTTTATCACAACATATGATATATACAGTTGTAACATTCCAATGCTCTGTATAACACCAGAGGTTCCATCTTTCACAACAAATGGTTGCTTTTATGTTTTCTGCAAAAAATACCTTTTTTTTTATACAAAGACTAATTGTGATGTTCTCTATAATGAGTATAGTGTAGCTCAGATTTTTCTATAATGATATGAATTATTAGTTACTACAATGTGGTACAGGGATTGGGTTATGCCCTGGAGGAAGCTGTATTACTCAAGAAAAGCCTGCAGTCAATATATGTCCTCAAATTGGTGTTTCCCCCAGAGACCGCTTCCATTATTATACATGCTGTACCTACCACTTTATAAGTTTTCATGCTTAACCCCTTCGATGCCAGTGGAGGCCTTCAATACAATATTATTGCATATTGCTTTATGTGAGCAGTGTCTTTTGATACAATACTTCTTAATAGAAATACCCTTATGATTAGCATCGCTATTCTTTATTCTGGGTGTTTGAAGTCATATATACTGTTATGGGGATACATTTTGGTGTATACTGTAGGAGCAAAAATACATATAATGAAGCAACACATTTTGCATGCGTACATATAGACTCATCCTTGATATTGATAATAGTATGGTTGTAAACATTGCTTATATAGAATGTTTATTTAGCATGATAGAATATGTTTGCATTTTCTATGGCAGGTTAGATGTCTGTGCTTTGGAACATATCTATTTTTTATTTTATTTTATTATTCTATGATTGGGTCTTTTGCTTGTCATCTGGTATGGCCTATCGGTAAATAAATACATGTTGGCATTACAGCCATATGCTTAAACATGTATATATGTCTACCTCACTATATCAATATTGAAAATGTCATGCTTTGGGCTTGCAGCATTCTTATGACCCTGAGTCATTGTTGTATACCGTAAAAAAAATTGCATAATTAGGAACTGGTTGAACAGCTTTAATCCTTTTTCCTTTTTTTTTGGAAACCTTGCTTACCTACATCATAATTATGATTAGCCACCCACGAAAATTGCAGATGATTACCTTTTTTAACTCCTGTTTCTCCTCAGCTCACTTAAGACACCATAGAAAATAACTTGAATTGCTATTAACAGTAGAACAAGATACACAGGCTTATTAATATGTAAAAACAGAAGTACTTTATTGCATTTTTTTTTTTTTATTCACAGTATGTCAAAGGTGAATTTTGATCATTGATATCTTGCCCAGAATGTATTTGTGGATTTCATTTGGACTAATGTTGATTTTGGTCACACAAAATGAATGCTGTGTACGACTGTGGTTTTTCGATTCTGTGTATGAAAACATAACAGGAGACTTTTGATAGCACTTGCCTCGGTAATTGGTTCTGAAAAATTCAATATTAATGGGGGTATTTATTAAAGCTTGAAGAGAGTTATAATTGTGAGACAGTATTAACCAATCCGTTTCTAATTTACGTGTTACAAGCAGTGTTTGAAAAATTGCAGGTGCTGATTGGTTGGTACTTGTCTCTCAGAATTTTATCTTTGATAAATACCTTTCCAAGAGTTTTTGCATTGTATAGATTTATTTTCTACAGGTGGTACAGTACTGTATGCATGTTAGACACAGCTATGCTGTGCTCTGTGCCTGCAGTCATAGCCATTTCTTGGCTGCTGAAGAGAAGAATGTGGTAGTTTATTTAAGGACATTAATAATATATGTGTAAAAGTGGAATCCACTGTAACAACACACCTACTGTGTACCGGGTTATTTATCAGGTGACCTAAGAGTGGGGTTGGTAACTAAACAGAAGCCAGTGCATAATTTTGTTGATATATTCACTTTGGCAATTCAAAGCCCAAAAGTATTTTTTGCATATGCATCATTTAAATTACTCATGTTTATTCCTGTTTTTAAGTAGGAAACAGTGGAGTTTCTTTACTTCAAGGAGGAACTAGAGTAGGGTATGTGATAAAGAGTGTGTGTGAGAGAGGTTAGGCAAAATTCATTCGGTTTTAGGGTTTAGAAACTTTTTCAAATATATTTTTTTTTTTTATTGGGGGTGGATATATTCTGCTTACCAAGAGACTGTAAATATCTATATTCATGGATTATTTCCTGCCATTATATAAAAAGAGGGAAGTTAGGGGTAGATTTATTAAGCTTGGTGAAGTGATAAACGGTCTGTTTTTTATCACCGGCCAATCAGCTCCTACTTGTAATTTTTCAAACCAAGCCTGTAACTTCACAGGTAGGAGCCGATTGGCCAGTGATAAAAACCAGACAGTTTATCACTTCACCGAGTTTAATAAATCTACCCGAGTTCCCACAATGGCAGGTATTCAATGCTGTTTGCGAGTGGTGACAGAGAGCAGGGCTTCCTGCTCGCTGTCACCACTCACCCTGACAGCATTCAACACAGCCCCCTCATACGCCAATTTCCCCTCGCTCCGTTTTTTGAGCGAGGGGGAATTGGCGGATGCGGCTCCAGAAGCAGCTAGACCCGCGGCTACAAAAGCTGCGAGTTTTCTGCAGCAGCCGCGGGTCTCGCTGTTTTGGGGAATTCTCGCCGTCCTGTGACGGCAAGGATTTCCCCAGAAGGTTGAATAGAGCGAGCGGCCGGCGCGGGGGTTAAACAGCGTGGATCGCTGGTTTTCAGCAATCCTCGCTGTTTAACCCCAATGCCGGCCGCTCGCTGTGGCATTAAATACCCCCCAGTATTGCATGCAAAGTTAGAACTGTCAGATAATACTGTATACAGGTAAAGGTGTTTTTAGGTGAAAACAAATAGTATATTTATAGACGTGCAACATTTATTTGGATATCAATATTGGATATTTTTTTTTTTTTAAAGCGCCAAAAGTACTTTTAAGGTGCCCATACATGGTGCAATACTTTCATGCGCTTTGATCTAGATCGCATTGCACGCAAATTGCACACAAGCGATTCGATCAGGACCTAGTTCAAAAAGTATGTGCTGCACATACTTTTCGATCTGTGCGATGGGTTGTGCTCGGGGGTGCGCAACACATCGCACCTGCAAATCACACAGTGTATGGGCACCTTTTAAAGATGCTGATTTATGAAGGGTTGTGCACTGTTACACGTAATGAGGGCTGTATACTGACACAGTGGATAGTGGTTGCTACTACTTTCTATAGGGCCTTGGGTTTAATTTCAGTCCAGGTTGTTGTTTGCATGGAAATTGTATGTTCTTTCTGTGATTCTCTAGCTGGGCTTCAGTTATTCTCATAGACAAGTTAAGAAATTGTCTTCTGATTAAATTTGTCCTGTTGTCGCTGGCTGAAATTTTTGTTTTGTATGCTTCACTGAGGATTGCTTGTATGACTTGAATATAAATACTGTATTTGATTTAAATAGTTTCTGTAATTGTGTAGCAAGTAACTATAGCTTAACAGAGATTTGCCTCCATCAGACCAACTTGTAATTTTGCTGTGTAATTGCTGTGAGGTATCGTACTTTTAGAGTATTTAGCAAATTAAATGGGCCAATAACCAGTTTATTAATGTTTTACTTTTTAAAATGATTTCAAATGGGACATACTATAGTGTTAAATGTGTCGGTATAATATAGTATTACTGCTTTTATTGTCTTCATTTATCCAAAGCAGTGGTGGCAGTACCAATGTTTCTGTGGTTGTGGAGGATGGAAGTGAGAACTATAGGGCATCATGGTGCTTACATCAGCCCAAATGCATGTTCAGAAGAGTAGAGTGTGGACCTCTGGCACAGACCAGCATTGCTGGGCATTTCCATGCAAATTTAGTTTTCCAATGCGTCCACTGAAATTAAATGTTGCCAATAGAAAAATAAATGATTTGAAATAATTTGATGCTTCAAAAGTTAAAGTGCATACCCCCCCCCCCCCCAAAAAAGGAATTTTCTCCGTTATCATTAGCTACTGATACGCCAGTTACGCTAGCCGCTACGCCATTGTCCCATTGCAGGCTTGGTGGCTCGCTCCGCTCGCCACAACTTTACTAAAGGTAATACATGGTGGCATATTACCTTTTGGTGGCTTCGAGCGTAAGCGGTGGCTGCAAAGATGAGGAAGTACCAAGAAAATATTTATGGTCTCAATATCTAGATGCATAATGGTAACGCCACTGTGTGAGTGTAGCTTAAAGCTACAGCTGTAAAAATAATAATTTCTCCTCGGAGGCCAATATTGGCAGTGGATGGGAATAAAGTAGCCAATATAAGGTAATATATAAATGCATTATATAAATGCATATTATGTATCTCTAGCATTTACTTTCAACACCTGCTGGGCTCAACTCACCTAGCCGGCCTGTTAGTTACCACGGCAACTTCTCCCCTCTCCTGCTAGCCAGGCTACACCCAGCTGCAGGAAGACAATGTTACTGCAGATGGGCTCTAAAAGCTCAATGCAGTTCTCGGGACCAAGAGCATAGGGCCAACATGCTCTATATTTTTTTGTAGCAAATTACGTACAGCTATTTTAACTTTGTTCATTATTATTTTATTAAGAAATCAGCATATTTGTAAAAAGAACATGCTTGATCATGTTTAATTATCTAGTGTTTACATAATTTAATTTAACAGAATCAACAATTTTGGGAACAGTTAAAAAACAATCTATGTATATTTTTCAGTTTAGTGGTTGTTATTATTATTATTGTTTATTTATATGGCGCCACAAAAGCATTAAGGCAAATTAGTACAAGTACATGGTAAATAAAGACCGTTGCCGGGGGACTGGACACTGACGCAATTATATCAGTGATCTATTATGTCAGTGATATATTACACACTGAGCGATTTTTGAGCTAAAAGCAGCTCAGTTTTGCAGTTGGAGTTGCTTACAGCTCAAAAAGTCGCCTAGTTTGTACAGCTCGGGTGGGCAGCTTTCCATAGCGTCCTGCTTAGATGGGTGAAAATCACTCAGTGTATGCCCTAGGGTGGCCAATCCAGATTAGAGTATTCAGGATTAGACTACATACAGTATGCGCAGTGTAATGCTGGTCAGCATCTGAGCACCTGCTTTGCGCAACGTGATGGTCAGAGGTCATGCAGTGAAGGCCGCACCACTGCCCCCCCCCTCCGTTTCCGGTGTCACCCCCGGAAACGGTGCTTGTTGTTGTTGTTGTTTTTTTTAAATTAGGGAGGCCAATCCCGTGATTGAGCATTTTTTCAATCCTGATTTCCAGGATTGAAAAAAAAAATTGGATGTGCAGGTTCAGATTTAACCGGAAATCAAAATGGGATCTTATTGGCTATTGGCTGTCACATGATTTTGAGTCAAAACATGTGACAGCCGATAACCAATAAGATCCCGTTTTGAGTTCCGAGTAAATCCGAACCAGCACATCTCTAAAAAAAAATGCCCTGGGATTGGCATCCCTAGTATGCATTGAACGATTTTCAGCCCCATGATTTTCTCCAATGCTGTGCATACATGATGGGCAAGAACACCCAGGGGGAAATTTACTAAGATGTGAATCCTACTTCACATGTGATGTTGCTATGGGAAACCAATCAGAATCTACTTATTTATTTAGCACCCTCTAGAAGATAGTAGACCGGATCTGATTGGTTGCCCATAGCAACATCACATGTGAAGTAGAATTCACATGTTACAGTAGTAAATCCCCCCCCCCCCCCCCCCCCCCCTATGAGGATACCGGGTTCCCTAATCATTCAGACACCGAGCAGATGAAACCAAAATAACGGTTTATTTTCCACAGCACACACAAATAGATAATAAACATGAACAACAGGCAAATGTAGCATAGAAACAATATCCAGGTAGCAGTTCAAACAGGCAGTCCTTGTAGTGTCACAGTTCCAAACCAATTCCACAGAGCAAAACTATCGCTTATCCACACAGAGGTGATAGCAGATTAGTCCTCCGAATTCCACAGGGATCCACACAGCCGTGATAGTGCAGGAAACCTGTATTTGTAAGTCCACACAGCACTGGACACTCAACACAGGATTATAGTTGGGCCCACCCAGAGCAGATGATGCGTTCCACAAGATACCTAGGCAGAGTATGACCTCTTAGCCCAGGATCGCGACTAACACACTGAGCTGACCTGCGCAAGCTATTTTAAAACCTCCCAAATTCCCACAAGGTTAGCACCATCGGGGGGGGGGGGGGGGGGGGCTGCACCTTTTCCTAATTGGTGGGTTCAGATATCTGGCCTCTTCTTCCCCCTCCCTCAGCTGTCACTCTCCTGTTGCCCCCCTGCTGTGTCAGGCTCCACAATGTCGTATGCTGTGTACACACGGGGGAGATATATTGCTCAGCCATATATGGCTGAGCAATATATTGCTTAGTTTCTACATGACATCAGCGACCAGAGATGGTCGCTGATGAAAAAGAAACTGCCGGGGGGAGCCCGGCAGTGGTAATCAGCTGGTCGCAGGAGCATGTTCCTGCGACTAGCGATCACCACAGGGGCAAAAACGGGAGCGCGCACCCGGTGCACACTCCCATTGCGGGCAATATGGTCGCTCAGCGACCATATTTCCCGCGATTTTGCACAAAATCGCCCCTGTGTGTACGCACCTTTAAGGCCCCCATACATTAGGCCGACTTGTCCTAGGGACAAGTCGGACCCAATTTACCTGCGAGCCGCCCGGCAGCTCCCCGGGAGGCTCACATACAATTTGGCACTTGATGTGCCATTTTTTACATGGGATAAATCGCATGCGATTTATCCCATGTTAAAAAAAACCCGGGGAGCTGCAGGGCGGTGAGGAGTAGTGGGGGCGGCCAGCGGTGGTGGGGGCGGGCGGCCAGCGGTGGTGGGGGCGGGCGGCGGGTGCGGTGAGCGCTGCTGACCTGGCCGGGCAGTGTACTTACTTACACATAGCAGCAGCGGGGACGGGCAGCGCAGTGGCGGCTATTAGATTTTTAAAATACTTGTCAAATGACCGGCCGCTCTCTGATTGGCCGGAGAGCTCTCAGCCAATCAGAGAGCGGCCGGTCATTTGACAAGTATTTTAAAAATCTAATAGCCGCCACTGCGCTGCCCGTCGCTGCTGCTATGTGTAAGTAAGTACACTGCCCGGCCAGGTCAGCAGCGCTCACCGCACCCGCCGCCCGCCCCCACCACCGCTGGCCGCTGCCCGCCCGGTGTCTGCATGCATATGCCTGTCAGGTGGCAGGCATATGCATACAGGGAGGTCGGACGTGATCGTATGTACAGACCGTCCGACCTCCCTGATCCGGTCCGATGCGCACGGGACCGCGCATCGGATCGGATCAGATATCACACGCATATACGATTTTGGGCCGATTTCATCCGATTATCGGCACAAAGTGCCGAAATCGGATGAAATCGTACCAAAATCGCATAGTGTATGGGGGCCTTTAGAGTTCAGGAAGGCACAAGGGAGGGTAAATCGAAGGAACAAAACAGGGTAATTGGATCATCCCCTGTGGAGATTGTCTTTTGGTGAGATTATATAGTTTCTCCTGGGATCCTTCCTGTGTGTGACCATACGGATAACACCATATGATGTACAGGGTGATACTACAGTTGGAGTCCTGGAAATGTACCCACCAACGGGGTCACATAAGCACGATGGACATAGGGTACAGACGGACTAAAAAGTACATTAATCACTACACATAATAAAATACCATCATTGCAGTTTTGCTCTAAGCATGATTCCACCCCCCCCCCCCCCCAGTGTGTATGCACCTGAGAAGAGAGCACCCTGCTTGTGTGGGATTACATTCTAAAGCAGGGCTGGGCAACACCGGCCCTCCAGATGTTAATGAACTACACATCCCAGGATGCTTTGCATTAGTTTTGCTATGTGGTCATGCTGAAACTGATGCAAGGCATGCTGGGATGTGTAGTTTATCAACATCTGGAGGGCCGGTGTTGCCCAGCCCTGTTCTAAAGGGTAAAGTGGTGTTTCTCAGACCGGGTACTCATGCATGTACTAGATCATCTTGCTGGAATTCAGGTGTGTTGATTGACTAACACAATAGACCTACAGATGGCAATAACTATTTCTGAGGATACCTTGAAAACATGCTCTGTAGGGTTCCATGAGGACAGAGTTTGAGAAACCTTTAGGCCAATGGTTCCCAAACTGTGTGCTGGGGTTTCTTTGGGACACTTGCAGGGGTCCCCTGGTTTGGTGGTCCAGGACCAATTGAAATTATTTATGGTCAATGTACCAGGCAAAACCAGTGGTTTTGGCTTCCAAGTCTAAAGCCCTGTACACACGCTTAGATTTTTGCCTGTTTTCGATTCGATTTTGCTTATAGAAGCAAAATCAAATCGAATCCTAATCGAAATCGAATGGTTTTTGTGTCACTTTTGATCTGCTTTCGATTCGATGCGCGCTCCCGTTTTCACCAAATCGAACACAAAAATCTTCTATGCAGCCAAGGAAATCTCAATTCGATCCAGTAAATAGAATGAGTACATTGTGCCTACATTGTGAAATCCTAATCGAATCGAATGCAAAAGTACAGATCTAATGCCAAATCTAATGGGAAGATCCAATGCCAGATCTAATAGAAAATCGAATCTAACATCAAATCTAAAGCAAATCTAAGCATGTATACAGGGCTTTAGGATGACATATAAATACAATTTACTTACCCCTTTGAGTGCCAAGTGAATTTGTCAAAATTGGTGTGAAAATTACCAAGCAAACATCATAATGACCTGTAATGTTTACCTTTTTATAGGAAATATAATCTTTTTCTACACAACATTTTTTATTGAATTCATATAATATGAGCGATGCTAGCATTTTAAGATATGTGAGCTGTTGAAACTCATATTTTGCGCATCTCTCACAGAGCTATTAGCACTCAAAGGGTTAATTCCATATTTTTTCCCCTAAATTTCTCAATAAGAAACTTTTGGCCTAGGCCCTGGATTCTGATACTCTAGGGCAGGCATTCCCAACCCCGGTCCTCAAGGCACACCAACAGTGCAGGTTTTGTAGATATCCAGGCTTGAGCACAGGTGACTTATCTGAGGGATTCTAATTAAACCATCTGTGCTGAAGCCTGGATATCACTAAAACCTGCACTGTTGGTGTTCCTTGAGGACCGTGGTTGGGAATGCCTGCCCTAGGGTGCCATGGTTCAAAAAAGTTTGGAAACCTCTGCTTTAGGCACTTCATTTTGCCCATGGCTTTTTTTCTTTTCTTTTTTTCATTCAATTTTGTTTATGAAGTTTTGGAGACTGGCATGTCAGGGACACATATTGGTGTTTTTAATTAGTTTTGTTTATCAACATTTGTTATTGTTTGCACTGATCTACATGTCTAAACATCACTGCAAGTTCACTTGGTCTAGTAATGTATTTGAGACGGATTATTTCACATGAGAATCTGCAATAAGTGTCTGTTATGAGCAGTGCTGGGTAGTGTTTTGCACTCCCATCCGCTATGGGAATAAGGCACTATAAGGGTTTGCAGCTCATCCATTTCAAGGCAGATGCTCCTGGCTGTTTATCATTACTCCTAAGACATGTCAACAAAATTTCTTTTCAAGTGTTTATTTAATTTTGTTTTTATTAATTTAGCTTGGAGCCGGCTCAGTCTTCCCATCATTTGCACTTCTGGTTGCAGTTTTCAGGCATTGTAGTTTTCCAATTCTCAAATGAGTTATCCGTTTGTCATGTATGGTTTTACTACATAAGTTATAAACAACAAATATTGGGCCAGATGTATCAAGCTTTAAAAAGTGATAAAGTGGAGAGTGATAAACAGCTACCATGTTACAGGCTGGGTTTTAAAAATGACTGTTGAGAGCTGGTTGTTTATCACTCTACACTTCATCACTTTTTAGAGTTTGGTATGTCTGGCTTGTTAATATTTTTAGTTATTATTGGAGACTTTTTTTTAACTAAAAACTAATGGGACCTTTGAAATTCTAAATGATGATTTGTCTATGATGAAAATCTTTGAATATACCTAACTATCTCTTACATATAGATAAAAGATCTAAGAGTGCATTATGTAAAGGTGTGTACGCAGTAGGTGATTATTTTGCATAATGAAATATTGTAACAATATTATTGTGCATGTGTACTATTTTATTAAAGATATGGGCTCCTCCCCCCTGACAAGGTCGTTTCAATACAAATTTTATTCTCCCTAGGACCGCACTGTTCCGTCCCCCCACCACTCCTCCCAATTCCCTCAATTCCCACCTCTCTCTATTCTGCTTCTTTCTTTCTCACTCAGGGGCAGATTTATTAAGCTCGGTGAAGTGATAAAGTGTCTGGTTTTTATCACTAACCAATCAGCTCCTATCTGTGAAGTTACAGGCTTGGTTTGAAAAATGATAGGTAGGAGCTGATTGGCCGGTGATAAAAACCAGACACTTTATCACTTCACCAAGCTTAATAATTCTACCCCTATCTCTTTCATCTTTACTCTGTTGAAATTTTGTGTGTGTATTACCTTTTTTCTTCGCTAGATAACTCTACTTTCTCTCTATTGTTAAATTGATTTTCTGAGCATATAGAGGTGCTCACACTTGCCATACTTTGCATACTATTCTATTGCAACCTCTGTATACACCTGTCAATTGTAAACACCAAAATTCTGTATCTGTATTTCTGAGTGATATTGTTCATATGTTATACACTAATATGATAAACTAATAAATACAGTTTAAAAAAAAAAGGGTACTTGTGTATTATCACGGCGCCCATCGCATCGCAGACCATAAGGCATGCGATGCGATATCGCACGATGTTCCCCAATGTCATACAATGTTAAAATTGTATGGCATTGTATATGGCATACAATGCCATACAATGCGATGCGATTATAAATTGTATAAGTACCCTTATGGGTGCTTACAATGTTAAATGCACCCCCACGCCACCCCCACTATTAATGTGAACCCGAAGCGTGGCGAGCGCAGCGGTACGCGTCCTCCGACCTTTTCATACCCCCACTATCCACGTCGGCGTAGAGTTGATTTTATATATTGTGGTGAGGCCCGCGAGGGGACGCGCATTACTTCACAGGTATATGCGTCCCCTCGCGGGGCTCGCTGCGCTCGCCACGCTTCGGGCTCGATGGCTCGCTGCGCTCGCCACACTATATAATGTCAACTCAACGCCGACGTGGATAGTGGGGGTATCAAAAGGTTGGAGGACGCGTACCGCCGTGCATCGGGTGTATGGCATGCGATGCGATCAAAAATCGTGCGACTAAATATCGGGGGCGCCATGATAATACACAAGTACCCAAAAAAGATATGGGCTCCTGCAGGTTGTTAGCGATAGTGTTCATTCTAGCAGCCTCCATCTTTGAAAACCCATGCAGTTCCTGTTCCCTGCCTGGGGTGTCGCTGTCTGCTGAGGTGTTTGTAGCACAGGTCTGGTTTGCATATCAGTGCTGATATACAGACCACACTGTGTTAGAAGCACTACAGCAGACAGCGACACCCCAGGCAGGGAAGAGGAACTGCATGGGTTTTCAAAGATGCCTGGTGCTAGAATGAACACTAAGCGGTGTCCTCCAATGAACACTAAGCGGTGTCTTCCATCGTCTGTACATGCATGCAACAGAGGATGCACCATGGCTCCTGTGCTCACCCTCCTCCACCCGTGTGTCATCGCTTGTGCCCGGCACTTGTAGGTGTGTATGCACTTGCTGATGCCAGGTCCCATTTCTCCCGATATTGCGCTGGTTACATTGTCTAATGTGTACCCAGTTTAATAAACAGGATGACACTATTTACCCTTCAGAGAATCATGTAGTTGAAAAAATTATTTGGTCTAGGATGGGAAGGAGTCCCTGCAGCAGGGCCCTCCTACCTCCAAGTCTGTCTGTTGTTACCCAGTTTGTTTTATCACTGTCTACTATTGTAAAGCGCAACGGAATCTGCTGCGCTATATAAGAAACTGTAAATAAATAAATAATATATGCCACGTGGAAGGAGCGTCTGCCTAGGGCGCCGTGCGCAAGGAGCGTCTGCCTAGCGTACTGCTTGGAATGAGTTTTTGCATATGCTATGATGTGTATTTCTCTTTGACTGATGACAAATCCATCATTGTGGTAGAGCACGTGCCTGCCATTATGGAAAATATGCCCACTATAGCTGGTCTGATTTCCCTCCTCACTATCCCCCGATCTTTTTCTCTAGTATTTAGTTAGGGTGAGGGTAGCATCAGGATCGGATTAAGGGGAGAGGTGCTCAGGGGATCAGTACCCCTGGGCCCCCCTCTATCTAGGGCAGCATGTATTTTTTTTTTTTTTAAGCTAAAGGCTTTGCGCATAGGAGTGGGGTACTGCTGCAGCTTCACCTATCTGCCAATGTTACAATGATTAATGGTGCTGAGCATTGTGAACCAAGGCACACGGACTGCACAAGGTTGCAGTGCATTACTGGGGGTTGACCCATGAGACTTTGCACAAGAGGTCACAGGCTGAGAAGCTTGTGCTGAGCTTTGATTGATGGAGCTCATCACATGCTTATCAGGCTCATGGAAGACCGCAGCAGCAGCCTCGTCATGTGAAGAGTTTTTAAGCAGAGGCAGCACTGAGCCTGTGAGGTCTCGTACAGAGGGACAAACACAGGCTTTTAATGTGATATATATATACCCATTGACCAAGTTTATGCTGCCTTTACTCTATGTTTAGACAGTGTAATATTCTCTAATGCAGTTTACGGGCGGTAATGACAAATGGGAAGGGGCTATCTAAAGTGTCCCGGACCCCCAAAGTCTTATCCCCCCCCCCCCGGTAGCATGGCTGTATATTAGAACAGTTAAAAGCCTGTTAAAATGTTGCTTAGGTATTGTTTTATTTTTCCATTAAGTGATATTTGACTATTATACATAACAAACTTTTCATTTTTTAATAAGTATATTGTATTGTAAGTAGCAGTGGGGGGAAGTGAGATGCATGTTTTTTTAATGGCATGCAAATAAAGTACTTTCTGTAACCTAAAATTGTGTGAAGTGTTTAGCAGATGAGAGATCGGAAGGAAAGATCAAAGTGAACCTGCTGTTCTGAGAGCACAGTGTGTGGTTTCATCTGTTTTGTTGAGAACTTGTCAAGCAGTGATCCACATTGTACAAAGAGGTTTTTTTTTGTCTTCTATACTTTATATGTACATGAATGTTCTTTATTGCTTTGAAAGCATTTTTGAATCTGTTGTGGCTTGTTCAGTGGTTGCTTCGGGATTAGACAGAAGTAAGGGAAGTAACTTATGGTTAGTACAAGACTCACATGAAAACTTGTGCAGTTTACTCTAAACAGGCTTTCTCAAATCTAACTTCTGTTTATTCTGTTATTGTCCAAACGATGAGCCTGATTTAGAGGTGGATGCTTAAGCAGTAGCGGCATGCCGTTTTATTTGCAATACCGAACTGTGCCCCATAGTGGTAACTATCTTGGCACATGCTCAGTGCATCTCTGACTCATGCGTGTTGGTAAAACATCTTGCGACCACCGCTGAATCAGACACCTTTATCTTTAATAAGGAAATGAGGATGATGATGATTTAGCACCAAAGAACTAAGTCAAAAAGTGAACTACAAAGGGATTTACATTTATTTCTGTAATCTGTGGTTACGCTGATTGCCATATTAAGGTGTTTAGAGGAGATCAGAACTATGTTTGTGTGTGTATGTATGTGAGAAAAAAAAAAAAAATATATATATATATATATATATATATATATATATATATACACAGTGTATGTATATGTATATATATATATACTCATAAGCACAGTTAAGAAAGCCATATCTCGTAGACTATAAACACAAATTCACACAATCCTTTTTCTGCAAAGCCTCTGGTGGCTGCTTGCTGCTAAAAAATCTGCCTTTTATGCAAATGCAGTAATGCAATTTATCTGTAACTCTTTATTTTAGGTTTTTTTTTTTTTATACAAGAAGGTAATGTATATCCCACAACACCGCCTACTAGAGCATGCTCTTTTTCCTGCGCACTCAGTGGCTGCAGGGAAACATTACTTGCATAGTAGCTTATGCATCCATGATTGAGGCAGATCAGTGGACTCAAAAATTTCTGTATGCCAGAACTCTGTATGAATCAGGCATTGCTGTCGCAAGTATGTTGCTACTGTTCATTCTAGCACCCTGCACCTTTCAAAAGTTCCTCTTTTCAGCAGCAACTTACACTGTGTGCCTCACTCAGATGGCTGCATGGATGGTTTCTTTATTGGCAGGTTGCACCACGTATTGATATGTAAATGTGTGGCTGGCATTCTTGGCCTTGGTCCTCAGGGTGCACTAGCAATGGGCCACAGTGCAGGGTTGTTAGGGGTCAAGGGTGCAGGTGGAGGAGGGAGAGGACTACTTTGCCCATTCTCTCTACCTGCTGCCTTATGTCCTGAGAATCCCTGCTATGCTCACTTCTTGCCTTCAGGTCTCCTTACCTGCACCTCATGTCACCTGTCTGTCTCCCCCCTCCCTCTAGACTAGTGGTCAGGAAACTCGGTCCTCATTACCCCACACAGTGCATGTTTTGCTGGAAACCCAGCAGGTGCACAGGTGTACTAATTACTCAGACACATATTATAATACTGTTCATTCTAGCACCCGCTATCTGTGAAAACCCATGCAGTTCCTCTTCCGTGTCTGGAGTGTCGCTGTCTGCTGTAGTGCTTTTAGCACAGTGTGGTCTGTATATCAGCACTGATATGCAAACTAGACCTGTGCTAGAAACACCACAGCAGACAGCGACACCCCAGGCAGGGAACAGGAACTACATGTGTTTTCAAAGATGGCGGGTGCTAGAATGAACACTATTATAAGGTCCGCAGCTGGAGTTAATTATTTCACTTGTGATTCTGTGAGGAGACCTGCAAAACATGCGCTGCGTGGGGTTAATGAGGACCGAGTTCCCTGACCACTGCTCTAGACTCCTTGGAGCAGGGCCCTCTTCCCTCCTGTTCTCACAGCACTCTTCTTGCATTTCAATTACAGCTCTCTTACTCACCTACCATCTATACCTGCTTCTCTTCTCACTCAGGTAGAGATTTATTAAGCTCAGTGAAGTGATAAACCGTCTGGTTTTTATCACCGGCCAATCAGCTCCTACCTGTGAAGTTACAGGCTTGGTTTGAAAAATTACAGGTAGGAGCTGATTGCCCGGTGATAAAAACTAGACCGTTTATCACTTCACCGAGCTTAATAAATTTACACCTCACTTCCCTATATCTCAGCTGTATTGTGTACTAAGAATGTTACTGTTAATTGTGCTCTGTTTTTGTTCTTCTGTTGCTGTTATGTCTTGTTATGTCTTGTTCTGTGTATCCTGTACGGTTCTACTGGCTGTCTAGGATCTGTGCTGCTGGTGAAATATGTACCCCGTTTCACCCCTGTAGTGCCCTATATCTGTACCATTTTTTATGGTGCAGCTGATTGGCTGCCTGGGTGCTGTACAGCTCAGTAAATATGTCCCCCATGTCCGTGTCGCTCAATAGAGTACATCTAGTATATATTTGTAGGTGTACTATATCTGTACTGTTTTACTTGTCTACCTATCTGGCTGGTGCAATCATCAAGTGGCGCAGCTGAATGGCTGCCTGTGTGTTGCACAGCTCAGTAAATATATGTTCCCCATGTCTGTGTCCCTCATTAGAATGCGTCTAGTGCAGTGGTTCCCAACCTGGGGTACTAGTACTCCTGAGGGTACTCTGCAGACCAGTTGGGGGTACTTGAAAATTATATTGGTAATGGCGGAAGAAGAAAGTGTCTCCCAATGGCAAAATAAGTCTACCATTGACATGGAGACGAACCACATTGTGTCATTTCCGGTTCCATCTGCAGCGTCATTGTTGTCTCCTTGTGCTTTTGCCCATCCAACAATCCACTGAGAGCTACCTGCAAACATCTGCCCCACACTGACATGGGTGGAAGAAGCATTCATTTTACAGGTGTTAGCGGGAACTCTGGAGACAATACACAGCCAGCGGCCAGACAAAGACAGACCTGATTCCTGACCATATACTAGTCCACGGCTACTCCTTAATATTAGGACACGCATACTGCTCAATTCCACTCATAAGTACTGTGGATATTTTATATTGAGAGGAGGGGTACTTATAAATGAAAAGCCTAATCAAGGGGTACGGGAGAGAACAAAGGTTGGGAACCACTGGTCTAGTGCATATCTGTACGTGTGATGTATATCTATACTGCCATTGTTGCTCGTTCTGATGACCCTTTGTATTACAGAATGTGCATTATTTTTAATGTCTGTAAAGTGCCTTGAGTCCTGTTGGAGAAAGTGCGCTATATAAATAAAACTTAATTTTCTGCCTGGGTGTCACTGTCTGCTGGGGTGCTTCTAGCACAGTCTGGTCTTTTCCCAATACAGACCATACTGTGCTAGAAGCACCAGAACAGACAAAGACATCCCAGGCAGGAGAGAAGAACTTCATGGTTTTTTGAAAGGTGCAGGGCACTAGAATGAACATTATGTTGCAGGGGATGAAGTAAAAAAAAAAATATATATATATATATATATGTGTGTGTGTGTGTGTATTCATTCATTCATTCATACAATAAACAAACAAACCATGTGTTTGGTATGCACAGGGAAAATAATGTGCTGCCCCCAGGTTTGCTCCAAGTGATATTTGTGCTTTAAATGGGACAACAGGACAATATTGGGCGGTATTCAATGAGCCTGATTCGCCATGTTTTTATGGCGAATTTGTGCTGTTTGGCGAATTTTTGACTAAAACGGTGAATCACCCTATTCAATGACCACATGGCGAATACATTTGAAGGTTTTTTTCGCCATGATTCACCGAGTAGCAATCGCTATCTTTTTATGGAGAAGTGGAATTTGAACTTATAAAATAAAGTGTTTTGTTTTTTACATTTGGTGTCAAAAAATCAGGAATTTTATTCTGAGGAGGGGCATGCTACTTTTATTCATGTGCTGTAAGCACATGAATATATATTTAATTGTTAAACAAATTTTTTTTTTTTTACACAGCAGCCAGCAGGGGGCGCCGGAGCCGAGCCGCTCATTACATATTCATATATTCACTGCACCCGATCATTACGATCGGGTATAGTGAATATAGGTCCCCTGCTGGCACCCCCGGGGGGCAGCCTGTGCTGCCTGGCACCCGGGGAGCCCACCTAACCCCCACAAACGTTCTGGGCTATGCAGAGAGACTTCCATCTCTCTGCCTGCCACCGTCCTCAGGCTCCCTGCGGCATACGCCGCAGGAGCTCATATTCGCCAGTCAGGGGCAGCGAGCACCTGACACGTTGAATACCGGAGCCCGCCGGCTCCGGAACGTGGCGAATGTGCAGCGAATCCTAAAAAGGATTCGCTGCACCTCGCAGGTATTCTCATTGAATACCGCCCATTGTGGTTACATTTGAAAATTGCTACAAGCTGCTTCCCCCCTGCTATGTTCTATCCTGAAATAGGAGATCAGGAAACTCTCTCAGCACTGGTTGACATGAGTACTTTTTGGGGAACCTTTAAAATGGTGCTGTGCAATTAACTTTTTGGTATATTATTATAATTGCATATATGACAAAAGCTTACAATGAATTTTTAAAGGTCCATACACACTGGGCGATTATGCCTATCATGTATGGACAGCGATGACCGCTGTCATCGCTGGGGGAAAGCCGCTCAGTGTATACACGCAGACACTTTCCCCCTGCCTGGCACCATCAGCAGAGGGAGGACGGCTTTGCATAGCGCGGCACTATGCAAAGCTGTCCTCAAAACCGCTCATCTGCTGGTAATACAAGCAGATATGCAGCTTTCCCGATGATGATGTGGGAGTGGGCAGCAGCGCTCACTGCTTATCTCCGGGCCATGCACACTGGGCGGCTTTGAGCTGAAAGCCCCTGAAACTTGGTGTTTTGAGCGGCTTTCAGCTCAATGTCCCAGTGTGTATGGGCCTTAAGAAAAACACTGGCACCTATGACCCAAAGCTGACTCACATGATGACAACATACAGGGAGGCAGCAAGAGCTGTTCCGATGTGAAAATGCATTGACTATACGGCATTTTCCTAGAGGCTCAGATGGGGTGGGGACTTGTGGAACAATCCCATTCAGCACATGCATTTGGAGACACTGTAAGTTTTTGTTTTCAACACAAACCGTGTGCAGAAAAAAAGATTTAAGTAGCTCCCATTATGATTAATTAGTATGATTATGGCGATGACTTAATAGACATGCGATGATAAAACATAAATAGCCACAGATGTACTACAGCATTTAGCCTGATACAGAGCAGTGCACAAACCTGATGCTTTGTGTTCTACTCTACGATGGCGGGTGTACTGCACATGTGTTGCGCAGGACCGGTGGTCGCTTGCTGTGCTTTCAAGTAGCAGCATGATTGGGGGCAGTGATGGGGACGCTACATGGTTATGCAGTGACCCTCAGAAAAAAAAAAGCTCAGTGATTCTGGATCATGATTACCCTTCTGTAAACAAGATAACTCCATTATTTTTCTTTATTCATTTCATTAGTTTGCTTTTAGGTAATGTAAGGTGTTTTTTTTTTTTTTAAATGCATTTATTTATTGGACTTTAAAAAGGTTGCATCTCCCCGGATATGGTGAGATAACATCCACTTCCTATTCCAGACATCTTCTTCAAGTAAAGGCTACAAATTTAGTTTCTTTTTTTGTTGATAAAGTGTTTAGATGGAAATGTATCCTTCTGTGGCATGATGCCATACCCACAGAATGTGTAAATCTATCCGTGCTCCGAGCTGTGGAAGTAACAGAGAGTACGTGCATGTTCATCCTTTTGCCCTGAGCTAAATAATGTTTTTCTCATGACTTCATTATCTTCTACCCTTATATGTCATATTGGATGAAAACTGAAGCTTTAGGAGACGGACATGACTTGCAGAGCATAAAGGGGAGTACACCAACAGTACTACAAGTGTAGCTTACTCAGAACCATAACAAAAACCCTACGTGAAAGAGTAGAAAGGCATTTTTTTCAAACTTGCAGCATATTTGGAAACTAGGGTTAGGGAACCAAAACAGTAGCTTTGCATAAAAACAATCTTATTTAGATATAATCAGTCATTTATATGAATAAGGGTGGCAAAATTACCACTATGGGCCTATTTTTGTTGTCACCCAACAATTTCACTTACTTCCTTAGGCAAGATCCCGTAGGCAAGGTATTCCTTTAACCTATCTGAAAGGCCGTTCCAGAAGGCAGATTTTAAAGCATTGACTGCTGTGTACACCAGATATATCTTTTGAATTGCATTGTTCAGACATATCAAGTTTACCCTCCAGCACAAATAAATCTTTCAGTTATTTAAGCATGTGTGGCTGTGTAAGTGCAACCTACCGACTGCTCGTACACAGGGTGTACACACTGATTCGACCCACTGGGTGGGAAAATTGAAATGTTGGGATAGACTCCAATTGGTTAATGTAAGTGTGTATGCTTACCAAATCGGCAGTAAAGTTGGTGTGTCTGTCAGTTGCGTCAAGCAGTGTTTACTGTGATTTAATGCTTTTCGCATTGTGGTTTTGGTGCACCTGCCACTTAAGACCAACCTTAAGTTCCTACTTTATGGAGGAATCTGTGGTAAATGCAATCTCAAGTCCTGGTTGCACAAAACATTTGAATTCTCTTCTGATCGTTTTAGACAACTCAATGGTCCCCCTAAGTGTGAGTGCACTAACTTGAGAGCTGGTCCTAGTCTACTGTAGCTAAAAAGGCTAGCATTGATAATGCTCACATTGCTATACTCAAGTCACTGCGGAATGCTCATCCCATGTCACATGGTGGGAACACTTGTACTCTGAAGATGCTGCATGGAATGACTTCACAATGTTCCCTTGTCATTTCCGTGTCTATATTGTGCGATTTAAGCTTTGGGAATGCTGGTGCTTTTCTATCTCTGTTCAAATCTGACGGTCATACAAGCATCTGACCATTGGAAAGATTTAAATGACCAGTCATTCGGTACAAGGCTGGACTCATAAGTAAAAAAAAATCATGAATTGTGTGGTCACTTTTTGTGTATTACTTCTACTACTGTACTAGAAAATGTACGTCAAATGGCATCTTAAGTACAGTGGAGAGCTCTGTGGGTGCTGGTGTGCATTGCAGATACTACACACATCTATGCATGACATAGAGAAATGGGTCATTTTAACACCACAATTTATTTTTTAAAGTCGACTCTTGTAAAGAAGCAATTTGTTAGAATTAGTTTGCAATGATAACGGTAATAGTAATAGCAGCAATAGAGTGAGATTTACTTATGGGGAAAAAAAACCTTACAAATGACCTACTAATTAAAGCATGGACATGAAAACTATAGCGGAAAGCAGTCATTGAGAACTAATGCATAGTAAAGCTAAAACAACATGAGGTTAAGCAATTAAAGCAGATTGTAAACATTAACAAGTAGCGATTTGTATACAGTGGTATGTTTTTATTATGTGTACTTTACATATTACATAAGGTTGGCCTACTGTATGAAATGACAAGGTGGTATGATTCTGTGTGTGAATAGCAACAACAATCCAGTAGACCGGGATGCAGTACACATTTCACATAGATGCCACCAAAATGGGGAAGTTTAATGTACATATGGCTGTCAAAAAATGTAAGGTTCATACAGTTTTCACATTGCCAAAACGTTTAAAAAACGGTATTTTGAAACTGTATTTAAAACGGGTCTGAGCCTTCACATTGCAGTAGATTACCATTTTAAATACCATTCACGTCAGTCAACCCGTTTAATCCCCTGAACACGTTTCAAGGCAGCCAGCCTATCACAGCTCTGTAATCTGTTGATTTTACTAAATATCATTTCAGAGCCATTCTCACTGCATAAAAAACGGCTCTGAAACGTGTAGGACTCTGCTATTTAAACGTTTTGAAATACCGGTTATCTTTAACCGGGAAATGAACTCTGGTGCTTTCCCACTGCAGCCTTAAATGTTTTAAAATGGAAAAAAAAAAGTCAATATACCATTTAACAAGTGCAGTGTGAAAGGGGTTTCAATTCAGCTCTCAACTGTTACACACACTGAATTTAGGTGCTGAATGGTCTTGGTCCTTGTATCACCTTATCTTCCAAAGCATTTACACAAGGCATTTTGGGACCTGCGTGTTCACGCAGGGGAGTGATGGTGAACGACTGCGCATAAACTGTTATGCGCATGTGCAGTGGATTGGTGCCAGCGGGCACGGCAAACTGCTTGTTCACTGTCTGGTTCACACCTTGGAGTGGGGGGGAGTGGGGCGGCAGCGACAGGCTGCGTCCAGGGAAGCGCCCAGCGTTTCTTAGGTGTTCTGATGAAAACGCTGGGCATTCCCATGATGATTTCCCAATGGTGTGTGGGGCGAGCAGCTTCCCGCACAGGGTGCTTGCAGATGTAAGACTCCATAGAGGTGTTTTACATCTGCGAGCATTGTATTTATTAACAGTTTCCTATATAGCGCAGCATATTCCGTTGCGCTTTACAAAGGAAACCGTGATACAACAAACAGGATATTTACAGACAGTCAAAAGGTAGGAGGGCCCTGCTCGCAGGGCTTACAATCACTGTAGAAATCCTAGACCATCAAATGATTTCCTCCCCGCACGCAAGCTGCAAATGGATGTTTATGCAAAATATCCATTCACATGCGTGCAAGGAGATTCAGCAGGGGGGGGGGGGGGGAGGTGTCTTTCGTGCGGGCGGCGTTAAAATGACACGCAAAGCTGCCAATTTCACAGCTTTGCGTGTCAATCCAGAATAAGGCCCATTGTGTGTGTGTGTGTGTGTGTGTGTGCTTCATACACTGACTATTCAGTTTCACTTTAGTCAAATGTAGAACTCAAGGGAATTTTAAAATTAAACTTTGGCAGTGCAGCAATCTTTGTTTGCTATAATTAGGGATCCACTTGTTCTTTTGAGGCAAATTAAGGTGGTTGTCTCAGTTACCAGGATTTGTGCAGTGATGGCAAAACATACAGAATTTCAGAAGTGTGAGTAACATCATTATTATTTCTTATTACATAGGTTATGGATCTAATCATTTATAAAAGAGTAAATGTCTATGTTTATAAAACCCAGTCTGTAAAATTTGAGTTAAGCAACGCCATCGACCACTCTCATAGTGCATGTACTGTCTTTCTTATGCTGGCCATACACGCTGCGATACGGGTGTGCATTCGGTGCTTAACTAGCATGCATCTCATCGCATTGCATTGTGATGAAAACGAAGTAAAAAAAGTGCAAGCACATACTTTTTGTACTGTGCGATGAGGTGCCGCGGGAGCGCGCACCTCAAAGCACATAACGCACAGCCCGCATCGCAGCGTGTATGGGCTGCTTTAGTAAGATTATCTAGCAAGCATAGGAAAAAGTGTTTAGTGCAGATCGCTCAGCACGTATCGCTGGTGCATAGCAAGTGTGTCAGCGATGTGTGCAGAGCCAACTGTATAGACCAACAATCCGAAAAGAAAAATTAGGCAACTCTAATAATTGGTGACATGCGGTAACAGGTATGGTGGAAGATTTGGAAGATAACTTAACTTGTCTTTAAGAGAGGTGGCCTATAAACAGAAGAGCTAGTAGCATAGGGGTCAATCTTGTGTAATCCAACTGATAGAAGAAGGAAACATTTGAATTAAAGGTGTTAATAGATAGGATGGTAACCAGTGCAAGATGGTGCTCTATAAATCTAAGGAATGCGGCATTGCATGAGTAGTGATTGCTTAAGGGTAGAAAATCACAGCAATGAATTGTCCAAGCATTACAAGAGCAATAGTGGGAGGTATCCAATTGGACACAAAGATATTCTCACGGTTAGTGACATTGTTTTTGTTTTCTTTTAGGGGCTATCTTAGATCATCTGAAAAAACAAAACACTATTTCTCCCGAATACAAGCAGGTTCAGTGGAACATATGTGTTTCTGGCCAACCCAAGAACAAGGCTGCTTTCAGTGAATTGGTTTCGCTTGCTTAAGGCAGGTAAAACAAAATCCTAGATAAACTGCGACCTGTGACGGCTTATCAGGGCTAATTGGATAGCCTTGGGTGTAGAAGTTGCCACAGTCAGTGATTATGGGTAACTACTGCCTTTAAAGATGGTCAAAGATTTGATCACTGCTTTATAAAAAGTCAAGTATTTGGAGTGAATGCATTAAGCACAAGGTAATATTTTGCCTAATGGGCAAATTTAATCTAGCTATTTTGGCTAGATGCACTGGGGATTTTACTACAGGTCGAGTATCCCGTATCCGAATATCCGTTATCCGAATTATTCCGAAATACGGACATTCCAGAAAGTGAAAAAAAAAAATTTTTTGCTAAAAACTCACTGGGGACATATGTAACAGCATCACTGGGGACATGATATGTAACTGCCACTATATATGTGCAAGACAATGATTGCTTGGCATTCAAATTCAGTGCTGAGATAGTACACACATTTTGTTTCACGTTTTGAAACCTTGTTTTTTGAACAATTAAAATATGTTTGTGTGTATTTTATGTGGTAATAAAATATATTTGTGTGTATATTATGTGTTTATACAGCATAAATGCAAGATACTTCAAAATACATCATTGAAATATTAAAATATTCCGAAATACGGAATAATCCGTTATCCAAAATTCTCCTGGTCCCGAGCATTTTGGATACGGGATACTCAACCTGTATCTAATGATCTGTTATCTAGTCAAAATTGCCTTGCCTGCACAGTCTGTCTATGCTGGCCAATGCTGACTTAGCGGAGGCTGTACATCGGTATTTTAAGAAGCGGAAACACTGTGAGATTTTGACTGAGAGGTGGCTAGTCCTTTTTTAGCTTGGTTTTGTTGTAGAAAATATATCCTGTAAACGTTTTTCTTCAGTGCTGTTGTAAAGTAAACAATAGCAAACAGAGGCAGCCCTGCTCTCATGAGAGCTTACT
Organism: Crinia signifera; assembly: GCF_055691185.1. Taxonomy (NCBI): domain Eukaryota; kingdom Metazoa; phylum Chordata; class Amphibia; order Anura; family Myobatrachidae; genus Crinia; species Crinia signifera. The sequence continues at coordinate 186,536,320 of NC_139217.1, forward strand.
ATTAATAAAAAAGGCAAAAATAAACAAAAGTAAAATCATATAATGTGTCATATGGAGGACAGTTTACCCGCTTAGGATGTGGTATAATAGAGCTACAATGTCTAGGTCAACAAGCAGTAGGTCGACTCACATTAAGCTGACAAGACAATAGCCATATCTTGTAATTCCATGTTATCTGACCACCATCAGTACAAGAGTCTACCCTTGTAGACCTACAACTTGCATCGCTTTGGACAAGGGTACTACTCTCAAAAGATGTCCATGTGGATTAGAAATGAAGCAAATGTTGGGAAAACAAATTAAATGCACAAACGTGTTAATCGTTGTCATGACAACCTTTTGTACGTGTTGACCATATGAACTGTCAAGCTATTACCTTGACGGCCCAGTATTATACCATCTGGATACAACCTATTTATGTATGGTATACTAAATGATATGTAGCCAGCACAACATTGCTATGTCTCTTGTCGATGGGGGGGGGGGGCATTTGGTAGCATGGCGTCACTAGCGAGGTTTTTCGATTAAGCTGCACGTAGGGCCAACGTTCACAAACGCAGGAGTGCGCATTCAGTACCTACACAGTGGATCATTTAATTCATTTTTCAGAATTGGGTAAATCGTTCAAAATATTGTTTGGTGTGTACCCAGCTAAACACCAGGTAAACACTAGCCAATGTGTATACCTGGTGATATTGTCTGAGACGGAATGCCGGTATTGGCAAGTACATACGTGTGGAGGGACTGATGGCGGGAATGGGGTGTCATGCAGAAGCTGCAGCATGGCCCTCATTAATGAGGTCCTCCCTCGTCTAGATGAGAAGATAGCCCTCATGAGGACCCTTCTCGTCTAGTATATATAGGGCTTAACAGTTTTATAGCTCTATTATTGGGGCAGATGTATTAAGCCTTAACAAGAGATAAATGCAATGGTGATAAAGAGAGATAAATGTCCAGTCAATCAGACTGACTTTTTTCAAACACAGCCTGTGACATGGCAGTTAGCAGATGATTGGCTGGACATTTATCTATCGATCACCCTTGCATTTATCTTTTGTTAATGCTTAATACATCTGCCCATTATTCTTAAGGAGCCCATACACGGTCCGTTGTGTAGGGCTCCGTTCTGTACTATGCGATGCGCGCTCCCGCGCATCACATAGTACGGTACTAAACTTTTTGTACTAGGTACACATCGGAACGGATCGCAGTGCATGCACACTGAATGCACTTGGGATGCGATCCAAAAAAAACGGACCATTTATGGGGGGCATCAGGGCAGTATTCAATTAACATAATTGCGGCGTGCAGCAAATCCTGCGGCTGATGGCGGCAGGCAGGGAGATGGAAGTCTCCATGTATGTGGAGGGGAGGAGGGCTCCCCGGGACCCAGGCAGCACAAGCTGCCCCCCCGGGAGAGCCAGCAGGGGACCGGGTATTCACTGCTACTGATCATGCATATGTAATGATCGGGAGCAGTGAATAACTGAATATCAAATGAGCGTCTCTCGGCTCCCGGCCCCGGCCCCCTGATGGCTGTTATGTGTAAAAAAAAAATGTTTTAATTAAATATATATTCATGTGCTATAAAAATAGCATGCCCCTTCACATAATAAAATTCCTCATTTTTTATACACCAAATGTAAAAAAAAAATTATTTTAAAAGTTCACATTCCACTTGACCATGAAAAGATGGCGATTTGCTACACAGTGACACACGGCGAAAATCACTTAGAAAGACAGCGAAAAGTGCCTGTTGAATAGGGTGATTCACTTTCTGACACAAAAATCACCTTCCAACGCGTAAACAGCGCAAATTCGCAGTGAAACATGGCGAATTGGCCACATTGAATACTGCCCTTAGTGTACGCTGATATTAAACTCAAACTTGTAGATAACCAATTGGTTTTAATTTACAATACAGTATCCTGTGCCTGCTCTGCCAGTAGTGTGTTCTATTAAGCTTATATTTGTAGTTATTTCAGGCAGCATTAGCCTTCATTTTCAGTTTATATAAATGGATGCTCATCTACTGAAAGTTACACATATACTTTTCAAATGCATTACCTAGTGGCCAACTGCATCCTTTATTGAACTTCGTCATATTTTGTGTCACATTGAAAGCAATGATGGGAAAAAAGAGCCTTTATTCTTCTAGCTTCTCAAATGTCAGGTATATAATGGCTGCTTACATAAAACATTACTGGGTAACGTTCCTGTAAAATGTGTGGGCTAACTGTAAAGCAGTATAGCCTAGGTACTAGTATTTAATGAGAATCGGCTCACGACAACACCCACAGACATCCCTGGCAGAAACCATACAAATGGCTTTCCTTTTGCTGAGCCAATAATAAGAGCACTTGGTAATTACATGTGGAAATTACTTTCTTTTTTTTTCTGTATAAGCTGTCATGTTATGTCATTCATCATGCACATACAGTAATCTGTGTAACGCTTGTCTTTCTTATACTGATAAAATGAGGTTGTACAGAATGGACTATAGTTTTTCATACTTTTTTTTTTTTTGACTTATGGATTTTTAACACTTGTGGTGGGGGCTGTGGCTATGTAAAACAATAGAGGAAGATTGGTAGTAAGTTACAGCTCACACAGTAATCTTGGTAATTGTAACTTTCCTCGCTTCTGTGTACAGGCTGCTTCCAACATAAGAAAGCTGTAATTGTAAGATTACATGGCTGGAGATAAATCATACCTAATGAAGGATCTGGGCAAAATGAGGGGAAGGGGACACCGTTTTGGATGACTTCATCAGAACACTTTCTTAATTGATAACTACATTTTTAAATACATTTTTGCTTCCGTTTGTGGAATGGCTAGTCCTTTTTTTCGGAATAAATTGTTCTGGATTATGTAGTGTATTAATTGGCTTTATTCCTGTGACCTTAGAAACCTGCTTTTATTACAGAAGACCGAAATTCCCCTTTACCACTGACATCGTTCTTGACTCACAGTCATGCCCTGACTGGTCATAAGTTCAGGAGTATTAATTCCAGAGTGATTTACGGCAGTCTCTTCTAACAGACCAGGCCTTGTCCCAGATACGAGTTATGATTTTATTACGAGAGTGGGGCTAATTCTTGTTGGATCTCATAAGCGATCCAACCCCCCAACATGCCCAATGTTTTTGTTCTGCATGTGCCCAGGATGGTTTCTGCGATGACTGTGCAAAACCGCAAACTCTTTTGCCTAATATAGAGGCAGAGCCGCTCACGGGGAGGGCCGGGAGCTGCCTGCAGTTTTTGGAAATGGGGGCATGTCACCCCGCTTTCCATGAGTGACCTTGCAAGCTGGGCTATGTCAGGCAGCTTGACTAGTTAGACTTACTCAAGCTGCAGTCGTTGAGGGACATCACTATCAATCGCCGCTATGATCCTCTAAACTACATTTGCATCACAGTTTGATGCAGGAGGAGGTGCATACCACCACCTGCACGCATTTGCATTGCTCAAGGATCGCATATGATAAGCTGCTCTACGCAGCTTATCATATGCTATCCAAGTTGGATCTGGACCTGTATCCTATAAGGAAGGGCTGCATATATCATTTAAATTATGGAGAAGCTGCTATGAAGTTCAAGCAATAAATACATTGTTTAAGGAATGATAGTAAATGCTAATGACTTAAAATTATTTCTGTAATTGTAAATAATTTTATTTATATTGTAGCTACTTCCCATCTCAACAATGTGATCACCATTAGCCCCGGATGAAAGCCGCACACAAAATTTAGTGACTGTAAGTCTCGCCACACTGCAAAGTAATTTTTGCAGTCCCTTTTATATCTGCATTATTCTACTATGAAGGCTTATCACATACAATTATTTTACCACAGTATCTGGATTATTGTCGGGTTGGTGACAACAAAGGTCTATATGGGCCAAGGTCGAAGTGCGGTAAGGAAGCACTATGCCTTATAACCCGGGTCCTCCAACCTGGCAATTTGACCCAGGTTTAATGTGAAAGCATTGAACCTGGGATCGTGATTCTGGGTTCAACCTGGGTTTGCGATGTGACAGGGGTAATACAATTTTATGAACAGTGGCTCCAGAGAGTTTTGTGGAGAATGGCGATTTTTAAATAGCCACTATAAATCTACAAATACGTTGATTCATTAGTATACATTTCTTGCAACAATTACAAATATATGCTGTAAAAAAGTCTGTTCTTCAGATGCCAAGTCTAAAGGCCCATACACATTGTCGACTTTTGAGTTCACTAGTCTGAGCAGCTTTCAGATCAAAAGCCGCCCAGTGTGTACGGGGCAGCGATAAGTGGTGATTGCTGAGGAGCACTCCCGCATCATCGCTGGCCCGGCCACTCATCTGATAGTATTACCAGCAGCTGAGTGGCGAAGTGGATGGATTTCTGTAGTGTCCTGCTATGGAAAGTTGTCCACCCCCAAGAAAATCATTAAAAGTGGTAAAAAGCTCAGTGTGAATGCACTGAGCGTTTTTCAGCCCAGAGATTTTACCCATCATCGTTATCTATACACTCTGGGCAAAAACGCCCATGTGTGGACCTTTTTCTTAAATGTCCTTTACGTGACTTAATAGCAAGATTCTACGTGCGTAAATGAATGGAAGTCATCTAAAAAAGCTTCTGTATGATCAGATATTTTTTTAAAGGCGTGTCTTATATTTTTTTTTTTCTGCTGGCCATTAGGGCTAATAGATCCTGTGGAACCTGCACCTTCAGTAGCATGCATTTATAAAAAGACTAGCTACCAGTCTGTCAAAATGGCTGAACAACATAACCATAATGTCAGTGCTGTAGACTCTGCCTGCCCAATGGAGTAACACTTGAATTGGTCCTTCAGGTGTCAACTAGTGCCCTCTGAAACGCACACATCTTGAATCCCCGTATAGAGGTTAGGAGCAGCATTAGCCTTTTATTATATAGGATCAGAAATTGTGTCAAATATTTAATATTTTCATTAATTGTATTACATTACAGATGACTAACAGCAGAGGGAAAAACTACAACAATTCCTCTGTTTTGCAGCTATTTATCAGACTGACAGCATTGTCCTTCAGTATTCATGACAAAAATATATCCCTCCTCCTCCTCCTAATTATAACTTTGCCTCAAATATAATCATTCTGCACAATAATGTGAATCTATTGGCTGCAATACCGTAGATTGTGATCGGTTAGGTACACTGGATTTTAGCCTAAGAAATCCAGCACTTTCATTTTCCCTGCGCACAGCAGCAGTGTGTGCTGCCAGCGGCATTCACAGAGCGTGTCCATGCTCATGTGACAGGAACTTGGCTCTCGTTTTGCCTACGTTATGAGCAGCACAGGGTGAAGAAGCAAGGAATATCCTGGCTTAAAAAAACACAGGTGTCCAACCCTTTGGAGTGAAAAAATAATGATGTATCTCTTATTAATTAATTAACTGCAATTTTATTACAGGTGTATGATATAATATAAGGCAGCATGACGTTTTACAAAAATGTATATGCTCTTAAGGAAATAATTTGTTTACTCATAGATTTAATTCATAAAATGGGTTTGTGATTGGTGACTAGTGCAAGTAATGTACAGTACTGTTGCTAGAACTCACAGGATCGTCCACAAGCAGTGACTACCTACAATAAGAAAACCGTTCTGTCTTTGGGAATCACATTTCATATTAGTGGATCATTTTACTTACATTATTTCATAGTAATTGCAAAGTCTGTGCTGGAAATACATGTTATTGCTAGAGCTATTGCAGAAAAATTGTTTTAAAGAAGCTCTCAATAAATATCTTTGAGTGATATTTTGTGGGGCCAGATGCACGTAGCTTCAAAAGTGATAAAATGGAGAGTCATAAACAGCCAGCCAATCAGCTCCTACCTGCCATGTCACAAACTGTGTTTAAAAAAAATGTCAGGCAGGAGCTGATTGGACGGTTGTTTATCGCCATTTTATTACTTTTGATGCTTCGTGCATCTGGCCCATAGTTTGAAAAGGGCAGTCTTTTAGAAGTAGAGTAGTTGCTTATAGCAACCAGATTCTAACTTTTCTCTTCTGGAAAGTGCTAGATTAACAATAAGTAAAATCTGACCGGTTGCTGTCTCCTTTTCTGAAGTCCAGCACTTATATCTTAACCTATGTTATGAGTCCTAGATGACTTCCCTGCCTGGTACTGTCAAGTGCAGGATAAGCAAAACACTGACTTTTTATGCAGTGATTATACTGTTATTTAACTGTTCATTTTATCCTTTGTATGTCTTAAATCAATGTAGTGCAGACTTGCAAATTGTAACCAAAGTAGTGTACCCAACATGGCTATCTCACCTGGTGCTCCCTGTAGAATGACAAAAGCATGGATCTTTTCTAGTATGTCTGTCTCTCATTATGTGTCATCCATTCCAAGCATTGCCTATCCTTCCCAATGCAATCATCTGTAGTGCAGCTAAAAGGGCTGCCTCAACTGGGTCCTTCATGGGTAGTATTGATGAACCAAAATGGCTGCCACACCATTTGTATTATGTGCATGATCTGTGTGTGTGTATTATCTGTTAGTGCCTTGTCCTTTTTTAGAAAGAAAAACAATAGAAATAAAATTATTTCACCCATGTAGCATTGTATTAAATTTACAAGATAATTTTATTTTTTTCTGTTCTTTTGATTTCAGCTATGGATAATTCTATTTATAAACCTAGTGGGTACAAGTTAAATGCTCAGATCCAAGTGATGACTGAAGTAATCTAGTTTTAGATGGTCATTCAGCATATGCTTAAAATCAACATTTAGTCTTCTATTCAGCTTATCTCATATTCAATATTTGCTCTTAGTGCTATTCTTAAAGCTACTCAATGTTTTTTTCTTTGTCTTTTTCGTCTCTCTCTCTCTCTCTCTCTCTCTCTCTCTCTCTCTCTCTCTCTCTCTCTCTACGCAAATATATCTTTCAACTTCTGACACCTTTTAATTCAGTCACTGCCCCTTGTTATAAGATTCGAATATTGGGGGTTATTCACACCTGATGGCTTCTCTGCAAAGTGGGCAGCTTTTGAACTGCAAGATGCTCAAATAACAAAACTGTCACCCAGTGTGTATGGGCCTTTAGAGTGAAAACCTGGCTGCAAATGCCTTGCGAAAATCAAGCCAATCAGCGAATAGCTGCAAATCCATTCACAACTTACTCACCATTGAATTAATTTCTAAGTCTTTGTGTAACCCTGAACCTAGCAATCAAAATGGGCTGTTCGAGCCCGGATCTGACATCACACACCTTCCCTAAAAACGCCTAAGCACACCTGCATTTTTCTCTGGCTCTCCCAGAAAACATCCAGTTACCACTCCTAAACATTGGCTTCCTGTCACTCAACTTGCCTACGGCTAGCAATCAAAAAATATGCTGGATTCTGAATGTTTTCTGCAGGTTACAGTCCTTACGCATACGCAGGTGCTCAATAATCATCTGCTGTATGAATTCGCACAACAGTGATCAGGTCTGAATAACCCCCATTGACTGTACTCTTACCACAGTGATCCCCTTTCATTTGCATGGACATGATTTAGGTACAGTACCCTTTGTACAAAGTAACAGTTGGCCAACCGGTTGCACAGCAGTCTGATCATATGCAGCTAATCTGCTCCACACTTTGCAGGTATGACAATTTGGGAAAGTTTTGACCTTGGGCAGGTTTTTTTTTCATAATGAGAAAGATTCTGCCTAGAGTCTGTTAACATTTAAAAATGGTCATCGGATTTCAGCACACTGTCTCTGCCCTTTCCTTGCTCATTAAAGTGTTAAGCTTAGCTTCTTATAGGGGGAAATTATGGTCTGGGAGAATTTCTCTCAGAATGTTGAGAGGTATAGGGCCTTGACCTTTCATATGTTGACATTCACACAATGTCAACATTGTGATTACGCCTAAAATCTGATTAATAATGAGGCTTCATGCAGACGTGCTGTTCCCAAGAATGCACCTCACCCCTTCCTTATTATAAAGGTATGATTTATCTACAGTCAAAATCCATATGGTCAAAAATAACATCCACCATTAGAAAAAATTTTCAATATCGACAGGTCAAAAAGAAGACATAATTGTTTACTATTTTTGAGTGTGTATGTCGACCTGGAGATTGTATGAGTGTACTGCGACCTGGAGATTGTATGAGTGTACTGCGACCACTCACTGCTTTCTGCACACTATTGTATTCCCCTCCAATGGGATGTGAAAGTATGGGGAAAAAAAATGAAAATCTAATGTTAACTTTTTGACCTTTTATGTGTTGGCATTTTGACCATGTTGGCATTTTTGAACATATTACTTTAGGTAAATAAGCTGTCACCGTGTAAACCTATTGGCCACTGATGCTGCCAGAAATGTAGGTCCCTCCTTGTTACAGCCAAGGGATCCAGATTATTTTTTGGGGATATCCAAATATATTTTAATGACTATTAATTATTGAATTCTTGTTAGAGAAACTTTTTGCTTTACTTGCTACAGTGCTACAATTTTTTCCTTATGGGGATAATACTTAACAGATAAAACAGCCTTTTTACTGTTTCCACACTTTTTTAGTTGTTCTCCAGTTGTTAACCGTCCCCAGCTAGTGTTATGGCTGGTGATTATCCCTGTGGCTAGATGACAGGTTATCATAAGGAAACACTGTGATACTAAATGACACAGATGTTTCCTGAGATCTCTCGTTATCACACAACATGCCATGTATATGTGGCATTAGTAGATGAAGTGCACACAGATTAATTCATTACGTTTACATAATGCCAACCATGGAGTATTTGCATCAAAATATTGCTCTTTGTATTAAAGTTAGTGAGTGGATACTTATTACAATACTGTAACTCCAACACTTCTATTTGGATATTCTGATGCTGGCTCACTTAACTCTTCCTTGGGAAATCCTCCATGACCGGAGTTAGAGCACTCTGTATACACCCTTGTGAGTTTATATGGATACAGCACACTTCTGTTTTAACATTATCCCATATAGCAATGTTTATTTTTCATTCAGACAAAAAAAAGATTTCAGAAATTAAGCTCGGATCAATCCGCGTGTATACCCCTGAGCGACGGCGATGCCCGGTCCTGCAAGTTGCCATTGTCTGACTACATTTATACTGCATGCACTAGAAACTTAGAGAGGTCACAAGTGTTCTCATGGACCGCACAGTTCGCTCAACACACATCGCTGGTGCCATTGCATGTGTACCGAGAAATCTTTGTTAACCTACATCGCTTAGCACGTGTCTACTGCTTTTGAGTTCCTGTTTTAATATAAACTTGTTCAATTTGCCACATTCAATAATACCACATACATGGACACATGCATCAAGGCTTGGAAAGAGATAAAGTACCAACCAATAAGCTCCTGTTATTTTTCAATAGCATAGGGGAAGATGAATGAAGCAGAGAAAAGTGTTTATAATTTTATAGAATGTATTTGTCAAATGTTATACATCAAAGCTTGTTGCCATGGGCAACTTCTCCAATGGCTCACTTCACTCTTGTTACCGCTTCGTACATTTTCCACTGAGTCTGTAAAGGGACTGCTAGGAGCTGATTGGTAGACACTTATCTCTCTCTCTCTACTGTATTGCTCTCCAAGCGTTAATTCATATGCCTCATAGCTTTATTAATTTGTTATAGTGATGATTTATGATAGTTTATCTATTATTGTGATAACATCACTGTGAGAAACAAATATATACATTTCATTTGCAGTTTGAGGTTTTGACAGGTTCACTGTTAAAGTCTTTTTGTGTGTGTGTGTTTCCCAGTGGTGTATTGCACAATGACAGTTCATGTGTTCTGTTCCTTTATTGAAGGTATAAACTGCTGCAGGTGAGGTTGCAGGTTCCCTGCATTAGGTCTTTATACAGTCTTCCGTTCCTTGTAATGATCAGCAGTTAAACTGTGTTCGTGGAAGGTTGCCTAGCAACATGTTACAGAAGAGGGCAAAAACAATGGGAAATGAAAAATATGCTGGCTTTTGGAATATTAATGCCATCGTGTTTGAAGCTTCAAATCAGTCACAGTTCAGTAGCAGAGTCATTATCATTTAGATGAGCAGAGGGCAGCAATAAGATGCTTCTGCCATTGCCTTCTGATTGTGTTGGATAAATATTGGATATTCTCAGAAAGTATTTCTTGAGAAATGTTTTCATTTATTACATGGCCACAATATAAAGCAATAAAAGTGAAATGCAAATGACTGTGCCAGCTGGCTCCACCTTACATATTTTCCACACTTTGCCATGGGCTAGACTGGTATACAGAGAATGCAAGAATTGTGTATTTTCCATTGACAACTGATTACATATCACCACATAGGGGGATATTCAATTAGCCGTAGCAATTTACCTGTGGCTAATTGATCACCTCCAGGATATCAAATTAGTCGCAAATGCCAGCAGTCATTAGGGATTTATTTCCACCTGCTTGAGGCAAGAAAAAAAAAAAACTCTGATAAAAGACCTGCTTTTGTGATCGCAACCACAAAAACTCATGGGTACAGGAAGTGAACCATGATCCTATGTGTTGTCACATGGGTTATTTATCAGATGAAGAAAAACAGGCCTTAATTAAATATCATGATAATAACCACCTGTCATCGATCATGATCAAAGCGTTTTGTTTTTTATCACAATTTTTGTTGGGGTGGAATTTGAATATTTCTTATAATAATCTTACATTCCATTTTGGTTTGCCTTTAAATAGTACAGATGAGGAGTAGTGGATGACTATGAAGGTACACCAGTGCAAAGAACAAATATGCTTTTTACAAAGTAGTAAGATATTATATCTTCTTAAACCATTTATAACTTGCAACTGTATATCAAGAGGTGTCTGCATACATCATTGCTGCGGTTACCCCAAATTGACTTCTCAGCACACATGGTCCCATGAGACTGCTAGTGTTGTGTGTCTTTTTTGCTGAAAATATAGTTAGTTAGTTACAGTATGATGAAGCTTAGACACACCAGGAGTCTCTGCTGATTAACATGACATGACACTTGCATATATATGTGTGCGACTGAGTCTCTGAATCTGTATATGCAGTGTTTTTTCCAATACAAGTACCATTCTTCTCTGTATACAGACACACAGTATAAGTGTCCTATAACAAATTAATTGGCAGAGTCTCCTTGTGCATGCTAGTCTCATTGTGTTGCTAGTAAGACAAATTTTTGGCCACAAAGGAGCCCAATGCTGGCAGAGTTGCACGGAGCCAAGCGACTCACTCACGCCAGGCGTCTCATGTTGAATGGCTTATCGAGGCTGAATGTTTGAGGACACATCTGAAGATGTTTACATTACATATGTACATTATTCTAGTTACAGTAAGTTGGAGGCAACACGCAGATACGCTGAGGCTATGTTTTTTTCTTCTGAGTGAGCAAACTTGTTTTTCAGGTCTGCCTATTATTCGTCAGCATTTTCTGTTCTGCTGCTGGTCTTTTATTTGTGCATGGCATTGTTTTACAACTTGTACGAGTTTGTTCTGGTGGAAGATGATCTTGTGATTTTGACACCTGTTCTCCGTCAGCTTGGGAAAAGGGCACCAAGTGCTCATCAGTCTGCCACTGCTTGTCCTGCTGTCCACAAGGAGTCTGGTTACTTTTCTATTAAAAGTTATGCTCACATCGTGGTTTGCAAGCAGAATGCATTCCTATTTCTAGATTTATTGATTGCATTACTAGTATTAAAGAAGTCAAGTGTTGTTTACAGATCTTTATTGCAGTATATTGCTACTGAGTAAATCATTTCTAAGAAAACCCCAGCATCTTCTGCTTTTTGAAATGGCAATGTTAGAGGACAGTGACACAGAATTGAGCAGTATGGTGTGATTTTTTTTTTTCTTTCCTGAGAAGCCTCATGTTGAAGTTGTAGGCATTCCAATTGCTGCTGTATGGGCTTCTGTTTAGTACATCTCCTATATATTTGGCTACATCTGTCACTCAAAGTGGGTGTCTGTGTCTATAACGCTCTGTTCCTGGACTTTCCTCTTAATGTGTGATTGCCTTCATCTGTGCTGAACACCTTTCTGAGAAATTAACCTGTTTAAAACAGGTGATGGCAATCATACATTAAGGGGAAGTCTAGAAACAGAGCATTGTGTCCCTCCTGGAGAGGGTCATGTTGGGAGGTATGTGACAGAGAACCAGCCCAGTGAGCCCACAGACAGTGCCAGACACCCACTGTCTTCCCATGTTGCCCAGCACTGCTACTCCACAGCCACCAGGTGAGCGCCCCCCTCCCGCGATTTGCGGCAAAACCTCCCCCCCCGCGCGCCCCCCCCCCCCCCCGCGATTTGCGGCAAAAATACCCGCTCCCCCGCGACCCCCCCTACCGCGATTCGCAGCAAAAACACCCCCGCGACCCCCCCTCCCGCGATTCGCTGCAAAAATAACCCCCCACGACCCCTCCCGCAATTCGCGGCATAACCACCACCCCGTGACCCTCCCGCGAATCGCGGCAAACCCTCCCCCGTGACCCCCCCCCCGATTCGCGGAAAAAACACCCCCCCCCCGCGGCCTCCCTCCCGCGATTCGCGGCAAAAAGAACCCCCCCGCGACCCCTTACACGATTGGCGGCACCCCCCCTGCGACCCCCCTCCCGCAATTCGCAGCAGCCCCAGGATTAAATGGCACATGCAAAACACTGACATGGCTATGGTCGACAATGAAAAAGGTTGACATGAGTTTTTGAAGATTTATTTTTAATTTTTTTAATTTTTTCATATTCATTGTCATGTGTCGACATGGACACCAATGAAGTGGCACACTTATGTCAACATTTACATGTGTTGACCTTTCTGTGTTGATTTTTTCTTGTGGCGATTCGCGTCACACCCCCCCCGCAAACCCCCCTCCCGCGATTCGCGGCACTCCCCCGTGACCCCCCACCTCCCGCAATTCGCGGCAACCCCCCACCGGAACCCCTGTGAACCCCGCCCTCCCGCGATTCGCGGCACCCAACCCCGCGACCCCCCTCCCGCAATTCGCGGCACCCCCCGTGATTCGCGACAGCTCCGGAATTAAATTGCACATGGAAAACAATGACTTGGCTATGGTCGACAATGAAAAAGGTTGACATGAGTTTTTGAAGTTTTTTTTTTCATTTTTTGAATGTTTTCATATTCATTCTCATGTGTCGACATGGACACCAATGAAGTGCCACACTTATGTCAACATTTACATGTGTTGACCTTTCTGTGTTGATTTTTTCTTGTGGCGATTCGCGTCACACCCCCCCACCCCCCCGCAACCCCCACTCCCGCGATTCACGGCACACACACACCCCCCCGCGATTCTTGGCAACCCACCCCGTGACCCCCCCTCCCGTGATTCACGGCACATCCCTCGCGACCCCCCCTACCATGATTCGCCGCAACCCCCGCCCCCGTAACCCCCCTCTCGCGATTTGCGGCAACCCACCCCACAACCCCCCCTCCTGCAATTCGCGGCACCCCCCGTGCCCCCCCCCCCCTCCTGCAATTTGCGGCACCCTCCGCGACCCCCCCTCCCGCGATTCGCGGACACCTAAGTTGCAATACAGGGCATCTTTCAAACAATTCTAACCATATTTCTCATATACAAACGTTCACAAATTAAGGGGGCGCAGCCCCTTACGACGGTGTGAAGAGCGCCCGTAGGGCGCGATGAATCACCTAGTGTGAAATAACTAAAGTTAAGGCCCATACACACTGGGTGACTTTGAGCTGAAAGCAGCTCAGTTTACTCGTTTGCTTTCAGCTTGATAGCCTCCCAGTGTGTATGGGGCAGCATCTGCCAGTATAACTGTGGACAACTCCATAGCATCCTGCTATGGAAAGTCATCCACCTTGGGAGAAAATCGCTAAAATGTGTGTATGCACTGAGCGCTTTTCAGCCCAGATATTTTCCTCATAATCGGTCTGCATACACGCTGGGAAAAAAGCCCAGTGTGTATGCACCTTTAATTGTGTTATTAACTCTGCCATGCAAATATTTGTCTCAACCTCTGTCCTCAAGGACCCCCAACAGTTCACGTTTTGCAGGTCTCCTCACAGAATTACAGTTGAAATAATTAGCTCCACCTGTGATCTTTAAAATGTGTCGATTGAATAATGAGTAAACCTGTGCACCTGCCAGGTGATCTGGAAAACATGCACTGTTGAGAACCACTGGTCTAACACAGGGTTGCCTACCTGACCCTCTCCATAAGGTAGAACATGCTCTGTTCCTGGACTTCCCTGCTAATGTATGATTGCCAGCACCTGTGGTGAAACACCTTTCTTATCAATTACCTAGCTCCCCACAGGTGATGGCAATCATACATTACCAGGGAAATCCAGAAACAGGGCATTTTCTCCCGCATGGAGAAGGTCAGGTAGGCAAGTATGACTTGCACATGGCATACTGTTGCATACAAGTTCTGCTCTGGCTGGCTGTATTTGTTTACAGATGTATTTAAGACAGTGTACAAACACAACCGTCATACAGTAAAGTTCATATAGCTTACCACGCAAAGGAAGTTCCTAGAACTGCTTAGGCTGAGGAAATATTTTTTTTCTAGAGGGATACAATAGATATCTGTGCAAAAATTAAGGAAGATCATTGTTTTAGTTTTTTAAGTAATTGACTATTTGAAGAATGCTATTACAGTTTTATGTAGAATTCCAATGAATCGCTACTAGTTGAGATTATGATTACTACACACTGCTTCCTGTACATATGTGATTTCTGTATGCTTTACTGTAGCCAGGCATTATTGATCTTTAGATTTCACAAATACAGCACAAATCGCTTTTTGAATCTCTTGAATTGTCTCCAATTTTCTTTATCATTAATGCACGTTACGATATTGCTTAGTGCATTGGATACCATTTATCTGCTTTGTACAGACACACTCTTGTTATGGGGCCTAGAACAATTTTTTTGCTGACCAGATTGGTCAAGTTTACGGAAAATCGGACAATCACGATCAGATGCACGCTCCCGCGGATCTTTTACTAAATCTTCTGATCTTACATGCTGCATGGAAGGTCGGAAGATTTAGCAAAAGATCAATAGGAGCGCACATCGGATCTTTGTTGAAAATGTGCGCTTGCCTGAAATCTTTTTTCCTGGATGGACAAAGATGCGCACATCTTAAGATTGCTGATCTTCCTAGTGTGTGGGCACCTTTTAGACAAGAAAGAAGTTGAATGTCTGTCTAAATCTAGAATCTACAAAATACTATTATAGCACAGTTTTACAGGTCCGATCAGATCAGTTTCCAGGTTATGGATAGACACTGTCTAAATAGAAAAATAGGTCAACATAGGCAAAAGGTACACAGGTCAAAAGATTGACAGGCTCAAAAGGTTGGCAATGGGTAATACCCATGTTAGACACTAGTTGGGTTCTTTTTTTTTCTTCACGTTTTTGGTTTACCATTCACATGGACTACAATTGGGAATAGTAACCTGTGCCCAGTGCAGCAAGGCACAGGTCAACCTTTTTTATGTCAACTATTTCCATGCTGACATTTTGTATCTAACTCTTACCTGTCAACCCTTTGACTCCATTGACCTTGCCGACCTAGTGCATGTCGATAATATGTGGTTAAGCTATTGATTGTCTATGTAACTGATTGTCTATGTAACTGTAGCTCTTATATACAGTACCACCCCTGAGCAGATCACTGCACTTTGTTGGCACACACACATTCTTAGAAGTTTATGTGCTGCTCTTTGTTGTTAGTATGGCTTTGTATTGGTTTATTGGAAATAATGATTATAACTTCATTAATTTAATGTAAAATAAACTTTTTATTTCACTTTTAAAATTTGTCAACTTTTCTTGTATGCTGAGAGTATATGATGCCATGTAAAAGCAGCTGACTGGTAATCACAGAGCTTTGTAATTGTGTGCACCAGGAGATATCAAAATAATACCTTATTGTTATGATGTTTTCTCTGTTACTGGTACTTCAATTCCCAAGGTTATCTCTAGGATGATTTCACATATTCTTATGGGGATTACTAGTTTGCTGGAGCAATCAATAACAATTTGTTTTGAGAAGTGTTTGGATGTCTTAATACAACTTTTTTTTTTATAGTAAATTTCCCCCTAAATCTGTAGGTGTGTGTTCAGCTTCAGGAAACAGACTTGGTGAGCACATTTATGATCTCCCTGCTGATGCGCAGGAAAAACCTGTCTGTTCCACTGAATACTTTTAATTGTAGCATAAAGGCATACTATATAGGTAAATCAGAGGACTATTCTCAGATATCTCATGTGTAGTATTATTGGGGTACAATGAGGTGTGTGTGTGTATAATATTTGATGTACTTTTTGATGTGATAAGCCCAACGGGACTGCCGCCTCCTGAGGTAGAATAGGCATGCCACAGGCATCCAGTAGTTACGTTTAAATAGATCACCATTTTGTTAATGGAGGATAGTAGCAAATAGGTTTACATTTTCCCACACTGGAATAAGCAAAAGCTATTGTAAAACCAAAATCCTTTCCTGGCCAGCACTTGGTAAGCAAGTGGTTTTCTTAGATTACAAGGCCTTGTGCCAATTCTCAACACATCTTTAAAGATAAATGCTAAATATGATGGCAGCAAGCAATTAACGTGGTTGCCCCTCAAGTACCCCAATAGGTCATTTTTGGAAGATTTCTGTAATTGGGCAAAGGTGCGCTAATGTATTTTGCTTGGACAGTAATTAGTACATCTGTATCCACAGATAGAAATCCTGCAAACATGGCCTGTTTTGGGTTCTTGAGGATTAGACTTGCAACCCACTGGCTTAGAGAGTGGCTGTCCTACCAAGCACATAGCTACTTACTCCATGGTTCCTCTTTCCATTGGCTATAGTTAGCCCAACACTCTTTTATGCCTTCCCAAAACATATGTCCAGTAGTTTTGAAAAAAACAAGGGCCAAATTTACACAGTTTATATGTGTGTGTAACTAGCAATCTACCTTAAGCATTTGTAATAACCAGGAAAAAGATTGTCAGTTCTTTTCTTTTCAGGTAAGTATTATTGACATGCTTAATTATACTGCAACTGGATAGGCCTCATTCTGAGTTAGTAATAATGGTTAGACCACAATAAGCAATCACATACTGTACGTCTCAAAATAATAATACCAGCAAATTACTAAAATACATTTCAGTAACACCAATATCATTACAAAAATAAACAAAGTTCACGCTTATTTTCTAACTGTGTTTGCAATATAAATATACTGCTCCTTTAATGCATAGCTTAAATTATGAGTCCTTGTTGTGATAGCTCTGTACTAATCTCCAATATTGAGATGCAAGAGCTGTTGCTTCTGACTGTTCTGTTTTTTCCTAAACAGGTCACTTTTGGGTGGCAAAGGACTAATGGTTTAATTTTGCAGAACAAAGATACTCTGATCCTCCTGTCTTGTATATATGTAATCCAGGGGAATTTTAGGTTACAACCTTAGAGGTTAATGGTCATCAAGCAATGTATCCTTCCTTACTTGTATAATAATGAAATACTTTTCATACTGTATGTGAAGTCTGTTAAACTCTATTTGAAGCAGTTCATGTTAAATTAGGTTTAAACTATAGATACTATATATATACTATACTATAGCTTTATATAAGAATCCACAACTGGAGTTTTGTGCACATGAAACTTGTACAAGTAATATTTATGACAGAGTCACTGCTGGCTCTCAAGATATAGTAGTCTGATTGTACACAGGGCTAAGGATCCTTAACTGAAGTAGTATGAGAGCATTATAACAGGTTCATGAAAATCAGTCTCTCTCTCTCTAAGGTGGTTAAATCTGTCTCCTTTTATATTTGCTGAGGCTCATATACTATTTTTCTTCTTTGACACGTAATTGTAGAGAACAATGCTCTGATAATCTGACTTTTATGCCAGTATTTGCAGTCTCTTACTGAGATCTGTAGGGAGTTCAGGGATTCCCTGCCAGTCCTTCCAGCAGTCCATTACCTCTAGGCTGCATCTCCATTGCCGCCCTCTGCCAGCCTCCTTACAGTTAGGCTGCATCGCTGTTGCTGGGTCTCCCTGGAAGGCTGCCACATCACCTGCAGTTAGGCCTCACCTCCTGTCAGCTCTGTCTGGCAGTCTCTCCACAGACGCCCTTCAAACCTTGTATGTCTGTAGGTGTCTGCTTCCTCACCCACCTCTCCTTCACAATCTCTACAGGGAGGCCGTCTCTCACCATCTGGCCCCGAGGTAACACACTGGGTTTTTATCATAACAGTCCAGTGTAGCTCAGTCTCCTCAAAATGGCTACCTTCAACCCTCTCCTCCGAGCCCAACTGTCAGTGCAGGGCTTTTATTTATAGACTGCAGTCACATGACCCACTGTCTGCACATGCTGCTGTAACTGTTAGCTGCCCCTCACAGTTCAGTATTAAAGTCTCATAACATTTTACAAACATTGGGGTGCCATGTATTTTCAGGGTATCACACATGTCCTCCGCAAAGATGTACTTGTCAACACTTAAGGAGAAATGTACTGTATCAAACCTTGTCAGGAAGAAGTTGCTCTTAGCTATGAATCAGCTTCTAGCTTACATGTATCAAGTACATTCTATAAAATGATAGGTAGAAGCTTATTGGAGTTGCATCCTGTATTTACAATCCAGATGGTTAGGCTGCAGACAGTAGCTACATCCTCTGTCCTATCCCTACAACTTTAGTAATTCCCTTCAGGATCTGCAAGGATCCTGACCACATCCTTTTGATTTGATTTGGTTGCTATGGGAAACTCATGCATCTGTACAGTTCCCTATTTCTTAGATGGTTTGATATGATCTCCTCCCTGGGTTAATAAAATGGTAATACGTAGGATCTTTCTGTCACTAGATTTGTATCTTGCATAATATGTGGTTGTGGTGATCGCTAGTGAGGAAAGTGAGGAATCCCTGACTTGACAAATTAATTTAGAGAAATGTGAGGTTGGGGTCAACCAATGTAAATGGACAGATGGCACAAGAACTGATTGGGCTGCTACAATTCCCCGGGGATAGATTTGGTCCGGGCAGCTGTTAATTGGAATTGATGTTTCTAGATGATGCAAAATGACTTTCCACAGCTTACCAAATGCAATGATTTACTAGTGTTACAAACTGGTAGAATGAAACTTGATAAATCATTTCATAATAAAACAAATATTTATGTTTAGAACATTTCTTCTTCGTTTTATAAGGACAACTACGACACCTATTTAATAGTTGAGTGTATTGTCTTGCACCGGCACATCATGTTGAAATATATACAGTTCCTTTAAAATATCAATCCAAAATCATTCTTCTTGCAAAAAGTTTTCATTTGAATTTAAAATAAGGCTGCTGTAGTGGTTTGATAGCCATCTATTATCACAATTAAATGTATCTATTGATTTACATAGCACAGTTGATGATCAGAAAATCTAGATGAATCTTCAAATGGGGCAAACAGGAGGATGGGAAACTGCAGTGATGAATAAGTCAATTAGATAATTAGATCCCATATCATTCCATTGTGAGGCCCTACATTAATGTTTTTGCAAAGTGTTTGCTGAACATCGTGACATCATTGTAGTAGACCCAAGGCAAACCTAGGTGGTCCAATGTATGATACGCTTACATAGTCCTGCCCAGCAACTGTAGTACAGATACACCACCAATTTTCTGGAACCCTTGGTTCCATCATTGTGCCGAATTATGAGTTTTGTCATACTAACAGAGTTTGGGTAATACTAATAAGGTAATAAACATTTCTATCTTTCCCTGAATCTTTTTGTTTTTCTGGTCTTGTGTTTCGACTTACCACCACCACTGACACTTGCACGGTTGGTCAAAGCCATAACCATGTGTTGTTTGCACAGAATTTAAAATGACTGAAAACACACAGTGCAACCATGTGTCCTAAATTAGGAAATCTAAAAAAGGTGCCTGGCCTTAAGTTGTTGGAAAATGTATGGTGCAATAAGAAGAGCTGAAATTGGTTATGTTTAAAACTGGTTCAGACACCTGTGTATGTGTATTATCCACTGCAAGCGCATTGGAACAAACTCCTAGCAAGGGGTGTATTTTGTATTTGACTATGTTTGCTCGGCTGATTTGTCAACCTCCTAGTGAGCTAAAATGACATGTGCGAGCATGATTTTTATCATGTTTGAAATATAAGATCTTTATGCCTTGTAATGTAGGGGAGGTTGCTTTTATTTTAAACACTTCCTCTTTTTCTACTAAAGCTTCTCTAAAGTGATTGCACAATATGCAGTTTACCCAATAACACATTTAAACTTGCAAAATATCTAGTGCTGAGTAGTAAATGAGGAATTCAAAATATTTGTCCCATTTACCAAAAGGTTGTACGCCAGGGGTAGCCAACTCCAGTCCTCGAGAGCTACCAACAGTTAACATTTTCCAGGTCTCCTCACAGATTCACAAGTGAAGTATTTTGAAAATGTGTCAGTCAGTAATGAGTGCATCTGTGTACCTGTGAGGTGAGCTGGAAAACTTGAACTGTTGGTAGCTCTCGGGGACTGGCGTTGGCTACCCCTGTTGTACGCCTATATTACTTATTTATATTATTTCTAATGTGTGTGAGGTTGACTCTAAGGGATATTCTACAGTGGTCTAAAGACTTGTTCGTAGGCATCATAGAATAGATCTACCTAATGAGAAAATCACAAAGAACGATATGGTTTCATTTGCATTGTTACAAAGCAACATGTTTCTAGACTCGATGATTTAAAATTATTCTATTCATCAAAAAGCTGTTGTATTCAGTTTGTCAGAAATTAGGTGTGAAGAGTGAAATATTGAGAATGCAGAAACCTCCTCCTCTACTAAATGGAAAATGAGCCATATACATGCAAAATTACAATTGTCTTGTTTAGAAATAATTGTTTTTCATATAATGTGTTCCCATTTGTAGCTCTGTGCTTCATTTTTCATTGGTTCGACTAACTGAATTTCGGTGGATGCAAGGATTCCTGTGTGTCCCTTCCCTAATATACAGTAGTGATTTTATCTTTATCAAAATATTCCATTGAAGGCAAAATAAATTTGACTGTTTAACCATGTCTAGCAATATTTATTTTGGGAAGATTTGGGTAATTTAGACCAGTACCATGATATGACCAATCCATGGCTGAATCAGGTGATAATGCACCCTTACAAAAGGTAGAAAATGGACCCGGCCATTCATTTCTGACCGTTAACAGGTAATGGAACATTTAAACTGAAAACGTGAATAAAATAACTGAAAAATTGTTTTTTAAATTGTCTATTATATTCCATTGATACCCCATTCACACAGAAAACCAAATCACCGGGTGAGGCAGTTCCACCTGGTAATTTGCACTTTACCAGGTGGAATTTAATTTACCAGTTCCACCTGGTAATTTGCACTGGTCCTTTTTCGGTGTGAAAGGGTCAACCTGGGTTGTAAATTCCCGGTCTCTGACCCTGGAATTTACTAGGGTCGAGGAACCAGGATTTACGTCCCAGGTGGCCATTTCACACAGAAGAAATACCTGTGTTATTCACAAATTACCGGGTTGAAATTTGCTGTACAGTGTGAAAGGGGGTCAGACTACACCCAGCCTAATAACCCGGCACTCTAAATGTAGTGTAATTGCCGGGTCATATGTTTGAAAAGGGTATTACTCAGCTTACTTCAGCGTACTAAACTGCTCAGAGAAATGACCATCATATAACTGCTCAGCTTGTCCCCTGCCTCATTCATCTGGTGTCTTGCAAACTACAAAACACCAGCGTTTTATTTATCCACGGCGTTAATTCCTAGGCCAGTATTCAATGATATTTTTCACGATGTGCAGCGAATCCGGTTTAGGATTCGCTGCACATTCGCTGGGTTCCGGAGAGGGCTGGTGGATTCGCAGACAGCCCTCCCTCTCCTCCTATTCAAAGCATCAGGGGCTCAATGCCCCTGATGGCAAATGGGGGGTGGTGGAGGGCTGGCGGGGATACAAACAGCACAGTGATGGCCGCTGTCATTGCTGGGGGGAAAGCTGCTCACTGCATACACACTGAGCGGCTCTCCCCCTGCACGGCACAGTTAGCAGGGGGGAAGACGGCTTTGCATAGCACATCGCTATGGGGGTCCCTGCAGCGAATGAGAACTAGTAGTTCCCATCCGCTGCAGGGACCACACTGTTGATCTCACATATGCCGTAGGGACCCCCCCACGCTATGCAAAGCCGTCTTCCCTCCCTGCTGACTGTGCCATGCAGGGGGAGAGCCGCTCAGTGTGTATGCTGTGAGCAGCTTTCCCCCCAGCAATGACAGCGGCCATCGCTGTCCATACACGCTGGGCATAATCGTCCAGTATGTATGGACCTTTTAAGACACAGCTAAAATCTGGTTTGATGAAACATCACACAGAGATAATGATTTTCCAAAAAGTGTCTGAAGGTGAAATCTGTGTAGAAAGCATGGAAATGTGTAACTATGGTAACAGTGGATTTGCAGCGTTAAATCTTTGTATTTCGATAGCAAGGTTTTTAAAAGATCAAGGCTTCAACACAAAGTAACAGATCTCCAATTAAGCCATTTCAGTCTTTAAAACCTAGTCAACAGTGATGGAAATGAAAATGTTCCCAATGCTAAGTAAAATGGATTGTAAATGCTAAATTAGAGTCCTGACGCACAATTATGCTACAGTATCCTTTTCCCTGTGATGCAGTGGCATTTGAAAATATTAGGTACATTCTATTGCTTAAGGTGCCCCTACACGTTGCGATTTTAACATGCAATTTGAACTTTTAAAGTTCGAATCGCATCGGTTAAAATCGCACCGTGTACCTGCGGGGATGCGATGCGCGTCCCCGCGGGTACAATATTGTATAGTACAAAAAGTATCTGCAGGCATCGTATCAGTTTTGTAGTACATGCGATGCGATGTCCATTAGGTAATTATAAAATAAAATAAAAAAAAAGGCTAAAATTGCATCGCAACTGCACAGTACAGTAGTTTGCATCTCATTGCATACCCCTACAAGTGCTAAAATCGCACGCACAAATGAAGTTCATAATGCACAGCACACATATCGCAATGTGTATGGGCACCTTTAGTATTAACATGGTCTTAAATCAATATTTATATCACAGAACTTGTTTGTTGTTTAGCAAAATGTGCTTGCATGTAGTGAAATGACAGTGCAGTTACAACTTATAAAGGACTGTTTTTCTAAAGCCATGTACACACTGGAGCGATGTCCATATTCCATTTAGTAAAGACATACTGCCTTCTTTGCTCAGTATTACACACTCAATATGCGCACTCCTATGGTCACATGCTACTTTGTCTGGTTTGGTGTGCTGAGTATCAAATCCGATGATATCATTTGTGTCCTGTAATATGCCGATGATGGACAGAACGTGATTGTTAATTTTATTTTCATCGCTCCGGTGTGTAATTCACAAAAAGGTCTTCAGGCAATGGTTCCCAAACCGTGGCTCCCTGGGGTGCCTCGGGACACTTGTAAGGGCGCTACAGTTGGTGGTCCAAATTCTTTATGATCAATTATTTATGCTGGTAGCTGCCAATCATAACATGTGTGTACAATCAGAAGCAAATCATGCCCTTTAACACATAACTGAACCTAAGAAGCACATATAAACACAATCTACTTCATTTTATTTGTGTGTGTGTGTATATATATATATATATATATATATATATATATATATATATATATATATATATATATATATATATATATATATATATATATATATATATATATATTTTGGCCTAGGGTTGCCGTGGAAAATTTCTGATACTTTAGGGTGCCGTGATTCGAAAAAGATTGGGAACCCCTGTCTTAATGACATTTGTTATGATGTTGGAACAAATGCCCTTTGCCAGCTTATACCTGTTTTAGAAAACTCTTTTCCTTTATTGCCAGTTTATAACCTAAAACCTAAAGAATGCATTAGATGTTTCTGCTATGTATGACCCCCATTTGACTTTACCATTATTATAGCAGTTCTTGGGGGTAGTTTAATTACATACACTATTGAATAGCACCAGTTAGCTGCTAGGTGCCCTGAACGTAGAACCTAGAATTCTATTTCAGCTGAAGGCATTTTAGGAGATAGTTGCTTCCTGTTAGCATTAGCCTGCATGTGGTTACATGCATCCATTTTGAAGAATAATGCCGGTGCCACCCGTGCTCCACCACTCAAATGCTGTAGCATGTCAATCTTGCTGAGAACTAATGTTTTAAGCTTGGTGTGTAACCTTTGGTAGAGAATTTGGTTTATGATGTAGCCACACTCATCATTGCCATGCATATCTACATGCAATATATGTGGCGATTGGCGAACTACCTTCACCATGCTCATGTGTAGAATTCGCTCCCGTGGCTCATAGAAAAGTAGCTAGTGGGATTTCGCTGTATGGCGATTCCATTCCGCAGGGCTATTTTGGCGAGACACACACATGAGTGGCCTTGTGGCAACGATTCGCATGGCAACATCTGTGGCAACTAAATGGCTTCTTATTGCAATCTTTGACTGCACTAGATAAATTACATTATCTATTTGGTTGCTATGGGCAACGTCTCCGCTTCCACCTCTCTCAAAGATTTTATGGTCTTAGGGGTTTATTTACTAAAATGGAAGTTCTATTTCAGGTGAGAGGTTGCTATGGGCAACCAATAAGAATCTACTTTTTATTTATGTAGTACCTTCCAGAAAATTATTTTCTGGAAGGTACTAAATAAATAAAAAGTAGATTTTTATTGGTTGAATATGTATAGAATCTGACTGATTGCCCATAGCAACATCCCATCTGAAATGGAACTCCCATCTTATGTAAATTAACTCATGCGGATAATACCTGATTAGTGAAAGAGATCAAATTAGTATTCTGATCAAAATGAAAGATGCAGTTTTGTGTGTGGGGTTTGCAGAGAGAAATTACATTATTCTCAAACTGGTGCCACATTTATTGAGAGAACCTGGATCAGGGGAGTGAAGGTGTGTATTGTTGATTTATTGTTATAAAAGTTTTCTTGCTTTGCTTTTTTAACAAGCAAGAAAGGAAGAGCCAATACTAAATGAAAGCATAATTCAGCTCTCTTTACAAATATGTTATGTTATTATCCACTACTATTCTTCTATAATATAGACTGTAAGCTTGCGAGCAGGCCTCTCCTACCTCCATGTTGGTTTGTATCTACCCAGTTTGTTTAATCACTGTTGTTTCCAATTGTAAAGCACAAAGGAACATGCTGTGCTATATAAAAAACTGTAAATAAATATATTTTTTAATGTTTACCTATTGTGGACGCGTTTTTCTTTTCTTTTTTATTTTATCGAGTTTTATTCAGATTTAATTTACCTTGACCCCACACCCTTTGAATGCTTGCTAGCCAACCTTGACTGCCTTTGCACAGATAGCTGGGCACACAGTGTATCGTGCACATGTGCTATCGTTCGATAATCGCCTGTGCTGCGAATTTGCAGTTGTGCGATCGGTTCTTAATTGAGCCCTTAGCACAGTGGCTCTATAGGATAAATATTAACTCCTGAAACGACTGGGGCCCTATTTCATATAATCTGGTACCAGGCAACTTTTAATATATACATTCCCACACCCCCCTAATACCACTTTAAGACCGCAAAAACAGGGTGGCATTGGGACTTTGAAACAGTTAAGTCTCGTGCGACACTGCATTTTGGTCTGTTCACATTGCATCAGTAAACTGACAATATTTCCAGTTCGCTGACGTCATGCAGGATCGGTGTTGAGCGGCAGGGGAGGAGGAAGGGCTTAGAGATGGCGCTGCCTCATCCATAGTGTGATCAGGAAATGGGTCACTCGACCCGATTAACCCGTTCACAGCGCAAAGCAACACTGCAATGAGCCAGTAATAACCCTTCTTTATTACCGGTTGGTATTGCTGTGTTGCCACAGGTTTGCTGTAACTGGTTACGCCTTTCACATCGAACAAAGTACCGCGTCGAACCGTCAAGAAACCGGCAGGAACCCGGTAAGTAGGTGCAATGTGAAAGGGGTATTAGTGTTTGGCACCGGCACTATAGTGTCCTTTACCTATTCTAATATGGGCTCTCTTTGGGACCATCAAACTGAAAGTTTTCCCTTAAGAAAACTTGCGTGAACAGCAAAAATAAAAATGTATAATTTATTCTCCTCATTTTGGCCACTGAGCATTATATGATAAACCTCTTACCCGTTAGGAGAACCTGGCCTGTATTTAATCACCATTTTTCCAGATCCCCCCAGGGTGGAATTGATCTCTAATGTATTGAATGCCTCTCTAATTGGAAAATCTGGGCAATTCTCTCTTTTTAGAATTACAAACCTGTTAACATTTATGCTTTAACTCAAAATGATGTTGGTTTTTGTTAACTGGCAATGACATTTTATTTATGTGAAATAAATTCCAATATAAATGCAATCAAACATAAATTGTTAATCTGTGATGTACAAATATAGTGATTCATTTTGGTGCATATTCCAGCACTTTTTCATCAATTAACTGTGACCATAACATGTATTACTTAGTCCTGGAACATGACAGTATAACAAGCTTCCTATGACAGATGGTTTTCCTCACTTAGGAGTTTTTTATGCAGGTGGAATTGAACTGTCCATCTGGTTCACTAACTACACATTCCAGCCAATCATTTCCTGCAGCTTGTGAGCAGGCATGGGCGCTTTGCAGATTTCCGATCCAACTTATGCGAGTTAGCTTATTTACAGGAAAAAAAAACATATCCAGCTTTCAAATGGATATCCTATTATTCCCTAAACGAGCAAAAAAGGACAATATGTGTTTTATATGGGATCCATGAAAGCAATATGAGCAGCTTAGGTTTATAGCAATAATTTCTTTACATATATTAATTTATTTCACATGGAAAAAGGTTGAGACTTGTTGGTAATCTTCCTCTATATCTTAAAGCAGGGCTTGACAATTTTTTCTAAAATCTAGGAGCCAAGACAAAAGTTTAGGAGCCAGACAAAGTAAATCTAAAGTAGTATGAAACATGACACACATATAACAAAAATGGCGGGTCATGTTACACATCAATACACCTCGCCAGTTGCGTAACTATACATTTTGCTCCCCCCCTGCGAATAAAGTTTGTGGCGCCCCCCCATGTGTGTGTGTGTACGTGTATGGTTAGTGTTATAAGCTGCAGGGGTGTGTATGTTAGGTTTAGGCTGTGGCAAGGGAGATGGGTGGTGTTAGGCTGCAGATGGGAGGTGAATGGTTGGGCAGTGGGGGGGGGGATGTAAAGATAAGGTTAGTCTATGGGGATGTAAAGTTAGGGTTAGGATACAGGGGGTGTATAAATAAGGTTAGGCTACGTGGGAGGGGATGTAAAATTAGAGTTAAGCTGAAGGGGAGGGGGTGTATTATTAGGGTAGAGTAGTAGTAGTGTATGATTAGAGTAGGGGGGGGGGGGATTTTGTCAGGTTTTAGGGAGTGTGTGCATCACTACTAACCTTTCCAGATTTGCTTGAAAGGAGACTGCTTCCTGTGTGCCAACAGTGCCGGGTCCTGCAGGAGAGGCTGTCATTGGCACTGCCGGGTCTAGCAGTTGGGGCGGCAGGGGTCAGCCAGGAGCTGTGTGTCATCAATTAATCGGGCCTCCTCTGCGCCAGGGTGCACGTCGGCTGCAGGTCCCGCAAGCCGCAAGGGAACAAGTTAAAATGCCGACCAGCCTGGAGCTCCAGAGCCACGCCCCCTCCCTAACATGCCGCTGGGACCTGTTTGGCTTCTGTTCCAGCGGCTGGCCTGGCAGGCACTGTGCTCACTTCTGCTTCCTCCAGTATCCCCAGGGGATAGGCGGCCTGACTCCTAAACAACAGCGGCGTGTGCGGACGCGCTGAGGGGAGGTACGCAGTACTGGCTGACAGGATGCCGCAGTGAAACAAAAGTTTCAACCACTTAAAGATTTTAAAAAAAGTCAGCGGCTGCGGGTCCTATGATTCTCTAGGCCAGGGACCTAGCTGGTCTGGGACTGGTAGCTCTCGTGCATCTTCCCCCCGGTGTCACTCGGCAGCTGCCCCCGGACCTCTGTCTCCTCCTCCCCGACCGTAGCGATGCTGGAGACATCAGTAACCCGCCGCAATCGCAATGTTCTGCTCTATTACACGGCTGAGCACTCTCTGGCTACATGTGCAGCGCGCGCGCGGGGCGCGGGGGGTTGTGAAAGGATGTGGATTAGGCAGGAGCTGCTGGGACACACTGCTCCTGCATGCTATCTCCGCAGCAAACGGCAGGCCAGAATCTAGTCGCCAGACAAGAAAATCTGGTCGCCGTGGCGACCTGGCGACCGGGGTTTGTCGAGCCCTGTCTTAAAGGAACACACACACACACACACGATACGGTCATTGGGTCTACAACAACCCCATGCCGACCAACTTTGTATGGAAGGCCGGCCACGGGATTGCTTATCTTCTGGTAATACATCAGAGAAGGGGGGTGGCTTTCGAGCTGAAAGCTCAAATGACAAAACTGAGCAGCTTTCATCTGTCACCCACTGTGTATGGGCAATTATTTATTTATTATTTTTCTATCAATTCACATTTTTCTTTGTGCCTTTTATTTAAATTCTATAAGGCAACAAATAAACAGGATAAGCTCACTCATGTGTTCAAAGTGTACTTTGAGTGCCAAGTGAATTTGTCAACATAGGTGTGAAAATTGGCAAGCACACATATGTATTCATCATGACCAGTAGTGTTTACCTTTTTATATAGGAAATATAATCTTTTTTTTACACAACATTATTTATTTGACAAACGTGAGCATTTTTAGCGGACATTTTGAACATCTCTTATAGAGATGTTGGCACTCAAAGGGTTAAAGGGAAATATGTTTCAACCAATATGCTTAAAGGGTTTATCTCATTTTAAGCAAATCTACTGAAAAAATTATTTGTAGATATACAATTTTAAAAATCAAAATTGCTGTTAAGAATTAAAAGTATTGAGCTGAGAAAATGCCATGGCAAATTTATGCTGCTTTCACACTGCAAAAACAGCATCGACACGGTATTTTAAAACGTTTCTAAAAACGGGTCAGACAGCTAAAACCCCTTTCACACCGCATATCTTAAACGGTATATTGCTGGTGTATTACCATTTCAATGCCGTTTTTGTCCCTTCACATTAAACCCGTTTTAAATAGAAAACAGGGGATGTCTTGTGGGCAGCGGCGTAGGGAGGGTGGAGCCGTCGGAGCACAAGCTCCGGGTGCCGAGAGATCAAAGGGCGTCGGAGCCGTTCACTACAAACTGTGCCGCCGGCTCCTCGCCCGCTCCCTCCCCCGCCCGGCTGTGGAACTTTACAGGCGGAGACCAGCAGCAACAGGATCTCTGGGTGAACCCAGCGGCTGCCGGCTGTCAGGTGAAGGGAACAGAGTTGTCCCAGCAGCCACAGTCCGGCCGCTGTCAGTGCTGCTGAGGGCGGCCGCCTCCTTTACCTCCCCCTGTCTCAACTGCGCCCGATGCCACCCCCATCCGTCTCTCAGTTGCTCCCCGCTGCCCCCTCCTCCCCCTCTCTCCATCCCGCCCTCCAGCACCGCTGCTGCTGCTGCCATCCTCTCCCTCCATCTCTGTCCGGCACCCACTCCCTGCCCATGCGGCCGCCGGGACATCCATGCCTGCACCATAATGACAGGCATCACTTCATGCGGCCTCCTTCTCCAATGCCTGCCGGTTTGGTGGCTGCGGGCTCCACTTCACCACCCTGACCGAGCTCTTTGAGGACAACCATATCAGTGAGTACCAGCTATTTCCACACCCACCTATCACCCTGCTATGCCAGAGGTGGGGGCAGACTATAACATTGCTCCTGCCCAGTATGCCCACGCTCAAGACTGCAGCCATGCTCTCATCAGCTTTGCCCCTGTAATAGCAGCATGCCATGCTGGGGGTACCCCATATGGGGTGCATGCTTGCACTGAGGACATGAGCCGGGCACGGTGCCAGCCCCAGCATCACATAGGCTCACCTACCCAGCCACCACCTCTGGCCAGGGAACATGCACCACTGCAAGTAGCGCCCCTCTCTGCATGCCCTGCTGCTGCTTAGGTGCAGTGTCCAGGTGGGGCAATCAATGATGCTGCAGCCACCCCTGCCTGGGTGCACATGCCATGCCAGCAGGATGAAGGGCATATGTAATAATAATAATAATGATATTTATATAGCACTTTTCTCCCAATAGGACTCAAAGTGCTTCACACATTGTCTTTACAGCTCGAAATACAAAACAAGCTTAACAGTAGATGTCAGTGAAATGCTTGAGTAAATAAGTATGTCTTTAGTCTATTGTATATATATGTCTATGTATACATATATATTAATAGAGCCAGGGGCGTCTTAACTGCTTGCTCTGTGCAGCATTAGATTCACAGTGGTGCTGCCAATAGAGAGTGTGTTGTAGTGGGGTTAGGCCTGAAGAGGAGCAGGAGGGGGTGTGTGGGCATGTAGCATGGACCACATAGTGCCCGTTACGTATATCCGAGGCAGGGAGCAGTGGAGCAGCAGTGGCTGGCAATGGGCACCCGTGCGCGCCATGCACCCGCAGCTGCCCTCTTCTGTGGCTGCATGTCACAGTGTGATGACACTGCTGCAGCATATAGCCACCATTGCATGTATATGTCTCCCTGCAGGAAATTACTTCCAGCAATGACAGTGGTTTATCTATATCTATATTCAGTGGCGTAGCTTGGTTTGGGGCGCCCCCCTCCCGCCGTTAATGGATATGCACTGAAGTGCCCTCTTAATGACTGGCTTTTTTTCATACTTATTATTATTATCTTTACTGTTCTTTATGCATTTGTGATTCTTGTTATATTTAATCATTTTAAATCAGTCTCAGATGTGTTGTATGGCTGCTGTGAATGTGTTCCTGAAACCACCCCACTACCCACGCCACCCCGAAGCGTGGCAAGCGGCGGCGGAGCGTATCCTCCTTACCGTTTCATACCCCCACTATCCACTTCGGCGTGGAGTTGATGTTATATAGTATGGCGAGCCACCGAGCCCGAAGCGTGGCGAGCGCACGCGGATTACTTTACATGTTTTCCACGTCCCCTCGCGGGGCTCGCCAAGTTTCGGGCTCAGTGGCTCGCTGTGGCTCAACACACTATATAAAATCAACTCCACGCCGACGTGGATAGTGGGGGTATGAAAAGGTCGGGAGGACGCATTACGCCGCCGCTCGCCATGCTTCAGGGTGGCGGGGATAGTGGAGGAACGCTGCGCTTGCAACGCTTTGGGGTGGTGTGGATAGTGGGAGGGTGGCTAAAAATGGCAGTACAGTTAATGCCATCACACCCTATAAAATCGCATTGCATCGTGAGGTGCAATGCGATGCGATAAGCCAGTGGAAAAATAGCAGTGACTAAATGACTTAGTAATATCGCATCACATCGCACGCATCATATGCCACTAAAACTGGTCATGCGTTGCGATGCGTTTTTCTTACGCAGAATAGACCACAAAGCAACGCTCAACTACTACATAAGTATAACTGCAAGCATGACGGCTCCCGCCGGCGGTGTAACTAGAAATGTTGTGCCCTCCTTCCAAAAAAGTTTTAGGTTTTATGTTTCAAATGTGTAGTAAGCATTGGGGTTTGTTATATAGTATGTAATTGACATCATGTGTGGCCTTATGTGTAATTGGAATTACGGCATGTGGCTTTATGTGTAATGGGCATTACGGTGTGTCTTTTAATGATAGGCTGCGCCCTCTTTTTTACGTGCAAGAGCCATGCCTACTACAAATCAGGGGGGGGGGGGGGGGGAGGGTTGCGTGCTTGAAACAGGTGGGTCCCTGCTTTTTACCAGTTAGAAATACCTGTAGAAGAACCTGTAAATTCACGTTGGTAATACTGGGTAATAAGTGCAGTCTGAAAGGGGCATACTAGTAATTTAATTGCCATTTTTTCTATCATAGTGGGTCCATTCTAACACTCTGTGTTTGTAATGTGTTGACGCTATATAAATTTAAGGATAATAACTACACTGCACAGAATTTTTATATCTCAGCACACACGCTGTAGTTAAGTGACTGCCAATTAGAATAACTCAAAAAAAGCAGGTGGCACAAGGCTACTTAGCAGAGACTGTTAGCCAGAAACCAAAACATCTAATCAGTAGAGGTGGTAGGGTAAAGCAGGCTCATGAAAATAATTGGGTAATAATAGAAAACTTTTAATTAACACTAATTGGAGTACTGTACAACTTTCCACATTGCAAGCATAGTGCATATATACACCTTCATTGTGTGCTGATTAGTCTGGGCACATTTTAAAAACAACAATGCATATTGGTCTGTGTGCCCAGCAGGAATTATTATAGATTGGTGTGTTATGCACACGGTATCTGCTCTGTAATATACGCCTTGCCTGCCAATTGGCTGCACTATTAAAAGAAAGAAGAAGACGACAGAAAAGTGTCTTTGGCAGATATATTTTGATGTCTCTTCTATGAAAATCATAGTATGTAAACAGTGTTGAAAAACATATGCTGGAGCATACATTGCTGCTAATGGTGTAGTTTATTTATTAATCCAAGATGATGAGGATGAGGATGATGATGATAACTATGGCAGCATGCAATTTTCAAATAATGATTTATTTTCTTGTTAGCCAGAACTGTTCCAAAAACTCAAATATAGCATATTCTGATCTGTATGGATGTTTATATTTTTGCATGTCTTTAGTTCTAATTTAAGAGATACTTAAGAATAAATTGGGTATTTTGAATTAATATCTTGCATATACTTTAGTTAATTGCAATTTCATAGAGCCTAAAACATACAAGTCAGCACACGTACAAGATGTTGGCATTAGTAATACATTGAAGTGCTCTATTTTTTCTATATTTTTACCAGACGCAATTCCTTTTGATTTGCAATCTAGTATTTCATATTAGGGCTCTTTCAGCGATTAGGCAGAGGCGCGGCGGAGGAGAGGGAGCGGGGCAGTGCTGAAGCCAGCTGAGTTCAGCAGCGCTGCCCGGCGCTAAACAATGGCAATCAAAAGAATTTTCCAGGCTGGCCAGTCTGGGCATTAAGGCATAGCCCGGAAAATTCTCGGGATTACCATTGAAGGGGTTAACAGCCATAAATAATTCTCTCTTCATGATATGTTTCAATTAAAATGTATAACCGTTAAGTTGATTTGGTTATCTAAAACTAAAATAGTCTGATTTATTTATTCAGATTTTGAGATATTACCTGAAACTTCTGTTTTCTATTAAAGTTTACAATGCTTATTACCCACTTGGTGATTCCATTACAGGTTGAGTATCCCGTATCCAAAATGCTCGGGACCAGGAGAATTTTGGATAACGGATTATTCCGTATTTCGGAATATTTTAATATTTCAATTATGTATTTTGAAGTATCTTGCATGTATGCTGTATAAACACATAAAATACACACAAATATATTTTATTACCACATAAAATACACACAAATATATTTTATTTGTTCAAAAAACAAGGTTTCAAAACATGAAACAAAATGTGTGTACTATCTCAGATATTGAATTTGAATGCCAAGCAATCATTTTCTTGCACATATATAGTGCCAGTTACATATCATGTCACCAGTAGTGCTGTTACAAATGTCCCCAGTGAGTTTTTAGCAAAAAAATATTTTTTTTTTTCACTTTCTGGAATGTATGGTTTTCGGAATAATTCGGATAACGGATACTCGGATACGGGATACTCAACCTGTACCACAGTATGGTGATAACATTATTTAAAAATATTTTCAGGTTACCTAAATGGCCATACATTTACCAAATGTATCTAGATTCATCACTAGGATGTTCCCATCTTGCAATGAATGTATGAAAATCTAGAAGATAGCACATAGGCTAGTATGGGATTTATTGTGGGCTGTTTGGTTGGGATGATTTATTCACATTAGTGGTGGCAGTTGTATAATGAATAGAGTTTATCACTATACAAAGGTTATTGCCTTTAGATAATGAATTTTTTTTATGTCTTCAAAATGTCACAGCCACATTTTCTGTAGTTACTATATGCTATCCTGTTAAGCAGCGGTTCTCAACCACTATCCACATAGTGTTTGTTCTAGCACCCGCCACCTTTGAAAACCTGTGCAGTACCTCTTCCCTGCCTGGGGTGTCGCTGTCTGCAGTCGTGTTTCTACCACAGGTCTGGTTTGCATATCATTGCTGATATACAGACCACACTGTGCTAGAAGCACTACAGCAGACGGCGACACTGCAGCCAGTGAAGAGGAACTGCATAGGTTTTCAAAGTTGGCGAGTGCTCGAATGAACACTATTCACAGGTTTCAGTCTGCAGAAATAGATGTGGTAATTACTAACCCAGAGAAATAGATTACGTCACCAGTGCATGATTATAAAGAAATCCCACATAATATGTTGGTGGTATTTGAGGATTAAAGTTGACAACCTGTGATGTAATGGGAAAAAGATGTTCTCTTCTGCAGAATACAGGTATTTATCAGTTGGTGCAGAGTTTAACATACTATAAAGGTGCGTACACACAGGGGGAGATATATTGCTCAGCAATATATTGCTCAGTGTCTCCTTTTCATCAGCGACCAGAGATGGTCACTAATGAAAAGGAAGCTCTGCCGGGGTAGCCGCAGAGGTAGCAAGCTCCTGCGACCAATGATAAGAATGGGGCTAAAAAGGGAGCGTGCTCCTGGCGATTTTATCACCGGGGCACACTCCCATCACTAGCAATATGGTGGCCAGCGACCATATTTCCAGCGATTTATAGCCCATATCGCTGCCGTGTGTGTACACGGCTTTAGCCTATTTGTGTTGCATGTCTTGAATTACTTCAAACTGCTCATGTTCATAAAATGATACATGCAAATGAGGCTACTCAGAGTAATACGCAGTTTGAACATATATCATACCTCCCAACATGACCCTCTCCAGGAGGGACACACTGCTCTGATTGCATGATTACCATCACCTGTGCTGAAACACCTTTTGTTATCAACGAACCTGTTTAAAACAGGTGATGGAAATCGTGAATTAAGAGGGAAGTCCAGAAGCAGAGCATTGTGTCTCTCCTGGAGAGGGTCATGTTGGGAGGTATGCTATATAAATATAGACCCTTAAAGGCCCCCATACACTAGTGAGATTTGATCCGATATGTATTTGACATTCCATCCGACCCGTTGCGCAGTCCCGTGCACATCGGAACTATTCTGGAGGTCGGATTGGCTGCACATAAGATTCGATAAATCTTATGTGCAGCCCAGAGCCAGGCAGGGAGATGCACAGAGGCGGCAGACATGGGATGCCGCAAGCCTGCAGAGAGGCAGGCAGTCACCTTTTTTTAATGCAGCTTGGCTGGCACCCGGTTCCTGGCTCCCCCCTGCCCGACTCTCCGTGAACCCCCCCCCCCCCCCCCGGCTCCCTCCTTCAGTCAAGTCGGCCTAATGTATGTGGACGTTAACACTGAAGATGCAGAACTAGGATAGAAAGAAGAGTTCTCATCTAGGCAATGGTCATGTATTTACAGTGTGCCTATTGGGATTCCTATCATGTATAAAGGTAAATGCAACTTGTGGGTCTTTTATTTGCGGAAATGGTTTCTGTTGTTTTTTTTTATTTGCTTTTGTTTTTCTGTAAATGTTCTACCATTTCACTTCCAGTTATGCATCAGCCTCTAATTAATTATAAAAAATAAGTACGCAGGATGCAGCCACCATGTCGACATTCTACATGGAATAGGTGGTTACGATGTGGGTGTGGAGGATGTGGAAGGGAAGTGCTAAGGTTAGGCACAATGGGAGGCTCAAGTTTAGGGGTGTTAATGATTGAACCGCTGAGGGATGTCCCAGAAGGCCTCGTGACTTCAACACTGGATTGAAAGACTCAGGCTAAAGCCGCCAAACTTTTTAAGTCACTGCTGGACTGTTAGGAACTTTGTTGTCATAATAATCCTGCTGACATATTGTCCCTGTTAACATAAGGAATGTCAACATGTTGAGAAAATATAACAAATGCTATGCAAGCAATATTCCATTTTAATTGCTTAAACCTTTTATTAAGAAGGTTATGTTTTTTTATGGCATTTTTATTGCTCAGATGATCACACTATTAAATGTGGACAACTTTTTGCCAATAAGCGTATACAAGTTTCAGACTGTTCAAAGTAGGACTTCCAGTAGAAGAGCAAAGAGTTGACTATGGTAGTTAGCAGTTTTATGGCGTATATGTAGGTGAGTGGAGGCAAGCAACTTTTGATGATGTGGCATGATATGAGAACCAAGGAGGTGACATCATTTGAGAACCAATGAGTCCAAACTGCATGTTATTTTCAATGCAGGTATTAAGTAGCCCAAAAAATTTACTCTAAACTCTAGGGGTAGAGTCATGGTGTTTCCAATTACATGCAAGTTAGTGTCTTGCTATGCATGCAATGTGGATATTTGCAAAGATTTTATTACTTATACTAGGCCTATGGTATTTTAGGGTAATCGTGATTGATGATCATTGTATCTTATCCGGCCAAATGTAATACAGTAGGTGAGAATCGGAAAGTGAGAGATTTTGGGATCAACCTGTTTTTTCAGTGTAAATGATTGCCGCTTAAAAAAAAAAGAGGGAAAACTCTCCTGAAATCTCTCACTTTCTGATTCTCGCACCCTATTATATTTAGCCCATCATCCGTAACCTGCGCACTTAAGGTGGCCATACATCAGAAAGATATTGTACCCAATCATACAATCTCAACTGATTGTAAGATGGATTGTATGCAGATTGTGTGCACATCTTATGTACATAATCATACAATCACCAGCAGATGGATTGTATGACTGATTGTAAGATGGATTGTATGCAGATTGTGTGCACATCTTGTGTACACAATCATGCAGTAGATGGATTGTATGATTGATTGTATGATCGATTGTGTGTAGATTGTGTGTCCAAAAACCACCAAGGACTGCCGGGGATTTCAAGGGAAATTGTACACAATCATGAGCGCAATCGATCTTAAGATCGATCTTTCTGATGTATGGCCAGCTTAAGGTTGATATGACCTATGAGTGGCTGCAGCTAGCTTGCAAGCCCCCCGCCTTGCTAGTATACAAAAAATTGCTTGATAACACCCATAGGTGTTATCCAGACATTTATGGTATTTGAGATTACGCACCCTTTCTGCATCATTGGTTGACCAAGAGGAAGCCATTATGTGTGACGTTGATCAGGGTTCACCCTGCATGCTTCCTACCTGCCATAGTGAGGGCCCTTGCTGATCTGTCTCACTGTTAGACTGGCAGACTATAATGTGTGGAACTAAATTGGCCAAACTATTTATGGGCTTGCTGTTCAAACAAATAGCAAAGTAATGACTTCCTCAGCCGAAACCTGCTGCTGTTTCTAATCCTCACAAAAACGTAATTCTTATTTTCAAGCAATGTGTTTTAATAGCACGTATTCTAATAGCTTGAAAGTCAAAAAGTGATTTGTTCTTAAGTGCTTATGTCAAGTTACACATTACGACACAAGAATTATATCATTATTCCAATGCTAGATGTTTGATATTTTAAGGAACAAAAGGAGCTCTAATATGGGATTACTAGAATTGTTATCAGCACTTGCTTTTGAAAGGTTCTTGTATTAATAATCCTGATGGCTTTTTAACTTCCCATTTCTCTTATAATTAGCTTTCGCTCAAAGTGCACCCATTATCTGCAGCAATCTCATATTACTCATACTGACAGTTTGTCTCCTATCTTGTGCTGTCCACTAGTGATATGTCTTGATGATGTTTGACAACGTCAAACCTTTCAGAATCGGCTGAATGTAATCACTCACAAAACATCACAACTAAAACTAATAGTAGATTCTGCCTTTGTAAGATGTGACAAACAAGCTAATGCATGCTTATTGCTTATTCAGGTGCATGCAGTACATGTATTGGGTTTGGTTATCAGGAAAGCAGAAGGGCAAAGAGGGGTATGCAGCACATTCTAAAAGATATTACCTTTATTCTTGTTGGTTGCTATTGGCAACATCTCCACTTCTAGAAAAATGACAGAAATGGTAGTGGGTAAATGGAATAGCTTCCCCTCAGAGGAGCTAGATGTTTCAAGTGCCCATACACTAATACGATTTGGGCTGATTTCACCTTATCCTGAACGATCGGGCCTAGAAATTGTTTGTTTTTTTTATGTCCCCCTTGAGTCCAATGCACGGCCCTTGTTTGCATTGGACCTGAGCCAGAGGACGTACCTGCTGCCTGTGTGGTTTCCGACTTTGCCACCCTCACGGCGGCAGTTAACTTGGTCGCATAAGATGGTATTGCATGTGATCCTGCTGCCTGGGTGGCTCAGGGGGGTTGGACCAGTGTCCCAATCCCGGATACATCGCAGCAGTGTATGGGCACCTTAAAACCTAAAGTTGCTAAAAAGATAAATGCAGAAGGGTAGACTAGTTGAATCGAAAGTCTCTTATACCCCTTTCATACACGACCAGGGTTGAACATGCCTGTGACCTGGTGAAATAGGGGGGTTTTCACTTGCGCTAAAGTAGTGTGAAAGCTGCTCAATGAATATAGTAATGCAATTGGAGGGAATGAGCGCTAACAAATAAGAAAATAATTTAGAATAAAGAGACAGCGAAGAAGAAAAAGGCAAAAAGCACCTGCAAAGAAAAAGTGCGCTTGGTGCATGAAACTCATTGATCCTTGCTGCCCGTGGAGGAGAGAAGATCCTGACTGCCTCACCCCGCTACCCAGATTAAGCCCAGCGACAGCTTCATCAAGCAGCGCTAAGACGCGCCGCAGCAGTGGAAGTGACGGAGCGGAGAAAGACGCGGCTTTAACAACCACCGCCGCCAGCTCCATAAGCACCACACGCAGAGCCTGGATAGAGGTAGGGATAGTGACAGGACTCCCCACGGACTTTTAAAAACACTCCTATAAAGGAGCATAAACATATTTTTTTTTATTTTTCTTTGCAGGTGCTTTTTGCCTTTTTCTTCTTCGCTGTCTCTTTATTCTTAATTATTTTCTTATTTGTTAGCGCTCATTCCCTCCAAATGCCTGTGACCTGGGTTGCTGTGCTATAGAGGAGGCAGTGCTTGGCTACAATGTGGCTCCGAGCGCTACCTTCTCCTCTGCCCCCCCCCCCCCCCCCCCACGGCGCTGCTCCGCCCTGCCGACATCTAACGTCAGTGACCCGGCAATAAGATGGGTCACTGCGGGAGCTTTCAGACCACAAATGCCGGGTCACTCCTGGGACGGACCCTGATCCCGGGTGCGACCTGGCATTTTTTATCTGAAAGGGGTATTATTTGCAGTCAAATTCTATGTTTCTAAAAACCAGCACCTTAGCCCAGATACCTCATTAGTGGGCATATTTACAATGTCGGGTCATTCATTTTTGTGGAAAGTGTCTGAAATGTGCATTCGTTTTCTAGTAAGTTTGGATTGCCTGTGGTGTGTATTTACAAAGCCTTTGGCAAGAGATAAAGTGAGAGCTCTGAAGGAGCTCCACCAATGCTGCGGCCCTATCAGCAGAAAAGCAGAAAATATTTTCACATTCTCCCCCTCTGATCTGGTGATATTTCAAGCAGTGACTGTTGTTACTGACATATTGCCTGTAGAATTATATGCAGGACAAAATGGAGAAGCAACAGGTATGCTTACAATTAGAAAGCTCATCCTGTATGTAACCTTCAAGGTCCTTATGTCCCTTATAATACTGGATATTCTGTTTCCAAATTGAATTATCATTTTGTAAATGTTCCCTTAGACATAGAATAAACTGTATTGGCTGTTACACCCCAAATTTTTTCCCATCATTTTGATTTAGTCTTCCTTGTAAACAATTTAGCTCAGCAGATAAAAACGCTACAGGAAAATTTGCTTCTATTGAAAGCAATGGCATCTGACAATTACCTAGGATACAGGGCATAATTAAGCTGTTAAGTAGCGCCTTTAATCTGAGCTGCAAGACATGGTCGTTTCTGTTGCCTACAGCTTTAAATCAGTTGTTAATTTAATGAATTTAAAAAAGCTGTTATTACTGCCTAAACAAATCAGAAATTCAGCAATGATAGGCATACACATATAAACCTTGAAACATGTTTGTGTAATACAATATACATTTGAGCCTTTCCTTGTAGTAAACGCTTGTGTTCATGACAATTCATAATCCTTATGCTTAATATAACTACTATTTATAACTTTACGGACGTAGATGACATTATGAAACCAATATGTTGACAACCCCATGACTTGGTTTTGATGTCTGGAAAAGTGTTCACCTTAGAGAACTCTTAAGAAATATGCCTGATCTATACACATGTATGCAAGGCTGCACTCCTGGATCTCTCCTCTACATGCAGATGTCAACAGGGGGCACACGGTTGGCAACAAAGTCTTGGAGCTTCTGAGCTGTAGGAAACTTACAGATAAAACAGGCTGACTACAGTCAGACTCAGAGGAGTTAGCTATCAATATGCAGGACTCTGAATCTGTGAAAAAAACTCTTGTAACTAAAGGTGCATGCACACTGGGCCCAGCGTGTATGCACAGCGATGATGGAGAAAATTGCTGGGCTGAAAATCTCTCCGTGCATACACAGTGTGCAATTTTCGTTCGTCTAAGCGATTTTCCCTGGGATGGATGACTTTCCATAGCAGGGCGCTATAGAAAGCAGTCCACCCCGTCTCTCAGCTGGTAATATCAACAGATGAGCATTGGCAGCCGGCGATGATGTGGGAGCATGCATCAATGCTCGTGGCCAGGCCGTACAAACTGCACGGCTTTTCAGCTGAAAGCTTAAACCACAAAACTGAGCTGCTTTCAGTTCAAAATCACAGTGTGTATGGGCCTTAAGTGTAATATGGGGTTGTGGTGGGATGTCATCTGCGGCACCAGGAGGGGTTGTTCCAGAAAATCGCATCAGGGGAACATGGAAGGAAAGGAGAGGAGAACTGAGCACAGACTTTGTGGTATGTGTCTATGGAGGGGAGAACAGGGAAAAACTCAATAAGTAAAACCCACTGCCTCACTCTTCCATACCCACTGCCTCCACACTGCTTTAGCAGTCACTTCACTTGTGCCTTTGCAATGCTTTTGTGCATATGCAGTCTACTGTCCATTCTGCGGTGACATACTGAGGTCCTGCACTCATTTTTCATTGTCCAACGTGGTCACAGAGCAAAATAAATTGAGAACCCATGAGCCAATGTACAGTATTCTCTACATAGTGGCATAGGATATATCAGCTCAGGGGACCTTACACCAAATAAGGTAGGCCAGTTTTCATACAGTTTCCCTTTCAAATACACTGGTAATAATAGAAGTTTGATAAATAAGTTAAACTTGATAACATAGGTCAGAAGTTATGGAAACACCATTGATTTTTATTGCCTAGTCACTCATGCTGTGCATATCAGTCAGTAAAGCTGGGTTTGCACTCGACTGATCAGGTAAAGTCTTCCAATCAGCCGAGTAGTGTGAGCCATCTGCGAGACCCTTACAAACTGTAAAATACTAGAAATATCTTAGTGTGCACAGGCTGCTAGGGGATTGGGAGGTCTGATAGATAAATATTAAACCGCACAAAGGATGCAACCTTCCGATCCATTGCAGAAGTATTTTGAGCTGTTTATTGGCTAATGGTCCTGCATGCACACTGATGCAATTAGGTAAATGGGCCAATGATTGTATAGCTGTCTACTCTGCTTAATGCATAATGGATGTTAATATTAACAAAAATAAATGAGAAGAACAATTAGAATACAAATGAATAAATATCAATGTAAAATTACTTTACAAGTCATATAAAGTAGCTCTGTTACAGGAAAGGTGACATGCTAGCTATCGTTCTCAAGCAGTCATGTGCATTGTGTGGTCTGCAGTGTCAGATGTCAAGATATGTTTAATTCATCATTGCTTCCCTGTAAATTCCTAAGTGGGATAGTTGTATATTTGTGTGGGTGACGTTTGGTCACTACATATATATACAAATATTGTCCTGGAGGCAATTGGGACAAATTTAGCATGTATACCCTGTAAAGGAATGTATCTACAGATGTGTCCACATACATCTATCCATGCACTATACGTTGCGTTACACATTATTATTATTATTATTTTATTTATAAGGCGCCACAAGTGTTTCACCGCGCTGTACAAAGGAACAGTACAGGGAGACAAAACTTAGTATTACATTGAATAAATAAAAAAATAGAGTACAGCTAAAGAGCGCCACAGTTCAATACACATTGCAGCTTAAATATAAGTAATGAGGACGCAATCAAGATACTACTAGAGCAGGCCTTGGCAACACCGGCCCTCCAGATGTTAATGAACTACACATCCCAGGATGCTTTGCATTAGTTTTGCTATGTGGCCATGCTGAAACTGATGCAAGGCATGCTGGGATGTGTAATTAATCAACATCTGGAGGGCCGGTGTTGCCCAGCCCTGTACTAGAGGCTTGTGGCCAATGATGGAGATGAGCATATGCGGACAAAGATGGTCACTGAGTATGGGAGTGCTGTTAGTGAAATGTAAAGAGAAGAGGGCTTTGACAACCGGAGGGAAGAGGGCCCTGCTCTGAGGAGCTTACAATCTAGTAGGAAGGGGAGACAGACAGATTACATGAGGTGCAAGCAAGTGGGCGGTGACTTGATAGCAGGAGCTTGCTTCTTACTGAGCTTGAAGGAGCCGGAAGTGCCGGTGACTTTCACCTGGGTGAGAGTTTCTTTGGTAACCAAACTTTTCACACCCAGTATCAACATTGAGATACAAACCAGACTGTTCCTGAAGTACCACAGCAGACAGCGACACCCCAGGCAGGAAGGAGGAACTACAAAGATTTTATAAGGAGCAGGGTGCTAGAATGAAAACTA
This sequence comes from Crinia signifera, assembly GCF_055691185.1. Taxonomy (NCBI): domain Eukaryota; kingdom Metazoa; phylum Chordata; class Amphibia; order Anura; family Myobatrachidae; genus Crinia; species Crinia signifera. The sequence continues at coordinate 186,579,197 of NC_139217.1, forward strand.
GATATTTCCCATAGCAACCAATTAGATTCTGTCTATCATTTCTCTATTGCATCCTAAAAAATGATAGACCGAATAATCTGATTGGTTGCTATGGGCAATATCACTACTTTTCATTTTTAGAAGCTTTCGTAAATGTACCCCTTAATGTGAAGAATGTCACACATACTTTGTTTGATAGACTGTCATGCTTCCTGCTTGAGAGATCTTTTCACATTAAGGAATTAAAACTGGAAAACCCTGACCTCTATAAAGAGAGATTAGCCAGGCCCATTGCACTGAAATAAAGCACCTTCATTATCTTAGCTTTCACCTATTCAGTGTGCTCTTTACAAAAGCATAAATGTATTTCAATTACTCTACAAATTATCTGTAAGATTCAAAGTTTAGTATGAAATTGATTTTTCTTTCAATTCTCGCTTAAATGAAATCATTCCCTGAAAACATAAAAGCTTTATTTAAACGAAATCGCTTCTTAGCGCAATACTGGGAAAAGGAATGTAAAATGAAACGTTAAGAATTTTATTTTTTTAGCCTTCTGTCTATACTAAAGATGGATAATGATAAATCCAGGTGATAGCTTGACATTACACATGGGTAAAAGAAACAGAAATTGAAAATTTGATCCTTTCTTTGGGATCTCTAAATAGAACTATGGGAGTTTAGACTTTTTAGAAATTGGTCTTTGTTCATTATTTTAATTTGTATGCTATTCATTGATATTCAGTAGTATTGAGCAGACCTTTTCTATGTGGGGAAATATCAGCAATGAATTGTATTGTTCTATAGGTTTGCATGGTATGAAGAAATGATTTATATGGTGCTACAGAAATATTCTTCTGTTAGGTTACTTTTTTGTTTGGTATAATCTATATGTGAGATTAGTTTCTACAAAACTGAGGAGAGGTGTATAATCGAACTCTCCAAAGTGCACTAAACCTTAGAGAAAATGTGACATTGTAAGTAGTTCCTCATAGGAGGTAAAATGGTCAAGATATGGTTGACAGTGTGCAGTGTTAAGGCCCCCATACACTATGCAAATTCTCCAAGGGGCGAAGTCAAGTACATTCTCACTTGAACCAACCATCAGCTTCCTGGGTGGCAGGATATGATACATAGGGTGACATTTAATAGGATGAGAAATTCAGAAAGTGAGATTTGGTAATTTAGCTCCAGATTTTTTAAAGCGGCAATCATTTACACTAAAAATCAAACTGATTATGCTGTGTAAATGATTACCGCTTTAAAAAACCTGCAGATTTCTTTCCAAATCTCTCACTTTCTGAATCTCTCATATTAAATATCACCCATAGTATGGGGTTCCTTTGATTTCAGCAAGGCCTGCGGGATCAGATACATCTATAGTGCAGATACAGATACATCTATATTGCCTTGCAATATCCGGCACAAATCCTATGAGGACGGACCATGTATCAAATCGGAGCTTAATGCGACACTTTTCATCCAATTTCTAAAACCAATCTGTCAAAAAAAAGGGTGTAGAGTGTTCTAGAGTTCTTTTGAAGATGATTTTTTTACACCTTCTGGAAGATAATATATTATGATTGGTTGCCCATCGCAACATGCCATCTTCAATAGAACTCCCATCTTAGTAAATTAACCTTAAAGTGCCCTAATTGCACTAGATTATGGGCACCTTTTACTTGTGGTGGAGTGTTGGCCATGTACTGATGTACAGTATAAGCCTGAAATACACACATGGATTTCCCCTAAAGTTTTGTAGATCTAGCTATAAACTGTGCTGATTTGGATTGAGTTTACAACAGCAAAAAAATAAATAAATAAACTATTTGTCAAACAGATGTTTCTGTGTCACAAAGCTAAAGCTTGGTTTCAATGTCCTGATTAAAAATATGCATATATATATATATATATATATATATATATATATATATATATATATATATATATACTTTGTGGCCACTTTATTATGGGTTGGGTCCAGGTACACCATATGACGACATCCTGGCAGCAGATACCTGATGTTAATAATCCTGACAGATAACCATAAGTATTATAATTAATTATAATTCTTAACCCACCCCATCTGCAGCTTAACCCAGAACAACCCTAGCCCCCGTAGTGCCTATCCCTATCCCCAATACTTGACATCAATAGTCCAATTATTTTGAGTGTCCAGATTCTGCTGTCAGAATTCTGAACTTTGACATTCTATGCTCCAAGATATTTGCTATGTATCCCTCCTTAGCTACACGTGGGTGGAACCCTTTTTGCCCAAGGAACCACTTGAATTTTTCATGGCATAAGCATTGTGGTCCATAATGTTAGCTTCGCAAAGTTACTGCAGATTTCTCAACTGTCTGTTCATCCTGCAAATCTCTCATTTAGCAATATGCTAAAGTACATTGGACATTTTCATATATGTGTGGTATATAATAAAGTCCAAGTTCTGTAGGAAGTGCAGGGTTTTGCCGTGTAAATGATCGTCCCTCTGAAAAAAGTCAGATGTCAGCCAGCATCCCGCATGGCCACCAAACGTAAACTTCATTACTTACTGCCCAACGTGTGTTTTGTGCCCTGCCCAAGTAGCCATCATGCACCTTGTCTAAAATAATACTTTAGCTGAGACATATAGACTATGCTTAATGGACTACTTTTTGGCAGATAAAAACTTCCATGGTCACCAGCCTGAGCTGCTCGTAGAAGTCATTGAATTATGCTACTTGTACCAAACTCTGGCACAAAGAAGAAATTTGTCAGACCAGGCAACATTTTTCCTCTTTTGGTGCATCTGTGTCCACTGTAGGCTCAGTTTCTAACAATTGTTGAACCCACTGTGGGCTTTCTGCTATTATAGCCTGTCCATTACAAGCATTGTTGCATAGTTAAAAAGATTAGTGCTCACAGAACTTCCAACTCGACACGTTTTGTATTGAGTTCTCCTTTTGTAACTCTAGATTGTTGCGCATGAAAATCTCGGTAGGTCCGCAATTTCTTACCACAGCTAATTGCTACAGAGAGGTGAGACCTTGTATCTTTGTTTCATTATACAAAGTATCTGCTGATATTGCCTGATTGTTCTATAAAAGAGGACGCCTCACATCTGTCTCTTTAGTATCGACTCCCTGCCTCTGTGGTTAAGGGTGCTCAGAAAGCACACTAATACTAATCTGAGCATTCAAACTGCATGCACATCCGGCTCAGCAGATTTGGACACCGCTCATTCAGCCAGTAGCACGCCACTGCATGAAGTCCTTTTCCAGATTCCAATGGATCCATACTTTTAAGATGCATACACACGGTTCAATTTGAGCTTTCAATTTTGACTATAAATTCAATATGCGCACCCACGTGGAATTGGAATCGCAAGATACAATGAACACCCTTATTGAGAGAGACTTCTCTATGAGACAACCCAAAATGTGATCAGGGGCGAGGAACACACTGAAGTTTTTCTTTGTGGCAAAATAAAATAGACTGTGCAGGAAGGCTAATTTTGGCTATATTGTATACAGTCTAATCAAAATCTCAAGGAAATCTAGTCAATATTGTATGGCTCTGGGGAGTTCAAGGGAAATCGCATAGCCAACATTTTTTTTAAGGTGGTGAGCCTATTATACTGATTTTAATAACCTGAAACTGTGGCTATAGGAGTTTCTTTGAATATTTTATTTCATATCCACATATGTTGTGATGATAATTTTGTAACCACAGTTTAACAATTATTTAATACAACATTAGAATGTTGTGTATCCTTCTTGTCATTTGTTGTTTCTAGACTGGCTACCTTACACAGCTGCCAAGCATTGCTAATTGAAAATATCTCAGTTTAGATGGCCAGACAGCTCTAGGAATAGTCTCGGTGGTTCCGAACGTCTTCTATTTATGGATGATAGAGGCCATTGTGCCCATTGGGACCTTCAAAGCAGCAGATCTTTTTCTGTACTCTTCACCAGATTTGTGTCTCGTGACAATCCTGTCTCAGAGGTCTAAAGACAATTAATTTCACTTCATGCTTGGTTTGTGCTCTGACATGCACTGTCAAGTGTTGGACCTTAAGGAGCCCATACACGGTCCGTTGTGTATGGCTCCGTTCTGTACTATGCGATTCGTTCTCCCGCGCATCACATAGTACGGTACAAAAAGTATGTGCTGCACATACTTTTTGTACTAGCTATACATCGGATCGGATCGCAGTGCATGCACACTGCATGCACTAGGGATGCGATCCGATCCGATGTGTGCTGTTTAAGCACACAACGGATCCGATTAATGGACCGTGTATGGGGGGCTTTATATAGATGTGTGTGTGTGTGTGTGCCTCTCCAAATTATGTCCAATCAACTGAATTTACCACAGGTGGACTCCAATTCAGTTGTAGAAACATCTCAAGGATGATCACTGGAAACAGGATGCACCTGAGCTCAATTTTGAGCTTTGTGGCAAAGTCTGGTAATACTTATGTACATGTGATTTCTGCATTTTTTATTTTTTTTTATTTTACAAAAATCTCCCAAAAACTTTTTTCATGTTGTCACTATGGGGCATTGTCTGTAGAATTTCGAGTGGGAAAATAATTTGTTCAATTTTGAAATAAGCGCTGTGAATACTTTTCGGATGCGCTGTATAGCATTTTACAGCTACTTTCCAACCGAGATCATAAGCAGCATTCTATCTCTTCCCAATGTGATGGTTGTGAAGTAGCATTCCCTGTACATTTTCATTGATCCCCATAGGAATAACTATTTCAGCCTACCGTACAGTTCCCATGTGCTTCTCTAAGGAAAAGAGCAGCTCCTTTAAACTTTAACATTTAACCTGGAATGCAGCTTCACTTCTGTTTCTTTTACTTATTAAACAAAAGTTGTTTTTAAAAGACTGGTTTGTGTGGTCGTTGATGGCAAATGAAGAGAAACGGTGACAGTGGAAAGTGGTCTGGTAAATCCACCAGTATAAAGTTGCTGCTGTGGGAACACCTAACTTAAAAATAGCCATATACTGACCTCTGGCCATGTCATGTTCAGACAGAAACTGTGCAATAAATTCAGTGGTTGTGACAGGTATTTTCTAGCAGTGTAATTCCATTTCAAGCAGTTTTCCTTTTCGTAACATCAACCTGCATTGCAACTCAGATGATTTTCTCTTTGTCATACAGGCTTGCATTGTTTTCTCAAAGATTGGTACTACAATTTTATAGTAAACATCCATCCATTGGCACTGCTTGTGAATTTACGCATTATATAATATATTTGGATTTTTTTTTTAACAGCATAATTCATAGTGGTATTCAAACATATTTCTTGGATTCGTTAAGTCTGTTATAAACAATTGATCAGCTTAGTTGCTATGGTAGTCGCATATAACTGCTGAACAAGGCATTTGAGGTAGTAAGGCTTTGAAAACACCCCATCACCATTCTTTGGTCAAAAATAAATGAGAAATGGCTCCTCCTAGCAGGAAAACAAATATGTGTTTCTTAAAAACAAATGTATGAATAGAAAATGGGTTTAAATGGCTAGGTAGAGAATTTGCAATCCGGTCAGCCATCGATTAGCAGGTACGGTACTTATGTATTATCTGGACTCCCATGTTAAATGCACCCCATTTTTTCATACCCCTACTATCCAACTACGCATGGAGTTGATTTTATATAGTGTGGCGAGCGCAGCGAGCCACCGTGCCCGAAGCGTGGCAAGTGCAGCGAGCCCCGCGAGGGGACACGGTCTCATAAGAAAACCGGGAGCCCAGATATTACATAAGTACCGCAGGTACATTTTTATTGTCAAGAAGCCAGCATTAAGGGCAGAAACATTGGGCTCGATTCCGACCTGTTCGATAGGCCTCTGATCACCGAATTGGGGGCAGGCGCTAACGTCATGTGATATCAGCCGCACGCCCTACGCCGCAATCGGCACGGCTACGTTCCCTGGGGAACATTCTCACTGTGAGAATGCCTTGGCGAGTGTGATGCTCCAAATGGGTCTGAATCTGCCCCATTGTGCTTTCTGGATGTGTTATCGATGATGCAGGTGGGCCAAGGCGTTTTTTGGCTGGTCTCGGATGTCACTGATGACCACATTACAGCAATTGTATCCCTATTTTTAAGCAATCTGCCTAGATCGCTTAGGAGTGAAGCACGTATCACTAGCATGCAGCATAAATCTAGTTAGAGCACCACTGGTCCATACAAGTCGCTCAGCACACCTCGCTGGTGCATCGCATGTGTGTCAGCGATGTGTGCTAACCTAGATCGCTTAGCATGGGGCTGAAGTATGCCCCGTTAGACTTGCTCAGGATGAAATACAGCAGTTTTTTACGAGTGGATCTGCGATGCTTTCGCAATTTGACAATGAGTGTTTATTCTTTCATTTGGAACGGTGACTTTTTGTTTGCATGCGACTGCTTTTTCCTGAATTATCAATCCATTCTGAATTAAGGCCTTATGCTGTGGACAACCAATCAGATTCTATCGTATCTTCTAGAAGGCACAAAATAAATAAGTACATTCTGATTTTTTGCTATGGGAAACATCCCATCTTCACTTAACTCTTAGTAAATAAACCCTGAGTTTTGTTTACTTTATAAAATATAAGTTTCATTTTATGAACTTTTTATTTTTCAGGTGGTGGGTAAATTTATGTTATGATATATTTAAACTTATTTTTTTGGCTGCATAGTTCTGTTCTTTCACTAATCTCTGATTACAGATGTGTCCTGCTACAGTGTTGCTGCATAATAAAGCAGGCATCGCTAGCTGGCTTCCACTCACTTGCATATAATACACTGCATGCGCACCTTTTACATACGATCATTGCCAGATTAAGCCTTCGGGGGGGCCCGGGCCACTTAAGACAGGGGGGCGACCTTGCACTTGCCATTACTGGCAGCAAAGTGCATGGGAGAATATTACATTGTCAAAAACGCAGAGTAAAGGCAGTATAAACTTGGTTAATGGGTAACTGCAAGGGGGGGATGTGTGTGTGTGTGTATGTATGTATATGTATATGTGTGTGTGTGTGTGTGTGTGTGTGTGTATGTATATATGTATGTATATATGTATATATATATATATATATATATATATATATATATATACACAAGACTGTGTTTGTCCCTTTGCACCTTACTCTGTAGGAGACCTCACAGGCTCAGTGCTGCCTCTGATTATAACCCTCCCATGACTAGGCTGCTGCTGTCCTCCATGGGCCTGAGAAGCATGTAATGAGCTCCACCAATCAGAGCTTAGCCCAAACCGCTCAGCCTCTGCAATCTTGTGCAAAGTGTCATGGGACTTAGTCAACTCCCAGTAATGCACTGCACACTTGTGCAGTCAGTGTGCCTTTGCACCCGATGCTCAGCACCATTCATCATTGTGACATCATTGTCACAAAAAGAAAGCCATTGTGGTTTGCAAAAGAAGTAGCAAGTATTGTGAAAGCAAAAAAGTTGGCCTTTAAGAAATTTAAGCAGAAGCAGAAGAATGAGGACACAGAGGTGTATCTTGTTAGACAGAAGGAGGCTAAGAAGATGTGCAAAAGCACAGGCTGAAGAGAAAATGGCCCAGTCAGTGGGTAAAGGGGGGGAAACTTTTTTTAGGTATATAAGTGAAAGGAGAAAAACAAAAAGTGGAATAATTAGACTGAAGACAGAGAGTGGAAGTTTTCTTGAGGGGGACAATGTAATTGCAGATAATATTAATAATTATTTCTGCTCAGTATTCACTGCTGAAAGAGAGTGGAAGGGGCCACAGTTAAGTTGCAAGTATAGTCAGAAAACTGAGGGAGAGACAAGTACATTTACAGAGGAGAAAGTCCTCACAGAACTCTCAAAACTGAAAGTGGATAAATCAATGGGGCCAGATGGGATACATCCAAGGATACTAAAAGAGCTTAAAGGGGAGCTGGTAAAACCAATAACAGAATTATTCAACCAGTCACTAGCTACTGGAGTAATCCCAGAGGACTGGAAAACAGCGAATGTAGTCCCACTGCACAAAAGTGGAAGCAAGGAAGAGGTAAGCAACTATCGACCAGTGAGCCTTACATCAGTAGTAGGGAAATTGATGGAAACACTCTTAAAACAAAGAGTTGTAGAATATCTCAAAACCAGCAATTTACAGGATCCAAAACAGCATGGGTTTACTGAGGGAAGATCATGTCAAACAAATCTTATTGACTTTTTTGACTGGGTGACTAAAGTAATAGATCAATGTGGGGCTGTAGATGTAGCTTATCTAGACTTTAGTAAAGCTTTTGACACTGTCCCACATCGCAGACTGTTAAATAAACTTGAAAGCTTGGGATTGGATTCTAAGATAGTTGAATGGATAAGAGCGTTGTTGCAGGACAGAAAACAGAGAGTTGTAGTAAACGGAGTACAGTCAAAGGAGGGAAAGGTTAGTGGAGTACCCCAGGGATCTGTACTTGGACCGGTGCTTTTTAATATCTATATTGGTGATATTGCAAATGGAATTGAGGGTAAAATGTGCCTTTTTGCAGATGACACAAAGGTATGCAACAGGGTAGACACACCAGGAGGGGTAAAACAAATGATTGAGGATCTAGGTAGATTAGAGAAATGGTCAAGAGAATGGCAACTACAGTTTAATGCCAAAAAATGCAAAATCATGCACTTGGGTCTCAGAAATCCAAAGACTCAATATAGTATAAATGGCACTATAATGGAAACTACTGAGGAAGAGAGGGATCTAGGTGTCACTATTTCAGGGGACTAAAAGCAGGTAGGCAATGTAACAAAGCAATGAAGAAGGCAAGTCAGATGCTTGGTTGCATAGGGAGAGGTATCAGCAATAGAAAGAAAGAAGTAATAATGCCACTGTATAGGTCATTGGTACGACCTCACCTAGAGTATTGTGTTCAGTTCTGGAGGCCATATCTCCAGAAGGATATAAATACATTAGAGACTGTACAAAGAAGGGCAACTAAAATGGTGCATGGCCTACATCACAAAACGTACCAGGAAAGACTAAAAGATCTTAATATGTATACTTTAGAGCAGAGAAGGGAAAGGGGGGACATGATAGAAACTTTCAAATATATCAAGGGTTTTAACAAGGTACAGGTGGGAGACATTCTTCACAGGAAGAGGAGCAGCAGAACACGAGGACATGCACTGAAACTAGAGGGAGGAAGATTCAGGGGAAATGTGAGGAAGAATTTTTTCACAGAAAGAGTAGTAGATAAGTGGAATAGCCTCCCAACAGAGGTGGTAGACGCAAATACAGTAGTACAATTTAAACATGCTTGGGATAAGCATATTGATATCCTTACAAAAAAATAAGGATCAAATATGGTTTGAGGTAACATGTTTAAAAAAAGGGGCAGACTAGATGGGCCAAGTGGTTCTTATCTGCCGTCAAATTCTATGTTTCTATGTTTACTTGCATATTGCTACTTGCCATAGCTGCTGCAGCTGCCAGCTCTCCCCATTGATCTCTCTGGGCAGTGGAAATCTGCACATGTGGCGCTTGGGCCAAGATGTCAGGGGACAGATCTAATTATTACCTGTATGTAGATACTGTGGAATATATCCCAGTCTTCAAAGTCATTTTAAAACACAACCTTATCATGAAACAAGTTTGTACAACCGGAGCAAATGATCAGGTAACAGGCTGTTTCATAATGTTGTTTACTCTGTGTTCCTATCCCATTGCTTTCTAACATACTTGGTATTTTGACAGGCCTCCTTATGCATTTTTCTACAAATAATTATGGTGCATGGATTAGATTTAATCTTATTGCTAATGCATTAATGTCGTGCTGAGCCATCTGGTGGTTGTATAAATAAGGGTTGAATTTCCCTGCCCCCTGTGGGGAACACATATCATCAAATTGTTACATTCATTGTTTTATTTTGTTAGGCTTTGCAGAAAAGCTAGAACATGACAATACTAGGAGACTATGCAGAGTAGTGTTTTTCCATTACTTTTTTCTGTATTTAACCTTGTTTTCTATGTGCTTTTTTGCACAAGCAAAGAGCCTATAGTAATGGCATGAGGTCTATGCGGAATAAATCCCTCCTATGATTCCAGGTGATTTGCATTAGGCAATAAAAATTGAACAATTTTTCTGTAGGCACAGGAAGTGCTTGATGTTAATAACATGTAGGCGGTCAGTGATGTTGATCTAGTATTCGTTGATTTGGTATGTCACTTGATCTAGTATTAGCCCTGGTATTAACATGTGCTGGTTTAGAGCAAGAGCAGCTGACGCTGAAATGTGAAAACAAATCTAATTTCCCATTCATAATGTTTTAGTGTAAGCGGGATTTCCATATCACAGCTGTCATATTTTACCAAACGTCATATTTTTTTTTCTCGTTCAGTGCAAAACGTACACACAGTGCTACATATATATTGAAATACCAAAGTTCTTGAGATTAGAACCAAAAGCTTGTTTGATCTTTAACTTTATATTCATTCATTACTAGCATTCTGGGTCTGTGTTGTGTTTTTTTTTTTTTATAAATGTGGTGAAGCATCATCAGAGTTTGTCTACTTTTAATGGTTTAAGGTCTAAGGTGGCCAATACCATCCTCGAGAACTACCAACAGTTCATGTTTCTCAGGCATCATGTGGATCTGTAGTAGAAAGGAATGCAGCATGTTTAAAAATGTGACAGTTAGTAATGACTACAGCTGTGCACCAGATAGGTGATTTGGAAAACGTGGACAGTTGGTAGATCTCGAGGACCGGTTTGGCCACCCCTGGTTTAATTCATACGGTCGGTAACTCAAACTGGCGATTCAAGTGAGAACCACTGACCTTTTCAGGCCCATATCAAGGATGAGACCAGAGCAATATAAAAAGATATGGATAGTTTTATTAGAAGCAATATAATTTTATTGATGAGATCACTTTCTTAAAACATAACTAAAATTGTTGTTTAATCTTCTGAAATGTTGAGATTATTACATTTGGCATACCTCCCAACAGTCTCGAACACCGCGGGAATGTCCCGGTTTTCAGGGACAGTCCCGCGTCCCTCCCACGGCCGGCAGTGTCCCACGGCGAGGGGGGGATGTTGGGAGTCCCCCCTGTCGGCTGGTGAGCAGCAGTGAATAAACGCTGTGCGCATGCGCACAGCGTCTATGCCAGGGGGCATGGCTAGAGGCTCCAAAAGGGGGCGTGGCCTCGCAGGTGAGCCGCAAGTATAGGCTACGTCCCCAAGATTAGGCCACGTCCCTGAAACTTTTCGGCGCACAGTCCCCTGTCCCTCCTCCGGCTCCCAAGAAGTTGGGAGGTATGCATTTGGTATTATATTTTCTGAACTTTCTACTGCATAGGTGGTCGCCTGCCTAAAAATCACATGATTTTGCTGGAAATAGGTACAGTGACTAGAGGTTGAAATGCTGCCAGTCAGACAGACAGCTGCATCCCGATAATGAAAATTCTCCCTATAGCTGTGTACACACGGAGGAGATTTCAACAAATATCGCTTGCAATATGGTTGCTGAATGACCATATTGCCAGTGATTTGTTTGTGCTGCAGCAATAAATTGCTGGGTGCATGCTCCCATGGTCAAGCTTCTGTGATCAGCTGTTTCCCTCTGCTGCTTCCCCGGCAGAGTCTCCTGTTCATCAGCAAGTGTTGCATGTAGTTTCAGCATACAGTATATTATGCCCACTTCTATTTCAGTAGTTCTGCACAATTTATTTGTAATTAGTTACCTAATTTAGACTATTGCAGGGCAAAGTTTTACTCCAAATCAAAAAAAACATACGGCACTTTAGGTGAGGCAAATGTAAATGCAGAGATTTTAGCCCCATACACAGTAGGCGATAATGTTCACATCAACTTTTGTGTCAGTATCATTAAGTATGCGTGCTCCCGCGCATTGTTAAAAACGCCCCCGATGCCGGCACCGCACTGGGTCTCCGGCGCTGCCAATATTGACGTCAATTGATCCATTTATATTCATTTTAGTTTTTCTAAAAAGGAACTGTGTATTAATGGTGTTCTGATAAATAATAGCATGAGGTTTTGCTAAAACTAATGAACAGATCTCTTTTATTGCACTTGAGGTTCCCACACATGATGAGATATTTTAAAATGATTGCGCCATTTCTGACTGATCGGATAGTCCAATTGTTTAATCATTACATCATATGAAAAAAAAAACATTACTGTACATCATCCGAGTTGCCCTTTTACACAAAGTCCAAGTGAAAGCTAATTAATGCACAGTGCAGTTTTTCAAATAGCATACAGGTTGAGTATCCCTTATCCAAAATACTCGGGACCAGGAGAATTTAGGATAACGGAATAATCCGTATTTCGGAATATTTTTTTTATTTCAATGAGGTATCTTGCATTTATATTGTATAAACACCTTGAACTCATGAAATACACACAACTATATTTGTGCAAAAAACAAGGTTTTAAAACATGAAACAAAGTTTGTGTACTACAGGTATCTCAGGCACTGACCTTGAATGCCAAGCAGTCCTTTTCTTGTACATATTTATTGCCAGTTACATATCATGTCCCCAGTAGTGCCAGTTACATACAGTATCATAGACCCCAGTAATGCCAGTTACAGATGTCCCCGGTAGTGCCAGTTATATATCATGTCCCCAGTAGTACTTTTAGTACATTCTGGAAACCATGGTTTTCGGAATAATTTGGATAAGCGATACTCAACCTGTATTTATCTTATATGAATTTCCAGCCAGCTTGTGGCCTGAACAGATAGAGGGACTGATTATACTAAGCTTGAAAAGTAATAAAATGGAGAGTGATAAACCCCCAGCCAATCAGCTCGTAACTGACATCACAGGCTGGGTGTGAAAAATGACAGGTAGGAGCTGAGTGGTTGGTGGTTTATCACTCCATTTTTCAAGGCTTAGAACATATCAACCAAATCATGCAAAAGGGGTTATGCTTCTTGGCTAAAGAAGATAATGTAATTAAAATAGCCAAATGTGTGCTAATCTTTTCACAAAATGAAGAGTATTCCCTCATTGGCTGATGAGACCTGTACATCTATTACATGTATAGCGAATTTCCCATTTTGCCAGGGTTGGGGAAGCTTAACTTGTTGGGCTCTCCTGATTCGCTGATCCCAACCAAAAATTATTGGTATCGCTGAGCGTCAGACCTTGACATCAAGAGACTAAGGGCCAGATGCACTAAGCTTCCAAAGTGATAAAATGGAGAGTGATAAACAACCAACCAATCAGCTCCTTCCTGACCTATTTCAAACACATGGAGTTTTTCAATGTTTTTTAACCCGAATGTTGACACTGTCGACATGGACACATTTTTAAAGTGCACCTCATCCCCTCACTGCGTTTGCCATGCTTTGGGCACAGTGCCTCGCTACTCTCTGCACACTATTTTATTCTCCCACCACACCCTAGTTGATGGTAGGGCATAAAATACCACCTGTCGGCTCAAAAAAACCCAGTGAAAACTCCCATGTCGACCTTTTGACTGTCGACATTGCCCATGAGAACCTAATGATTGTGTCGACCTAATGACCTGTTGACCTAGAACCATATCGACCTTCCTGCATGACCTAGTGGTGTCGACACAATGCTTGTCGACCTAGTTGTTGTATCCTATGACCCACCCCTTTCAGACACATGGGTATGGGTCATAGGGTCGTCAGAATTTCGGTCGACAGTCACTAGGTTTAATATGCATTAGATCGACATGGTCATTAGGTCGGCACAAGTACACGGTACAAGTTACACGGTAATGTAAGCATATGCTTGTTATAAGTGTTAAAAATACAGCCTTTGTCCTTGACTCAGAGTTCAGTGCAAAAACAAAACGGGAGCAATCTGCCCCTGGAACAAACCACATACTTACCTACTACAACCTATGGAGACTCCTAATTTATTATTTTAGAATCAGGCAGGATGTGGTTCATAAATATTGTGATCACAGTTGATGAGGGCAGGGATGGCCATGCATTCTTGCCTACCTTCCCCTCTCCATGAGGGAGAAAATGCTCTGTACCTGGACTTCCCTGGTAATGTATGATTGCCATCACCTGTGGGGAGCTAGGTAATTGATCAGAAAGGTGTTTCACCACAGGTGCTGGCAATCATACATTACCAGGGAAGTCCAGGAACAGAGCATTTTCTCCCTCATGGAGAGGGTCAGGAAGGCAAGTATGGGATGGGGCCAATATTATGCAATTCTATGATGCACATGTCTGGCTCCACCTCCATTCACTGTGTCTGACTCACTTCTCAGGCTTCTCCAGGAGAGGAGATTAGAGAAGTAGGTAGTTATGATAAAACATGTTGCAATGGAAAGAGTGCAAATTATTTTATTTATTATTGTTATTGTTAAATATAATTTTTTGCATACAGGGGGAATACTAGTTGCTTTTGCATGTAGTAAACAAATACTGGACAGCATTGTTTTTGCACTAAAATGTAGGGGATGCGACTGCTAGGTCGACACTATGAAGGTCAATATACATTCGGTTGACCACTAAAGGTTGACAGGGCTTAGGTCGACACAAGCATTAGGTCAACAATGTGGAGGTCGATAGTCAGTTTTACCAAGACCAAATAGTAAAACTGTAGCCGGGCATACTGGGCAGTGTAGTTCAACAACAGCTGGAGTGTCAAGTTTATCCATCACTGCACTAGGGCATTGAAGTTACATACAATAGAACGGTGCCGACCTAAGCCCTGTCGACCTCCATTGGTCGACCGAATGTAAGTCGACCAATAGTGTCAACCCTATAACCCATTCCCAAATGTAGCCTAGAGCCAGAACACACACCCTCCAAACTCTAGGTCAATAATTACGTTTAGACTTTGTCCCATTGCACATTTCTCAGTTTATTTTCTGCCAACTCTCTTTTAGATGCTTTTTATATGCTCTGAGCACAAGTGAGACATTAGATTACTTATTAATAATAATAATAATAATACTTTTTCTTATTATTATTATAATAAGAAGAATAAGAAGAATTATTATTATTTTATTTATATAGTGCTCTTTCTCCAATAGGACTCAAGGTGCTTATCGGATATAATAAATGTAGTACAGTACAGAAACAGTGAAGTACATAAAAGCTTTTCATAAACAATACTTAAGGGAATGAAGGAAATGCTTCAGTAAACAGGAAAGTCTTGAGTCTGTTTTTGAAGCATTTTAGAGTGGGGGCCTCTCAAACTGTGTGGAAGTGACTTCCATAAAGTTGGAGCCGCATGGCTAAAAGCTCGACCCCAGATGAATTAAGGGAGATTCTATGTACTGATAAAAGTGCTACATCTACAGATAATCTGGTGGGACATTATGGAATCAGAAGCTGCTTCAGATACTTTTGGCCTTGGTCATGTAGTGTTTTAAAACTCAGTTAATCTTGAAGATAATTTTATAAGCAGTCAGTGTAGGGAATGGGAGTTATGTGGCTAGAATTGGGCTGGTTGGTTACCAGCCTGGCAGCTGTGTTTTGTACCAGCTGTAATCGGTGCAGTTCTTTTGCTGGGAGACCAAGGTAGAGGGCATTGCAGTAATCCAAAGGGGATGATACATACGACTTTTGGCAGATCTTCAGAGGGAAATAAGTGTTTTATTCTGGCTATGTTCCTCAGATGAAAGAATGAGGATTTGATTGTGGCTGATATCTGATGTTTAAGTGTCAAGCAACCATCCAGCACCACGCCAAGATTCCGCAGATGATCAGAGTTTTGTAATTCTGTTCCCGCAAGTGTCAGTCCAGTTGGATGGCTGTGCTGCAGTCTTTTCCTTTGACGGTGAAGCCCTATCATAAGGACCTATGTTTTATCAGGATTCAGTTTCAGCCAACTGGCACTCATCCATTCCTGGAGCTCAGCTAGACATACATTTAGGGTTGTTATTAGGTTCTCAGTGCCCGGAGCAAAGGACAAGTACAGTTGTGTATCCTCTGCATAGCAGTGGTAGAGCAGGCCATGGCGCCTAATTATTTCATCCAGTGGCAGCATGTAAACTGCAAAAATCATGGGAAATAATATAGAACCTTGTAGGACACCACATGGCAGTGGCACTGATGAAGATGTGTATACTCCAGATGACACTCTCTGTGATGTGCCAGTAAGAAATGATTTGTACCAGCTTAGTACTGTGCCATCTAGTCCACAGAAATTTTTTAGGTGCTCAATCAGATGCCCATGGTTCAGAATATGCAATGATGCAGAGAGATCCAGACAGATTAAGATTGAATAGTCCCCTCTGTATCATTTTTTTTTAAACAATTTGGCCATCTTAAGTCATTTCTGAGAGACTTGTCTACAGTACAACAGAATAGCAACCATCTGATTAATTACTAAACAATGTAGGTGTTTGTACTGTGCCCATTCTGTGCTTTCCCAATGATGATCTGAAGTCCTGGAGGCACTTGCACTGTATATCCTGTAAACACACTCATAGCCTAGCCTCATAGTGCTCACGTTGATCAACAAACAATCCATCCGCTATACATACAGTAATTCTAAAATCATGAATAACTACTGGGTTGTTTAATTTATCTATAGATCCCTGACTTATTTTATTTTTATTTATTTTTTTGCAGTTCTGTACATTAAAGCTAGGTACACATTAGACGACACTGCAAATGATGCAATGGTGTCAACTATTTCCCTTGAACTAGCTTTTCTCCCTGGCAAATTTTATTGCGCATGCACATTTATACCTCTTTTTTCCAAAAACAAACTGGGTCACACCCAGGATTTTGTACATGGCTCCAACCTGGGTGCGACACGGCTTGTAATCCCTTTTACACTGGCATCCCCCACCCGGTGTAATGCCAGGCGGGTGATGTCACCTGAGCCGGTGCTGGGAGAAGTAAGCATCTCCCAGCGCCGGCTATTGCATTGCAGTGAAAGGGCCGCTGATTGCATCAACCCGGGTTACCCGATTTACACTGCCCCTTGACCCGGGAGCATCCTGGGTCCAACCCAAATAACCTGGGTTGGATTGCCATGTTGGTCGACCTAGGATTTTTACTAACACTCTTTCCACTAACAAAAAACTTGTGTCGATGCGCATCCCCGGCAAAATCACGGGTTATTTTTACTGGTGGAAATGGGGTATAAATTCTATCATTGCGTGTTCACATCCAGGATCATGCAAGCATTTAGGCAGGATTCTAATGCATGTACAGGTGACACAGGTGGTCGATAAGGATATATGGGAGTTGCATACACACTAAACTATGTGCAGAAAAATCATTTAATGTGTACCCAGCTTAAGTTAAGAGGTAACCAGACCTCATACACACATATACCAAAACTAGAGAAAAAGAGGAACCCAAACATGACTGCTGAAGATGTGTATTGAGAATGGAAACCCCAGTCATAGTATTTAGATTAGTGGTATTTTGCATATGCCGAATAGTTTTGCAAGAAAATGTTAATCAATATTTTGATGGTAATGTGTTTCCTAACTATACTTCTTACCTGACCTCCAGCTTTTCCAACACTGTTTCCAGAACTGTGCCCCTTCAGCAGAGTACACACTGGGCGATATATCTTTACCAAATGCACAATACCAATATCATCAACTATACATCGCAAATACCTGTTAGTGTGTGTGCTCTATATCGTAAACGATGCCCACGCATCGTTACCGACTCCCCTGTTGTCTCTGCATGCAGCTCAATCTGACCAAATAGTTATACAGTTAACGATGTTCACATTGTACAAGGGATACTCGATTAGTACTTTATACACACTTTGGGGTAGATGTATGAAGCAGTGCTAAGGGAGGAGAAGTGAGCCAGAGGATGAGTGGCCCATGGCAACCAATCAGCTGCTCTGTATAATTTTGTATTATGCAAATTATAGATGTTGCGTCATGGGCCACTTTTCCTCTGGCATTGCCCCTGGGGGATCCTGTACTGTACCTTTTGTATTGTACTTTTATCGCATTAGGGCTAATGCTGGTCACACATTAGACCAACTTTCCTACAACCATCCAACTAGTTGCTTGGATGTAATAAAAATATGGTACTAAATGGGAGAACATGTAATATTTGCTTCAGAAATTTGCTCCCAAAAACTCTCACTCAGACACGGTACTGTAGTAGAACCTGTTTGATTTAAACAATGTGAATGTTTTCCTGGGTTTGTGAGCACATTTCTGATTGTCCTTTGTTCCCATCCAGTACCATATTTTCATTCCATCCTCATTTATCGTCTTTATTGTTTTTTTTCATATAAAAAGACACAAACTTATTACAATACAACATATAACATTCTTACATTCTTACATATCTTACCCCAAATCATTATTTAGCTCCCTTGTCAGTTCGTTGCGTCCCTTGTCTATCTCTATCTAGATTTTCCCCTAGCTGTTCTTTTCTGTCACCCCTCTCTTTCTTTGTTTCTTTTTTGAGTTATATTCTATTACCTCCCTCCAATGCTGTCTCAATCTGTTGTCGTACTTGTTGATCCAACGTTTCTATGTAGTATCTTCATTTTTTGTGGAACCTCCTCCCCCCTCCTCCTTCTAGGTCCACCAATGCTCCCTGTTTCTCAAAGTGCATTTTTTTTTCCAGGAGGAGCTTTACATTTTCTATCCTTGGTGTTTTCTTTGAAATCCAGTTATTCAAAATCTCTTTTTTTGCAATTGTAACTATTATTGTTAATATAGGGGTTAGTCCCTTTTGCTCTTGTTTAAGGTCCCACTTCGAGATATCTGCAAATATCATAGCTTTGATATTCTTAGTTATTTTAAGTCCAAATGTATTATTTATAAAGTTTATAACTTTATACCAGAAACGTTGGATTTTAGAGCACTCCCAAAAATTATGTTTGAAAAGTATGTTTTGTGCCCTGCACTTAGGACATATCCCCTTTTCCTCTTGAAACATGCGCTTTCTTTGTCCTTGTGCTATATATGCTCTGTGTATGGTGCGAAAGTGTACTTCTTGAAGCATTGCCGAAGGCAGTTGCTTCATAACTTTTTCTATATGTGCTAGTGCATTTAATAGGTATGTTTCTTCTATTTGGTCTCTTGACCAAGCTGTCCATATTTTATGCTTATCTATGGGCATTAAATCCCAATATAGCTGTTTTACCTTATATGGGCTCACTCTGCTTATTTTCAATAGTCTTGTTATTGTATTTGCTTCATCACTAATATTAATGTGAGGAGTGAGATTCTGAATAAAGTGCCTTAGTTGGAGGTAAGCAAGCAACTAGTTGGATGGTTGGAGGAAATTTGGTCTGATGTGTGGCCACAAAATTTAAAGTTTGTGTACGATCGCAGGCACTAATTTTAAATGCCATGCAATCATTTTAATGCACGTATTTAGTGGCAGTTACATGCAGTATCATGTCCCCAGTAGTGCCAGTTACAAATGTCCCAGTTTTTAGCGAGGAAAAAAAAAGTACATTCTGGAAACGATGGTTTTCAGAATAATTTGGATAACAGATATTTAGATAACATATATTTAGATAAGGGATAATAATGTACATGAATCTTAAATATTATGCCTCTCTTATATCAAATGACTTCCACTCTGATACCTTTTTTATACAGGTGTTTTGTGCTCATGACATTCACTATCCACAGCTGATTTCCTCAGGAAATGTACACAGACCCGTAGTCAGAGGAATTTGCTGCAGGCTGACTATCCCATAGTTAATGATCCATGTGTCTGCAGCATAATTCTCCGTTCAGACTCCCAGTGCCTTCTGTGAGAAACTTACCAGAGCACGATGGACCACACATGCATACAATATGTAGCTGCTCCCTGACACTACACTGGTATCCTGACCCTTGCACATATTTTAAAGGGAAAATATACTTTGTTCGAAATTGTGCAGTGTTTATTTGTGTGCGTAGTAAATACTTTGTATTAGTTTACATACTCCAAAGAGTAACTTCTTCATTAATCATCTTTAAGTACAATGACCGGTTTATATAATAAAAGTTCTACGTGTATTACGGACACCTTCACAAATTTAAAAAGACTGACATGATTATCTGTATGTGGCATAGAAAGGATTGCAAGTAATCTGCATAGCCCATCAGGGCACCCACTCAAACATAACACATGTATTTGTGGGCTGCCCTATCCGTGTCTTCAGCACAAACTAATGCAGTCCAACTCAACCTTGCAACATAAAAAAATCACCCAGTATGGTGGTAGTGCTAACCCCAGCAGTGTGGTTTAAACTTCAGTCAAGGTGATTGCACCTAAAACATGAAATGCACCCTGGCTGATGACCTGCCATTTTTTCCTGTCATATCAAGGTTCTGGATATAGAACAGACACCGCCACCACCCTACAAACTTGCTTAAACACCTCAAGCTGTGATGATTAAATTGGGTGCCCGATGACGCTCCGACAGGGGGGATCCCGAGTTACAGGGGCTATTCTCCCTTGTGGGGGTCCACGACCCCCATGAGGGGAGAATAGAACCTGTGGTGAGTGTAGTGAGCCATCGGACCCACAGCGCAGCGAGCATGCAAGGGACATGTTTGCGCTCGCCACCCCAGTCGGAGCACCGGCAGTCGGTATTCTGACGTCGGGATCCCCCCTGTCGGAGCCCCATACCACATCCAATTAAATTGATATTTGACAATTGTGTATATCTGAGTCTGTATATGTAGCATAAAGGAACTTGGTGTGGAAAAAGTTGCACTCACGGCATTATAGCACTGTGTACACAGATTCAGAGTCGCACACATATATATATATGCAAGTGTAACATATTGGATTAATCGGCACAGTCTACTAATGTGTTTGATACACCGCACAAATAACCCGGGTATGACCCCAGTTGCTGCCGGGTCAACCTGAATTAACTGTGCGGTGTCAAAGGGCCTTTTGAAACAAACCCGGATCCAGCAACCTGGCAATCTGACCCGGGTTAAAAGAAGGGTAGCGTGCGGGGCCAAAATCATTTAATGGTCATTGGCCATCTAATGATTTTTTTTTGTGCTCGCAAATCGAAATCAGTCTGGGCTGACTTAGACTTGCGGCGTCCGAGAGCTGGACAGGCGGCTGGCATTCTGTAACATCAGCCGCCCGCCCCTGTCTGGTGGGTGCCTGTCTGCATTTTTGTGGGTATGCCCAGGACACACTCCCCAGGAGTTGCATGTGATAAGTCACATGCAAAACTAGGCACATCAAGTGCCAAATCCTGTCAGAGCCCTCCCGGGGAATTGCTGGGAAAATAATGTCGGTACTTGTGTAGTTTCACGGCGCCACTGCGCGCACAGTGAAACTTTGAAACTTGGCAGTCTGCCAGACTCTGTGTTTAACTGTGCGCGTGCCGCTCTAGCTGTTCTCAGCGCAGCGCGTGGCTGCTTTCCTTATGTAAGCTACGTTATCAGCATAGTGCTGGGCAGCATCAGTGCACCCAGTGCTGACAGGTCACTGTGGTACTTGTAGTTCCACAGTGAAATAGGCAGTCCTGCGCACCGCTGACAACCCGGCAATTTAGACGCTAAAGCGTCGAAATCCAGAGACTCCCTGAACCGGACACCCGGCAATTTAACGTCTAAATCCAGACTCCCTGCAAACGGCTAAGATGGGGGCATCTAAATTTAGACGCTAAAGCGTCTAAATTTAGTAGGGTCTAGGGGTACACTATTAAACCTGTTCACAATGACACTAGTCGACGTAACAGCTGTCAACCTTGTTAATTCCACTATCCACGGCAACCCGAAGCGTGGCGAGCGCAGCGAGCCCGCGAGGGGCGGCGGTACGCGTCCTACGACCTTTTCATACCCCCACTATCCACGTCGGCGTGGAGTTGATTTTATAAAGTGTGGCGAGCGCAGCGAGCCACCGAGCCCGAAGCGTGGCGAGGGGACGCCGATACCTTCACAGGTATCCGCGTCCCCTCGCGGGCTTCACAGGTATCCGCGTCCCCTCGCGGGCTTCACAGGTATCCGCGTCCCCTCGCAGGGCTCGCCACGCTTCGGGCTCGGTGGCTCGCTGCGCTCGCCACACTTTATAAAATCAACTCCATGCCGACGTGGATAGTGGGGGTATGAAAAGGTCGTAGGATGCGTACCGCCGCCCCTCACGGGCTCGCTACGCTTCGGGTCGGCGTGGAATTAACAAGGTCGACAGCTGTTACGTCGACTCGTGTCATTGTGAACAGGTTTAATAGTGTACCCCTAGACCCTACTAAATTTAGACGCTTTAGCGTCTAAATTTAGATGCCCCCATCTTAGCGGTTTGCAGGGAGTCTGGATTTAGACGTCTAAATCTAGACTTCTAAATTGCCGGGGTGTCCAGTTCAGGGAGTCTGGATTTAGACGCTTTAGCGTCTAAATTGCCGGGTTGTCACCGGTGCGCAGGAGTCTAAATTGCCGGGTTGTCAGCGGTGCGCAGGACTGCCTATTTCACTGTGGAACTACAAGTACCACAGTGACCTGTCAGCGCTGGGCAGCAGCAGCGCACGCTGCCCAGCGCTGACAGGTCACTGTGGTACTTGTAGTTCCACAGTGAAATAGGCAGTCCTGCGCACCGCTGACAACAGGTATCCGCGTCCCCTCGCGGGCTTCACAGGTATCCGCGTCCCCTCGCGGGCTTCACAGGTATCCGCGTCCCCTCGCGGGGCTCGCCACGCTTCGGGCTCGGTGGCTCGCTGCGCTCGCCACACTTTATAAAATCAACTCCACGCCGACGTGGATAGTGGGGGTATGAAAAGGTCGTAGGATGCGTACCGCCGCCCCTCACGGGCTCGCTACGCTTCGGGTTGGCGTGGAATTAACAAGGTCGACAGCTGTTACGTCGACTAGTGTCATTGTGAACAGGTTTAATAGTGTACCCCTAGACCCTACTAAATTTAGACGCTTTAGCGTCTACATTTAGATGCCCCCATCTTAGCGGTTTGCAGGGAGTCTGGATTTAGACGTCTAAATCTAGACTTCTAAATTGCCGGGGTGTCCAGTTCAGGGAGTCTGGATTTAGACGCTTTAGCGTCTAAATTGCTGGGTTGTCACCGGTGCGCAGGAGTCTAAATTGCCGGGTTGTCAGCGGTGCGCAGGACTGCCTATTTCACTGTGGAACTACAAGTACCACAGTGACCTGTCAGCGCTGGGCAGCGTGCGCTGCTGCTGCCCAGCGCTATGCTGATAACGTAGCTTATATAAGGAAAGCAGGCACGCGCTGCGCTGAGAACAGCTAGAGCGGCACGCGCACAGTTAAACAGAGCGTCTGGCAGGCTGCCAAGTTTCAGACACAGACTGTGCGCGCGGTGGCGTTTACACTCATGGCTGGGACAGGCTTTTATCAGGGTCCATGATGCGGCAATTGCATCATGTTAAATACCACCCATAAATGTTCCTTTATTACCCTGATATATGGCCAAAAGGAACGCTCCTTTTCAGGTTGCCTCATGTTTTGGCTTATTCTTCTCACTGATATATTGGGCACAGTATATGATAGTAAAACACTTTATATGTGGAAATAATACAATATTATTGAGGGAAGGGTACAGCTGTGCTACAGTCTGTTTACATTCTGTAGTATACATGCCACTTGTAATCACTGGCAATCTGTCTAATTGTTATGGAAAGTAAATTTAATGCTGTGGTAAAGGCTAATATTTCTACAGATTGGGTGTCTGTAACAATGATATGTACATCTGTTGAAGCTACAGTGGAAATGGTTTTGCTTTAGAATGCATATTTATATTATCCTTTTGTACAGTATGTAAGGATTTTTCCTGTAATGTTGACTAAACCGAATACTGGTAAATGTTGACTGTTGTCCTATAGAAGAAATCTCTGTTTTCCCAGCTAATGGTTAAATGTCTTTATGGAACACAATGGGTTTTTGTTCTAGATCAGATGTCTTGCTATTGTCGGCTGCTGAGCAAACATCTTGTGTTTCAAAGTGATAAGGTTTTTTTAATCTATATATTGTGTCCAGAGACCAAAGCAACACACTAAACGCTCTATTTTGGTCGCAGGTAAAAATACTTTATTCTCTTTGACATCTATTCCATGTTTATATGTCTGTGTAACAAATAATCCCTATTTTACAGTTAAACTTCATTTCATTTGCAAAACATGACTGTTAAATCTAAAATAATAATCACTTTATCTGGCCTCTCAGTAGGGTTTATATTTACTAAATGCAGTTTAAAACTGCAAATATATTAAACGCAAACCCAGGTTTATTATTGCCATTTTATATTCTGTAGGAAAAATTAAATACTTATTTTTGTTTAAAAGACTAGAGGGGCTATTCAATAAGCCCGCCCTATCTTATCAGGGATTAAAGGTGTCTCCCTGTTACCTGTGATCTGGAAGTCCACCTGTACATGTGAAGAGTGACGCCTGTAGCTGTGGAGCATGCTTGGAGTGTTAAATACCTCTGACATGGCTACGTAGAGAAATACATAGACTTCTTCTTTGGGATAATGCTAGTTACAGTTGGCGTAACCCCAAAACAGGGGTTTTACTGCATTCTTTTTCTTTAGCACATCCTGCCCAGAATGAGGTGGATAGGATTGCGGAGATACAGAGAGGCAGATGTATTAAGACAATGGGACAGATGTATCAAACTTCAAAAAGTGAAGAGTTATAAACAGCCAGCCAATCATCTCCTACCTGTTATTTTTCAAACCCAGCCTGCGACATGACAGGTAGGAGCTGATTGGCTGGTTGTTTATCACTCTCCATTTTAGCACTTTTGAAGCTTGATACATCTGGCCCTAATACACTTTAATTTCACTAATACTAATACTTAAAGCTGTGATAAATTGGTAGGCAATAACGCACTAGCCAATCAGCTCTACTAAAAAATATATTTTTTTAAACACAGCTGACTTTATCACAGCTTCATCACTTCACCATGAGGCTGAGAGATACAGAATGCAGAAGGGCAGGCTGAGAAACTGTGTAGGGTATGAGGTTTAGAGATGCGGAATAAAGGGGGCAGGCTGAAGGGGGGGGCATGTTTAGTGACAATGAAGGGTATGAGGCTGAGAAACTCAATGAAAAGGGGAAGGCTAAGCAAAAAATCAGAGTGGAGATGAGTTGAAAGACAGTGTGAGACGATGCAGATAGGAGATGATAGGGTGGCTGAGTGATGATGCAGGTAGGAGATGGTGTGCTGTGAGACGTTTTATATTGTGAGTGCCAATAGGTGTGGCGAGACATGCCCTGTGGGCAGTGCTAGGCACACTTAATAGCTGGGGATGGACACACCCTTCCGACAGTGCACCCCCTAATAAAATATGTTGCACATGTCTGTTTATTGCTCTTATTACACCTGTCTATCTTGTTAACAAGACTGGAAGTTAAGTTAAACCAGCATTTTCTAATTTAATAGGAAGATTATTCCTTATCCGAAATGCTTGGGACCACGAGGGATTATTTATTTGTGACACATTCACCTGGTCCCCCAACTTCCGGCGACCATCGGATTCATCTTCAGTGGCATCCCGGGTTTTCTAAATATTTATGTTTTTGGGATTTTCGGATCAGGGATACCCAACCTGTACCTTACTCAGCATGATTTTTCTTTAGATATACTACTGGAAATGATTGCCCCTTCTCAAAATATTTCTATTGCCCCAAACACCGTACATAGCACCACAGCTAGCTTCATGTTACCCAGCATATCATGTGAAAATAGAGTGGCGGGAGGAGGAGCATTGGGTGTTCCAAAGTCACTCTACTCATTACACTTGAATGTGTTTTACCATGGTAGTCCCTTCTCCTACATTATTAATCGCAGCCTTAAGGAAATAATATATGATCAACTAGCAAAACTATTCTCTAGCCTACCTTAGTGTTATGTGTTCAATAAAAATAAGCGGTTTGTTTGATTTCATGGGATTGCTGTTTTTTAAGCAATGGACCAAATGTATTAAGCTTTAACAAGTGATAAAGTGGAGAGAGATGAAGTGCCAGCCCATCGGCTCCTAACTGCCATGTTATAGGCTGTGTTTGAGAAATGACAGTTACAAACAGATTGGCTGGTTCTTTATGGGAAATATAACATGAGTGATATCTGTAAAATGTGTGATAGGAAGAACATGATTTGAAGAGCAATTCTGGAACACCTAGCAGATCTCCGTATTTGTTGTATAAAGGATTTGTATTTTCCAGTGCATTTATTTAAAAAGTTTGAGAAATATTAAACCGTGATAATATATAATGTTTCAGTAATACAGTTCCGTGATTTGGAAACCTTCTGGATGTAAAGATGCATCTTAACATATTGGAGAAAGCCCCAAATTCTGCTTTATTATTTGTATATTCTTTTGAATGATTTTCCAAACACCTTTTTGTTATTGCTGCTTTATGACCATATATACTTGCTGTAACTTTGCCATATTGATAGTGTGGTGCCGTTCACACATGGCATAGGCTGAAATCCATGCTGCTGATAAGCACAGCATAAAGTAGATATCCCTTATCTTCATTGTATGACATTGACATTGGGAGGTAGATATTTACAAACATGCCTAACAATGTGGACTGGTAAAATTGATAATTGAAATACTTATTTTTCTAGAAATTTGGTGAGAGAAGGGGAAGGTGCAGTACTCTTTTTATCTGTGATACATTGTCTCCAGTCTATTTGTTAAGAGCCATCAGTACTATTGGAGAAAAATAACTATATAAATATTAAATTATTATTGTTATTAATATTGTTATGATTTTTGTTATTGTTTTTATTATTATATTCTGACTAATTTGCAGCACCAACTAAACTTTAAGTAGAACAGAATAATCAGTTGATTGTATCATCTTTTACCTAGTAAAGCCTTTTATACAACACATGGCAAGAATCAATTTCAAGGCAGAGGGGGGTATTCAATTCGTGCTGGTTTTTCTGACAACCGACGAATTACTCACCGATCCACATATTTTAGTCGCAAAGGCAGCCATTTTCAACTTATTTCTACCAATGCATGTCCGACTTTTTAACAAAGTCGAACCTTCATTGGACGATAAAAACGGCCGTATTGAATAGGTATGTCCGGATTTTACGGCTAGCTAAAAATAATTGAATACCCCCCCAGACTCAGAGTACAGAAGTCCTGAAAAGTGTGTATATAATTTGTAGCTTAACTGACAGCGCCACTCCTACTTTTAACACAAATTTTGGTAAGTATTCCAAGTAGAAGAGGGAGTTTTTAATATTGGGACTGATCCATAATTTACAAATAAAAGGTGTAACTTATAAGCTTAAATGGAACTAATTCTCATGTCGTTCGTCCCAAATGAGCACACTACAATGCTCGTAAAACAGAGTCATGCTCTGCTCATCTAGCTCTTTCTCTTGCACATTAACATTTGGAATAGATAGATGGCTTGGAGCAGTTACATACATTTGGTGTTATAAGAAGATAGTGCAACCAATCAGCGATTCTCAAATGGAGAGGGATAAACAACCAGCCAATCAGATCCTGCTATTTTTTCAAAGCCAGCCTGTAGCATAGCAGTTAGCAGATGATTTGCTGGTTGTTAATCATTCCTCAATTTATAAAGCTTGGTGCATCTGGTCCATGGCGTTTTAGAACATATGATTAAAATAAACCACTCCTCAGTTGCCTAAAGCACAGAGATCTAATAAAAGGATATTTGTAAATCCTTTCTGCTCTCGGAATGTGTTCAAGCTTAAAACATTTATATATATATATATATATAATCCAAAGAGCAATCGCACCCACTGACAAAGATATTGTGGACTGTGCTGGGAGATGATTATGCAGAGGTATCTTTCCTAAAGCAATCCAGCAGGACTTGAGGAAACACCCGCACCAGTCAAGATAGAGTCCAAGATGAATACTTGTAAAATGGCATATTTATTCAGCTCAAGCTCGCATCAATCAGAGCTATATATAGAGCATTTTCAGACACCCAACAGGCAAATAACGTGTGAGATACATTACAAGTCTCCTCGACGGCCGTTTCGGCGCATAGTGGCACCTTTCTCAAGAGGGGTCATACAAAATATGCTAGCCAGAGCCCAAATATATAGGTTGTACATGCCTTACTCACCTGTCAGCAATCGTGATCACCGGAGGACCAGTTACCTTGTAATCCCAGCCCGCCATTGCCGCCACGCATTTGGAATACAGAGCCGCCCACTGACAAAAGCAGCAGCGGCGTTGTGGAACCAATATGCTGGGCGCGCCGGCGGGGGAACCTAAACAAAGTTCCTTTGTCCCCGGAAGCAGACGAGAGCGCGCACAGGTGATTACCATGGTAATATGATGCACATAGTGACGTGCATACTATCACGAACCAAAAAACCAAAACGTGCAAAAATGTAAATAAACAAGATGTACAAAACATATAAAACAGCGTTCCCAGAGAAGCAAAGCATATATGATAGAGGAAGGCATCCTACTACACAAAAATATAGAATATAGAATATATACAATAATAATTTCATTGTGTCAACACAATCGCCATGTCGATATGGCAATCCCGCTGACACAATAAAAAGGGCATCAGTAGCGGTGCATATATTCATAAACAGGGCAAAACATCACCTAATGAATGGGGAGAAAGAAAACTCCTCATTCAAACCCAGCGGACTCATACAGTTAAGTTCATGAATCCAGTAGCACTCCTTTTTCATGAGTATCCCGTGCCTATCTCCACCTCTCCTCAAAGGGGGTACATGTTCCAATGGCATAAAAGCAAAATCTTTAATGGAATGTCCATGGTTGACAAAATGTCTCGCCACCGGGGGCGTACTGGCCTCAATTTTGTGGTAGGCCTTGTTAATGGAGGACCTGTGGACACCAATCCTCTCCTTTAACATACGCATGGTCTTGCCCACGTAAATCTTATTGCATGGGCACCTGATGAGGTATACAACGTATTTTGTTTCACAGTCCATGGAGTGCTTTAACATGTATCTCTTGCCTGTGACTGGGTGTGTAAAGGAGTCTGTGTGGATGATATGTCGACAATTCACACAGCCTGAGCATTTATGTGAGCCAGCAGCTCTGGATAACCAGTTTCTTGTCTGGCCAACTTTAGGACTAATGTCCGAGTAGGTTAATTGCTGCTTGAGATTTTGGCTGCGTTTAAAGCAGAACAGGGGAGGACTTTGACACACATTCCCCATTATGGGGTCAGTCCGCAAAATGTGCCAATGCTTTAGGATGGAGTCTTTGATAACTTTGGAGGCCACTGAGTATGTGGTTACAAAGTGAAGCCTCTGCTCCTTCTCCTCCCTAAGCTTAGGGGACAACAGGTCACTCCTCTGTAGGCTCATACACTTAGCTCTGGCCTCCTCGACCTCCTTATGGTCATATTCACGTGCAAGAAATTGTTGGCACATGTCATCAAGAATACCATCAAGTTTTGCAGGGTTCGATGTTATACGTACTGCTCTCAGAAGTTGTGAGTACGGTAGCCCACGCTTTAGTGGCTGTGGGTGAAAGCTACTTGCCAACAAAAGCGTATTTTTGTCAGTGGGTTTCTTAAACAACGAAGTTTCAAACTTGCCATTGGAGATGGTTATGAGCACGTCTAGAAAATGGAGCCTATCATGGCTGTAGGTGGATGTAAATCTAATTTTGCCAGGAATAGCATTTAATACAGTAATAAATTCAATGAGTGAGGCCTCAGTGCCAGTCCAAATAAAAAATAAATCATCTATGTAGCGAACATAGCATTTAATAAATTTGGAAAAAATTGAGTTTGTAAGAATGTGTTGCTTCTCGTACTGAAACATAAATAAATTGGCATACGATGGGGCCATGTTTGACCCCATCGCAGTACCACGTTGCTGCAAAAAAAACGCATTATCAAACAAAAAATAATTCTTGTTTAAAACCATTTCCAAAAGCAACAAAAGAAACTCAATAGGGGGACCAATGTATAATGGACTGGCACTGATGCACTCACGCACCGCTCTGATGCCTTCTTCATGCATAATATTAGTGTAAAGGCTGGCAACATCTAAGGTTACCAGCAAACACCCTTCAATTGGTTGGTCAAAATTAAGCAGTTTGTTCAAAAAATGGGTGGTATCACGGAGAAAGTAAGGACTCTCTTGAACCACCGGCTGCAAATAATAATCTATGTACTGTGAAACAGGCTGACTGATTGAGCCCATGGAGCTGATAATTGGTCTCCCAGGAGGGGAGACCAAGGATTTATGCACCTTAGGCAAGCAGTATAGGAGGGGGATGATGGGGAATTCCTGGATCAAAAAATTGCTAGTTTGCTCATCAATCCAGGCGTTACCAACACCCATCATGATGATAGCATCAAATTCTTTTTTGAATTTTTGAGTGGGATCATATGTTAATTTTTTATAACATCCAGGGTCCGCAAGTTGCCCCTTAATTTCATTAACGTAATAATCCCTATCAAGCATCACCACGCCCCCGCCTTTGTCGGCGGGGCGGATGATGATGTCAGGATTATCTCGTAGTGATTTAATCGCCTTTCTTTCATCAAGTGTTAAATTTGAAAAATACTTGGCAGGTTTTTTAAGGGTGGGCAGAATGTCATTTTTAACCAAACGCATAAATGTGTCAATTGACGCATTAGGTGAGGGGGGGTCAAAGTCACTTTTCACCCGAAAGGGTGTAGGAGATTTAACAGTAATAGCAGTAGAGGTAGACGGTAGCCTCAAAAAATGATCTTTCAGACGTAGCTGTCTGTGAAACCGATAAAGTTCGGTCTCACATTCAAACGGTTTTTGTCTATGCGTCTGAACAAAAGACAGACCCCTGTTTAAAACAGAGATCTCAGCTTCTGAAGGACTATAGGCGGAGAGATTGAAAACCATTAATTCTGGTTTCCCCTCTTTCCCCTTCCTTTTTGAGTGACTGTGCTTGACGCCCCCTCTCCTGCATCTTTTGCGTCTTTTTTCAAGCGATTTCGGTTGCTCACCCTGTTTCCTAAAAAAGTATTTTTGGTGGAATGGTCTGAATCACTATGTGACGTTTGGGAATCTAAGTCCGTAAAATGGACTTCTCTCCGCTTCCTATTGGTGGAGTATTGTTCTCTCCAAGGGCGTCTACTATTCTGTCCAGTCAGCCATGGATATACCCGTAACTCCCTGTAGTCATCCTTCACTTTTTTATATTTACCTTTTTTAAAGGCTAGTAGATCAGATTTAAAGGATGCTACAGATTCATCCAATTTGGCCAACCAATCTACTGAGGTGTCAGATTTTAATACAGCAGTACCCTCCTTTTCACATATAGCAATCTCTCTCTTGACAATATCAATATCACAGTTGACCTGCTGCACAACCAATACAATTAAATCAAAACTACATTGGTTTAATATTGCGCACCAATTTTTACAAAAATCTTTATTGGTGCGACCAATTGTAGGTTGGTTTCTGATGCGAAAGCCCCTGGGAATAAAACCTTCCCTATGATATTGTGATAGGGTTAAACCGTGGAGTTCTAATTCCACTAACCTCTTACGTAATTTTAATAAATCTGTGTGTACTTCCAGGGGACTGTCGACATCAAATGCCAACTCTTTTGTGTCGGTAAACAAGATTTTGTTGACATCTTTGTCCAAAAATCTTTTGGTGCCAGTCAGGTCATTAGCATCAAAATCCATGATAGATAAGCAATAAACAACACAAGACGCACAACATATAACAGATAATATGTACACAATCAACATGGGGGGGGAAGGGATCCTCCCCACTATTGAAAACGGTGGTGCAAAAGAAATGTCCAACAGAACTTTGAATAATCCAAAGAGCAATCGCACCCACTGACAAAGATATTGTGGACTGTGCTGGGAGATGATTATGCAGAGGTATCTTTCCTAAAGCAATCCAGCAGGACTTGAGGAAACACCCGCACCAGTCAAGATAGAGTCCAAGATGAATACTTGTAAAATGGCATATTTATTCAGCTCAAGCTCGCATCAATCAGAGCTATATATAGAGCATTTTCAGACACCCAACAGGCAAATAACGTGTGAGATACATTACAAGTCTCCTCGACGGCCGTTTCGGCGCATAGTGGCACCTTTCTCAAGAGGGGTCATACAAAATATGCTAGCCAGAGCCCAAATATATAGGTTGTACATGCCTTACTCACCTGTCAGCAATCGTGATCACCGGAGGACCAGTTACCTTGTAATCCCAGCCCGCCATTGCCGCCACGCATTTGGAATACAGAGCCGCCCACTGACAAAAGCAGCAGCGGCGTTGTGGAACCAATATGCTGGGCGCGCCGGCGGGGGAACCTAAACAAAGTTCCTTTGTCCCCGGAAGCAGACGAGAGCGCGCACAGGTGATTACCATGGTAATATGATGCACATAGTGACGTGCATACTATCACGAACCAAAAAACCAAAACGTGCAAAAATGTAAATAAACAAGATGTACAAAACATATAAAACAGGCAAAACATATTTTATTTTTTTCGTTTTTTTTATGCAATGACAATATTTAACCCTACCCTTTATTTGATGTCTTCTAAAATGTGGGAATCAATGCACTAGTCACTGCGCACAGTGCTTTAGAGATATGCTGGAACGGCAACTTTTTAATTGTTCTGCAAATGCTGACACCGTTTCCTCAGAACAACCCGCAGCACGTGTAATGAATAATGTATGTATTGTAGCAGATTCATGCTGGTAAAACATGTTATTCAAGCAGCACACACAATCCAGAGAAACTAAATCAGGGATGCACAGTAGACAATACACTAATCACTGATGGTCACAGTCCACTGGGGTACATTTAGCACCTCTTTCATGCAGTGATATAGGCCAATGAACTAGTTCATTCATGGACTGATGTAAATGATTCAGAATTTTTATTGCATTTGTTATGCGGTTGCTATACAGATTAAAGATGTTCATAATACACCATACTTACCTACTTTTTGTAGTATACAACATGTCACTTTGGGAGGGGGGGGGAGGGGGGCAGTACCAGACTGTCCATGTGATCGTGGGTCTGTGGGTAGAGGGTGTGTCTAAATAAGAGCATCTGGTTGGATACACTAATAGGCTGTATAATGTTTTTATGAATGCCATGGAGTTTGTTGGGTATTTTATATTTTTGTTATTAGACTCTTTCTATGGAGGATACAGGATGTCATACTCCGTTTTAGAAAAACATACGGTAAAGGGCTATAATTTATGCCAAAAATCACAGACTATACCAAACAGTGTTGTCTGCTATATAAAATATGTTTTACTGTGTATTGAATTCACGTCATGTCTTACTAGCTAGATTTCCTGATGCTTAAACTAAATAACAAAGTCTGCACTTGCCTCCTCCCGCTACAATCCAACTGACTTTAATGCTTAATTGTTTTATTTACCATGAATGGTAACCTTTCTTTAGTGGGTTTTGAACAAAATCCACTTTAAAAATTAATAATCAAATCCCTTTATTTTTAGAATATTTAGTAATAGTATTATTAAAATAAAGATATTTATAAAGAAATGAAAGTGTGCAAAACATTCTGAAATTACGCTATATACATCATATACAGCCCCTATCATACCAAAGTTTTAATAAAGAGTATTGTGACTGGGTTGTTTTATTGACATGGAGGAGGCATACAGCAGCTAGTGTTGTAAAGGCTGTACATGGGTAATACTTTCCCTTACGCACTGCACCTGATATCACTGTTCTGCCAGCTAGCGAATCTGACATGCCTATCAAATCAGGACTGCAGTGTTCTGAAGTACAGTATATAGCACAATATAATGAAGTTCTATGAATATGCACATCAATAGAGCATTAGACTGTAGAGCAGCTTTCAAAAAAATTATTATTAATCTTCTAATACTCCGTTAAAGGATATATGATGTACATGGCTTTATCTATGCTATTAAATAGTTCTGCATGGACGGGCTCTTTCACTAAATGAAAACAGCACACCTATAAAGGTACAGCATTAATAGTAACTATCTTTGAGATAATTCCAACAGCGTTGCTGCGTTCATTTAAAGAATTAAATGAAATAATCAGTAGTCTTGACTTAAAAGAGATTTGTTTTTGCTTTGACGAATCAAGAGAAAGCTAGCACCACCAAAATCCCACATCCCTGCAGTTAGCCAAATCTGCTAGGGAAATATTGGGATTAGCAGTCAGTATGGGCTGGAGATGTACAACCATGAATACTCTAAGTAACTTGCATTTTTCCAGAAAACAGACACAACAACAAAATGTTTTATTCTGGAACTTGAGATGCTAAGCACAACTATAAAGATGCCCATACTCTAGGGTAACTTCCCCAAGTTGTTTTGCATACAATGTATCGTATGCGATCCTAGCCAAGCCTGCTAGAGGCTTGGCAATGCAATATATCTGTAGTGCAGCAGGTGTGATCTTCAGGCTCTGATGCAATGCTCACAGGACTGTGCATCGCATCGCATCACATCTGATGGCAAATACGTGATTTTGACAGTTCATTAGATTTCTCAATCGGAATCTGATGAAAAAAGCCTAGTGTATGGGCACCTTCAGGACTCAATCCAATTTGTAGCAAGTATGTGAAAGTGAACTTGTTTCATAATCTTATTGCACAAATAAGATTATGCCCAAGAAATGCCAATTTAAGGTACTCACAGTAAAGGAGCCCATACACGGTCCGTTGTGTATGGCTCCGTTCTGTACTATGCGATGCGCGCTCCCGCGCATCACATAGTACGGTACAAAAAGTATGTGCTGCACATACTTTTTGTACTAGGTACGGATCGGATCGCAGTGCATGCACACTGCATGCACTAGGGATCCGATCCGATGTGTGCTAATTAAGTCCCAAATGGATCCGTTAAACGGACCGTGTATGGGCTGCTTAAGGCTGCATGATATTTTCATGAAAAAATACGTCAAAGAGCTGCATGAAAAATTGGAGACTGTTGAAGAAGTGCATCAAAAAGTAGAGAATCCATCAAGACCAAAAACGGTCAGCTGATTTCAGGACCTTACAGAAGGTACTGTAGTTAGACCATAAGCAAAGTATCAGAGTTTTGCAAAAGGTGCCTAATGGATGTTTTTGCTCTTTTTATTAATAGTTGAAAGATGAGCACTATTAAGTGTTTTTCAGCTGTGGTGCTTCTAGCACACTGTGGTCTGTATTTTAGCACTGATATACAGACCAGATGTGTTGTAGGAGCACCACAGCAGAGAGTGACACCCCAGGCAGGGAATAAGAACTGCATCGGTATTGAAAGATGCAAGATGCCAGCATAAATACTAATAATATCCCACCATAGGCATAATTATGCATTAAGAGGGGCGTAGAAAATAAAAATTATTTTTGCAATAATATTTACATTTTCCTTTACAATGTATAAAAATAGGTGCTTAGATATATGATTCATTATTTTGGGAAGGGGCTGTTAAAATACAGAATAAAATATTTTAAAAAATTGCATTGCTTATCTAATAAAAAAACTGACTATTGTGAAAAATCTCAAAAATACATTTGAAAATCCAGGGTCCCTGGAAGTCTTTTGTACCTTAGTACTGGAAATATTGGATCTTGTGAGAATTACTTATCTTCCAGGCTGTTTTCTTGTTTGTTGCCTCTTTTTCCACCTCTGTTTAGTTAAAAATAGTCTGCATCTGAAACTGTGTTTAAAGCTGGAGTTCTTGCCCAGGAAATGCTCTGTAGGCGCGTACAGTACAGCATGTTGTTGCTTTTTTCCTGTTGGCTATAGACAATACTGCTTTTTTGTCTGAACACGACTTAAAATAAAGCTTTGTTCCATATACTCATAAGTAGCCAGAGTTGGCAGAATATTATATTAAGTACTATTTATTTTGACATTTCCAATGCACGTTTGTATTTATAAAAGCAGATAACATAGAAAAAAATTACTTTTCACATCATTTGCAAATGCCTAATGATTTAATCTTCACCATACTATTATATGGCGACAAAAAATAAACACACTTGGGCTTTCTGCATAAACCAAAGCTTACTCA
The DNA here is from genome assembly GCF_055691185.1 of Crinia signifera. Taxonomy (NCBI): domain Eukaryota; kingdom Metazoa; phylum Chordata; class Amphibia; order Anura; family Myobatrachidae; genus Crinia; species Crinia signifera. The sequence goes on from NC_139217.1 coordinate 186,615,035, forward strand.
TGGGCTTTGGTTAGCAAGGTCCAGGACAATTGCTTCCGATGACTCAGACCCTTTGTCGAAGTATGCTTGCAATATGGACCCAATCCCCCCCCCAGATGCTGAAGGATGTCAATCATAATGTGGCTAAAGCGGGGCTGCAGGCCTTTTCTGCATCGTGAGGTACTGAATTGAACTTCTGTTTAACTTTTACTTACATCATAATACTTCCAGCATTACTCTTAGCAGCACAGTAATCATTACTTGTAGATTACCTGTGGTTTTCAATAAAGTGGGTTTTTTTTTTTTTTTTTTGTAATCATTAGCTAGATTATTTTGTTGGCAGAAAAATATATCACATTCTGTAGAGTACAGGGAGTAGCAGTATATATTCTCTATTACTTTTCTGTGGACTGTTCATTTTATCTACCCTAGTTTTACCCAGATAAACATTGTTTAAATAAAATCTGCTTACTGGAAACTAGCTGTCAAATCTACAATCAAGATAAAGTTATATTGATAATATTGTTTTTGGCAAGACATATGAAGCACCAAAGTGTGCACAAATTTAATTTCACTTTATTCAGATAATGTGTGTATTTTGTGGCTTTCTTTCCGTTTGGGTAAATAGATCACGGTGAATAGAATTTGTTGGGTAAATAAATCTCACGGCCTTGTAACTGATTTGTTGTGCGCCACCATTCTCGTACTTTTCAGAGGACATCAGATTAGAGAAATTACTAATTAAAGGTGACATGATCTTTGACAGTCCAATTAAAGCTAAGGTCACTTTTAAGCTGGAGTCTTATGTTGATATGACATCAACAAATACATCTCAATAGTGCGCAGGGAGTCATTTGAAGTGAGATTTAGGAGGATTAGCTTGTTGTACTGGACTGTGATGCCTCCTGACGGTTCTATAGCTTCCAAGATGATTATTGTGAAATGTGAAAGCTTACTGCAAGGAAATACATACCCTTGAATAGTTTTTTTTAGAGTGTTTGATTATTAAAATAATTTCTGTGGAGCTTAAAAAGATTTAACTAGGTAGATGAGACATCTGTTGCTGAACCAAATCTGCCATAATGCTTTGCCACATCTTAGTGCTATCTGTTATTTTGTTGAGTTGCAAATGGCTTTTGGAAAGGTATTAAATACGTTATTCAGTCCCAACCACTAATGTGTTATACTAAGGCCTCACTTGCTTCACGCTCCTCATATGAGTATAAGTTGTGTGTTTAGGTGAAGCAATTTTGAGCAGTTATCGGAGCCTGGCTTGAGTATAAATGATACTTTTAAAGCTTCTTCGGTACTTGTGTATTATCACGGCGCCCCTGAAATGTGATTGCGCGATTTTTCATCGCATCACATGCCATACAACCAATGCGATGCGATTTTAGCCCCCTATGTGATGAAAAATTGTATAAGCACCTTAATGGGTGCTTATAATGTTAAATGCACCCCTACGCCACCCCCCCAGTATAAACGTGAACCCGAAGCGTGGCGAGCGCCAGCGGTACGCATCCTCCAACCTTTTCATACCCCCACTATCCACGTCGGCGTGGAGTTGATTTTATATAGTGTGGCGAGCGCAGCGAGCCACCGAGCCTGAAGCGTGGCGAGCGGACACGTATACCTGTGAAGTTATGAGCGTCCCCACGCTTCGGGCTCGCCACACTTTATAAAGTAAACTCCACGCCGACGTGGATAGTGCGGGTATGAAAAGGTGGAAGGACGCGTACCGCCGCCCCTTGCGGGCTCGCTGCGCTCGACACGCTTCGGGTTCACGTTTATACTGGGGGGTGGCGTGGGGGTGCATTTAACATTGTAAGCACCCATTAGGGTGCTTATACAAGTTATAATCGCATCCCATCGCATTGTATGGCATTGTATGCCATATACAATGCTATACAATTTTAAAATTGTAGAACATCGCTCACCTTATGGTATGCGATGCGATGGGCGCCGTGATAATGCACAAGTACCGCTTCTTCTACATTGTTCAAATTATCTACAGGCAATGTAATGCAATGTTTCTGCATATCTTCAATCATTCAGCAAATGATTTAGAATATTCCAGTGTAAATGGGTGGATGCGGCATATTTCTTTCAATAGAGATGGTTGAGGTACATTCACCTAGTTCTACTGCCTTCCATTCAGGAGATCCAGAAGGTTAGGTACAACATAGATCCAAGTGTGATGGTGTATAGATGGTTCATCATTGTGGCCCTGCAGTTTATGCAGTAACGGTAGGGGGCCAAGTCACAATGACTCCATTTACTGTAAATTGGTTCATCAAACATGAGATCCGGACTAGAGCAGAGCATTCCATAACCTGGCAATGTATGTATGTTTTAGGGAAATTCAACATATCTCCATTCTAAAAAATTGCATACACTGGCTTGCGGTAACAATACTTATTTGATGCCAAAGTGACTATTAAAAAAGTGCAGTTGATGATGATTTTTTTGGTGGGAATATAACTATATAATGTGTGGTTCTGGAACTATTATAAATTGGTCAATATTCAGTATACTGTATAGCGGTCACCGGGCATTTACAAGATAATAGTGAACTCTATAATTATGAGAATTGGAGACTAAACATTCATTTTGTGTATCCCTTCACTTATACCCTTTTATGAGGCCATGTTTTTTAAACAAGTTAAAATGCATGAATACATTTTATGGATACCGGTATCATCTTGCTATATTGGGCGGTATTCAATGAGCCTGATTCGCCATGTTTTTATGGCGAATTTGTGCTGTTTGGCGAATTTTTGACAAAAACGGTGAATCACCCTATTCAATGACCACATGGCGAATACATTTGAAGGTTTTTTTTCGCCATGATTCACCGAGTTGCAATAGCTTTCTTTTTATGGAGAAGTGGAATGTGAACTTTTAAAATAAAGTGTTTTGTTTTTTACATTTGGTGTCAAAAAATTAGGAATTTTATTCTAAATAGGGGCATGCTATTTTTATTCATGTGCTGTAAGCACATGAATATATATTTAATTAAAAAAAAATATATATATATATTTTTTTTTACACAGCAGCCAGCAGGGGGTGCCGGAGCCGAGCCGCTCATTACATATTCATATATTCACTGCACCCGATCGTTACGATCGGGTATAGTGAATATACGGTCCCCTGCTGGCACCCCCGGGGGGCAGCCTGTGCTGCCTGGCACCCGGGGAGCCCACCTCCCCCCCCCACAAACGTTCTGGGGCAGGCAGAGAGACTTCCATCTCTCTGCCTGCCACCGTCCTCAGGCTCCCTGCGGCATTCGCCGTAGGAGCTCATATTCACCAGTCAGGGGCAGCGAGCCCCTGAAACGTTGAATACCGGAGCCCGCCGGCTCCGGAACGTGGCGAATGTGCGGCGAATCCTAAAAAGGATTCGCTGCACCTCGCAGGTATTCTCATTGTATACCGCCCATTGTGTCTGCTGCATTTTTGGTGTACCTAGTTTTTATTCAGTTAAGCTGAATATTGATGTGCTCTCGTTCTGCGTCCCGAGTCTTTTTTTTTTTTAATACAACCCACAAATATGTCAGACACAGGCTAACTTCTTGGCAGAAAAACAAAGCATTCACCTAATGTACTTTATACATAAATGTATATACGTTGTGTGCATTGCTTTTATCTTTTGTTAATTACCATTATTTTCTTTTTTGTTTTCTAGCTGTACCATTTCCGCCGAATCATAGGCTTACAGCAAAGGAAGTATTTGACAATGATGGCAAACCTCGTGTGGATGTGTTGAAAGCTCACTTAATGAAAGAAGGAAGACTTGAAGAAAGTGTTGCCCTTCGAATTATAACAGAGGGAGCTTCCATTCTTCGCTTGGAAAAAAATCTACTCGACATAGATGCTCCAGTCACAGGTGAGTGAATAATGCAAAATGTATTCATTTATGTTTAATTCAATTAATGTCTAATGAATGTAAAGCAAATCCTTTTGATAGGTCAAGCAGGAATACAAAACAGTGACCACATTTCAGTCACTTTTATATACAGATGTTTTATATATGCACTGTGTATTCATACACACATAAATCAGGTATATTTATATGACTCTATTGATCTTAAAGGACTTCCACCAAAACAGAATTACAAATTAAGGAGTCCACTGAATAGGCAATAAAAAACAAGTACTAGTAGCAGTATGATTACACTTCTCATGAATTTGCTGGTTGTCAGACATATCACATATTGGATATAGGAATATCCATGTAGTCAAACCAAGGCATTTACCGTCAGTTGAAGTTTTTGGATGCATCAGAATACAATTAATTTTAGTTCAGATTTTTGTTTGTGTCTAGATGTAGAATTTACCTTGTTGATTGAGCCGATTGCTACTTTTATAAATTCCATTAATAAAAATGCAAATGTGTGTTTATATAAAGGATGCTGTTCTGATCATAGAACAACCCACACGAAAGCAAATTTAAATAAGCTAATAATTGTAGGCAAGAGTGACAGTTTTTTATGCTGCTTAAACAAAATGCAATTTTTAAGTGTTAATATTTTGGTTTTGCAACTTTTTCTTTTACTCGGGCAGTACTGTACTATAGTTATGCAAGTTTAAAAATGGTAGAAAAATAGAGATACACTTCAGCGCTATCCCAGTTTTGGTATTCTGGTGACCCACGGACATACACACAGGTGCCATCCGGGGCGTGACCACTTTCTTACATTCTTTTTGTCAAGTTTTGAAATGGCCATACTAAGAGAGAAGACCGTATTATGCAGCTAAAGTAGAAAAAAAAATTTAAATTGTGCTTTTTTCCTCCCTTCCAACAGTAACTTGACAGTCGGTATTCAATACCGACTGTCAAGTGCCGTAAAGTCTGCAAATCGGCAATCTGCAGCCGTTTCGGATCTGACTGCCTTTAATTCTTTGGTAACGGCAGCATTAAATAAGCTTGTGCCGCTATTTCCACCGGCACAGATTGATTTACTCCCCTTAAGGTGTGTACACATAGGGGCAATATTGGCTGAAATTGCCGGGAACATATTGCCGTGTGTACTTCCTAATGGTCGCTGGTCGCAGAGCGGCTTCCCCCGGCGCTGACCAGGAGGTCAGCACCAGGGAGAACAGCGGCAGAAGGATTCCCTTGCTGCTCCCCTCTTCCAGACACTGCTCCCTCCCTCCTCCCTTCCAAGTGACAGCGGCTACTGCCCCCCCCCCCCCCCCATGCCGCTGCTCCCTCCTGCCTTAAAAGTGACAGCAGCAGCGTGTGCTGCTGCTGCTCACTCCCTCCTGCCTTCGGGTCTCTTCCCCCCCCCCCCCCCATCCTGTAGCAGTGTCTCCCTTTCATCGCTGATGAAAAGGAGATACTGAGCAATATGATTGCTGGCGATATATTGCTAGCAATATATCGCCAGCAATCATATCGCCCCGTGTGTACACACCATTAGAGTCCCTCAAAATATATGCAATCACCTTGAGTTCTGTTGGAGAAAGAACACTATATCAATAAAATTATTATTATTATCTTTAGTGTATGTCATGTCACCTTACACAATCCTTTTTCTGTTGTTTTTTTAATCTGGATAAAAGTATTTTTGTAATTTGTAGTACTGTATTGTGCCTAAAGTTATTTGAAACTGATTTTAAAGCCTGCCTATCTTCATGCCTTCCTATATTTTTCCTATTGTTGGAAAGCAGTGCTCTTCACAGTGCTTGCAGGAGGAGACTGCTTCTAGTGTTGGGTCTGTGTGCATAACATAACCTCTGAGCCAGGAGTAATTATTTTCTCTTTTTTTTTTCTTTTCTTCCAATTTTCTGAACTTTCTGATTACCATTTAATACATCTGTATAATATATCTCAAATCTGTGTACTAACTGTGAAGTGAATCCATTACTTAGAATATCTGTGAATGTGAAATGTTTAATCAGTAGCTGTTTCATTCGTTTTAAAATTATCCTATATAAATATGGCACATCTGTCATAAGTCAGTTTGTTAAGCCTCTCCGAGCTTTATTTCCTTGGCTATCTTTTCCACACACCACTAACTGCCTGGACCAATTTAATTTATTTAGTCGTTTGCTCTGGAACCCGAGTCATGTGTTTATAATCCTTCACTAAGCTTATTAAAGAGATAGACTGCTCTGTATTACCAGCTTCAAATGTGTGTTAATTATGTGAAGAATATTGCTGTATGGCAAGCCATTGAACAGAAAATGTGGCATGTAATCAATTTTGAGGATGTGCACAAAATTGTAGAACACCTGCAGCGTTGAATCAAATAAAGTTGTCTTTACCCGATTATCTATACAGTTTAATATGCTGTATTTTATGCCTGACTTGCTATTGGGAGATGCGGATAGAATGGGAATTTGTACAATAAAATGCATTAGCAATAAAATATATGTTAAAACTAGTAGACCGTTATAGGGAAACATGGCTTTGATTAAATGTTTTGTATAGAAACCACATATTTTAGACTAGAAAAAAAATAAACATGGTAAATACCTTGTCAGCTGATAGTATTTGATCAATTGTTTTATTTTGCGTGAAATGCAATTTTTTTGTTCCACTTTTACGTTTTAAGATATACCTAAAATTGAATTAAAAATGTACTTTTAAAGGAGCTGTACATCTGAGTATCATTAAACAGACTGCTGAATTGAACAGTTTTTGCAAAGGGAGGTTGTTTAGGACTCCTCCGATTTCACACTATTGGACTCTCCCCTCTACAAAAAAATAAAATAAAAACTCCATGCATACATCTTTCTCGTTATTCCTTCTTTTCTGTGATCTAGAGCTAGAAAAGCTTTTAAAGTAAGTTCGTGAATGTAAGATTGTTGCTGTGGAGGTGAACAGGAGAGATGGCAGAGATTCATATCAGAAATTTCCCATGCTCACCTATTTCCCCCTTCCCCTGATGCATCACATATCCCATTTTCCTATAGCAGTGATTTTCAACCTTTTTCAACTCATAAAAAAACAACAACTTTCACCTGATCCCCCATAGAACACAAAAATAAAACACAGATGAACACAGCACAGATCAGGACCCGCTGACATCAGTGAGGGGGTGGGCTCTTTCGCCTAGGATACATACACAGCACTGGAGCAGGAAACGACCAGTGCCTAATATGAATACTTGAACTGACAGTGGTGACTGTTCCAGTGGCACACTTGAGAGCTGCTCATGCCACACAAGTGTGCTGCAGCACAGTGGTTGAAAAACCCTGTGCTATAGGCTGTGAGAAAAACCAGATAAACACCGCTGTATTGAGCAACTTGAAAGTGTAAGGAGCAAATGAGTCATACTTAAATTGGGTGTAGTGAAGCTCACAGACAATGTCTAGTGGGTCGACATGGAAAAGGTCTACACATGAAAAGGTTGACTTGAGTTTTTGAAACAAAATTGGTGTCCAACCCTGGAGCATGTGGACCCCAAATTAGTGTACCGCAGCACCTGGCTTCAATGGCCATGCTCCGTGCCAAGTCTGAGTCCATGTGGACTCACATTAAAAAGTATTCAGTATAAAAAGGCAAAAAAAAGAACAACAAAATACTAAAAAGCTTATCCTGACTTTTTCATGTGTTCACCCTTTGTCAGCTTCAACCTTTTTTTTCAACCTATTGACTATCGACCTAGACATTTTCTCTGAGGCATCAGGATTCCCTCCAAATATTAGGCAATATTAATGTAGCTTTAACTAGTAGTCATGTGTCTAGTGTACAATTCATGTTCCTTTATTTTTTTAGTTCTGCTTTGTGCTGCATTTAATATGCTGATGTTCACTTAATTGCAATTGCATTAGATGTAAACTAGCCACAGACAAAGGAACTGAAATTGATCCCTATCAAATACTGGACAGCACAGTGTTTTCAAAATACACATCTATAGATGACAGTAGTTTCTTTCCTTCAGTTGGCTCTGGCATCTATGGAGAGTATTCTATACCTGTGTGTATTTGTGAGAATTTTTTTTTATGTGGTCATAATGTAATGGGAACAGGCTCATAATGAATGGAGCAGGATCCGGGAGTTTGACCTAGTTTCAAAGGATTCCTGAAAAACAGTCTAAAGGTGGCCATATACTACTGCAATATATTGCAGGGTATGGCCATCCGACCCACCCTGACCCCCCTGGGACCTTCCCGAGCTGCAGGATTACATGCAATACTTTGCGTGCAATCCTTTCACATGCGATGTATCGCATGCGACCCCATTCCCCGCCACCAGAAGGTAGACCGAGTCGGACGGCAGCAGGTCTGACCTCCAGCTCAGGTCCGATGTGCACAGGACTGTGCATCTGACCCAAGTGGGACAGCAAACACATCCGATTTGGGTTTAATTCTCAGCTCGATCGATTGGGATCGGGTTAAATCTTCATAAATCGGACTAGTATATCGGCACCTTAAGGTTTAGGAGTGTTTTTTGCAGCATTTTCAGATTTTTTTTTTTAATAAAACTTTTTATTAAGGATTGAGCATGTTTTCATCATAGTTTACAGTCATAGTGAAACTTTTGAAAATAACATTCTTCCTTTTGTGTGTGTGTATATATATATATATATATATGTATATATATATATATATATATATATATATATATATATATATATATATATATATATATATATATATATATATATATATATATATATATATATATATGGAAGGGTATGGAGAGAACACAGGCGCCAGACCACAAGTGTATAATAAAGGTTTATATAACCAATCTACACCAATAACACAAGTTTCAATTAAAAAGACATTTTAATTAATAATCAAGATAAATACAATGTAAAAAAAGGAAATTTGTAAAAATTGGACAATATAAATAAGTATATAAAAAACAACACAATTGATATAAAAGGATAGCGGGTGGGTGGGGGATGGGAGCAATGGGTTATAGGGTAAATGGATACGAGTGAATATCTTTTCATGCGTAGAAATTTTCAAAACAAGGCACATAAGTCAAAGACCATAGTTCTTGGTACTTAGCTCATGAAAAAGGAAGGATAGTATTGTCCTTTAAGGGTTCGTGGAGCAGAGCATTAGTTCCACAGCTGATTAGCATAGAGGATTCAAGGAATGTCCCAACGCGTTTCGTCCACCTATGGACTTCTTCAAGGGGAGCAGGATAGTAAGGGGGTGTTCAGTAGGGGTTTATATACCGTATTTGATCAGATAGGGGTGTGGTTAGTGCCGGAACCGGAAGTGTCCGTCCCGATTGATCCTAGCCTAAAAGATGCTAATAACTCAGTCCCGATAGCTAGGGTTGATCTGTTATACTCTGGCCTCCTTGCGAGTGCCGTTATATGTAGTGTTCTCTATTTGTTTCTTTGCGGTATCGACCGCATCCTGATCGTGAGTTCCGGATGTTCCTTTGTTTCCGGAAGCGCGTCATCATACTCCGTCTGTGGAACGCGGAAGTTCTTTCTTTGAAGCGCAGATCTCTTTTGCTGTTATCAGCGTCATTCATATGGAACGCGGAAGTCTTTCAGCATTGGTCTCTAGTGGAACGCTTTGTATATTCGTAGGGTTGTTATGGAAACCGTCTAGACATCTGGCTGCCGGGGTCCGTAGTATTGTGTGATATCAGGTTTTCTCACATCAAGTTCAGTGGATGCTACAATAAAGTGTAAACGGTTAGACTGCAATTCCAATACGTTTATTCCTTGGGGGAATACTTGATGTAAGTTCTTTTACGTATCTATATGCATACGGAAATTAGCATAAAAAATATTTGCATAAAATAAAAAAAAAATAAAATATATATACATATTTCTTATAGAGCTAATTTTCACATATTTCTAAAGTGGTTCTTGTGCATAGTGAACCCCTATGTGATCATTAATCTTAGCAAGCAAGTAACATTATGGGGAATATATCCAAGTGATTATAAGTATATATATATATATATATATATATATATATATATATATATATATATGTATACAAAGTGAATAAGGTGAATATATTTATTTCGTGAGATTCATTTGTAAAAAATTGGTAGCTGGTCGGTTTTCAGTGATAAAGTCCATATAATTATAATCAGCTTTTCGCTGTTAGTTAGTGAGGTCAGTGTCGGAGCTAACTTGTTCTTTTTCTTTTTTAGTTATTTCATTCTGTTTTTTTCTTTTTTAATTTATTGCTGAGTTCTTGATACCAAGTTTCTTCAAATAGGTGCTTTTGGTTGGTAATTTTTATCGACTTGTATAAACGGGAATGTTGCTTGTGGAAGTTGGAATGTGTCTTTCACATGTTCCTCTTCTTTTCTACAGACATTCACCAGTTCCATATGGTGCTCTCCCTTTACACTTTTTTATGCGAAACCCAATTTTCCCCGGTGGTCTCCCTCCCGAGTACTTGTTGGGCCCACTGCTTATTTGCTTCCGAGTTCGGATGGAGTCGGGCTTGTGCAGAGTGGTATGATCGCATTTTCGTGTATTAGGTGTCACTTACATATAGACTGGGATATCTATGATCACAATTCATAGAAATGGAGCTATTTCATAGCTTTCGTTCAGGCCATGGGGCGACAAGGTGTTTAGTTCATAGATCCAAAACATTTCTCGTTGTGACAGTCTTTTCGCTAGATCTCCACCTCGTGGGCCTAGGGTAACATGTTCAATGGTTGTGAATGTTAGATCTTCAACAGATGAGTTATGATGATTTAAAAAATGTCTGGATACAGAGTGGGTCGTGAGTTTGTTCTTGATACATCAAGAACAAACTCACGACCCACTCTGTATCCAGACATTTTTTGAATCATCATAACTCATCTGTTGAAGATCTAACATTCACAACCATTGAACATGTTACCCTAGGCCCACGAGGTGGAGATCTAGCGAAAAGACTGTCACAACGAGAAATGTTTTGGATCTATGAACTAAACACCTTGTCGCCCCATGGCCTGAACGAAAGCTATGAAATAGCTCCATTTCTATGAATTGTGATCATAGATATCCCAGTCTATATGTAAGTGACACCTAATACACGAAAATGCGATCATACCACTCTGCACAAGCCCGACTCCATCCGAACTCGGAAGCAAATAAGCAGTGGGCCCAACAAGTACTCGGGAGGGAGACCACCGGGGAAAATTGGGTTTCGCATAAAAAAGTGTAAAGGGAGAGCACCATATGGAACTGGTGAATGTCTGTAGAAAAGAAGAGGAACATGTGAAAGACACATTCCAACTTCCACAAGCAACATTCCCGTTTATACAAGTCGATAAAAATTACCAACCAAAAGCACCTATTTGAAGAAACTTGGTATCAAGAACTCAGCAATAAATTAAAAAAGAAAAAAACAGAATGAAATAACTAAAAAAGAAAAAGAACAAGTTAGCTCCGACACTGACCTCACTAACTAACAGCGAAAAGCTGATTATAATTATATGGACTTTATCACTGAAAACCGACCAGCTACCAATTTTTTACAAATGAATCTCACGAAATAAATATATTCACCTTATTCACTTTGTATACATATATATATATATATACTTATAATCACTTGGATATATTCCCCATAATGTTACTTGCTTGCTAAGATTAATGATCACATAGGGGTTCACTATGCACAAGAACCACTTTAGAAATATGTGAAAATTAGCTCTATAAGAAATATGTATATATATATTTTTTATTTTTTTTATTTTATGCAAATATTTTTTATGCTAATTTCCGTATGCATATAGATACGTAAAAAAACTTACATCAAGTATTCCCCCAAGGAATAAACATATTGGAATTGCAGTCTAACCGTTTACACTTTATTGTAGCATCCACTGAACTTGATGTGAGAAAACCTGATATCACACAATACTACGGACCCCGGCAGCCAGATGTCTAGACGGTTTCCATAACAACCCTACGAATATACAAAGCGTTCCACTAGAGACCAATGCTGAAAGACTTCCGCGTTCCATATGAATGACGCCGATAACAGCAAAAGAGATCTGCGCTTCAAAGAAAGAACTTCCGCGTTCCACAGACGGAGTATGATGACGCGCTTCCGGAAACAAAGGAACATCCGGAACTCACGATCAGGATGCGGTCGATACCGCAAAGAAACAAATAGAGAACACTACATATAACGGCACTCGCAAGGAGGCCAGAGTATAACAGATCAACCCTAGCTATCGGGACTGAGTTATTAGCATCTTTTAGGCTAGGATCAATCGGGACGGACACTTCCGGTTCCGGCACTAACCACACCCCTATCTGATCAAATACGGTATATAAACCCCTACTGAACACCCCCTTACTATCCTGCTCCCCTTGAAGAAGTCCATAGGTGGACGAAACGCGTTGGGACATTCCTTGAATCCTCTATGCTAATCAGCTGTGGAACTAATGCTCTGCTCCACGAACCCTTAAAGGACAATACTATCCTTCCTTTTTCATGAGCTAAGTACCAAGAACTATGGTCTTTGACTTATGTGCCTTGTTTTGAAAATTTCTACGCATGAAAAGATATTCACTCGTATCCATTTACCCTATAACCCATTGCTCCCATCCCCCACCCACCCGCTATCCTTTTATATCAATTGTGTTGTTTTTTATATACTTATTTATATTGTCCAATTTTTACAAATTTCCTTTTTTTACATTGTATTTATCTTGATTATTAATTAAAATGTCTTTTTAATTGAAACTTGTGTTATTGGTGTAGATTGGTTATATAAACCTTTATTATACACTTGTGGTCTGGCGCCTGTGTTCTCTCCATACCCTTCCATAAAATCCCAGCCGACCTACCAAGTCGGATTTTAGAGAACTAAGCTGCCAACCAATCCAACAAAACTTGCTAGATTAAATATTATATAAATGTGTATGGGTAACTAGAAGCGCCGGTGTCTTAGAGCTACATTCTAAAACTATATATATATATATATATATATATATATATATATATATATATATATATATATAAACACATTTTACAGTAAGGAAACAAAACAATGTCATCTGAGGGCGGACACGACCTAGACCATATCATCACTCAAACAGTGATCATATTTGCTGGAAAGTCTATCAGGTTGGGCCTGATGAGGACACGGGTCTCATACCATTGGGTGGAACGGAAACATTTTGTGGATTTGTGATTTCAGATTATTGGATAATGAATCGATAAAACACTCCCATATCTGGAAAACTGTTTCCATACGTTCTTCTTTTTGGAGGGATGATTACACCCATTCCATATGGAATAGCTTTGCTCGAAACAGGGGCATAGAAGGAGGGTCCTTATGTACCCATTGATGTAGGATACATTTGCGGGCTACCGCAGATATAATAAGCATCATCTTTTTGCTCTCCTGTAGGATTGGTGTCCCTATTGGGAAAACGCCATTGCCCACTCCGCCCACAGGGGAAGACGATTCAGTAAGAATGAAATGGAAACTCCCTGAACTTGTTTTCAGAAACGTTTAATAATAGGGCAGTCCCACATGAGGTGTTGGAATGTTGCATCAGGACGATCACATTTTGGGCATAGATGCCCATTAAATGTCGTCAATGTGGGGAGAGGTAACCATTGTGGTAGATATTGTAACACCTCTCTCTGTACATTGAAGTTGGTAATGTTTTCCAAGAGTATAAGAAGGAGCACAGTAGATGTTTTAGTGTGAGTTGGGGTAATGTTCTCAGCCATGTGGATAGGCCAGTGTGTTTTGTAGAATGATCAATGGGTGTAAGAAGGGTCTGGTAATAAGTAGAAATTGCTTTTCTGCCAGAAGTGGGTTTGGAGAGCAGCGTGTCAAATTCGTTTGTATGTTCTGTAGGTGATAAATGTCGGAGTATTACATAGTAGTTACATAGTAGGTAAGGCTGAAAAAAGACTTGCGTCCATCTAGTTCAACCTGGTATAGATATCCATTGCTGATTTGGTAGGTTCTGGTATTTTACAGACAAATTATATTTCATATTTGTACCCATGGATGTTTTTCTCCAGTAAATGTTTGTCCAACTTTGCCTTGATCGCATTTAATGAGCCAGCCATTACCACCTCTCTGGGAAGAGAGTTCCAGAGTTTGACTGTTCTGACCGTAAAGAAATTCTTTCTACTAGCTGAATGAAATCTTTTTTCTTCTAATCTATACTCATGCCCTCGCGTCCTAGATTCCTTTCTAGTAGAAAATAGGGTGTGTGACAGTTCCTTATATTGGCCCTTGATATACTTGTACATGTTGAGCATGTCCCCCCTTAAACGTCTCTTTTCTAATGTAAATAGTCCCAAATTGCTTAATCTCTCCCCGTAGCTTAAATTCTCCATTCCCCTAATAAGCTTTGTTGCTCGCCTTTGGACTTTTTCTAATTCTATGATGTCCTTTTTATAGTGTGGGGCCCAGAACTGTACTCCGTACTCTAGGTGAGGTCTCACCAATGCTTTATATAGTGGCATAATTACCCTTGAGTCCCTAGTTTCCATTCCCCTCTTAATACATGCCAGAATTTTGTTGGCCTTTTTTGTAGCTACATTACAATGGGCACTACATCCTAGATTGCTGTCTATTTGGACTCCTAGATCCTTTTCAAGTATGGAATTACCCAGTTCCTCTCCGCTAAGGTTGTAACTTGCACACTGGTTGTGTCTCCCAAGGTGCATAACCTTACATTTATCTACATTGAACCTCATCTTCCATTTTTTAGCCCACTCATCTAGAATTGCAAGATCATTTTGAAGCATGGTGACATCTTCTGGTGATTTGATGACTTTGCTAAGTTTTGTATCGTCCGCAAAGATGGATACATTGCTGAGTAACCCTATCCCAATATCGTTAATAAAAATGTTAAACAAAATGGGCCCCAAAACCGAGCCCTGGGGCACTCCACTTAGTACCGGTATCATATCTGATACAGCACCATTCACAACCACTCTTTGTTCTCTATTACATAGCCAATTCCCTACCCATCTGCAGATATTTTCACCCAATCCTAGGTTCTCCATTTTATTAATCAATCTCTTGTGTGGGACAGTATCAAATGCTTTAGCGAAATCTAGGAAAATCACATCTACAGCATTTCCATTATCGAGGTTTTTGCTAACCTCTTCATAGAACCCTAGTAGATTAGTTTGGCATGAACGATTTTTCACGAACCCATGTTGGTTAGTACTGAGTAGACGGTGATTATCTAAATATTCCTGGATACCATCCCTTAAAAATCCTTCAAATAGTTTACCCACAATTGATGTTAAACTAACGGGTCTGTAATTAGCGGGATCTTCCTTTTTTCCTTTTTTGAATATTGGCACTACCTCTGCTATTCTCCAATCTTTTGGTACTATACCTGACGATAGTGCCTTGCTAAAGATATAATGTAGGGGGGTAGCTAGTTCATCCCTTAATTCCATTAATACCCTCGGATGAATCCCATCTGGCCCTGGTAACTTATTTGTTTTGAGTTTGCTTAGCCTCAGTATTATTTCCTTCGGCGTGAAATCCACAATGAGATCTGGCTTATTTGTCCCGTTTGTGGTAAATGTTCGTTCCACAGTCTGCTCTCCCTTAGTAAATACTGATGAGAAGAACTCATTTAACAGTTTTTCTTTTCCCTTGTCCTCAGTAACACTTTTTCCACTAGTATCAGTTAGTGGGCCTATGTTTTCCTTAATTAAACGTTTACTATTTATGTATTTAAAAAACTTCTTTGGGTTGGTTTTGCTTTCAGTGGCTATGCACTCTTCATATAATATTTTAGCTGCTTTGATATTGAGCTAGCTGATATTGAGCTAGCATAGTGTTGTGCCTGGTAAACTGCCAATGCTTGTGTGGCTGGGAGATCATATTTATCTACCAAAGCCTGTGCCGTCAGTGGAGCTGTGGCCGTGTTATCGACAAGGGTCAGAACTTGTAGGATTCCCTTAGTCCTCCATGAAATAAACGCGTGCGTTGCCGAGCCATCCTGGAAATCAGGATTGTTCAGGAGCGGAAGGAATAGTGAGTGGTGGCTATTCAGATTTAATTTTTGTCGTGTGCAGTGCCAGATAGTCCATGCTATCATCAGTAGGGGGTTTTGTGTGGTAGGGTCCCTTAGTTCCTGTTTGTGGCAGTGTAAAAAGGAAAGTAGGTGTTGGTTTGGCAGAAATGATTGGTAAATGTCATTGTCTGTATGCTTGGTAGTAGCGTGAATACAGTCTCGGATATATCGGATTATTCCGGCTTGATTATAAAGTGATAGATTTGGGAGATTCACTCCTCGATTGAAGACTGGTTGTTGTAGTTTAAGATAGCTTATTCGTGGTAGTTTAGTATGACAAATGAATTTGCGAAATGTGGTGTTGATGAGTTTCTCATCAGAGGCCGTTAGAAGAATTGGTAACATTTGGAGCGGATATAATAGTTTAGGAAACGTGATCATTTTTAATAAGTGAACACGTCCCAGGTTTGAGAGCATTAAGTGTCTCCAGTTGTCTAGTTCTGTCAAGATAGGTTTCAGTGTTTTGGTAATATTGAGCCTATAAAGGTCGGAAATATGTTTAGGGATATATATCCCTAGGTATTTTATTGCGGTCGAGGCCCAGCGTATGTGGTTTTTCCTTGCCCAGTGAGGGCGAGTTTGTGGGCCTAGATATAAGCCTTGGGATTTATCTTGGTTTATAGAAAAGCCAGAGACTGTACTGTATTGGTTGATTATTTTTTTTTTTGTAGAATAGGGAGAAGGATGGATTTGGGGTTTGTTATATAAAGTAGGAGGTCGTCCGCAAAGGCCATGACTTTGATTTCACGTGAACCCATGAGAATCCCTTGAAACGTTGGCCAGAATTGTAGGAGCCGTAAGAGGGGGTCAAGTGCAATATTGAATAGTAAAGGGAAGAGAGGACAACCCTGACACGTCCCTTGGCAATCATGATGGGGTGGCCTCGTTGTCTGTTTACTAGCAGAGATGTACTAGGGGAAGTGTATAGATATCTAAACAGTTGTATAAAATTATTGCCAAATGCTTGAATTGTTAACATTTTGTGGAGGTGTGTCCAGGAGACAGTCAAAAGCTTTCTCAGCGTCTAGGCTGAGAAGCATCGAGGGTGGGGCATTTTGTCTAGGGAAGTCTTTATCACCGGAGCCAATGCCGTACGGACACCCCGTACCGAATATCTGTCACGAGTGAAACCTAGCTGGTGAGATGTTAGTAATGTGGGCAAGATGGAGTGGAGATGGTTTGCCTTGATTTTGCACAAGATTTTCAGATCTTGATTGAGAAGTGTTATTGGTCTTTAAGAAATTACAAGTTCTGTATCTCTATCTGGTTTAGGGAGGAGTATGGTATGGGATTCGGTGAACCCGGAGAACGGGATTTGGTCTCTGTGAATTTTTTGGAATAGTTGTGTAAGTATGGATGTTATATGTGGCTGGAGTATTTTGTAATATTCACCCGTGTATCCGTCGGGGCCTGGGGATTTACAGATGGGGAGTTGGGAGATTACCGTAGAAACCTCTATCTCTGTGATATCTCTATTTAGGCATTCTTGTTGGTCTTCTGTGAGTTTGGGGAGATGGGCTTGTGTTTAATAGACAATCATGTAGGCATTCGTCTGTAGTGGGTGCAGTGTATAGTGTGCTAAAATAAGAATGGAATTTGGATAGGATAGTCTGTGTCGTGTGTTCCCTATGTGTTGTGGTTGGGTATCTAATAAGTTTAATATAGTGTTTTGTTTTGTGTCCCTTCGTCATGTTGGCTAAGAGACGGACAGCCTTATTACCCCACCTATATTAACGGTTAGACGTAAAGCCCACCTGTCGTCGGGCATCTGCCAGTAGGAAGCTCTCCATTAATTGTCGTTTTTGTTTATAGTCAAGGAACGTGGAGTCAGATGGGTTATCTACATATATTTGACAGGCCTCCGATACTGATTTGTGCAGAGAGTTATATTTTTCTCTGTGGTCTCTATGATGGTTAGATTGGTAGGCCAGTATGGAGGACAGCCTTAGAGGTTGCCCAGAATAAGGCGGGGTCATCCCACTGTTCCAGGTTGTTATCAGCAAATTTGTGCCATTTGTTTTGTAAGAATTGGGTGAACTGTTCTGATTTGTATAGCGAGGATGGGAATCTCCAGTACCTTGTCGTGGTTTCTGGGTTGGGGTGCTGAAGGGATACTGAGATAGGGGCATGGTATGATATTATAATATTGTGTATGTTTACTGAGAGGACTTTGGAAAGTAGGGGGTTAGAAAGCAGCAGGTAGTCGATTCTGGAAAATGAATGGTGGACATGAGTAAAAAGTGTATGTTTTGTCATTTGGGGTTTAGAATTCTCCACACATCATGGAAGTTGTGTATATTTTGAAGAAGGTATATGCCTTTATCTCCCATAGAGGAGCTTGGTTGGGGCTGTGTCGATCTGTCTAAGTGGGGGTCAACTATACAGTTGAAATCTCCCCAATCACGAGGTTGTGATGAGTGCGTTGTAGTAAAAAATTTGAGAGACTTAACTATTTTGTTGAATATATTCCCAAAAACAGGTATAGGTTTATATGAGTATACCAATGGCGAACACACTCATTGCACCTAATCACATAAGATTCTTGACATGGAACATAGAGGGCTTAAACACCCCACTTAAGAGGAGGATGGTTCTACAACGTTGAAAAAGATTAAAACCAGATATAGCGGTTTAAAAGATAACTGGTTCACGGAATTCTACGCAGCCTCTTACTCAGCTAAGCATTATTATTAACAAATCATTAAGGTATGAAGTACAGTTATGCCCAAGTACATCGTGGTTTACAACGCGCTTTTGAGGTCTCTGAGTCTCGAGTTGTAGATTGCGTTATGTCCTGCGTTATGTCCCACACCATGTAATACATAGTTTGACCACTGGGTGACAAATGTTCCACGTTAAGACTACGGTGCTGAATACAATGATGTTGCAGTTGACATTGATCTGTGAGAAGCTGGCCAATCAACATTCTTCACTTTATAAAAGAAAAAAAAATCTGTCTTCTACAAAACGAAATGTCAGGCTGCCACGCAACTTCCCACTACAGATTTTGTCCAACTTCCCACTTCAGATTTTTTCCTTACTTTAGGGAAAAAGTACTTGGATTAAATTAAAGCAGATCTGTTTGGTTATACATTTTGTTGGTATATGGAATACATGCTAACCTTTACTAATGCTGGAAACTTTCACATGGTATATTATTTACGGAGGTGTCTATCATTATGCTGTACTGCGACATAATGAAAACAGCGCAATCTACTGGGCATGTCTCATACTTGACTGTACAGTATATTGTACACCAATGTAGCAAATGAAATCACAGGTTTCTGTGGCCTAGCGGTTAAAGACACAGTTACTGTATACTGTTAGCAGCAATACTGGTTCGATCCACAGTGTGGTACTGTTTTTTTTTTTAAACGTATAATTTTTTTTTTTTTTTTCATTTTTTTAATCAATAAAGTAATTTGGTGCTTTGCAAATTCCTTTTGCACAAAAAAATTAACAATGGCAGGCTGCAATTTACATGATACAGTTATTGTCGTTACATACTGTAAGTTACAAAGAACATTTTTATTTTCGCAAGAGTAAATTTTCCACTTCAGGTAAAAATCCTTAATTTAGGGAAAGAGTACTTACTTTACAGAAAGAGTTCTTGGATTAAATTCGCAGGAGGAGATATGATCAGATATACATGTCATTGGTACAGATTGCTACTGTATAAATATTAAATCCATGCTAACCTTTACTTTTTTTTTAAATGCACTATTTTTTTTTTTTTTTTCATTTTTTAATCAATAAAGTAATTTGGTGCTTTGCAAATTCCTTTTGCACAAAAAAATAACAATGACAGGCTGCAATGTACATGATACAGTTATTGTTGTTATATACTGTAAGATACAGAGAACATTTGTTTTTCTTGCAAGAGTAAATTTTCCACTTCAGGTAAAAGTCCTTAATTTAGGGAAAGAGTACTTACTTTAAGGAAAGAGTTCTTGGATTAAATTTGCAGTAGGACATATCAGTTATACAATTTGTTGGTACAGATTGCTACTGCATAAATATGGAATCCATGCTAACCTTTACTAATGCTGGAAACTTTCACATGGTATATTATTTACAGAGGTGTCTATCATTATGCTGTACTGTGCCATGAAAACAGCGCAATCTACTGGGCATGTCTCATACTTGACTATACAGTATATTGTACACCAATGGAGCAGCTGAAATCACAGGTTTCTGTGGCCTAGCGGTTAAAGACACAGTTACTGTATACTAATAGCAGCAATACTGGTTCGAGCCAAAGTGGGGTAAAAAAATTTTTTTTTAATGTACTATTTTTTTTTTTCCATTTTTTAATCAATAAAGTAATTTGGTGCTTTGCAAATTCCTTTTGCACCAAAAAAATAACAATGGCAGGCTGCAATGTACATGATACAGTTATTGTCGTTACATACTGTAAGATACAGAGAACGTTTTTTTTCTCGCAAGAGTAAATTTTCCACTTCAGGTAAAAGTCCTTAATTTAGGGAAAGAGTACTTACTTTAAGGAAAGAGTTCTTGGATTAAATTTGCAGGAGGAGATATCAGTTATACATGTTGTTGGTACAGATTGCTACTGCATAAATATGGAATCCATGCTAACCTTTACTAATGCTGGAAACTTTCACATGGTATATTATTTACGGAGGTGTCTATCATTATGCTGTACTGCGACATAATGAAAACAGCGCAATCTACTGGGCATGTCTCATACAAAATATAAGTCAATAAAAGTCAATACAGAGAAAGATGCAGAGTTTGAAGTCAAAGGAATCATAGACTCTCATTATCGCAACTCCCGGCATCAATTTCTGGTGGAGTGGGCTGTTTTCGGACCAGAGGAGAATTCCTGGGTAGATCAAGCTGATTTACACGCTCCAAATCGCGTTAAAGGCTTTTTTCTGAAGAATTCCCATAAGAAGCCCAAGCGTCCTGAGGTTACCCGAAAAGAGGGGGGTACTGTCACACGCCGACACGGTGGTACACGGCGGGTACTGTACTCACCCGCCCGTGTCCGCTGCTGGCTGGCGTGTGTAGGCCTCCATGTCAGGTGAGGCGGCAGGCAGAGGTCCGGCAGTGTTTGAAGGCAACATGGGAATCTGCAGCATGGTCCCGCTCTAAGGCTATAGATGCCGGGAGGCCAGCGCCGCCATCTTGCTTGAGGGCAAACAGGGGATTGGGCCAGGTCAGGTATTCTCACCTGTTTCACTGTGACAGCCAATGGCAGCAACCCTCTTTGCATAAAGGGGATCTGCCTAGGTAGCTCAGTGCCAGTGCAAACAGTCTTCTGTGCCGTGCACTTCCTGGAAGGCTCCTGACTCCTCCTGGAACTTCCAAGAATCCGTCTCCAGCATCCTCAGGTCAGCCATTCCTCATAATTCTTTCAGTCACCGGATCCACTATTGTTGCCATCTTCCCACTTCTTTATCAGGACATTTCTCATCATTGTTATCTGGACATTCCTCCTCATTGTTATCTTGATTTTCCTCCTCATTGTTATCTGGATATTCCTCATCATTTTTATCTGGACATAAAAATGACAAAAAAAAAAAAAATAGTACATTAAAAAAAAAAAAGTTGTACCCCACTTTGGCTCGAACCAGTATTGCTGCTAGCAGTATACAGTAACTGTGTCTTTAACCGCTAGGCCACAGAAACCTGTGATTTCAGCTGCTCCATTGGTGTACAATATACTGTATAGTCAAGTATGAGACATGCCCAGTAGATTGCGCTGTTTTCATGGCGCAGTACAGGATAATGATAGACACCTCCGTAAATAATATACCATGTGAAAGTTTCCAGCATTAGTAAAGGTTAGCATGGATTCCATATTTATGCAGTAGCAATCTGTACCAACAACATGTATAACTGATATCTCCTCCTGCAAATTTAATCCAAGAACTCTTTCCTTAAAGTAAGTACTCTTTCCCTAAATTAAGGACTTTTACCTGAAGTGGAAAATTTACTCTTGCGAGAAAAAAAACGTTCTCTGTATCTTACAGTATGTAACGACAATAACTGTATCATGTACATTGCAGCCTGCCATTGTTATTTTTTTGGTGCAAAAAGAATTTGCAAAGCACCAAATTACTTTATTGATTAAAAAATGAAAAAAAAAAAAAATAGTGCATTTAAAAAAAAAGTAAAGGTTAGCATGGATTCCATATTTATACAGTAGCAATCTGTACCAATGACATGTATATCTGATCATATCTCCTCCTGCAAATTTAATCCAATAACTCTTTCTGTAAAGTAAGTACTCTTTCCCTAAATTAAGGATTTTTACCTGAAGTGGAAAATTTACTCTTGCGAAAATAAAAACGTTCTTTGTAACTTATAGTATGTAACGACAATAACTGTATCATGTAAATTGCAGCCTGCCATTGTTAATTTTTTTGTGCAAAAGGAATTTGCAAAGCACCAAATTACTTTATTGATTAAAAAATGAAAAAAAAAAATAGTACATTGAAAAAAAAAGTTGTACCCCACTTTGGCTCGAACCAGTATTGCTGCTAGCAGTATACAGTAACTGTGTCTTTAACCGCTAGGCCACAGAAACCTGTGATTTCAGCTGCTCCATTGGTGTACAATATACTGTATAGTCAAGTATGAGACATGCCCAGTAGATTGCGCTGTTTTCATGGCGCAGTACAGCATAATGATAGACACCTCCGTAAATAATATACCATGTGAAAGTTTCCAGCATTAGTAAAGGTTAGCATGGATTCCATATTTATGCAGTAGCAATCTGTACCAACAACATGTATAACTGATATCTCCTCCTGCAAATTTAATCCAAGAACTCTTTCCTTAAAGTAAGTACTCTTTCCCTAAATTAAGGACTTTTACCTGAAGTGGAAAATTTACTCTTGCGAGAAAAAAAACGTTCTCTGTATCTTACAGTATGTAACGACAATAACTGTATCATGTACATTGCAGCCTGCCATTGTTATTTTTTTGGTGCAAAAAGAATTTGCAAAACACCAAATTACTTTATTGATTAAAAAATAAAAAAATAAATAAAATAGTGCATTTAAAAAAAAAGTAAAGGTTAGCATGGATTCCATATTTATACAGTAGCAATCTGTACCAATGACATGTATATCTGATCATATCTCCTCCTGTGAATTTAATCCAAGAACTCTTTCTGTAAAGTAAGTACTCTTTCCCTAAATTAAGGATTTTTACCTGAAGTGGAAAATTTACTCTTGCGAAAATAAAAACGTTCTTTGTAACTTATAGTATGTAACGACAATAACTGTATCATGTAAATTGCAGCCTGCCATTGTTAATTTTTTGGTGCAAAAAGAATTTGCAAAGCACCAAATTACTTTATTGATTAAAAAATGAAAAAAAAAAAAAAGTGCATTAAAAAAAAAGTAAAGGTTAGCATGGATTCCATATTTATGCAGTAGCAATCTGTACCCACAACATGTATAACTGATCATATCTCCTCCTGCGAATTTAATCCAAGACACTTTCCCTAAAGTAAGTACTCTTTCCCTAAAGTAAGGACAAAATCTGTAATGGGAAGTTGGACAAAATCTATAGTGTGAAGTTCTCTTATAAAGAAAGTTGATTGGCCAGCTTTCTTTTTCCCCCGTATACCTTATAAACGAGCGTTAGAGTACTGTACAGTATGTGTGAATTACTGTATACAGTATTACAGAAGACACCAATGACATGTACAGGCATGCGCTGTAGTGTTTAGGAAAAGTGACATCTGGTGGTCAATGAGTGTAATTGCAGGTTACATTTACAACATTACGTTACATTTATAACGCGATCTATAACGGGACTATAGCGCAAGGAGGAGGCGCGATTCATGCGTGATTTGCATAGCGCAACACAGCCACGATGTATGAGGCCATATCTGTAATTGATAGTTTCAAAGATCCAGAGGGTAGATACTTTTTCGTGAAGTTAAAATTGGAAGGGAAATTGTTCACAGTGGTGACATTATACGGCCCCAATAATGAGTTATTTACGGAACTGTTTGTACAACTACAGAAGAGGGCCATATAGTTTTGGGTGGCAACTTTAACGTAACCCAGAAACAATCACTAGACAGGAGTGGTGGGGCAGTAAGAGATATGCCGCCCCCTGCCCTGGATATATTGACGAGCTCTTTAGGACTCTCAGACCCTTGGCGAAACATACACCCAGTTGAAAGAGACTACACCTTCTACTCCCACCCTCATCATACCTCATCGAGGATTGATTACTGGCTCCTCCCTACTACACTACTTAACAGAGTCACTAGATCAAAAATAGAACCGATAATGATATCGGATCATGCTCCCACATGGTTTGAGCTTTCATTACCTATTCCCCTCATGCACTCATACAACTGGAGGTTCCCGTCATACCTGGCCGAATCTCCTGACTTCCGATCAGAATTACAGCAACACTTTTTAAATTATGTAGATGACATCAACATGTAGAAGATATTAACCTATTCTGGGCAGCTTCTAAACCTGTCATCCGCGGGCATATAATTGCATATACTGCGGCTAAAAAGAAGAAGATAAATGCCCGGTTTATAGAACTCAGCACAACAGTTTCTGGCTCATATGCAGCCATGTTGAGAGATAATACCTCTTCCTCTAGACAAAATTACTTAGATACTAAAGCGTTGTATGATACCCTCTGCACAGAAAAAGCTCAAACTTCTTTCGACTTTCAAAAACATACATATTTCCGTTGGGGAAATAAGTCAGGCAAATTGTTAGCTTCTGTCGCCCGGGGACACCATCCACAAACCCATATCACTAAGATACATACGGAGCAAGGACAACACACGAGTACAAGGGATATTGCAGACTCTTTTTAAATTATTATACTAATCTTTATGCCTCGCCTCCCGATCACCCAGCACTAGGAATGGAATTTCTCAGACTAGTAACACCCCCCACATTAACTCAAGAGGAAGGGGAAGCCCTGGTAGCCCAATCACTGAGACGAAGCTTGAGCAAGCCATGAAGGGCCTTCCCAAAGGAAAATCACCGGGACCAGATGGGCTGGGAGCTGATTATTATGAAATGTTACTGCCACATCTTAAACCACACTTACTCTCATTATATAACTCAATCCTCTCCGGTAATTGTTCCCCCCGGACTTTAATCACGCTAGAATCATAGTATTGCCTAAACCAGGTAAAGATCCGCACCTCGTTACTTCTTACCGCCCCATATCTTTATTGAACCAAGATCTAAAACTACTTACTACGATTGTAGCTCACAGAATGCAATTGATCTTGCCAAAACTACTTAATTCGTCACAGACAGGATTTATCAGGGGTAGATCTTCGGTACACAATATAAGACAGGTGGTGGCAGCCATAACTAGGTCCCCAACAGAGATAGATGGAAAAACTCTATTAGTTAGTTGTGGCGCTGATAAAGCCTTCGACAGAGTCTCTTGGTCACATCTCTTGCGTGTATTGCACATTCCATGATTCGGAGTAGGGTTTATTACCTTTTTTCGCAGGCTTTATAATAAACCCACAGCTGTCCTGACTGTCGGTGGTTTAAATACCAATAGCTTTAAACTAGAGCGCGGTACAAGACAAGGATGCCCACTTTCCCCATTATTGTTTGACTTGGCCATAGATCCTCTAATTAGACTGTTTTATTTGCAACATGATTGGCATGGAATACAATATGGAAGGTCTGAGCTCAAGGTCTCAGCATTTGCTGATGATCTTCTACTCTACCCACAGGAAGCGCTTCTTGGCTTCTTACGTACATTAGCAGACTTTGAATTAATATCAGGTTTCTTGATAGATAAATCAAAGACCAAGGCACTGGCATTGCATAGAAGGGCGGCATTAGGATGGTGCGAAGAGTTCCCATTTATATGGGCGGATAGGTCATTGACGTACTTAGGTCTTACAATACCAATAGACCCGGCACACTTATATTCAGCAAATTACCCACTGTTGATAGCGAGATTATTGGCTGATCTCCGTTCTTGGAAATCCCTGCCCTTTTCATATCTGGGCAGATGTCATATGATCAAAATGATCTCCTTCCCCCGGTTGCTATATGCCATACAGATTCTCCCAAGATTCAGACTTGCGTATTATTAATTCGGCAATTAGTAAATTCATATGGGAAGGCAAAAAGCCTAGAATATCCATGTTTAGACTGTCACAGAACGCTTCCTTAGGAGGCATTAATATACCATGTATAAAGAGTTATATGTTAGCGGCCAACTTCCGCTACGCGGTTAATTGGATACATTCTACTAGCAACTATGCCAACACGGCCATGGAACAAACATTCTGCCCTGAGATACCACTCACTAGCCTCCTACACATAAGACCATCAAACTATTCCCCTGAGATTTCTGAGAATTTATTGATAACCACGACCTGTAAAGCGTGGCGAAATTCACGTTCTAGGTTGGGATTATCCACACATATCACCCTATTCAACTCTCTTCAATATAATGCATGCACCAATAAACAAACAATACAAAACAATAGACTGGCCAAACACTGCGAAGTGGAAGGTCTTAGGTTACTATATCATTTTATGGATGAAGGATTTGACTCGATGTTATCCTATCAGCAACTTGGCGATTAAATATCCAAATATAACTATTCCTCTATTTGTTTACTTCCAATTGAGAAGTTATGACCAGTCAACTCAAACGACTCCCGATTGCTGACAAAAATGCAAGACTAGACGTCATGATTAAACCAGAACAGATCTTGCAACAACGCTATATTGTATTTACATCTTAAGAAGCGTTTAGATATAGACACTCTAGATACTGGATTAGCAAAATGGTCCACTGATTTACCCAATGTATCATTGCCCTTCCTACTATCAGCTTTTGTACGACTGAATAAAACGATGATATCAGCCTCATACATGGAGATGCAATATAAGCTGCTACATCGTGTGTACTACACGCCGAAACGGAGATTGATAATGGGCACTGCCACTGATTCCTGTTGTTTCAAATGCAAGGTGCCCGACTCAGATATATTGCATTGCATGTGGAGCTGTCCAGAAGTGAGAACCTTCTGGGGTATGGTATGTACATATGTAAAGACACACTATGACATAACATTTACTGCAACTCCCGAATGGGCTTTGCGGGACATATACTCAACTCCCCATATGGTTCATCAATCAGCAGGGCAGAGAATATTTATGTCTAAATTAGTGGCTGCGACACGTAAAACCATTTTGTCGCAATGGACATCATCTAACACACTGTCCATCTCGTTATTAATACCACGGATCTCATACCTGTTCCACATGGACTGAATGGAAATGTCCCTTAATAAAGATGTTAAAGCGAAGAATTGTTTTGCATTATGGTTGCCATACGTAAGTTCTTTATCTGAAACCACTAAAAATGCTCTCAGAAACGCTGTTCAATTAACATCTTGGTATAATTGAGCAACCTTACAAAATAATGCTCCTCTCTTCTGATATGATCCATCATTTATATGCCAGATACGATGTTCCTGAATTCTTAGCCTTATTGCACATGTTATAAAGATAGCTTATGTGAAGTATAATGTATTTTATGAGTGATATCTATTGTTATAACAAGACTTAACCACTTATTTGATGTCCAAAAACACTTTTTATTACCGTTTATTGCATATCATACTTGTAATGTTGACGTCTTGATTTTTTTTTGTATCAATGTGCCAAAGTATATATTTTATTCTTGTACTGTGTACAGCTCTTCAATAAAATATAAAAAAAAAAAAAAAGGTGCTGTTTGGAGATGGTGGGGCATATAAGTTTAGGAGGGTGTAATGTGTGTCCTGTATGAGCACATCTAGTAAAAGGAATCGTCCCTCTTCATCTTTAAAGGTGTCTAGAATTGTGTATCATAGGCGTTTGTGGAATAGAATGGCCACACTACATCTTTTAGAGGTGTAAGAGGCTGAGACACATTCCCTGATCCAGGTATCTCTTAGCGACACATCCTGGGCCCATGTCCAGTGTGTCTCTTGTAGGAACACTACATCTGGGGAGAGGCGTTTTAGATGGGTAGAGATTTTTTTCTGTTTTACCGTTGAGTTGAGGCCATGTACATTCCACGAGACTATGGGCCTTATTCTAGTTCACTCTTTCTGACAAAATCCTTCTTAGATGGACAAAACCATGTGCATTGCAGGGGGGCAGATGTAAAAGTGCGGAGAGAATTAGATTTGGGTGAGTTATTTTGTTTCTGTGCAGGGTAAATACTGGCTGCTGTTTTTTTTTTTTACACTGCAATATAGATCTCACTTTGAAGTAAAACCCCATCCAAATCTAATTCAAGTTACATCTGCCCATCTGTCCATCTAAGAAGGATTTTGTAAGAAAGAGTGAACTAGAATAAGGCCCTATGTGTAGTTTGTCGTGTGTAGTAATAGTAGGGGCAGTATGATGTGAACTATATGTCATCCTATACCCTGTTTTCGGCTTTCAACCATCAAGGTGAGCATCATGTCCGTGTCCCCAGCCCCGCTTCTGGGGATCCGGTTAGCGGTTGAAGTTGCTAGGCTCCAGCCATGTTCGCCTGTAACATCACCACACAATAAAAATAATAAGAAAATTTCACAATTGAAGTAGCAGAACATTTTGTAAACACTCCAATCCTTGCCTTTTTCAACATTTTCCAACAAGAAAAAAACAAAAAACCTGAGGCTTCAAGCGCGCAGGTAATTGGATCATTAACCATGAACAAATACAAACATATACATAACTGTGTTTGAAATCTTAGTTTGTGAGAGATAAAGGTTAAAGTTAGGAATAGAAAAAAAATGGGGCATGGGTACATTAGTTATCAGTGGATCAGTGTATCTCCCGTTTATAAAAGGGTTGGTATCTAGGACTATTCCTGACCAGCTTGTTGTGGAGATCTTGGGTGGGGGAGGTTTCAGCCAGTGACAGCGAGGACACAAAAGATCTCGCCGAGCGAGGATCGTCATAAGGCCCCCATACACTATGCGATTTGGGCACGATTTCACCCTAATCAGGCCGTGAAATCGGCCCAAAACGCACTTGCAGACACCCTGTCCGATCCGATGCGCGGTCCCGTGCGCATCGGATCGGGGTCGGGAGATCGGACGGGCTGCACATAAGATATGCTAAATCTTATGTGCAGCCCAGCCCCAGAGCCGTGCGGGGGATGCCGGCTATAGAGAGCCGAGCAGGGGGAGGCTTCATAGGGAGCCAGGCAGGAGGCACTTGAAGCTGTTGTGGTGGGGTGACAGCGGGAGCAGGGCACCGGGCAGGGAGGATGACGCTGGCTGCCGGGCAGCGGCGGGAGCCGGGAGGAACAGATAACTTGAAAAAAGAAAAAAAAGCCCATACAGATGACTAGCAATCCATTGATTGGCTGAGACCCCTCTCTCAGCCAATGGCTTTTTTTCATCAAGTTATCTATCTGTTCCTCCCGGGCCGTCTCCCACCGCTGCCCGGCAGCCAGCATCATCCTCTCTGCCCGGCGCCCTGCTCCCGCTGTCACCCCAACGCAACAGCCTCCTCCCGCCCGGCTCCCTATGCAGCCTCCCCCTGCTCGGCTCTCTATTAGCCGGCATCCCCCGCCCGCTGATGTCCCCGCATGGCTCCCTCCTCCTGCAGCTCCCCGGGGACTGCATATGACAAATCCATGCGATTTATCATATGCAAACCTTGGCTAATCAAGTGCCTAATCGTGTGTCCCCCTCCCGGGGAACTGCAGGGTGAAATCAGGTCCGACTTGTCCCTAGGAATTGTCGGACTAATGTATGGGGGCCTATAGTGATGAGTGCCATTCACTGTGACTTTTAATTTAGCTGGAAAAAGAAGCGTAAACTGATAGTGTCGGTCAAAGAGCATCTTGCATATTGGGGAGAATTCCCTGGATTTCTGGGAAACCAATGCAAAGAAATCCTGAAATATCAGGATCTTCCGGTTGTCTTTTGACACTGAACCAGCTCTACCATATGCGCAAAGTATTGATTCTGTGGGCCAAATGTAATAGGGTGAGAGTTTCAGAAAGTGAGAGATTTTGGGAGAGTTTTCCCATGTTTTTTAAAGCAGCAATCAATTACATGGCAAATTCAACCTGGTTTTGCAGTGTAAATGATTGCTGCTTTAAAAAACATGGGAAAACTCTTCCAAAATCTCTCACTTTCTGAAACTCTCACCCTATTACATGTGGCCCTTTGTCTCTGTAATTCAGATATTTTGCTATGACCGGTCTGGGCCGATCACCCGCTTCCATGGGGGCAGAGGTCAGCCTCCACTGTGGAGTAGGGAAAGACTTGGTCTGGTTTGAGAGGTGATGTGCATGCGTTCTGGGGCAGAGATCACCTTCGCCTGAATTGGCCCAGTCCAGGTGTGGCAACCTATGGCCTGTTGTTGTGTGCAAAGGGCCGAGCTGGCAGTTGACTGGTTTCTGTGTGTGGGTTAATGATGTTGTCGTCTCTGCTCGGGGCCAAAATGCTGTGGGGTCAGGGGCATCAATCAGTAATGCTGTTATTTGACTGGCCTGAGTATGCCAGAAGTCTCAGGCAAGTAGGGCAGCTTTTGGGTGGGGTAAGTAGGTGGACGTATGTCCCAGTAAGCGGTTGCTATCTGGGGAGGGTTTGGTGTCACTTGGTGAGGGTGACCTGGGTTGAATGGGGGAGGGACTGGAGGGAGATCAGGGAAGCAGTATCAACTGGGAGGAGTGGGTGTGGCTAGTCAAGAGGGCTTCTCAGTCTCTGAGACATATGGGGCTTCGGTACCTGATTATAATGGCTGTTAGCTGCGGCAGCCATGTATAGTGTCCCAGAGGAGCAGCCTGTGGAGAGACGGTATCTGGTGGGGTGCAGGCATGGGAGTCAGGAGCCGGCCGTGCAGGGAGAAGACCTGCTCAGTGTTTATCTGCTCCGGTGTATAGTCCAGCAGGGCATCGGTAAAGGCCTCCCCGGGTCCCAGTTAGGCAGCCACCGGAGCTGTCACCACCATCAGCCCGCTGAGCAGGTGATGAGCAGGCTGGCATGGAGACATTTGTGTTGACACACAGCAGACAGCCAGGTGCCGAGCGCGACACCCGTTGCTGGATGCCCCGTCGATCCCCGACAGCCAGACACCCGGCGGCACCCCGCGGAGGATGGTCGTCTCTGTTAGTGGTCCCTCAGGGTGGTCAGGGGTACTGGGAGGAGGGTTGTGGAGCTGGGCCGTGAGATAAGATGTACTCCAATACAGAGGAGCCGGTCCCCGGTGGATTGGGGCAGGCGGGAGCCGGTGGCAGCTGGAGACACTTGCCGACGCTTATCCCAGATGTTAAGGTTGTCACGGGGGTCATTTAGAGCCGCGTGTGCGGTCATGTTTATTTGCTTTGAGTGCCGCGGTCTGGGAGCTCGTTAAGAACGCGTCCTCCTTGGAGTAACGCCCACCGGAAAACCTTTAGACTTATTTTGACATTCTACAGGAGTACACCTTTCCCTTTCCTAGAAAAGTTACTTTGTATATGTGATACCTGCCTACCTGGGTTTTTTCTCCTGTACTTTATTTAGAATAAGGTGTTAAGGGTATGTATTAACTTGTTAAGGCCACGACAAAGCAAATGCAGCAGCGTATTTTGGTGTGTCTTTATGCAAATGCCATATAAATATCTTCCTGGATGTACATTTATGCGACTGAATTGGAAAGGACTGAGACGCTCACTTTTAGAGCCTGTGCACACTCTTGGAATTGCCTTAATTGACTTATTTGTTTTATAGGCTGCAATTTATATTTTTATGAAGCAGTAAGTAACTGGTCTTTGGCTTCATCGCACCCAGTCTCTGTTTTCCATCACATGGCATATGACTTTTCATGAACTTTCTTCTTCTAATGCGTCTCCAAGATTCTAGTAGCATCTGCAGTACCGCTTCTGCAATGTCTCAGCTAGTTAGTTATCTATACCCTTCACTAATGTATTGTGTAAACTGTTCTGTAAAGGGCCTAAGTCCAGAACCAGTTCCTTCCCCTGGAAATGCCCATTTCACAGGAGGCCATGTTCGCTTGCGCATCATTGTGTACAGTGTAATTTGCTGCTGTATACGTGTTTCAGAAAATCAGGCTCATAATGTGTTATAAAGGTATGTAGGTTACTTACTTAAAAGCAGCAGCAATGCATAGATATGAAAATTCTGGATTACGGTGCCTATTATATATAGATCAGGCATGTCCAAACTATGGCCCTCCAGCTGTTGTGAAACTACCAGTCCCATCATGCCTTGCCACAATTTTTCTATTAGGGAATGCTAAAACTATGGCAAGGCATGCTGGGATGTGTAGTTACACAACAGCTGGAGGGCCACAGTTTGTACATGCCTGATATAGATGCTTCCTGCATTCATTCGAAGATGCAGCATCGAATTGCTTGTGACTGCTTTGGCCAGCTGAATAACGCTTAGGGTAACACAAACTAGCCACCGCAGCTCCTTCCAAGAAGCCTTGGAACACCCACAAAACAGAGGCATTCGGGATGCTGAGGACATCGCCGCCACCTCCCCGCCGCCAAACGGTGGTCAATCGCTTGACGTCTGTAGCCGCTCTGACACAACGCATGGTACATGCACAAAGTGGTGGACATTAGTACTTTGCAACAGCAGGAGCAAAGGAATCTGGATCAGGAGCGTTATTTCTAAGAAAGCTGCTTCTAGATACTTGCATCATTCTAAATCATACAAAAGCAAACACAGCGATTGGTGGTAGATGCTAGATGACATACAATCTCCTTCCCTTTATACAGTACCTAAACTGAGAATAAGATTTAAAGCAATCAGTAGGGGGCTGCGGGGGTGGACTGCCACTTGCACAACACTACTGTAGTAACTGAATCTTATAGAAGCTATGCAGTAAATGTGCGGTATCATTATTATTGGCCAACAGCAATCATGTCACACTTCAGTGCAATTTAATTGCCCAATTTTCTCATTCAGTTTTTCTGAACTGTTTCTGTATCCTGAAATGACTCCTGAAATGCATAAATTGAACCTAAACCATCTTTTCCCACATTCTGCTTGGCACAGTGTAAGCTTAGGATACAGAATTGTAAATTGTTTGCTGGAAAAGAAATATAACAGGAGTGAGAAAATACAACATGAAAATCAAATGGTATTTTGTCTAGACGCGATAGTCGGTAAAGCAAGTAGTGTAAGCGATATGCTTTTTTTTTTTTTTTTTAGCAGCCTGCTGGAGACATGACTCATCTGAATTATCTGTAAAAGATAATTATCCACTGATAATGGTTAATGTCAGTATGGCGAGATGCCGACACAGGCATTTATGTTCTACTAACCAGATTGCAATTTATTTCTAGTAGAATATTGCATTGTATTTATCAAAAATCTGTTTATTCATTGACATTTGTTAAGGTGTTGCAATTGTGTGCAAAATTTATTGGAATAAATGAGCAAACCTAAAAAGAAGGAAATACATAAAACCAGAGTCTGTTTTACAATCTGTTAGGTTTACACTATATTCTTATTTTATATACCATATATACTCGAGTATAAGCCTACTTTTTCAGACCATTTTTTATGCTGAAAAAGCCCCCCCTCGGCTTATACTCGAGTGAGGGTCCCACTTGAGTTAATGCATTCTCCCACTTTTTTGTTGTAAAATTAGGTGCCTCGGCTTATATTTGGGTCGACTTATACTCGAGTATATACGGTATTTAATTAAATATGTTTTTTACAATGTTTATGTAATTGTATGTGTAATATACACCCCAGTAAAGGGTGTGTGTATAGTTTTTCCTTTTTAATACATTTCCTTTTTCTTACTGTATCATACCTCACGACAGTCCCGGGGCCAGCAGTGTCCCACGGTCAGAGGGGGGGGGGGGGGGTGTTTGGAGTCCCCCCAGCTTGAAGGAATAGACGCTGTGCGCATGCGGATGAAAAGGATGAGGATGATTGCTTGCCGACATTGTGCATGTCAAGCTTTTGGTATCAAGTTGTGTTGACATTGACACAAATGTTGACATTTTCATGTGTCAACCTTTTCCATGTTTAGCTTCTATTTGTGTTGTGGTTTTTCAGTGTTGACCTAGGCATTGCCTGTGACCTATACCACACTCTTGATGAGGAGGAGGATAATGTAATCATGACAAAGGAGACCCGACACTGGATAATGCATCAAAATTGATCATTGATGTCTCCTATTTTTTAACACTGGAATATAGACCTGGTTGATGCTGAAACAAAGGAAGAGGTGCATTGCTGCCTTAAACTATTGTGGGCCTTTTTTTCCTATTGTAAAGTAAAATAATTATTAATATCATAAATATATAACTAAATATGCTAAGAAGTCATTTATGTGACTTGCGTGTCGTTCACGATGAAAAATAACAAAGGTCATCTGTGTTACAGACCAGAATATCATTTAGGTACCTCATAGAATTGAAATGCTAGAACGTTCACAGTCTTCCATGTTACTGGTGTCAGAGAGCTGGCTTGTTCTTCCTCTTTTTTACGGAAGTGAGCACACCGTAAACCATTAACATTGTTACAGTAGAGCTCATGTTTTGTGTACATAGACACAATCCTGCAGCGTCCAGAACTATGGTAAAAGCAGTATTTCTTATTAAGGTAACATGATTTTGTTTGAGGAATCCCCACACTATCCGCTACATGTAAGGGGACAGAATTAATTAGAAGCAGTACAATGTCTCTAACATGACAAATTGGGGGACATTTAATAGGATGAGAGATTCAGAGAGTGAGAGATTTGGTAAGAAATCTCCAGTTTTTGGTCTTCTGCAAATCTGGATTGTCAGTGCTGCGATAATCATATCCCATAACAGTGCATGGGATCGCATGCAAAATGACTGCATACAATGTATCGCATGCTATCAAGCTGCCGGGTGAGTTGTCGGGGTATCGCATGCAATAACTTGTACTAATGTATGGGAGCCTTAGCTCTCCAACTAGAACCTACCTCTAATCTCTCCACCTGCAGCCTAACTCTAACATTCTATCCCTGCAGAATGTCGACATTGGACATGTTGACATTTCAGATTCCAACATTGTGAACAGGCTTATTCTACAGATGTTGGCATGTTGCATATCAATATTTTAACTATGTCAAGGTAATTGTTGATATTTAATCAACATGATGACTGCATCATGCTAGATTCATCATTTATCTTACTAATTATTATAAATCTATGGGCGCTGTATCCTACTGAAAATGCAAGCAGACTTAGTAAGCTTTTGTAGAAACGAGGAAAATCCTACACTATGAACATTTTTTGACAGTTTGCTGCGATTTCTCTACCTAGTAAAAATCACCGGCAGTTAGGAGTTGAACCTTTTATGACAGCAAAAAAGCAGTAAAGAATGCTACTTGGCATCAACAACTGACTTGATTTAAAATGTACCTTCTGATTGGTTATCTGTCAGCTGATCTAGCAAACCTTAGGACTACTTTCTGAAATGCTTTTTCTGATGAGTCTGCAAATACTCAATGAATGCAGCCCATTACATTAGTTCTCTGAGCATTTTAAAATGTTATTATCTTCTTCTAACAATGATGGTAGTCCAATACAAAGCTCCTTTCCCATTAAGACACAAAATGCATTTTGCATTAGAAGCCTTTCTCTTTGACATCTCATAAACATCTCATCACTGATCATTAAAAGCTTTTTTTTTCTTTGTTACAATGTCATTACTAAATGGTGGATTGCGATATTTGTCAAAATAAGGTAAAACTGGACTGTGAGAACATCTGAATGCTAGTGTCTGAGAATATTACTCAACAACGATCATTATATTAAAGGGTACTTTGAGGTGCTTTTCCGTGTTCCTTAGTTGGAACCCCTTACATGACATTATTTCTGTCCCCAATGTCTTTCCCAGCATTTCATGTACAAATAGATGAATTTTATCAGGATGTGACTGATGTAAGTGGAGGAATGCCTATAAAACAGGTACACACTGAAGCATTGGTGTGGATTAGCTCGCAGACAATGGCCAGTAGTCAGTGGTGCTGTTCGCGATGTTCAGCAAATCCTGTTTAGGATTTGCTGCACATTCATAGGGTTCCGGAGGGCTGGAGCATTCGCTGCCAGTCCTCCTTGTCACCCTATTCAAGGCTGCAGGGGCCCGCTGCCCCTGACGGCATTTTGCCACAAGGAGCCAGGGACGGTGACAGGGAGATGGAAGGTAGATGGAAGCCTCCCTGCCCGTGCCGGAATGTGTGGGGGGGAGGAGGGCTCCCGGGGAAACAGGCAGCACAAGCTGCCCCTCCCCGGGAGAGCTGGCAGAG
The DNA here is from genome assembly GCF_055691185.1 of Crinia signifera. Taxonomy (NCBI): domain Eukaryota; kingdom Metazoa; phylum Chordata; class Amphibia; order Anura; family Myobatrachidae; genus Crinia; species Crinia signifera. The sequence goes on from NC_139217.1 coordinate 186,651,221, forward strand.
GCGCTGTGTAGAGAGCCGCTGCACTGGTCCCGCTCGTGCATATGTAATGAGCGGGACCAGTGTGTGAAGTGAATATCTAATGAGCGGCTCCCCGCCCCCTGCTGGCGAATGTGTAAAAAAAATTAAATAAAGTTAAAAATTAAATATATATTGATGTGCTGCAAGCACATGACTAAAAATAGCATGCTGATTTTTTTTTACACCAAAAAAAACCCCAAAACCCTTTATTTTAAATACTGTATATCACATTCAAGTTCACCTTGAAAAGATGTCGAATGCAAAACGGTGAATCATGGCAAAAATCATGCTGAAAGCAGTTCTTCGTCCTTGTATTGAATACACTCTCTGCAAATCCCAGTGAAAACCCCATTGAAATACACCAGCGAATTGCAGTGAGCATGAAACGGAGAACTGGCCGGCATTCGCTGCCCGCTTTTGGCGAACAGTAAAAAATATTCACCGCAAGGAGTGAAAACAGCCCAATAAACAGTGACATAAAGGTCAACACAAGCAAAAGGCCGACACATGAAAAGATAGACATTAGTTTTTTTTCATGTTTTTTTTTTTTTTTTTTGATGTCCATGTCATCACCCGAGCATGTGGACCCCCAATGATGTAGCAAGTACCATTGCTCACCATGCTTCAGGCCAGGTGCTTTGCTGTGCTCAGCATACTTTACCATTCTTAGTCCACGCAGATGGTGCAGCATCAAATAGTCCCCAAAATTGGGAAAAAATCATGCGTGTACCATTAGCATGTCGAAGTTTTGTCATTGTTTACCTACTGCATGTCACCCTTTTTTGTCATCCGTATACATGTCAAAAATACTTTTCTGGGGAGATCTATTGTATGAATGTATGTTCTCATGGGCTATGTATTACCTCCTATTTCTACTTCTGTCCTCCTTTTTGTTCATGTCATTATATTGCTCTGTTTGCCGTATGACTGTGTACCGCAAACTATTTTTTTTCTGACCTACGGGTTAAAAACAAGACTCAACCAGAATGATTTCTTGCATGTGTTTACAACAAGACCCATATCTAAAGGTACCCATACAATTCTGTGTGGTATCACATACCTCCCTCACGTGCAATATCCCCCAAACTGCCTGCCAGGCTCCCAGGCGGCATGATTGCATATGATATGTCTTATGCGCTCCTTTTGCATATGATGTGTCATATAGGATCCCAGCAAGGGCTGCAGGATCTGACATCCTAAGGGCAGCCCTAGAGATCTCCGACTCCAATCCGATGCGCGCTGGACATCGGATCGGAATCTGAGGTTAGGCACATACAATTTGACACTTTTTACCTGATTTGTTTGGCCCGATGCATCGGAATTGGGTGAAGAGTGCCCACATTTATAAGTGTATGGGCACTTTTAGAGTGGAAATACTTTGTAATTAATCAAACCATTTTGTACTGACTGACATTAGTAAAACAAGTATCCAAGTGCCATCCCCACAACAAGAGGCACAAAGGACATCTATGGATGCAGCTGCTGTGTGGAAATATGCTAATGCTGCAAGAGACCTCTTGTAAATAGAGGTCCTGTACATGCTCGATTAAACTAATATTGGAGATGTACTTAAGCCATTGGTTTGCATACGATTCTGAATCAGCCCCTCATTCCGTAATGATATTTTGTCCCAAAGTTTTGACCATGTGAAACAAAATTCTTGTGTACTACACTATTGATTTGGACTGGTTTCCATCTTATCTTAATATATAAATATATATATATATATATATGGTTGTGGGGGACGGCGGCACTCGCAAAATGAAGACACAGGAGACCACTTTCTCACAACGTTTCGGGGCTGTGTTGCCCCTTTATCAAGTGCAAAAACCACTGGTTGGTCGATTGGGCAATTTCCAGATATGAAGATGCAATCTTTAGATGGAAAAATCTGCCGATCACTGAAATAAATCTGTAATGTGTGGGCAAAGTCAGATAGATTGTAAAATCCATTTATCTGGTCAAAAAAATCCCTGTATCTGGAAATCCATAAATTGTGATTGCTGATGTATGGGGCCCATTACTCCTGTATCCTGGCTGAGATGAGGGTCTCTAGCAGGCACTGTCAAAGCATGTGATAAATTTACTAGCCTGAACATAAGAAACACAATTTGCCTTTTTGAGCTCCTGTCTCCTACTGTGAAGGCATGTCTGCCATCTGCTGCTGTGCTGAGCCCAGGACTTTGTGCTTTCACAGCAGTTTATGTGGTAATGTTGCATTAAAATTAAGCAGTCTGTTCATCATTTGATGTAGCTTGATTAGCCTGAATTGCATTGTACAATATTTCCTTCCAAGAAATATAATAATAGGAAAGAGATGCAGCGACCCATTTTTTCCTAGCAAATATATTTTATTATGATGGCCAGTAAAATATAACTTACAAATTTAAATTGTGTGTGTGTGTGTGTTTAATAGGAAGTCTTATATACTTATTTTCAGAACTGCCAAGTGAATCACAACATTAGACCACCATTATCACACATATTCGATTGCCCACAAAAAAATGAAAAAATTCCTACAACCCAATTTGTATTACTGTGGGTGTGCGTGCTCCAATACCCATTGTATTACATTTTAAAAATCTGCATTTGCTGCCGTACACAGGGGCAGGGAGGCGGCTACATGCTCACTGAGCTCTGAACACTTGCAGCCCATCGGGCAGGTCTGAATCGGGCCCATGTTCGCACATAGCTACTGCAGAAGACCACCTTGTCTGAAAAGCAGAGCAACCGTTAAGTTATTAGGACTAGTTAAGCTAATTGGAAACTTCCAATTGCTTAATTAGTCATTTTTGAAATTTCCTATTGGTTCTGAAGCTAGATCCACTATTACCCCCCCTTCCACCCCCCCAAAAAAAAGATTAAAAAAAAAGTCATGTTAAAAAAAATGTAAGCATCCCAAAATACCCAGTGTTGAGAGATTTTTGCCCAAATTAGTTAAATATGCATTTGTGTACTAATCTGGAATGTCAGTGATATGGTCTGGAGTAGGGATGCCATAAAGGCTTCCATCAGAGTCATCGATAGCTGTCCACCACTGTAAAAAAAAACACATCGAAATCTTGCATTTAGATAAACTTTATGGACAAGTGATGTGGTTTTTTTCTAGCAATATTTTTTACAAAATACTATATTACCAAGTCAACAATAAGTTTATATGGCAAAAACATATGTGCAAACAGATCAAATTAAGCCCCGTACAGAGGGGGCAAGTTGAGTCCTGTGCTAAGCGGGGTGCTTAAGAACAGATCACTCGGCACACATTGTTGCATACATGCGGTGCACCTGCCATGTGTTGTGAGCGCTCTGTGCTGAGCAATGTTTTCCTATGCTGACAGGCGATCTAAGCACTGTCTATCTTTGTGAATGCATCCTCATCACTATAGGGTGTACACACGGAGAGATCCTTGAATCTAGTCAGATGGCTTAGAAATAGGGCTTTAATCACCCCGTGTGTACACCGCAATTTAGATTTCAATTTGAACCACCCCACCCAAATCGAAATCTATTTACACATGTTAAATCTGTCCAACCTGCAGTGCAACATGGTTTTGACCATTTGTGTGTTTCTCTTTCGCTTAGCTAACCAAGCTGATTCAAGTCATTAATGTATCTTGATCACGGCAATATCTAGTACTGGCCATCTTTCATTTTTGTAGGGGATCTCAGAACTTTTGTGTGTGCCTGGACGAAGACGGGGCGGGCGGTTGATGCCATGCAACGTCAGCCAGCAGGCATCGGCCCGCCTGCGTGCCCATGGAAACGCTCAGCGTTTTCATGAGGAGGGCTATAAAATGCTAGGAGTTCCCATGGGCGGCCCTCGCCACCATCAGCACCTGCTGCCGTCAGCCCCTGTCCATCCCTCCCCATTGTAAACGTCCTGGCGTGTGTAACTTGCTGCAGCCATTCACTGTTATGGGTTTGCACATGCACATAAATGTGAATGTGCGAATCCCGACCATCGCGGCAGGGTAAGAATTCTGATCACTGTGAGTGATCCAGAATCGGCCCCCTTTGTGCTGTTCTAAACAATAGCAGTAGAAAATACGAATGATTCATTACAAACCAGTTGAGTTGGCTTTTGTGTCATTTTATATATTGATATAAGTCTGTAGACAATTGGTATTAACATTGGTTCCTAAAATATCATGTAAATCTAGTCCTCTGAATATAGGCTGATTGTAGGCATGGCTGTGAAAAGAATGCAGCTTGTAGATAAAACATTAGATGAGTCTGTTGAAAGCACAGTAAATGCAGACATGTCTGCTGCTGCTGTGCCTAATATTCCCTGTGGCCGTTTTAAAGGCTTTCAAATCACATAAGGCAGTTTATTGCAGTGTGCTTGGATTTTTGTCTGCATGCACTAATTGTTTTCAGGAGTCACTTGGGTTAGCTGTTATGAAAACATTGAAAGCTTCTTTCAGTTACCTTCCTTTTGTTGTTGATCTAATCTGGTTAATGCAGCTGAGTAAGAAGACTTGTAAAAAGAAGAAATTCTGTATTAATAGGCTACTGCACCAGTCGGGTTATTGTGATTTGCCTTTGCGGATGTTTTTTGTGCATCAGAGCTGATCTCACTGAAAAGAAGATACAAAAAATAGTGGCAGGTTACCTTAAAGGGACATTTTTATTTTGTAGAGTAGAAGCCTGTTTTGGGATATTTAAAGAAAAAAAAATGCAAGTCAGCTATTGTAATTAGTTTAAGCTAAGTGACATAATTGTATGCACCTTTCAATCCAATGGAATCTAGTAGGTTGTTGTTTCAACCCAAAACAAATAACATTATTTAGGCTGCATGCAAAATAGACACTTGTGTCCACAGAGGGCAGTACTATGTAATACCACAATGCAAAGAGGGACGATCCTCCAGAACCATGATGGTCATGCATGAAATTGTTAGGACAATTGCTCTTGTATAACCTACCTTTAGCAAGCTACTGATGTGGAGTACCTAGCTTCAGCATACGGTCTTCTGTCTAGGCATGATACTCATGTATAGTAAACTGAGATTATTGCTTGTTTATTAGTAGAAGCGATTTTATGTATGCAGCACTGTGTATAGTGAATGCTATTTGCTACAACAAGCAGTGCTGAATAAGGGTGTGACTGATGCCTGTTCTAGCCATTGACACTGAGGGGTAGATGTATGAAGCAGTGATAAGGGAGAAGTGATAAAGTGCCTGGTACTTTATCACCGGCCAATGAGTTCCTAACTGGCCCTTTTTAAACCCAACCTGTAACTTAACATTCAGTAGCTGATTGGCTGGTGATAAAGTTCCAGGCACTTTATCACTTCTCCTCCCTTATCACTGCTACATACATCTACCCCCTGAGAGAGAAGGATGAAAGTCAAGTGGCAAGGTAACCACATCCGCAAGATGGCATGGTGGCAGAACACTGTAAAATTGGGCCCCAATATTCAAACTGGATGTTGACACTGCCAAGTAACAGTGCCTGAAAGATCTTTTTGATTGCAATGGTTATAATTAACCAAGATCAGTCGGCTGGTCAAGTATTAATAGATTGACACAACCTCCTCTTCCCAAAGCTCAACCCTAACCCTCCACCTAATACATAACTCCAACCGCATGTACTTACCTCTGCGATGTGTAAGGATTCTGGATGTCGGGATTCTGACTTGACAGTATTTTGACTGCATCCCCATTATAACTAAGTGACTATGACAGCAGACTTTGCTACCAGTCAATACTGTAGGTAACAATTTACAGGGTACTTGTGTATTTTGGCGGCGCCCATCGCATCGCATACCATAAGGCATACGATGGTATGCGATATCGCACAATGGCATACAATTTTAAAATTGTATGCCATTGTATATGGCATACAATGCCATACGATGTGATGTGATGCGATGCGATTAAACATTGTATAAGCACCCTAATGGGTGCTTACGATGTTAAATGCACCCCCACGCCACCCCCCCACTATAAACGTGAACCCAAAGCGTGGCGAGCGGCGGCGGTACGCGTCCTCCGACCTTTTCATTTCCCCACTATCCACGTTGGCTTGGAGTTGAGAACAGAAAGTGTGGCGAGTGCAGCGAGCCACCGAGCCCGAAGCGTGGCGAGCGGACGCGGACACCTGTGAAGCCCGCGAGGGGACGCGGATACCTGTGAAGGTATCCGCGTCCCCTTGCGGGGCTCGCTTCGGGCTCGGTGGCTCGCTGCGCTCGCCACACTTTCTATTCTCAACTCCACGCCGACGTGGATAGTGGGGGTATGAAAAGGTCGGAGGACGCATACCGCCGCCACTCGCGGGCTCACTGCGCTCGCCACGCTTCGGGTTCACGTTTATAGTGGGGGGGTGGCGTGGGGGTGCATTTAACATTGTAAGCACCCATTAGGGTGCTTAAAAGCACCCTTTAGGGTGCTTATACAATCTTTCATCGCATAGGGTGTAAAAATCGCGTCGCATCACATGCCATCGGGTGCATGGCATGCGACGCGATGTACACATCGTGCGATGGACATCGGGGGCGCCGCCAAAATACACAAGTACCATTTACAGTACAGCTGAGATGTAGGGAAGCAAAGCAGTGGTCCACATATTACTGTACAACATTCTTTCTCTGAATAGGGAATCTTATGTTCTACAGCACAGGTTCTCAAACTTGGTCCTCGGGAACCTACCCAGTACATATTTGGCAGGTCTCCTAACAGAATCACAAGTAAAATAATTAGCTCCACCTGTGGATCTTTTAAAATGTGTCAGTGAGTAATGAATGTACATGTGCACCTGCCGGGTGGCCTGGAATTGTGAACTGTGTGGGGTCCCAAGGACCGAGTTTGAGAACCCTTGATACATCTTGCACTTTATAAGTGAGTGTTCTGAAAATAAATGCACATTACACAGACATTAAATGCAAAATACCTAACTCGTCTCAGAACATTTATTATGATGTAGGTTGTAACATTGCTCCTCGCAACAGCTTCAGTTTTGCCAATGTAGTCACATGCCTCCCTAGTGTGATGGTGGTCCCACCAATACTAGACCCACTACTATCTGAGGTCCAGCGACATATAGTGAGGTCATGGGTAGGGTATCTAAAACAGCTCAAGCCCGCACCATCGGACAAAGGTGTGAATTTTCCCTCAGCGAGCGGGTCTGAATCACTCCTATGTACAGTAGTGATCTTCCTGGGTTGTGTATTCAGTCCTGCCTAGATTGCATTGTTCTTTCCATGTTTCCATTTCTGAAAATGATCTACAGCTGTTACAAAGTATGGCGTGATGATTACAGACCCTCAATCCACCACCCTAGAAAATAGATTAGTGATAACATTACAGTACAGTATGTACTCTGTGACTTATTTTATCATCAAGAAGTTTCCATAATGCATACATGTTGTCTCATTTTGGTGCATGTCATATGATAACATAAGTATTATCTTTCTTTGCAGTTTGTGGGGATATCCATGGACAGTTCTTTGATTTGATGAAGTTATTTGAAGTGGGAGGATCACCTGCCAACACACGTTACCTCTTCTTAGGAGACTACGTTGACAGAGGATACTTCAGCATTGAAGTAATTACAGTATCCTATTCAATATGTCATTTGTTAAGTTCCAGAAATACACATGTGCTTTTCATTTATAAGAGCAGGAGCATTTATAAACAGTAATGTTAAATTGAACTTGCCATTCCCGCTACTAGTTGTTGTCTTTCAGTTTTGTTTTTGTGTTTTCTTTGTTGTAATGTTTGCGTAAAAACTTCATCAAAATAATATTTTTGGGGGGAAAAGTGGACCACCCAGAGACACACACACACACACACACCTGCCCATTAGACAATTATTAACTCCATATGATCATATATGTGTGTATACATCTCTGTAGTATCTTCTATACTGAGCTCTTGATTATATGTTCATAATGTAACCTCAAATTATTCCTGAAATAGACTGTGCACAAACAAACCATGTAATGGCAGGAACGTCCTTACTGAGCTGCTATGAAACTTTTTAGGGGTACATTTACAAAAGCTTCAAAAAATGAAAAGAGGTGAATGTTGCCCATAGCAAGCAATCACATCCTGGCTATACTTTCTCTCATTGCATCCTAAAAAATAATAGACAGAATCTCATTGGTTGCTGCGGGCAGCATCACCTCTTTTAATTTTTAGAAGCTTTAGTAAATGTACCCTTAGGCTCATCAAATTGTAGGAATTCTACCAGGTTATAAAACTGCCTGACTTTGAACGATCACGTCAGGTTGTTTCAGGCACTGCAGCCCGTGCAAGTAGCTCATTTAAATAATACCTAGGGCATTTTAGAATGACTGGCTAGAGACGTTTATCTTTATATCTTATTGTAAATGATGGTGCACTGTGGGGGAATGTTATCACAGAGTTTACCAACCGGCTCTTTTCTTTTTCAGTGTGTGCTGTACTTGTGGGCCTTGAAAATTCTATATCCCAAAACTCTGTTTTTACTCCGCGGGAATCATGAATGTAGACATCTAACAGAGTATTTTACCTTCAAACAAGAATGTACGTATATATATATATATTTCATCGCTTCTTTTTGGAAGTTTAAACAGAAATGACATAAATAGGCACATGCCTGTACCTGCTTGTTGAATGTTGTACGGAAGCTCCTAGCTGTGTCCATTAGTGATCCACCCATTCCAGCTGCAGGTTGGTGTCAGACCGAGGTGAATCACAAATACTTAACTCACTGGAGTGATGACAGTTTGTGTGAACTACACCTTTCTTTACTATGTTTGTCAATATAGGAGGGATTAACCCCCTCATAATATAAGTCTCCCAATTCGCTCAGCGTCTACTATATGCACATTTAGATTGTTATATAACATATAAATTCTTAATGTAAACCCAGTTTTAGCGCCTGTCTTGCCAATATTAATACCGCTTATCTGTACTTCGTGATGATGAGGTATTTGTTGACGTGTCACGGTATTTCAGTCAAGTCACTTTTTATCCCTAATGCTAATTAGCACTCTATAGTTTGCTTTAAGGCACAAAAAAATCGATGATTGTGTATAGGGAAGTCATATACCCAGGTAGATGAGGACAGTCTTTCTAACATTATGCAGATAAACATTCTTATCACTTTAATAGGATTGTACTTTCTCGACAACATTCACTATTTGTATAACCTGTTTATTTGTTTTTTACTTTTTAAAGTTATTTCCTTTTTTTGACAGTGATTAATCTTCAGATTGTTAATTAAACAAAAGAAACATTTTTTCCTGACATACCTGTAATTATCCTTGTCATCGTCATTTCAATGTGTGATTCCATTATGTCATTAAAAGGTAAAATAAAGTATTGCGAGAGAGTGTATGACGCCTGTATGGATGCCTTTGACTGCCTTCCTTTGGCTGCTTTGATGAACCAACAGTTCCTGTGTGTACATGGTGGCCTATCTCCAGAAATCAACACTTTAGATGACATTAGAAAAGTAAGTATTTATCAAGAAAACCTCCAAAACTTCTTATAATCATTTTTTGTGTGTTTTAGTGGCAGTGTTGGACAGGGAAAACATTAAGGATTGATTTAAACATGTTGGAAGATATAGTGCTACTGCACTTTTGGCATGATTAAAGATACTGTACACTGTGTTATGTGCCCTGCATGAAAGTGCTAAATGTATAGTTATTGCAGGCAGGACACATCTGACATAGTAAGGGGTGCTACTTGTGCACAGGTGCAAATACGATTTCTACTCACAGATCCAGCTAAGCTATGTTTGCTGTGGATCACCTAACTACTAAGTAAAAGTTTAGTATTGAAATATAAATATCTTGTGCCAGCGGCACTCAGCAGAGAAATAAGAGGTGGACGCCTGTGAGACTGGTCTGGTTAACATTTCAATGCTATTACGTTTTTGTGACGTAAAATGGTTATGAGTGCCGCTGACAAAGATTTACATTAGAACCTTCTGCGTTTATACACAGAAGCGCCTCTTCAGAAGGCACCAGCCACAGTAAATATTGGTAGGGTATGCACTATATATATATATATATATATATATATATATATATATATATATATATATATATATATATATATATATATATATATATATATATATATATGTGTGTGTGTGTCTATATGTGTGTATATAGATATATTCACAGCGCTTCACTTTTTCCACATTTTGTTATGTTACAGCTTTATTTACAAAATGGAATAAATAAATTTTTTCCCCTCAAAATTCTAAATGCAATAACCTGTTATGACAACCTGAAAATGGTATTTTGCATATTGATTAAAAATAAACTAAGAAATCACTTGTGCATAAGTAGCCATAGCAGATACACATTTACACAGCAGGTCTTCATATACGGAAGAGGGTGTGGCTTCTGGCACTAGTTGACTAATGAGCGAAAGCTCATGCTGTGTACACACAGTGAGATTTGACATTAGGGGTGAGATTTAATAGGATGAGAGATTCAGAAAGTGAGAGATTTGGTAAGAAATCTCCATTTTTTTTAAAGCGGCAATCATTTACACAGCAAAACCAGTTTCATTTTGAAGTGTAAATGATTGCCGCTTTAAAAAAAACTGGAGATTTCTCACCAAATCTCTCACTTTCTGAATCTCTCATCCTATAAAATCTCACCCTATATTTTGGCTATATAGTCAAAATTGCATGCAGATCACACAGGTTTTTTACCTTGCAATCCCGATGTGCGCTCCCGTTACAGTACAAATCGAAACCCAGAGAGGCGGCAAATATTGTATAGCACTCAAATCTTACAGTATGTCGAATAGCAAGGGAATCTCACAGTGTGTACACACCATTACTTAAATAGGTGTCAAAATACAACTGAAAATAAATCTAATGCTGTGTACACACGGTGAGATTCCCTTGCTATTCGACATAAGATTTGAGTGCTATGCAATCTTTGCTTACTCTGTACTATTTACATACAATTCATACAATCTGCTTTAGATCTGTACTATATAGTCATTGCTGCCCTGTCTATCTGATTTTCGATTTGTGCTGTCAGGGGAGCGCGTATCGGGATCGCAAGGTAAAAAACCTGTACGATCTGCATGCGATCCCAATGCGATTTTGACTATATAGTCAAAATCTCATGCTGATGTATCTATGTGTACACACCATTAGTAACATTTATTAATAAATTGAGTTATTCAGGCTAGTTTGAGGGTTCAGCAGAAAATGAAATATCAGTAATTGAGGGGTAGAGGTATGAAGCAGTGATAAGGGAGGAGAAGTAAACCATGGCAACCAATCAGCTATTCTGTATAATTGTATATTATGCAAATTAAAGATGTTACTTATGTGCTGATTGGTTGCCATGGGCCACTTCTCCTCCCTTATCACTGATTCATACATCTATCCCCCAGTGCTTTAGGTGTCCTGTAACCTTGGCTTCAGGTCTCCTAGTGGTATCAACATCCAAATACACACTGTTAGCGTAATCTTTTGCTTTTTGTAGCAAGAGTCTGTTTTCATCAAACTTCAGCCTACCTGTTCACTGGAAACCAGTGACCTCATTGAACCTAAAAACGGGTTTATATATTTTTTTCAGAAGCATATTGTACCAGCGTTTTTCATGTACCTGGTTAATTAAAGTTTCATTGTTTATTTTTTTATTTTTTGGTTTGCATCTTTGCTGCTCTTTTTACCTGTACTCTATTTTTGTTATTTATTTACTGTGATGTTTTGTCTTCCTGTGCTGTTCCTTTATACAGCGCTGCAAAACACTTGTGGCGCCTTTATAAATAAAATAATTATAATAATCTGACATATAAATACTTCAGATTACAAAGTTTTATTCTGTATATAGTATCCTTTAGGTTGGTGATCGAAAATCCACCATGCATTTATGGCCTCCTCATACTGTACCTTCTGGAAACCTGTGCCTAAAACTGTTTTCGTCCTTTGCATCAGGGATGGGAATATCATAATCACCCTAATGAAATGTAAATGATTGCATCTCCACATCGTTTATTTATTTTTTACTCAGGGGTTCCACGCTTAATTGCATGCTTACTTGGAGTCATTAACTTTTTTTTATGGAATTTGCAGTTGGTAATAAGTCTGTCCCTGGCATTTCTGAACACAGTCTGCATATTTATCAACACACATTATTTCATTGCTGGGTATTTCACTTACAAAACTATGAATAATTTAGAAGCTTAAAATAAGTTTGGAAGTCTAGCTTAGTATTGCATATTTTATGACACGCATTTGAAGCTGAATCTGTGAATGCATCTTTTTAATGAAAGTTTTTTCTTTTTAATTGAACGTCAAGGCAATGAAATATCATTTCATTCCCCCTCAAATAATACTAAGCCCTAGGCTCGAATTTCACTGTTTCTTAGCTAAGTTGATGTTTTATTCTGCTTCTTGGCTAACTTCGAGAATTTGATAGATGTATTAATCAAGGTGACAAGTCAACTGCGGCTTATTTTTATGAAAGGTTTCCAAAGGTACAATATCCAATAGCCTTATATGCTTTGAAAAAAAAAGAACACTTCAAAGACCAAGAACTAGTTAGAATTTCTTGCTGTCTGCTATATTCTTTTAAAGTTTGAGAATTTATGTTTTTTTTATCTTTAGTAATGCTAAAACTTGGTAGTTACATATTTGAAACCATATTTCCAATTTATTAGATGTTTGGTTTAAGACTAAAAACTTGATATATTACTAAACAATATATCAAAACTTATCTAAACTAATCAGCTTTGCTAATGAGTATAGTTCAATCTGAATTTAACTATTTCTCAAAGAAAAGGTTCTATTCAATTGGATTTTTACATCCATAATTAACGCAGCTATTTCTGACAATTTCAGTTTCACACCGCTATGCAGGCTCTCAAATCTCACTCACTTTAATTGCAAAACATTGGGCTTGTTAATGTTTTCTGCATAAAATGTAAAAGAAAACAGGGAATCTAACAAAATATGCAAATTATTATTGGATTACATTCTAGATATCTTTTACTGTCCAACAAAAAAATATTTGGGGCTTTTAAATGTCTGTTTTTTTTTTCTCTTTTTGTAAGAAAAGTTTTTAAAAAATTATGATAAGAATTTGAATTGCTGTAGTTATTTTTCGGTGAGCATAAAACGCATGTACGCAAATTGTTTTTAGTTATTTAAGCCACTTTAAAAAGAAATGTTAAGCACCTGTAACTCATATTTGCAATGTTAAAAACACATGTGCCTGCCAAACAACATTCCTATATATACCCATCCCACATCTTATTACCTGTTATTTAAAAAATTCTATTTAAAAACCTCGGTACTTGTGAGTTATCTGGGCGTCCGATTTTTTGATTGTATGCCTTAAGTTAAGGCATACAATCAGATGCGATGCGATATCGCATCGCATCGCATGCGACCATCGGATGCGATGACCCGATTTTTCCATAGGAATCAATGTTAAAATGGACTGAGTCCATTTTAACATGGAATTCAATGGGAAAAAGGGGTCCTTTTCATACCCCTACTATCCAAGTGGGCATGGAGTTGGATATAAACCTGTGGCGAGCGTAGCGAGCCACCGAGCCCGAAGCATGGCGAGCGAAGCGAGCCCCGCGAGGGGACGGTATTCCGTGTCCCCTCGCGAGGCTCGCTACGCTCGCCACGCTTCGGGCTCGGTGGCTCGCTACGCTCGCCACAGGTTTATATCCAACTCCATGCCCACTTGGATAGTAGGGGTATGAAAAGGACCCCTTTTTCCCATTGAATTCCATGTTAAAATGGACTCAGTCCATTTTAACATTGATTCCTATGGAAAAATCGGGTCATCGCATCGCATCCGATGGTCGCATGCGATGCGATGTCCCGATCCGACCCGATTTAAAAATCGGACGCCCGGATAACTCACAAGTACCAAAACCTCTAATTGCCTTAGTATTCGTTAAAGTGGGAGAAGAGGTTCTGCACCAAGTATCGTAATTTTTAACTTCCTGTTGGGCAAAGAGCGCTATATAAATAAAATTATTATTATTATTATTATTGTTAACCCTTTGAGTGCCAAGGGAATTTGTCAAAATGGGTTTGAAAATGATTCCTCATAATGCCCAATAATGTTTACCTTTTTTTAATTTTTATTTGAAGTTATATAACAAATGTGAACGACGCGAGTATTTTTACTAGAGATTTTGCACATCTCTCATAGAGATTTTGACACTCAAAGGGTTAAAATATAAATTATTGCCCAACTTTGCACATGCTCATAAGCTGCAGTAAATTCTATTGAAATTATCCACCAATGATTTGACTTTGTGAAACAGTAGTATGAAAACAATAAACATTGTCTGTTACTGCAAGGACCAGTAAGGGTGTATACACAGATGGTAGATATGCCGTGCTATGCGAGTCCCGATACGATCAGATCATATCGGGACTCGCATAGCACGGCATGCTGCAGAGGTAAAATTTTGACTATATAGTGCAGATCTGCACTATATAATCTTGGCTGCCCTCTCTATTTAGCTTCCAATTTTCGCTCCCACGGGATCACGCATCGCAAGCCCTAAAAAAGCACACAATCAGCATGCGATATGGCTTCCATTGTTCACTATATCGGCAACATCGGAAGCCATATCGCACAGTGTTTACACACTATAAGTATTTGCCATGCTTTAATCTCCTGTGAAACAGCCAGCATAACATGTTTCCAAGAAATGGACAACAGTTGCAATGGAAAGTTTCTAAAATGTTTATTCTGATGTTAATTTTTGCTAAAGATTATGCTTTTTTTACATGTTTTAGTTTTTTTTTTATTCTAGTTTTCCAATGCATAGAAAATAAGTGGTTTGAAATTTAATTTTTATGCTCCATTTGTTTTTCTCAGTTAGATCGCTTTAAAGAACCCCCGGCATATGGGCCCATGTGCGATATCTTGTGGTCAGATCCTCTGGAAGACTTTGGTAATGAAAAAAGCCAAGAACATTTTACTCACAACACAGTTAGAGGGTGTTCTTATTTTTACAGGTAATTCTGTCATCTACTCACTAACCATCTACTATCCATAAAACTCATGAACAGCTTGCTTTGTCCTTCCATAATAGTTCTAGGCAGATAAGCATAAATAACCATGCCTTGGGCTGTCCATTTTTTGTTCATTACTCTTTTTTCTTTATATTTGATTTATTTTGTACAGGTATCTCCTCATGCTATTTCCATACATATGGTATATGTATGTATATCTTCTCTATAAATATGGCTGACACTACCCCTTTGGCACTTTAGGCAACACCTAACCACTTCTGACAGGTGGCACCTGCCGCCTTTTGTCATTCACACTGCTTACCTTAGCGGCTGGCGGTGGCATTCTATCCAGCTGGGACCATAGAAGTATTTCACAGAATATTTAAGAAAGACTCAAGTATAATTACTTAATCTGATGTATTCACTCAAAGTGACATGCTTTTTTCCCCATCTCATTTTTAACTTTTTTTAGCCCACCACAAATCATAAATAAATTAATAAAAACAAAAGAAAGATGCAGCAAAGAACGGTCTCCTCCCTATCAATTAAGCTACAGTATGTGACATAAAAACAAAGGATGATATTCTATTAGCAACTGTAATTTACTGCTGCAAATAGGATCACTAGGTGCTATCTTATTATGCCCAATGCAGCGTCCTGATCCCCAGTGCCTCCAGCACGTATTGGGTATTATGCAGCATAATAACCAATAAGTGGGTAATGAGATTTTATCTCTGGATGCCATGTGCTATTACCTGATGGTGGCACATTTTTCACCTGAGAAGCTGTAATAGGATAGCCTGATCCTCACCATCAGGCTAAAATTGTGATATAAGCCAAAAATTATCTGGGTCGATAGGATACCGGTTAACGAGTTTCATAGGCCGTGACTGGATTGTTTGACGTAAACAAGCTGTTGTTAAACTACACATCCCAGCATGCCCTGCTATATTTTTTCTATTTGGCCATGTTAAAACTGATGCAAGGCATGCTGGGATGTGTAGTTCAACAACAGCTGGAGTGCCAAGGTTAGCTATCACTGATCTAGTTCAACCTATTTTTAAATTTATGCTATATAATTAGTGTTCATTCTAGCACCAGGCATCTTTGAAAACCCATGCAGTTCCTCCTTCCTGCCTGGGGTGTCGCTGTCTGCTGTAGTGCTTCGAGCACAGTGTGGTCTGTATATCAGCACTGATATGCAAACCAGACCTGTGCTAGAAGCACCACAGTAGACAGCGACACCCCAGGCAGGGAACAGGAACTGCATGGGTTTTCAAAGATAGTGGATTCTAGAATGAACATTAATAATGACCATCCTATATTCTAAGACAATTAGGTTGTGGCAAGAAAGTTGTCCTGGCCACTGTGTGGTTGATGCTATTTGTCTTCGTTGAAATACTGGATATTTTTTTCTTTTTAAATGCTTGTAACCCCTTTTTAAATATATTAATAGAATCGGCCATTACATCCTTTTCTGGCAGAGAGTTGCAAATCTTGACAGCACTGACTATGAAAAATCCTTTCATGCATTGGCAAGGGAATCTCTTTTCCTCTAACTTTTCTCAAAACATCTCTTAACCCACTGTAAAATGTATCACGTAGGAGTATATCTGATTGCAATACCAAGCTCTCTGAAGCATTAGGTGCTTATCCACTTTAAATATATCATATTCCACTGTATTCTGTAGAGTTTTTTTGTTTTGTTTTCACCTTTTAGAAGTTCGTTTAGGACCTTTTTATTTCGGACAATGTTTTCCAAGTAAAAGAATTATATTGCGTGCAGCTGATGACACCTACTTCATTGCCTTCACCGTTTGCTTGTAAGATCATGAATATGTATCAAAATTAGCGTATTTATGTGCATGCATTGGTAAATTGCAGCAGAATATGCTGGCACTATATAAGTAAATGTTGATAAAGCCTCATAAAGAGAGTTCTAGGTACTTCAAGTAGCTTTGGTTTTCTTAAACTCACACTTGAAGTAATAATAGTAGTACATGGAATCTCCTGCTCTACAAAGCTTCAAAATCTGTATTACCTATTTGGTCAAACATTTCATTAGTGCACCTCTACCATAATACCAATTGCTTAGCTCTCACTTCTGTAATCTGATAATCTTTTCATGTTTATTTTTTATCGTGTTTTTATTCTGCAAATGTAATGCATTGATTCCTATAGAGAGAAAAGCACTATATAAATAATACTTTCTAATTTATTAAAATTACCGTATATGGGCTCTGTGTTTTATCAGGAGACAGTGGAAGGTAA
This sequence comes from Crinia signifera, assembly GCF_055691185.1. Classification (NCBI taxonomy): domain Eukaryota; kingdom Metazoa; phylum Chordata; class Amphibia; order Anura; family Myobatrachidae; genus Crinia; species Crinia signifera. Next base: position 186,668,468 of record NC_139217.1, read on the forward strand.
ATTCCATTCTGTCAGTGGGGGCTCCCATTTTAATTGAGCAGCAGCTTGAACTCTCTTAGGAAATTATTATTCTATATGTAGACAGACCTCAGTGGGGAAAGCTGCATTTTGTACTGCTCATTTGACGGTAAAAATCCTGTGACTGTCTTGTCAGGCCACATCCATTCTAAGCGTGTTACACACACTGCTTTTGGCTGTACCTGTCTTTGTGAACAGTTTTTGATGTTCCTAAGTCTTCTATTCTATAATCAATAATAATTAGTTATTTGAGACTCAGAAGAGGATCACTACTCAATACATTATGCACCGGTGTGTTTCAGGAGTCTTGTAAGGTTGCTTATACTGCTCACTTCTATGTAACTAAGGGCCTGATTCAGACCTGTTAATTTATTTAAACATTATTAGTTCCCATTATACATCCCAACTATTATTTTTTGTAACCCTACATTTTCTTATTTTGCAACTGCTGAAAGTAACTTGTTTATTAAGGCTAGCTTTTTTTTTTTTGTTTTTTTTTTGTTCTCATAATAGTATGTGTCCACCTTGATTTTATCTTTTTCCATTTTGATATCATGTAACCACTTGTCTGATAAAAACTTTTGACTTCCTGCCTCAAGGCGCATTTGAAACATGATGGTCAAACAGTTCATTTAAGGCCAGGAAAGACACAGCACTGACTATCACTTGCCATCTACTGAGAGTAACTGTTTTAAATGCAGTATGCTTTTCTGTTTACAGCTTCAAGGTTCTGGTGCAATGGTTTTTCAGCTGCCCTACACTATATTTATTTATTACCAGGTTCTTATATAGCACACACATATTCTGCAGCGCTTTTACAGAGCATAGTTATGAGCAAAAACACATACCGAATTAAAGCACAAGACAGTTTAGGGCCAGTACATGGTTAATATGGATAGTTGCATCAGTGGACAGGACACTGCAGCAATCATCAGGGTGGCAGAGGTTTATATATTCTAAGAAAGGCACATGAGGAGAGAGGGCCCTGCTCGTGAGAGCTTACATTCTAAAGAAATACAATATACTGTACAGTGGGGTCTCCCTCAGGTCATGATAAGAGTTACTTAATTCCCTATTTTTGGGTTTCTGGCAATCATTCCTTGCATTTGCAGTCATTCCCTATTTTATCTATATGACATTTGAGAAGACTTTGGGGGGTATTCAATGTCTGTCGAGCTCCTTATTTTTGTCGAGCTTTGTTGTTTTCTCGACGAGAGGTTGGTTATTTAAGAGGTCGCCTATTCATTGTCTAGTTTTCTCGACTTGTCGAGCAGAGCTCGCCTGATTTGGTTTTCGGTTTGCTCGACTGTCGAGTTGAACATAACTCGACTTGTCGAGTTATTTTGGGTAAAATCTGTCGAGATAATTCCTGCAGCCTATTCAATGTCAAAGAATTCACCTGACCTCGACTGTTTGAAATCACTCTTCCCTCAAATTTAACTCGACAATTATTTCTGTCGTGACAAGGGAGTTTCTCTTGTTGCATGTTCATAAATTGTGTTAAATGTATATGCAGGATTGTACTAATGTTTGTTATGCTTATCTTGACTTCTGTCTTTGTGATATTTTGCTAAATATTCCTCTTTTGAATAACTTTACATTTGCTGCATGTTTATATGGTATGCTTTAACCCATTATTCCATTGTCAGCATCAGTTTTCAGCTTGTATTATTACGCATTTGTTTAAATTATTCCATTTGGCATATAAGAAGTATTATCTTTTTTTTCTGCTCACCTTTCATGTTCACTGTGCTGCATTTTGCCCATTGAAAGTCTTCTGTATACATGTCTATTTATGTCTACTTCTGGTTTGATCAAACACCTATGTTTAGGACTCTTGTATCCATGCTGGGGCAGAATTACTCAGGATACAATGTTTGTTTGTTGCCATTCTTTTGTTTACTTCTACAATGCAATGCATTGCAATTTACCTCAGAGCTCTCATTCCTGTACTGAGACTTCAGGGAGATACCAGCATTGTGCAGTCTGCTGATTTGGAAATGGTTTTTATAGGAGAATTTTCATTTTTAACAAGATATCTACTTTTATAAAATTGACTATAAAAATGAAGCCTATCTCTGACAATTGCCACTTTCCTCTCTAGGGGAGAACTCGACTTGTCGAGCAGGGGAGAACTCGACTTGTCGAGCAGATGAGAACTCGACTTGTCGAGCTAAATTTTCAGTTAGCAAAATTAGAAAAACAAATGCAAATGCTCGACAATTCGGACTGTTACTGGTGGGATTGAAATTACAGTTTGAATAGGCGAGAACTCGACTTGTCGAGCTAAATATTCATGTCGAGCAAAACGAGAAAAACAAATGCTCGACAATTCGGACTGTCACTGGGGGGATTGAATACCCCCCTTTGTATAAGTCAGAATAATTCGGGTGTAAGTGATAAATATATGATCACCTCATGCATTATAATGTAATCTGTACTTTTTTTTATATTATTGTATGGTTTGCTGGTCTCTGACTTTCTTTGACTGGTGATATCGCTATAATATGTATGTCTGGTATTAGTAGGAGTTGCCATGTAATGTGCGTCACCATTTAGACAATAATATTTATACAAAGCATCAACCTTCTCCCAAATATCAGAACACTTTGGATATGTGACAACTGTGGCATCAAATATCACCTCTGTATCAAATTCCTCATTTTGGTGAAAGCTGTCATCACTACCCTGTAAATTACCTATTTAACAGTTAGATTGTGGCTTTGTTGTTGGCGCTCTTCCTCTCTTTACATCACAATTGGGAGCCCCGTAGCAGATCATTCCAGTTATCTGATGGGCAGTGTCCCCTGAGAGTGAGGGGCCCTCAAGTTTCTAGTTTCTCCTTCCCCATAATCTGTCTGAGCCCTTGGCAGCTGTCTCTGCTTATCTACTGTTTACCACAAGATCAGCATATTAATACCATAACTAATGTAATTGGTGCCCCAATGAACATCCAATTATGTTTGCTACCGTTCATGTTGTTTTATCACCTTGCTGGGAATGACTTCCTGCATGTTTTCTGCTTAACAGGGATCAGCACAGCACACCTCAACAGGGATCCAATGTATAGGTAGACTGAGGGTTTGCTGTTTCCACTGAGTTTTAATACTTGCAACAGGCATCCTTCATGGGCTGAAATCAGCCCTACTTTGCTCAGTTTTCAGAGCCCTGTGGGGCAGCAAGTGCTTTTTATACAAATCGGCTGTAGTAAAGTGTGGCCACTGTCTAGATGACTCGCTCCCGCTAGATCATCACTTGGAATTGGAATTACCCCATTTTCTACAGAGACGGTCAATAAGTCAACCCCAGAGGATCAACCGGCACAAAAACGTTGACAGGTTTCAAAGGTTGACATGTCAATGGTCAACACACATGGTTAGCACAAGGTTTTGGGGGTTTTCACATTTTTCTTAACGCATGCTTGATTTACCGTCCACCTTTACTACGATTTGGGATAGCAACAGCTGTAGAGGAGTGAGGCACCTTGCCTAAAGTGTGGTGAGGGTACATGATTACTCTTTTTTTTGTATGTTTCACAGATGGAAAATACAAAATGACACTAATGGGTTTTTTTTCTCTTCTTTAAATATAATAGCTGAATAAGGCCCTTACATACTGTAGAACCATGGTGTGCCAGGCCAGGACTTCTGCTATCCCAATGCTGTGATGACAACAGTGTATATGGGCTTATTCTTTAACCTGACATTGTAGGATTGGTAGGATCTGAACAAATTGGTGATATTTGGTTTACAATTATCATATTGATAATTTTGCTAAACCACAACATTGTGGTATCCGGATTACAGAAGCAATGTGTCAAAGCTTGAATTGGGATAAAATACCAACCAATCCACTACTGTCATTTAATAGCCCGTGTTTGAAAAATAAGTTAGAAGCTGATTGGTTGGTACTTATCTCTCTCCAAACTTTGATAAATCTCCCCTTAGACCTTTTACATTTGGAGGCATAACTTTTTCTGCTAATTTATGGAGGTAGGACTAATCTTTGGGTTTTGATTTAATAATATATGAAGTGTTAATAGCATTTTTTTGTTTGCCATCCATCTAAAGCAGCTGTTACCATGGCAACATCTCATGTTCCAGTGTATTAACCTAGATGCAATTGGATAAATGTTTTGTGCATTAAGTATAATGAGGTCAGTGTTGTCTGTTACTGTACTGGTATATATTCTATATAAGTTTCAAGGAAACCGATTTCTTTTGATCACAGGAAAATCACAGTTTCCTTTCCCTTTGTTCCTGGCACTTATGAAAAATATGTCTCTTCTAATTTGCTTATTTGCTTTGAAGAAAACAATTTTCTTCTCTCAGGGTTTAACCTGATATACATAATTTTCAGAGCTCAGCCATTTAACAAATATATTTCCTATTTGGGTGTGGAAAAGTCCACTCAGCAATAAGAATCTAGGAAAACTGGGTTAACAACTAATGTCTCTTGTGTCAATGTAGGACTCTGATCATAGTCTTCTGTTTGAGGACATTGGGCTGTATTCAATGCGGCCAGCGAAGGGGTTAAACGACAAGGATCGCTGAAAAAGCGACCCTCGCCATTTAACTCACCGCGCCGGCCGCTCACCCTATTCAATGCGTCAGGGAAATCCTCGCTGTCAGAGGACTGCGAGGATTCCCCCAAACAGGGAGGCTCATGGCTAATGCAGGGAGCCTGCTGCATTTAGCCTTGAGCCTCGCTGTTTGAGCGACCGCACACGCCTTTCCCCCTTCACTACAAAAAAACCTAGTGAGGGGGAAATGGCGTGTGCAGTGGGTCAGTTGAATACTAACCCTGCGAGCTGTGACAGCGAGCCATCAGCACGGCTCACTGTCACCCCCTTGAGTGATTAATTGCGTGTTTGGTGAAAACTTGTTTTATGTGTAATTTAGTAGTAACTAGGGTTACCGATTATTTTGCCACAAAAAAACAATAATAATAATAAAAATTCTATCTACCTAGTACACTATTTGTGAACGAAGGCAAAAAGTTAAAGGAAAACTATTCAAAATGGGAACTGCTTCACATGGGTTTAGCCATGTATCTTACTCCACAGATGTACAGATGTGTCCCACTACAGCTTTGCTGCGTTTAGCAGCTTACTATAGCACGATCGTGAAGTGTCTGCATCACTGCACACCAGGTGTGCCCACATTGCAGCCAGCTCCCATTGAACACATTGTCGTGGCCACATGCATACGCTGGTCCCATTGCAGTGTGTGGTGGAGCGTGCATATACCCAGCATTGTATGCATCACAACAACATCTAAAGAGGGATGCATCTGTATCAATTCTTAAGCTGGCCATACATCAGAAAGATCGATCTTAAGATCGATTGCGCTCATGATTGTGTACAATTTCCCTTGAAATCCCCGGCATTCCTTGGTGGTTTTTGGACACACAATCTACTCACAATCCATCATACAATCCATCTGCTGCATGATTGTATGATTGTGTACACAAGATGTGCACACAATCTGCATACAATCCATCTTAAGCTGGCCATACATCAGAAAGATTGATCTTTAGATCAATTGTGCTCATGATTGTGTACAATTTCCCTTGAAATCCCCGGCAGTCCTTGGTGGTTTTTGGACCAACAATCTACTCACAATCCATCATACAATCAGTCATACAATCCATCTGCTGATTGATTGTATGATTTTGTACACAAGATGTGCACACAATCTGCATACAATCCATCTTACAATCAATTGAGATTGTATGATTGGGTATAATATCTTTCTGATGTATGGCCACCTTTAGGGTAACACCATAGGTAGCACAGCTAACCACTATCTGGCAAAGCGGTGAATGGAGATTTACTGTTTTTAGCCAGTGCTTTTTTATTTTTATTTATTTCTTAATTTTGTACTTGTGTACTAGCACGGCGCCCATCGCAGACCATATCGCATGCGATGCGACGTGATATCGGATGATGTTCTACATTAGCATGCGATTTTAAAATTGTATGCCATTGTATATGGCATACAATGCCATACAATGCAATGGGATGCGATTATAAACTGTATAAGCACCCTAATGGGTGCTTACAATGCTTAAATGCACCCCTACGCCACCCCCCAAGTATAAACGTGAACCCGAAGCGTGGCGAGCACAGTGAGCCCGCAAGGGGCGGCGGTACGCGTCCTATGACCTTTTCATACCTCCACTATCCACGTCAGCGCGGAGTTGATTTCATAAAGTGTGGCGAGCCACCGAGCCCGAATCGTGGCGAGCCCTGCGAGGGGACGCGGATACCTTCACAGGTATCCGCGTCCCCTCGCGGGCTTCACAGGTATCCGCGGGGCTCGCTGCGCTCGCCACGCTTCGGGCTCTATGGCTCACTGCGCTCGCCACACTTTATAAAATCCACTCCACGCCGACGTGGATAGTGGGGGTATGAAAAGGTCGTAGGATGCGTACAGCCGCCCCTCGCGGGCTCGCTGCGCTCGCATTGCTTTGGGTTCATTAGGGTGCTTATACAATTTAATATCGTATATGGGTGAAAATCGCATCGCATGCCATCGGGTGTATGGCATGCGATGCGATGAAAAATCGGGCGACTAATTATTGTGGGCGCCATGCTAGTACACAAGTACCCTTAATTTTTTTTTTTTTGAGGGTTGCAAAACAATTATTTCTTCCCTCCCCATACCTCATTCTTTACATCTACCATAGGTCCTGCTTGATATTCCCTCTCTCTGTGAATTACTGCAGTTGATTGATCCCTGGGAGTAGTTCCATTGATGCTAATAGCTACTAACACTACTCATAGGTAGACATTATAAGCTTTGTTTGTACAGCTGTTAGGTATCCTAAATCAACCATTGGTAGGTAGGTAGCTTGATATTCCCTCCCTCTTCCACTGTAAATTACTGCAACTAATTGATCCCGGGGGTAATTTAACTGATGCAGATAGCCGCCATGTTTGGGAATTATGTTTCACCAGACAGGCAAACAAAATCTGTGATAAGTGTCTTTTTTTTTTTCAACGTGAGGAGTTCCAGGATAAGTTCCCGGATCCCTTCAAGAAAAATGTATATGTATATTTTATTGTGAAAAAAGGGAATTAATTGAATTGCCCAATAAAAAATGTTTGAAAAAAAAAATCCAGAAAAGTCCTGTTTTGTTTGCGGTGTAATTTACCAAGAGGATGTCCATGCAGCCCCCTGCTATTTTCACTTTCATTGAAATGGAAAGTTCTTTGGGGAGGAATTTCAAAGCTCTCATCCAAACTAATACTGAACCCCACCCCACCCCTTCCTGCAGCCTAACCCTACCTGGCATACCAATGTTTGGATTTGCAGCTTCTGGTGCGTGCAATATGACAATTGTCAGGTTTTCAGCACCTGACCGCTGGGATCCTACCTACTGGGATGCTAAATACATCAGAGAAAGATGTTATTTCAAATGATCTTTAGCGTGAAGTGAAAATTGCTATACACATTAATAATATTATGTTTGTTCTTATTGCCCTGGTTATTACAGGGATTGTAATAGCATTTACTTTGCTAAAATTTAAGATATTGTATAATTTCATGTACCAAAGGTTGATTTATGTTACCAAACAGCTGTACAGAGTTTGTAAGGTCTACCTCTGAGTTGGTGACTCTGCCCTCTGGCTTAATGTGCAACTCCGCGAATGGGCTACATGTATGTACTGTCAAGTGACCATGTAGCATACTTGCCTACTTCTCTGGAATGGCCAAGAGGTGTCCAAAAAAGTTGGCAAGTTTCTCGCTTCCAGCGGGCACCCTCCTGCACCCTGGTCTCTCCCCCATATCTGTCTACTTATAGAGGGAAAGTAGCCGGTGCGATGATGCGATTCATGCTGAATGGCGTCATCATAGCCACACACACCCTGCCACATGTGTCAATGTGGGCAATGCATGGCAGATGCAGTGCCCACACCCCCAGACCACCCCCCTTCTTCTGGATATGCGCCTCCTGGTTTTCCAACCCCCAGTAGGAGCAGTCAGAAACACAACCTATAGCTTTTGCGAGTTTATACTGCATCAGTTATGCTAAGTAGTGACCGTAAAGCAAGAAAGAGGCTCATACTCAATTATTGAGCGTTCAGAGCATTTGTAACTACCAAAGGGAAATGGAAATATTTGGTTGTATGAGCTTTTCTCTGTCAATGCAAAGTTAATGAAAATAGTAAATATTTTTAAATTAATAACAGGTGGCGACCTTGATACATATTATAAAACAGTGCAATTATTATATATATTGTAAAGGTACATACACACAGCGATGATTGCTGAAAATCGCTCAGTGCATACACCAGGGATGGGGACCTTTCGGCCCTCCAGATGTTGTTGTTGAACTACACATCCCAGCATGCCCTGCAACAGATTCAGCATGGCCAAATAGCAAAACTGTAGCAGGGCATGCTGGGATATGTAGTTCAACAACAACATCTGGAGGGCTGAAGGTTCCCCATTTCTGGCATACACAGTGAGCGATGATTCCCCCCCCCCCCCCCCCCAGCCAGCTTTTGCCGCTTTGAACGACTTTCCATAGCAGGATGCTTTGGAAAGCTGTTCAGTCTGCTGGTATAAACAGCTGCCGAAGACAGCGGCTGCAGGTGGTGATACGGAAGCGTGCATCACTGGGCGGCTTTGGAGCTGAAAGCCGCACAAACAATAAAACTGTGCTGCTTTCAGCTTAAAATCGCCCAGTGTGTATGGGCCTTAACACTTGTTCGATAAGTAATATAGTATAAATAAAGTTTATAAGGAGCAATATAAAGCATGTATTGTTCACTGCAGCAATGTTGCAAGTGGGTCTTATTTTTAGTTTTCCATGAAAATTTAACTATATCTCCGTAGCTATACCTCCAGTTCCACTGCACAGGAAATTAATAAGAATCGTAAATACTGTATGTTATTAATTATATTCTTTCAAACTATTTTCTCACATAGGGGGATATATATCAAAGCTTGGAGAGAGATAGAAAAAGTGCAGAGAGATTAAGTACCAGCCAATCATCTCCTGTCCTGTTGCAGGCAGTGTTTACAAATAAAGTTAGCGGCTGATTGGTTGGTACTTTGTGGTCTATTTACTAAGCCTTGAAGAGAGATAAAGTACCAACCAATCAGCTCCTAACTGACATGTTATAGACTGGAAAATGACAGGAAGCTGGTTTGTTGGGGCTTTATCTCCATCCACTTTATCTCTTTCCAAGGCTTATTGAATAAACCCAAAAGTACCAACCAATCAGCCACTAACTCTCAGGAGCTTATTGATTTGGACTTCATCTCTCTCCAAGCTTTGATAAATATAGTAAAGTGTTTTACATGTACAAAGACCACATACTCATAGGCACCTTGTCCTTTAAATGGCTGTTTTTTTTTTTTTCGCAAATAGGCAACAGAAGGATATTGTATATGAGTGGTCATTCCACTAATCTTTATAAATAGTACGAGATAAAGTACCAGCCAATAACTGTCCATTTACATGCTGTGTTCGAAAATTAAATGGAGCTGATTGGTTAATACTATATCTAGCTCTAAGCTTGAAAACTTATGCCCCTAGATCTATATTAGTGGCGTTGTGGGTCATTGGCCGAACACAGACTTTTTTTTTTTTTTTAAAGCAGAAATTTACAAGGCAAACAATTCATTGTTAATAATTATCATTTTATAAAAAGTCCAAATTTGGCCAGCAACCTTTATCTCTGGCGAACTGTACTACAATTTTGTAATACAGCCAAAATTATTTTTACTTTTTAAATGGTGGAGTCATTTCACAGTTTTCAGCTGAAATAAAAAAAAATTATATTTCTGCAAAGTTAATTAAGTTGATATTAATATAAAATATGCCGCTTCCTAATGAACACTGTTGTTTTCTCTTAACAGCTATCCAGCTGTCTGTGAATTCCTTCAGCACAATAACTTGTTATCTATACTTCGAGCTCATGAAGCCCAAGATGCTGGGTGAGTTCTTTTTCTCAATTTATAATTTAGTGTGTAACATGTCAAATATAGTTGTTAAGGTTTATTATGATATTAACTGGGGAAAGAAGGGGAGGATTTGGAATGTAAGCAGGGTTACCATTGAGCACCACCTTGTGTGTCTGCTGGCCAGAATGTAGTTTTTTTGGGGGGGCTGTTTGTTTTGTATGACATAATAATTTACAGATGTGCAAATACTTATATGAATCTTTTAACAATAGGCTGCATTCACAATAATTATGTCTACAGCCCTGCATTGGGAGTGTGGTATTCTATGTTTACACCAGAATCTTAACAGTATGGAATGTTGACACTGACTTTTTATAGTGTTAGAGCCCTGACAGCAACCGAACACTATCCCAGGGCTGGATTAAGGATCATAATGGCCTTGGGATGAAAATGTACCAAGGATTATACTGAGAAGGGAGGGAGCTGTGATGGTGTTGTGTGGGTGTGTAAACCCCCTTCATTATCTGCTTAACTGTCTCCCTAAATTCGTAAAAATGGACAAATTGAAGAATGATGTGAAAAACTAGATATTCCGTTGTAATACTAATGATTTATGGTTGACTGTGTGGCACGCTATACCACCAGACTTGCAATAATACCACCAGACTTGCAGATTTTTGTTTGAAGCCACATAGGGCTGCATGCATATATCTACAAGTCAGAGATGATATCAGGTGAATTGTGGTGCGGTTGCCAGCATTTACACACAATGGTTACTGACCCTGTTCGCACCATCAAATGATCTCTCCAGCAGCGGGCACCTGCCAGGGGGTGTGTTTTTTTAGAACACATCCCCTCACATGATTGCAAGGGGAGGCAACGGTTTGACTCCTGTGCATGCAGTCATGTTGGCTGGTGACATTTTAGCCATGTTTACACTCTGAATGTTGAAATCCAGGCCATGTTGATGTTCTACCCACTTTAAGTTGCTAACATTATTAATAATTCAATTTTATTGTATGAGACATTGTCCATATTGATGCAAGGTATTTTTGTATCCAAGTCTCATATTCTCCCTGGTGATGAGTAGTACTGTACATATATACTCTCTGTGATTTACACATGAATTATGTATTTCATATTATTAATCAGAATCATCTTACATGCTTCCATTGAGATTCTCCAAAATATGTGCCTTCCATTCTGAAGCAAACCATCTAGCCCTGGCATGTACAAACTATGGCCCTCCAGCTGTTGTGACACTACAAGTCCCATCATGCCTTTCCCCAGTTTTGCTATTAGGAAATGCTAAAACTATGGCAAGGCATTCTGGGATGTGTAGTTTCACAACAGCTGGAGGGCCACAGTTTGGACATGCCTGATCTAGCCTATAATATAATGATGGACCAATAACTAGTCTTATTTATTTTATAGGTATCGTATGTATAGGAAAAGCCAAACAACAGGCTTCCCCTCCCTAATCACAATATTTTCAGCACCAAATTACCTAGATGTATACAATAATAAAGGTAAGACTTAATATTCTTTGATCTTTTCTTTATTTTGCTGGAAATCAAGGACATGGTGTAATGAAGCCAGAGTTTGGTGGCCGTGCAGGATGCCAAGGGAACTGGGGCTTCTTTTTAAATGGGCAATCATTTACAAAGCATGGTTTTGCCTTGTAAATGATTGCCCCTTTATAAAAGTTCTTGTTCACCCAGCATTTCGTACAACCACTGAACTTGAACTTCATTACATCCAACCCAAAATATGTTAATGTAAAAAAAAAAATATGTAGATTATGGGGTATATTCAGTTACAGTCGAAACTGCCGTTTTGTTGGAAAGACGTCAGTTTACAACTGATTCGGTCCGAATGGACCTATTTAATCCTGGCTGCTTTTTTTGACAGTTTGAAATGCTCTGGAAATACTCACCACAGAAGGGGCAGCTGCTGCCTTCTGCAGCAACCCCTGCTCCCCTGGGCCTGCTGCCGGCTGTTTGCAGCCGCTTGAAGAAGTTCGGGCCACTTGGGGAGGCTTGGGAGTGCTTGGGTGTTCGGACGCTCAGCCATTCGTCTGTTTGGGCATTTCTTTGTTTGGATGCCCGAATACACGAGCAGCCGAGCACGGCTGAACCTTTCCGAGCGTCCCTGATCCTCCATGAGCATCCCCGATCTGGGGGGTGGGGCAGGATCAGTCATAGGGAGGATGGTGGTGCGCCACTGGTTCATCGCTGGAAGTACCACTGGCGCACCCTTTCTTTACATTGGCATGCACAGAAATTTCACGGGAGAGCCCGCTCCTGCAGCACAGCTCAGCCCAAGAAATTTCCGGGCATACCACCAAAAGGGTTAAAGGCCTATAAGGATCCATCAAAGGATAAATTTTCACTTTACACAACTTTGAGAATTGCATAATCATAAACCTTCGCCGATGGGCCTTAAGACTAGTTAATGAATAGTTTTCAAAATAAGGCAAATGAGTCTGTGACGTGTTTCCCAGAATCTGTCTTTATAGAGTTGTCCATTATGTGCCTTACAGGACAACCACAAACAATGTTTCATAATAGTTTATTGCTTTTATGAATGATTAATTAACCATTTTTTTATAATAGCTCAAAAAAGGTAATTACTATGCTTTCGTATAGTTATCTGTTCATTTAAATGTTTACATGATTTGATATCTATTTGTGCACTGCTGTCTTTTTTGCACTTAGCTGTTCTTGCAGCAGTGATTGCGAAAACCCCCCAAAATTATGGGTCCCTGGGACCCCTCACTTACAAAAATCGGGGTCTTACTTTACCTTTTCTGGGTCCCAACGGAATAAAGCCTCCTCTCCCCTTCCCCAGCATGGCACATACAGAAGCCACCTCCTCTCTTCCATATGGCATATACCCTGAGCCAAGGGCCAGCCTGAGCCTATTTTTTTTTGGTAAGCAAACATAGGTTTGGGCACCCCAAAACTGTGGCTATTGTGGGTTGGGGGGTAATCAATTGGCAATTTGCCCACTCACATAAAGCAAGATACACATATACTAGAAAAAGGCATAATGTCGGAATAGGGACACCTGTGCTGAACCAATCAGGATTTTAAAAGTAATGGCAGCAGGAATAGGAGGGATAGGGTGAGTGAAATCCCAGCACAGTCTATAGGTTCCTCTCCTACAGGAAGCTCTGCCTGTTAAGAGTTAATTGGTGAGCTGCAGCCTCTCTGCCAGCCGTGCAGTGAGGGGAGGTGGGGACAAGTGGGCCATTAACAGCCAGCACTCAGAGCCTGGAGGAGGCGACAGTGACACACAAGAGAGTAGCACCGCGAGGTAGGAGAGGAGGAGGGAAGTCTGCAGCCCGAGTCCTGCTAGCAATAAATCCCCTTACATGACACAGCCAAGCAGCCTGCTAAATGGACCACGCACCCCTCTTACCTCTACTTCCTGCCCGGGTCTGCTCCATCCTCACTGTCACACCTCCCTGGTTCTGGCCCCAATGCTGGTTTCAGTTCCTGTGCTCTGTCCTCACACCAGCCGCAGCTCTGCTTCTGGTGTTGGCTCCAGCCCTCTGTTGTTGAGGCACAGTGCAGGAGCCAGCTTACGCGGCTTCCGTGCACTGCTGCCTATGACTCTGCGGTGACAGGGACCCTTTCATTTTCGCGCCCAGCAGATGTATGAAGCGTCCGTAAGTCACGCTGTGTCTTCTCCACGGTTGCATCACAACTGAGGGGGAAACAGATCCCTCCTCCCTTGTCACACATATTAACACGGCGTGCACACCGAAATGGCTGGGTCCCAGGGGACCCAGCCATTCATAAAAAATGAGTCCCTGGTGCTCCAAAGTGGGTAAAATACTCGCTATAGCGAGTATTTGCGAACCCTGTGCAGTGTTCAATATTTCATCACTATTGCTTATGACCTAGAGCCTGATTCTGAGATAGGAGTAAACCAAAATAGAGCGAGTAACTGTGCACCTTGATATACCATGTTGCAGTGCAAGAGTTGCAAATGCATACATTTTATTGAGCCAAGATTTTTTTCTTTTCTGATACATAGTGTCACCAGGAGATTAGGGACCCACATGTTCCACACACCCTGTACCTTTCATAGATACACCATTGGCTTGCTCTATTAGTAAACCACACCTTTACTTTAGAAATACAAAAAAGTGAAGACTTACTTAATGATTTAACAATCAAAATTGAAATTATCTGTAGACTATAGAATGGAGGTAAATATCGCCAAGCAAGCTTTTGCTATGTCTTTATATTGTCATCAGTCCAGTGGAGCGTCAGGAAGCCATTATTCTCTTTACCAAATGTTACATGTGAGCAGGTTTCATCACGGTTTACGTTTCATTTGAAACACGGCGAGCATTTTAGGGGTATCCAGCATGGAGTCTTGGCTTTTAGAAAATTACTTTTTTCCTTAGCAGTGGTCTTGCTATCAAACTTGACCTGAAAATCTATTTTAGGATACAATCTCTACACCTATTTTGACAATGTTACAATTGGTGACAAATAATCAGCTCAGTTGTACTTTATACCAGCCACATGTTTCTCTGTCTTTATTATAGCTGCAGTATTGAAGTATGAGAACAACGTCATGAACATCAGACAATTCAACTGTTCCCCTCATCCATACTGGCTTCCAAATTTCATGGATGTCTTTACCTGGTCCTTACCATTTGTTGGGGAAAAAGGTATGTTTTTAATCCAGTGTCAGTTAATACCCCTCAATGGTTAGCGTTATACTGTATGTAATACAATCTATAAAATATTTGTAAGTGGCTGGCCTTTTTTGGTCATGCATAGTTTGCTCCAGTAGTTAGAAACTCTAATAGAGTTCACTTTCCTCCATGAAAAGATTGACTCACTTGTTTGAGTTAAAACTGTAGCACCAGACATAAAACCCCCTTTTGTTTTTTTTTGTAGCAGTTGCTCTAAAATTAGGGGAAAGGGGTTAACAAATGATTATGATGAAGTAACTGAAATATTTGTTTGAAACCGGTTCATATGAAAATGTGTGAAAATACTTAATTTGCAATGTATTGGATAAAACACTATAATATACCTCTTGTTTAACTTTATTTACCTACTTTATCTATATTTATATATTATTTTTTTATACAGTGACGGAAATGCTTGTTAATGTACTTAGTATCTGCTCTGATGATGAACTGGTATCAGATGAAGATGCTGATGGTAAGAAATTATACTTACTGTATCATGTACATGTTCATGTTCAATTATTACTGTGCTTTCATTTAATGCATGATTATCAGCAAGAATGGGTTTTTTTTGTTTTTTTCGCACTAACCAAAAAATAAATAAATAAAATACTAAACACAAAACTTTCATTTTGCTAGTTTGGTAGGTTAAAGGTATAATTTCAGTCAACCAAATTGCAATATGACATTCCTTTTATTCATAGTATTTTTAATCTTCACTTTTGACCTATTTAATAGGATATTGATTGGCCAAAACAGTGAAACACTTTAAAATAGTTGCATTGTTATAATAATTAAGTTGTTACCTTTATAATTCTACTAAATATGTTGTCCTTATTTTACAATGTCTACTTCTTTCCCATACTATCAAATATAGTTTACAGTAATAAATCGGATAGATGCAACACCATAGAATAAACATTAAAGGGGTATTCAATCCCAGCAAATTTTTTGTCAGCCAAAAAAAACTTGGCACACCCTATTCAATCCCTGTGCCAATTTTTGCTGCAAATTCATGTGGTTTTGGCAAAATGTGCCACCATTTTTGCAAAACTATTCACCCATGCCAGTCCACCCCCCCCACCCCCAAAGAAAAAAATGAAATGGCAAGGGCGAAAATGTACTAAAAAATGGATGAGAATGGCTGTGATTGAATACTGTTAGGCAAAGTTTTGCTTTATTTTTCACCAGGCAAAAAATTTAGCCAGAATTGAATACCCACCTAAGCATTTTATTTTTCATGAGTTAAATATAACACCCCCTGTAATGGAAATGTTTTTTATTTTTAACTTTCTCAAAACAGTGTACTGACACTCTGGCAGATTCAATTAAACATGATAGTTTGATTAAATATTGAAATGTTTTAACAGGGTAATATAGAATTTGACGGCAGAAAAGAACCACTTGGCCCATCTAGTCTGCCCCTTTTTTAAACATGTTACCTCAAACCATATTTGATCCAAATTTTTTTGTAAGGATATCAATATGCCTATCCTACTAGATCAATATAGTATCCCATGATTATTTGAAACCCCCATATAGACTGGCAGCATTTATAGGGGATTATTGTATGCCTCTGAACAGTGGTAAAAAAAAAAAAAACCTGATAACAAGGGTTTAATGGGTGCACCGACAATTTGAACATTCAAATCTGTGAAGTTCATGTTTTTTGTGTGTGAACACCTATTAACACGTGAAATGAATGGGTGTTAACCAAAAGCATTGGGTGATAAATGGAATACGTTTGAATAGCCGCAGGTGTTAAAGCCTGTCTTTTTCACCTGCCAATTTACCGTGGGTGGT
Organism: Crinia signifera; assembly: GCF_055691185.1. Lineage (NCBI taxonomy): Eukaryota > Metazoa > Chordata > Amphibia > Anura > Myobatrachidae > Crinia > Crinia signifera. Next base: position 186,684,926 of record NC_139217.1, read on the forward strand.
TGCATTCCCCCTTATACTAGTCTCTCAGTACTCCTTTTCTCCATGTTAACAGACCCGCTTATTCATGTATGTCTTCTGACTATCTTATATAGTCTCAATTAAAATTTGCTATAGTTATTAATATAAACAGACTCTGAAATGCCATTGCTCTATATTGTACATTCACCATCTACTTAATTATTTTTTAACCATCCAAAGTGTCCATTCAGTGGGCTTATATCTAATGAATTATAATATAGAGAAGGTGCTGAAATGATCATACGGACTTTCCACTAGAACAGGCATGTCCAAACTATGGCCCTCCAGCTGTTGTGAAACTAGACATGCCAGCATGCCTTGCAATAGTTTTATCATTCCCTAATAGCAAAACTGTGGCAAGGCACAATGGTAGTTTCACAACAGCTGGAGTGGAGGGCCATAGTTTGGACATGTCTGTACTAGAATAAGACCTTTTATAGATTTCTATATAGACAGTAGCAGAGCAGGACATCTATCACCTGTGGACTAATTTAGAAGAGGTCTTGTCCTAGGAAAAACAAAAAAAATTTTTTTGAAAAAGATATATATACCATAACTCGAATTTTCCATCCGCACTACATAGAGCAGTCCTATTTTTTTTATATCTTTCTGAAAGACAGAGTTTTATTTGAATCGCCTATTTGCAGAAAATGTTCTCTTTTACACCATTGCTGACACCAAGGGCTTCTATTGCCAGTGGCATATTTAGCTGAGTATCACAGTGATACTCACAAATATGCTGCTGGTATTTAACATGCCTCACACATCCGCCTCCTCTGTGGTACCTTCTGCTGAATTTCTAGCAGCTTACCGCTGTTAGTAATAGTTTTGATGCACCACCGCCAACAGCACATGCACATTACACTTCATCCCGATAGAAACTCTTTTGTGCCTTGAAGGCTTCTTTGAAGTTGGAAGCTAAACTACCATTAAATACTGACCCCAGCGCTCATAACCTCAAAAGCAAGTGCTAAAGGGGTTAAAGCTTTTAGATTTAGCCTGGAATGTAACACATTAAAAAAAAAAAAAAAAAACTATGCATTCTGCATAACCATCAGTCACTGATAGGAAAATGTAACTTACACAGAACTATGGTCAAAAGGGGGCTTATTTCTTCCACATCCTATGATGCTAAGGTGACAAACTGTGTATTCCTAGCATCATTGAACATCGATTACACATATTTACATGTACTCATTTGGCAGGAGATAACAAGCTTTATATAACAAGGTTTACAGATGATCACTTACATTACCAGTTTGAAGCCTAATGGGCCATACACACGGAACAATTACAGCCTCATTTCTAAGTGTTCTGTCTAGATCGCTCCATGTGTATGGCCCCAGTAATGGCGATACACGGTCCCGCACATCTCTGTCGCCTGACTAGATTTATACTACATGCAGTATAAATCTAGTCATCGCCACTGTTCTCTCAATTGAGAACACTGGCCATGACAGATCGTTCAGCATCACTGTGTGCTGAGCGATCTGTGCTTAACTAAATCACTCAGCACACTGCTCCCTTTGCCCCATGTGTACGGGACATTACACTTTGAGATTGCTTTATCTACAAGAGTATTTTAACATTGTTATAGCTGTCAGGGTTGCTTTGCTATGTAGACAAGGCCGTTTCATTCTCCTATTGGTTAAATGACTTCCTGATGAAGGCGTGGTCCAGTTTTCAGCTCAATCTTCATTTGCAGGTTGTAATACAACTTTGGAGGAGTGCGACTGGATCATAAATTCCCCACAGTCCAAGCAGGTGCAGTCCCAGTGTATAGTGTTTTTAGGGATTCTGTTGGACACACATTTTCCTTGTAGAGGGAAATGTGGCAGCTCTGTAGTCTCTGGGGAGATGGTAGCTGCATACACCGTATGGAACACTACTGTCTTGTATGAGACTTAGGGAAAATAGTGGCCTCTTTCAAGGCGGCCTCATATGCAAGGTTCCACTCCAGCGGTCTTCATCAGATTCTATTCAGCTGGTACCGACTGGAGCTGACACTGGACTAACAGTTGTTTAGGTGTTTGCTTCAGTTATGCTATTCACTACTGTGGTTGCTTCACACCCCAAATATGACAAGTGGGTGGCAGTTCTCAGTCTGGGACTGGACCTGGTCACAACAGATGTCTGTTTATCCATTTGGGTGAGGTGCTTACCTTGGGGCTGCAATTTTAGGGTAGCTGAAGTCTGGTCTTCCAATCAATATTCCGCATCTAAAGGCAGTGTTCATTGTTCAAGCTCAGAGCCTGTTGATTCCATTCCTGTTGATTTCATTTCTAAGCAAATTAATTGAAGTGGAAGATACTTTAATGGAGAGATGACTTTTTTTTCATTGCATACTGTATAATGTACTTCAGCTGTTAGCACATGGAAATGTCTATTAAATAAGTTATCTCCTTTCCGAAACCCTAATACTATTCTTTATGAGAATATATCTACTGTAGTTCTACATATCCCATTAAATGCAAAAAATATATAAAAAAAAATGTTCAAGTATTGTTTGGATCTTGCAAAAGTTTCAGACTTCAAATAAAAAGACAAATCTAAATCAAATCCACAAAAAAAAATCATTATTAAAGAAAACAGTGATTATAAGAGCATATACACACACATCTGGAAATACAAATACGTAGGACAAGTAAAGGCAAAGTCATACCCTAGTACATACAGAAGCAACCACCCCAGCCCAAATATAAGTCAGCAGAGGGAACAGAACATTTAGGACACAAGTCACAAGAAGACTCACCAAATTCACAAGGTTGAGATATTGTCCAGTAGACCTTGTGCAAGATACATAACTGAATCTGCTAAATCCTGGCATACTCCATGGTGCCTAATCAGTGAGAGTACAAACCAGTGAGGGGAGTAGACCAATGAAATGGTGTGGTGCCCAGGTAGTGTATGCACTAAGCGACAAACTGAAGACTCAGAAAGAGCAGGAGTAGTAGCCACCACTGTGCACAGTGAGCATGAAAGATCTGCCGGTATCTAAACAGATGTGCTGGAAGACCATATGTAGAGGACTGAAAAACCACCCAGAACTACCTTCAGGTTTACATATGAAAAGCTACATTTTGACAGATCATGGAGCAGGAATCGAAATCTGTTTCCCCCAAAATTCGAATTGCATTTCTTTTGGGCATAAATACTTTTAAAAACACTAAATCCAGTTACAATAATTGCTTATATTTAAAAATAAATAATGTTTTTGAGGTATTAGGTAAATGAGTAGTTTCCATGGTACGACATGCACCATGTTTGTCACCTGGCAACAATAACTACAATAGATATTTAATACCATTCTGATGTTATTCATTTTTGAGCAAATCATTTTCTGATTGACAAATGTAACAAATATATACTTGATGCAAAATATAATTGTTCCTTGTATTAATTAACTTGCATTAAAACAATGGAAGAACATATAGCTACAATAATCACTTTACTTTTATGTAAGAGGAATTACATTGCAGAAAATTATACTTTCCAACATTTAGAAATGTAAATAAAGGACAACTGCTTCTGATCCACCCCAAAATATCCAGTTTTGGAACAAACGCCGCTTCTTTTCTTACAGTAGAAGCTACACAAATTTTGAGATCTGCTAATTAAAATGGCACTGAACTGTATCGTTAAATTGTTCATATGTGCTCAGGTTACATTTTCATCACAAGGCAAATCGAGAGAGAGGGCTTATTACAGGCCCCAATAATTTCTGGCATGTATAATGACACATAACATGTAGCAGTTTAAATAGTGTGTATATAACATACAATTGATTGCTCATTACACATTTATACATTTTGAGCAAGTTTTACACTACAGTATGTCCTCAAGGCAGAGTCCGTTTTAGACATCTCAAACTCTAGCTGAACACCCAGTTATTTTGTTAGTAACTCTGTAATACATTTTTACAATACTAAACTTCTGTCCAGGTTATATTAATACTTTTTATTAAAACCTTGGGATTTTTCTACCAAATGGCAGCTTGCAGACCCACCACTTTACAATATGCCTTTTGCTATTACTAGAATTACTTTTAAAGTTTGACCTTTAAATATCTTTGAATGCACTTCTACTTAGTAAATAACCCCCTTATGCTCTCAACGAGTGCTTTTCTCTCAGATGCATAGGCACAAGATTTCCACAGTATATACCTTACTGATGCAAGATAGGGCTTTTATTTTAATGCACTGATATGTTAATTCGTGTCCTTAATTTTTAGGTTAAGAAAATTAAGCCCCTGTTAAGGCCCATACACACTGGGCGATTTTGAGCTGAAAGCCACTCAAAGCACCAGTGTGTATGGCCCGGCAGTGAGCGGTGATGCGCGCTTCCGTATCATCACCGGGAAAGCTGGTCATCTGCTGGTATTGCCAGCAGATGAGCGGCTTTGAGGACAGCTTGGCATTGCGCTAGGCTATGCCAAAACGTTCGCCCCCCCCCCCCCTTGCAGACAGAACCGGGTAGGGGGAAAGCTGCTCAGTGTGTAAGCACTGAGTGACTATCCCCCCAGCAATGACAGCCTTCAGCGCTGTCCATACACGCTGGGCATAATCGCCCAGTGTGTATGGACCTTTACATGTGCAAAAGTTTGTTTAGCCTTTTTGGTTTGCCCCTTTACATTTGTATTGTCTGTTAATATGTATAATAAAAAAACTCCATTGTTACAATGCTTGGTTGGCTTGCTGCAATGAGTAAACAGAATCTTTACCCTTTGCTGACTATAACTCCTTCACTTTTCGACAATATCTCACTGATTGCAATTTAAATGCTTTGCAAAACCTAATTCACTCACCATTTCTACTTTGGTTTTGTTCATTTTCAAATTCTTATTTTTTTCCTTGTTTATCATTATTTTTTGTTTTATTTTACAGACTCTTTAAGTCTTTTCACTTTAGTAGATGTTTCATGCTTTTCCTTTTCTTTCTCGTCTTCAAATTTCATTTGTCTTTGTGTTTGCCTCTGGATTTTCATAAGAAGACCATCTTATTTATGCACAGAAAAAAGGTATTATGTGCTTTGAACTTGCAGAGTTGATAGCTTGTGGGTTTCAGCTTCAGTTTGATGCTTTTTACTCTGTAACCTAGACATGCAGAGATAACATTCAGTGCCCCATTCTCTGAAACAATTTAGCTTTGTTTTAGCTGTGGGCAAAATCTATACTTATCTGCGGTGCGAAAAGAATCTGCAATCTGGTCTATGAATTTGAATTTTTAATGCTTTGCAAATTTGTTGTGTTTTGGGTCTGTTTTGATTTGCTTGCATTAACTCGTGTATTCCTTGTACAAACAACTAACATTTTAAGATAGCAGCAGTAAACCACTTTAATTAAAAGAAATAATAACTTTGCCAGCTTGTTTTAAGCTCTATACTTTGTAGCTCTCTCTATTTTATTTCATTTCAAATCCTGTACTGATTTAATTCCCTGTGATATTAATATTTTTTTTCGACAAAATTAGTTTCAGAATTTGACAGTCAATTTTGTGTTTATGCTTTGGGCCAAATTAATAGAGTCTGAGTTTGGTGGCCGTAAGGAGTTTTAAAGGAGCGATCATCCCACACAGCCGCCGAACTCGGACTCTATTACATTTGTCCCTTTGTCTTTTTGGCTTTATACCTTGGTTTTTGTTTGTGCTATTCTATCCTCAGAAATCTGCTAATGTGCGCACTGGTATGCTTCTGAATCAGTGGCATAACTACATTTTCTTTATACCCCCATGCAAAAATAACCTCCTACCTCATAGTAACTGCTTGTTGTCAGGGGTTCTTCTCGTTCTCAGGAGATCCCCCGGACATCCTGCATCAATCTTAGTACATAGCAACAAGTCATAAAGTTATGCAAGAACTACAGTTTTTATATCATTTTATGGAAATACAACTCTTGATAAACAGGCCCCTTATAGATGAAAATGTCATTAGGAAGTTGATGTAATTCCATCCTTTGCTGTAATTCTTCATAGTCATCAGCTGGGAGAGCTTTGAAGCAGATGGTTTTGCTTAGATAGCCATGGATATGCCCTAAAAGCCTGGATTTCGATATATATATATATATATATATATATATATATATATATATATATATATATATATATCTATATATATATATCTATATATATAATATATAAAATGTTCTGACACTGAAACGTTGCCAGACACTGGCATGTGTGGCGACCTGGCACTCCGGTACTGGTAGTCGATGGCCTGGGTGCCTCTGCAGAATTGCATATATATATATATATATATATATATATATATATATATATATATATATATATATACCAGAGATGATAACAACCTCTCGAGGCGAGAGTATGTTGGTGCACAGTATGTATAATACACCACAGTGTATTTTCTCTGTATAATACATATTATTTATGTTGCACTTTTTAATAGAGGAACTGTAACCTTTTTATGCAGTTTTTCAGTATGTTCAAAGCCGTGTGTAGGCTCAGCCCAGATCCAGTCACTGCCATTGTGCCAACTTCCTAATTTTTGCTTTTTTAGAAAACGATGAAAATCTTTTCTTGGTGTTCCCTTTACAGTCAATACCATGTGGTTTGTGATGGCCAGATTACTGTATTTAAAAGCTGCAGGAAACATGTAATATCAAATACAGTGTACTAGAGATCAAAACTAACTGTAATATGCATGCAGGCCCATTGGCTGGCTGCAGTGTCCATTGCAGCCCTCCAATGCCCACTGCCCTAGGGAGTGTGGCTAGACTCACAGGGGAGTGAGCCTAGTAATAAGCCACCTCTACTAGTCCTCTGTCATCCTTTTCCCTTAAATGTCAATCTATCAAACAATATGGGCTAAATGTGATCGGGTGCGATTTTTGGTCAAAAACATGTGAATTGCAGTAAAAATTGCACTTTATTCTGCAAATTCGCACATTTTGACCTGGTGATTTTGGTCACACTTCAAAATCGCCATCCAGATGTTTTCCCATTATAAAGTATACAACTCGCAAATGTAATAGGGTATGATTTTTGGTAAACGTTACCATTTTAATTTGAACTTTTACACATTTTTTAAGACCGAGCCATGCAGTGCTATAGAAGCACTCAGCCCTGACTGGCTGTAGGCATCTCCATGGAGATGCTTTCAGCCAATCAGGAGAAGCCACTCAGCCCTGACTGTCTGAAAGTGTCTCCATGGAGATGCATAGAGCAAATCAGCGCTGAGTGCTACTAAAGCTCTAGGACCGTGGGGATCCCCGCTGTCATTAGTGCGAAAGAAGCCGTCTCACCTCGCAGTCAGGTACATGCACTTAAATTAGTATATGTAGTAAAGTTATACTTTTCTCTGTGTGTATGTTTGTGTTTTTATTTGAAAATTCTTTTTACAGGTGAACTACAAGTCCAAGGAGCCCATTAATGCTCCGAATGCTGGGATTTGTAGTTTGCTAAGTCTCAGCATACAGGGGAGACCTGCTGGGACTTGTAGTTCGACTGTAAAAAGCAATGTTCTTTTTTATTTAATATTACACTTACTGGTCCGCATCCACCACCTAGGGACGCTGGGGCTAGCACCCTGGATGGGTGAAGCCTGGGGGGACCCCTTTAATGAGGGGGTCCCTACTCCCCCAGGTACCCTGCCCAAGGCTGACCAGCCGCAGTGCGCATGGTACAGCCGTGGGACCTTACCTAAAAAGTGTCCACCGGCATGATACCACATTCTGTTTTAGCCCTGTGCAAGTTCAAAAATACGGGGGACCCCCAGTTTTTTTGTCTCCCATATTTTTGGAAGGAGGACTGGTCCAAGATTCTAGGCTGGTTTTAGAAATACAGGAGAGCCTTATGCTTATTGTCCCCTGTATTTTTGGTACCAATGAGCCCGAGGCCGGTTATGCTCTGGAGGGGGGACCCCACACCATATTTTTATTTTTTACTAAATACTGCACTTTCATGTCTAAAAAGTTGCACATTATCATTACTACAAATCGCACATGTCTAAAATTCGTTACTAAAAACTGCACTTTTTTTTTTTAACTTTGTCTAAAAATTCAGACCCTGTTACATTTGCGAGTTTTTTTTTTTAATTTGCGAGTTTTTTTCACATGCAATTTAGTGCGATCTTAAAACATAACAAAAAAATGCACCCTATTACATCTCGCCCTATGTGTGTAAACCTGCAGATATTTAGGGGGCTTTTACACAGTGTGCCTTACATGCACATCTGTGCCACACCGTTTTATAAAAATTTCAGATAGTCAGGAAAATGGTATTGACTGTGCTTCTCAATTAGAGGTCATGAGTCCAGGAATGCATATGCACATAAATAGCACACCTGTTGTTAATTTACAAAAGGGTGGTATACGGGTGCTGGGCGGGATCCCGACAGGCATTCACCTGACTGTCAAAACACAGACAGCCAGGTTCCCGACAGCCACCCGCTATTTTCCCTCGTGGGGGTCTACGACCCCCATAGAGACAGAATAGGTGGCTCCCAACTGTCGACCCCTATACCACACCCGGTAGATACAAAGATTGTAATATACAGGTAAAATTTATAGTGGGCTCGGAACTATATGAATGAAAATAGCTGGAAAAGACTGCATAGAGATAGAGCTCCAGGCAAAAGCTCCCCTTAAGATCACAATAAATGCAGAAGTGACAATATTGGTTCAATCTAGTCAAGTCTGACTAATTTTAACATATTTCAGTGCAATCATCTTGTTGCTGTGTCCTGATTATATGGGTGGCCAATATCCAGTGTTTCTAGGAGGGATTTTAAACATTGAAATATATTTAGCAAGCGAATCTTGGAGCTAAAGGTGTATCTACATTGCAGTGTAAAAAATTAAGTCCTGCTTTCACAGTATTTGTCAGTAATAGTAGATCAGACTAAAACCACTGAAGATCAGTACTCAAAAAATTGGTGTATCGTTAATACCTATAAGGGGAGAGAGATAAAGTGAAGACCTAAAGTACCAACCAATTCACTCCTGTCCTATTTTAATCACAGGTGGTAAAATGACAGATGCTACAGTAATTGGTTTGTACTTAGTTTCTCTCCACTTTTTCTCTCCCAAGTTTTTATAACTCTCCCCCCATAGATTTACTTTGGGTTTTGTTTTTATTTTTTGCATGTGAAGAGTAATTAAATGTGATTTAATAAACATGTAATTTGTCTCCGTACTGTCAAGGTTCACTAATCACTTTTTCCTCTTGCATGAAACCAAAATGTTATTCCTTATCAGCAATATGTATGAAGAATTTCTATTTAAATGTACATTTGAATCTCTGACTGACATTTGTTGTAATTGTATTAATTACAGGAGCAACAGCTGCAGCTCGTAAGGAAGTAATCAGAAACAAGATTCGAGCTATTGGGAAAATGGCAAGAGTGTTCAGTGTACTGAGGTGGGAAATCATGTCATTGTGCTCTTTTACTTTAGTGTTTTTTAATGCATAATTCATCTTCCAAGGATTCACTGTTTGTATCAATGGAAATGCCTCCAAATGCTGTAGTCTGGATAAGAAAAAGTTTAACCATTTTCACTTTTTGGTGGATGGCTTTGGAGATTATCTTTGTGCAGATCGCAGACCAAGAGTTACATTGACTAATATCCAGGGGTTGTTTTTTGGGGGTTGGTGTGGTTACCGGCCTTTTCTTACAGATGTATCCTTATACATCTAGTTACTGTACTCTATAAGTCATGTTATACATAATGAGCGAGCACTGTGTGACCTCTTCTGTTAAAATGTGCCTTATTTGCTAAATGGAGAGAACAAGTAGCTTCTGTTAATTAAAATGATATGCAGCATGCCTATATTATGTGTGCAACTGCATGCATAGGAAATGGAAAGCTAGTATTTTCCAAAATGTAATGTAACAAAAGCTGCTTGTGCATCATATTTGCTTCTTTTTTCAAATAAGACACATTTAAATGGAAACAAATTGCAAAATAAAAGCCTAGAGCTACCAAGTCACATCATGCAATGGCAAGACAAGAAGGGCTGTTTATCCTAGAAAGGAGGCTAGATGTACTGTATGTGGACACATTCTTATGAGGTGTCTGTATATATATTTGACGGACCTCACCCTATTAACTACCAAAAGTATCTTCAAATCTTCCATTTCTTTTTTAATATTTGTATAGTCTTTGGCATTTGCAGTGTATAGTCAGAAGTTAGTTGTGCAATAAAATATAGGACAACAATATTATGGGTCAGATGTATCAAGCTTCAAAAAGTGATAAAGTGTAGAGTGGTAAACAACCAGCCAATCATCTCCTAAATGCAATGTTATAGGCTGGGTTTGAAAAATGACAGGTTCCTCCTTTTCTAATGTATATCATTCCAACACACTTTAATGTTTGCTTTAATATCTTCATTGCTCTGCTTGCATCAAATTCCTTTGTTTAAATGTGGTATATTACTGTCAAATACACTTGTTAAAAAGAATCTCTACAAATCTGATATTGTAGTTTTATAATATTTAAGCAATACATGAATTGCCATTGTTTGATATACAACAGGGCAATTTGTGTAGTGCGTCAGGGAGTGTAACAGCCCTGACAATTTGTGCTGACTTTCTTACAGAGTGCTCTCCATAAACACTGTATCTATGTTGTGAGCGGTAACATGTGCATTTTCTTTGAGATCATGGAGCGATTATCTGTCACTCTCCTCTGAGTACCTTTTGTTGTGCTGTAAAGTAATTATTTGAGGTCCTTGGTCTTGCTTGGGATTATGTTTCAATTTATTCTGGGAGATGAGCCAAGAGCACCGGTACAATCATCATAGGTGTAAAGAAAACTTTCAAATGGTGTGTGCTCGTTGCTGTGTATCTGTACATATAAATACATCATATTTGCAAGCCCAGGTGAAATCATTCGATGGTTGCGAAGGGATATGGCGCAGGGTGTTTCGGCAGGGCAAGCACTCTGGGATTTGGTAAGTTGTGATCTTTGCAGCTTACTGAGTCAATCAGAAGCAGGCCCATTATGGGAGGCATTCAATATGGGATTCCGACTATCGGAACGTCTTGAATCCTTTCCATTTTCGGCGGGTTACGACACTTATTTGACTGTATGTACTTAATGTACCAACAGTCGAGTGTTGGAAAGTCCTGATATGGTCAAAAACAGACATGAATTTGGCAATCCGCGGCCGTTTCTGACAAAACAGATTTGAACTTTAGAAAAAAAATTCGGATCAGATAGCCTTCAATGCTGTGGGTAAGGGCAGCTTTATTGGCTCAACGGTGGATCTTCAAATCATTATGTGCAGATTTTTCAATTGAGCAAATTTGTAGGTTGTGCTCTGAGGTTTTCTTAATTGATATAGTATAAAGGTTGAAATTGGGTAGTGACATCTATTACTATTCTTATGGACTGCTATTCTGAACACTGGGGGGGGGGGGGGGCTAGATTTGCTTGCTCATTAGAATTTAGTACAATAACAGCCTGCAAGTCTCCGATATGAACTTGTGCCTAAATAAATGGCCAAAATTTACTAGACATTTACATATAGTTCTGTTTTCATATGTTGGATAGTTTATCTCCAGCAGTTATAAATGCCTAATATAGAAAATAATGTATGATTAACATTCAGTGGAATTGCATTAATGCATTTTCACACAGGGAATATACTTGCTTTAAATATTAGCTGTATTTACTGCTGGTTTGATGCAGGTTAAAGTGCACACTTCAGCAGCCACTTGCTGTTACTCTTTCTGTTCATACAGTACTATGAGTAGCTGTACAGTGTATTAGCTGTGTGCTGCTCGGTGTACCCCCATGGGGAACACCACTCAAATAACCCTCCAAACAGGGATGTCTGAATTATAAGCAACTTTATGCTCACTTCACATTAGCAATACACTAGAAATAGAAGATTCTGGAGGTAGATTTACTAAAAGATTGATTCTAATTTATTAAATTTGATGCTGGCTTTCAGAGGCTAAATCAGATTTACCGACATACATACCAACATACATTCCTTTCACCACACAAAATAGAATGTATAAAGACACCACTTTTAGTTCAAACACACTTAGGGGTTTATTCTAGTTCATTCTTTCTGACAAAATCCTTCTTAGATGGACAAAACCATGTGCACTGTGGGTGGGGCAGATGTAACTTGTGCAGAGAGAATTAGATTTGGGTGAGTTATTTTGTTTCTGTGCAGGGAAAATACTGACTGCATGATTTTACACTTCAATATAGATCTCACTTTGAAGAAAAACCCCACCCAAATCTAATTCTCTCTGCACAAGTTACATCTGCCCCACCCGCAGTGCACATGGTTTTGTCCATCTAAGAAGGATTTTGTCAGAAAGAATGGACTAGAATAACCCCCCTAGTCACAATGTAAATATACATCATACATTATGGCCTAAGCATGCACTCTCTAAGAACCCTTACATAATTGCCAGGAGATGAAGTGTAAAGACCCCCCTGCACTAGTACTAGGTATCTCATGTGATACCTCTTCAAATGGCCCGGTTTCTATATTGCCTGCAACACACCATGCGATCGCATTCACCAGCTAGGAATACGACAAATACTGGTTGCAGCACTGACCATCTCTGGATCTGATCTGATGTGCACAGGACATTTGATTGGAACACATATGATTTGACACTTTTCAAGTGATTTATGGACCTGATGTGTTAAAATAGTCTTTAGCAAGAAATTATGGCTGATTTATGAGGTCAAAGTAAATTATTTTTTGAAATAACCTGCTTTAGAAGTAAACCTTTTGTACTAGATTGTAATATCCTATTTGCTTCAGAAACCTGACCATATGTTTGACTGTCAATTAACACAACAAATAGATTTTGGAACGTGGTGTAATAAGTAAACATCTTATTGAGTAAACGTATAAACATTACCCTGTGTTCTCATTAAGCCAAAACTGTACATATTCTGAGCACACCAAATAAAAGCTGTCCTGACAGACTTTGTTCTGCAGGCAGAGAAGAAATAAGCCTTGGGCAGTACTGCTCAGGAGAAAACCTACAAATCATTCTAGGTCAACTGGTTTCAATTGATCTGCAGATATCTATAACATATTCTCCATACACACTGCCTGATCCGTTATGATTGACAACAAACCTGGGCGGGCATTTGTATTCGCCCACCCATTGAGCTGTCAATCACCAAAAGCTCCTGAAGCGGCTTTACGGATGGTCGGCGTATCGCCGTACACACAGAACAATGCACCAATATGTCTTTAGATATATCAGGCATCAGTTGTGTTGCACAGCCGACACGATATATCTGTGACACACTTCACAGATATATCGATGCTACACACTGGCCGATGGTCTGTTGATATATCAGCCATTCATTTGAATGGTTAATATATTGGCCAGTGTGTACGCACCTTAACTCCAGATTTCAGAATTACTCTAACACCTTAGACATCAAGGGTAGCTTAATAATCTTCCATACAGTTTATACAGTTTAAAAAATGCAATACTTTAATCCTACTGATTTTTTTCTTGAATTTAAAGTTTATATTGTTTTCTTGCTAATTGTTATTAATAAGCCTATTTAAAAGGGAATAAAGGAACACAAGCTAATTTAATATAGTAAAAACAAGAGTAGGGGCCCGCGCTTCCTATTGGGGAAAATGTTCTTTATCCTTTTAGATATAGGGTTTTCTTCTTTATTCAATAAGGTGTTTTTGACCTCAGGAAAAAACAGAAAGAGATCTCATGGTGCAGACTAAGTGGTATACGCTTAATTCTATGTTTGTAATAGTGAGATGCCCGTACCGTAAAGGGGCCTCTTCTAGGCCAAACACTGCACGTAGATCAGGGGTCACACACACTTGTTACACCAATATGTCAGTTCCTTCCACTCTATAAATACCACCACACCACGAGGAGGACTGACCGGACTGGTCGGGACTACGCACCCGCTCTTCTGTCGTCTGTGGGTGCGTAGTCCCGACCAGTCCGGTCAGTCCTCCTCGTGGTGTGGTGGTATTTATAGAGTGGAAGGAACTGACATATTGGTGTAACAAGTGTGTGTGTGACCCCTGATATACGTGCGGGCCCCTACTCTTGTTTTTACTGTGTTCTTTGTAGAAGGTGATACTACCAGGGACCCTGTCGCATCCAAGTGGAAGAGCAGAATCTTACCTTCCTTAATTTAATATAGTATCTAGTCGGTGTGCATGCTAAATACAACCTGATTTATGCGAAAAACCTATTCCTCTGGATGATAGGTCACTAACAACAGATTTGTATGCACTAGAAGAGTTTCTGATTTCATATATTCAGGGTGTGATGAGAATTTGCTGCACTATTAATCTGTCGGACTATGCCTTTCTTTATATGTGGTAACAATACAGTATGAAATGTTCCATGAGAAATAACATTTCCAGAAAATCTGGTTAATGTCAGTGGTATTTGTAATATGAAGTTTTCTAGAATAATTACATGCCTGTCTTGTTTATACATTACTGATGATTACATTTTTGTCTCCTTCAAGCCTAAATTGTTTATTACTGTGATCGGAGATTTAATTGCTATTTGGTCTCAGAGTTGTTTTCTGAGGCATTAAAGTGATCTTGAAAAACTCCTCATTGATGCTACTCATTACTATGTTTAAGGATCTCTTCTTTTTAAATACCAAAACCAGTTCACATCTGTGACATGACGTTTGCCGATACCATAAAGTGAAAATAAACACTGTAAATCTCTGGTTATGGTGCCAAATGCAGTAAAGCAGGTGTACAGTGTAATGAGCACGGATGCTAAATGTGCCTCAGACCTGTAATGAGTGCACATTGACATGAGTCAATTTAAAACTCCACAACTTGATTGCAGTTAATATAAATCTTCAGTATTCTTTTTTTAATTATAAACATAATAATATTTCTATAGTGCTCTTTCTCCAATAGGACTCAAGGTAGGTTTGTCCATCGACTACCAATGGTTACCAATGATGGTTTCATGCCAATATCTGATAGTTGGGCCACGTGAAGCCCTACTCCCAAGTCTCTGATTGGCCCATGGACCAGCAACTGAAAAAGCAAGGATGACTATCAATGGACAAAACCATCAATGGTCCTCCATTACATAGTTTGCTACCGTCAATTAAAATGTCACCATTGATGGTGAGCGCAAAGTTCGCGGTTCCTAACTTAAGATGCTTTTACTATAGCTAGATCTATTTGTAGATCACAAAGTGACTTTCTTCACTGTGTGGTGCAGCAAAGAAATAGCATTGTTAATCTTGCTTTTTTTTATATGTGTGTGTGTTAATGGTTAATAATGTTATTGTTTCTTTTTGGTTTTGGTACTCAGAGAAGAGAGTGAAAGTGTGCTGACTTTGAAAGGTCTGACACCGACTGGAATGCTGCCTAGCGGAGTTCTATCTGGAGGAAAACCATCACTCCAAAGCGGTAAGAGAGATTTAATGTGCAATCTGATGAGTGACATCCCTCTCACATTTTTATGCTAGAAAAATAATACATTTCTTAATCAACTAGCAATACATTGGTTATGTTCACTGTGAAAAATTTCTAATTCAGCAAATTATAATATAATACACACACACATAAACACACCTACACACAGCAGTGGCGGAGGAGTTGATGGTAGGTGGGTGAGTTTGCATAGCCTTGCCTCCTCCTGTTCTCTGATTGGTTGGTGAGCAGGGTCATCTATTGCTAAGTGTGTTCTTGCTGACATATATTGCCTGTCTGCATCTTAGAAGTAGCTAGTAGATGTTCCTGGCTGTTAGCTCCATTATATAGTCTGTGCCAGAGGCAGCCTTCCTCTAAACACTCATACACATCTATGGGGATTCTGTAAATCCATACTTTTTCCATACAAACTGCTCATTTTCTCACACTCCTATAACCATATAAATGGCACATTTCCCTGAATGTCAGAGATTATGTTAAAACTGTAAATGTAATCACCAAATACACTAATCTACAATAACATCAGCAGACATTTTAATGTAAGATAAATAGCTTTAGAAGTTGTACTTAGCAAATCTGACAATGCAGACTTCTGGATGACCAAATCCTCCACAGGCTTTTAAAACATGCGTGGAGCTGACACAACATAATTCTGCAGAGACTTTTCCAACCATCCACCTTTTGCACTTGTTGTCTTTAATGAACTCTGTTATAGAGGTTGTCCTTGGAACCACTTATGTGGGGTACACACCAGGACGATATGGCCCAAAACGAGCCAATTTAGATACAATCTCGACCCATTGTATGTATATTGGCCGTGTTTTGGGCCATTTCGCTGCCCTTTTGCTGCGATTCCGATGCGTGGCCCCGTGGGTCGGTCTTTTCTGAGATCCTACCTGCTGCAGAAAGGACCATTGTAGTGGGTGGGGGTCGCGATCGGATCACGATCACATTAGGGGCATTTTCACTGCAGGTTGGCAGCGCCGTCAGCTCGTGAGCGGGTCGTACGTCCTTGTGACGAACCGCTCACGAGCACCATCTTCCTGGTGTGTACCGGGCATTAAATAACTTTACAGCAAACTGATACAAAACAGGGTCTTCCTAAAATTCTTACCCTGTTCTAAAGTAAACCAGTATCACACAGCAGAAAGGAGAGCATGTTTTGTAGACTGCATCTCCGTTTAGCTGTGATATGCACCTGTAGCTGCCTAATCTATGTGCATTGCGCAGTGCAGCTCATGTGATATATCAAGCAAAGTGTATTTTCAATTTCAGTCTTAAGGTGCCAATACACTGGTGTGATATGGCCAGTTTTCATGCCATCTAATGAAAAATGGCACATCGCAGGTGGTTTTGGTGCGATTGTGATGCGATGCGCGCTCTCACTGGTTGCCACAAAGATTTGTCGTAGTATTTCAGCCCTAATAGGATTGTATGAGATACATTGCATGCAAGAGGACTGCATACAATGTATTATATCCAATCCTGTCCCCCAGGAAGGTCCCTCCCACATTGCATGCAACCAATTGCTGAGATACATCAGTGTATGGGCACCTTTATTCTGTTTTATGTCCCACTGAAAATTCTCAGCTGTTCCTTCTGATATTTAATAAGTGGTGGGGTTGCTGGTTAAAAAGCGATATTGAATAAAAGTGTTTCTAAACTTCCCTAAGGGTGCATGTTTTACATGGCTCCTAGTTGGTGCACTGATGTTTTAAAGATCTACAGATAGAGCTTATTATTTAAATTGTGATACTGAGGAGATCTATAAAACAGCAGAACACCTAAAGATCTATCTGTTCAATCTATCTGGTGGGAACAAAAGTCTAGTAATGTATGCGAGTATATGAGAATCGAGCATTTGCTCCCAAACACTGGAAACCCCAAAAAGGTCATTCAGACAAATTAGTCGTATCCATGTAATTTAACAAATTTATCCGAACAATAATTTTTTTTGATTTTTCAGCATTTTGGAGCAAATGGCTTACTGTCATATGATCCCATACATTATCAGATTTTTGTTCCTACCAGATGAACAAATAAATCTGCGGTTGTGTACCTTGATGACTGGAATTAGGAATCACTGATCGAGATGGTAGAACAAAGTTTCCCAATGTCAGCAATTACAGTCCAGGTTTAAAGGATATCCATGCTTGAACACAGGTGATTTAATATGTACCATCAGTCAATTTGATTTAACCTTCTGGACTCAAGCTTGGATATCCATAAAGCCCGGACTATATTGTCGGAGTTTGGGAAATTCTGGTTAGGGTGTTCCAAATAAGTAAAAAACAAAAAATGTAGGCAGGCAGCAAGAATCTAATTTGTATGGCTAAAACATCATTAATGAAACATCATTAATGCTTCTTAAAAATAAACTTCACTGTTCTTCTTTTTGTTTATTAACCCCTTCACGACATATGACGTATATATACGTCATATGTCGGTTGCGGGGGAATCAAGCCAGCTCACGGAGTGAGCTGGCTTGAAAGAGAGCAGGTAATGGCTGTATATTACAGCCAGGTCCCTGCTCTCACGGCCACGAGCGGCGAGTTCGCCGATCGTGGCCGTTTAACCCTTTAAGCACCGCGGGCAAAGCGCCCGCAGTGCTTAAATAGCTGATCGGAGGGGGGGCGCCCCCCTCCGGCGCCGATCGGGGCCCCCCGCAGCGAGATCGGAGGGTGCCGATCGGTTGCCATGGTAGCCAGGGGTCTAATGTAGACCCCTGTGCTGGCCGTGTATGCATACCTATTACATCCTGCCTCAGGCAGGATGTAATAGGAAGTGCATAAAATCACTACGTTCAGCCATAGAGCTCTATGGCTGAACCTAGTACAGGCGATCGCGCCCCCTAGTGGTCAAGTACACTAGGGGGCCTTGTAGTAAAAGTAAAAAAAAAAAAAAATAAAGTTTAAAAAAAAAAAAAAAATATTAAAAGTTCAAATCACCCCCCTTTCCCCATTTCCCAAATAAAAATAAATAAAAAATAAAAAAAATAAACATATTTGGTATCGCCGCGTTCCTAAAAGTCCGATCTATTAAAATATAACATTAGTTATCCCGCACGGTTAAAGGCGTAAACGGAAAATAATCCCCAACGCCAAAACTACGTTTTTTGGTCGCATCGCGTACCCAAAAAAAAATAACTAAAAGAGATCAGAAAGTCGCCCATATCCCATAATGGTATTAATTAAAAAGTACACTTCAGCCCGCAAAAAATGAGCCCTCACCCAGGTCCGTAGGTGGAAAAATAAAAAAGTTATAAGCCGCAGAACATGGCGACGCAACGCAAATTAGAAAAACCGTAAAAGTTGCGATTTTTTTTTTTTAGTGGTAAAACATAACGAAAACTATATAAGTTTGGTATCACCAGAATCGTAACGACCCATAGAATAAAGATAACCCATCATTTTAAACGAACTATGAACTCCAAAAAAACCGTAACCAGCGCAAAATTGTGCAATGGCGTTTTTTTTTTTTTTTTACCCCACATTGAATTATTTCCTGATTCCCCAGAATATTATACGGTATAGTAAATGGTACCATTACAAAGTACAACTTGTCCCGCAAAAAAAAAGCCCTCATGTGTCTATATAGCCGGAAAATTAAAAAAGTTACGCTTATTTGAACACAAGGAGGAAAAAAAAAAAAAAAATTACCTTAAAAGGCAATGTCGTGAAGGGGTTAAAATGGTTGCTTTAACATGAAGACTTTTTGGGACTAGGAGAGTAATAATATACTTATGTATTGAAAGTGCAATATGACGTTTAGAAATATTGGATAAACACAATATGAATAAAAAAGTATTTTTATGTGTAGCAAAAGTATATACTTTTAGGAATAAATTGAGAACATTAGTCTGTAGACACCCATAGCTGACCAACAGAAGATTATACATAGGGCATATATTTGGCATTGCTTGTCTAATGTCAGATTTCTCGGACTCGCAAATAGTCTCATTGCAAGCTAATACGTTTTAATCACCAGTGTTCTATTAAATACCTTATTTATTTATTGTACTTTATTTTCTAAATATTATATACTAATGCATATGTTTACTTGGTTATTAATGAGGATGTTAGAATTTATTTATGTGCTATTTACATGTCATATTCTATGATTTATTGTATTCCATGGTTGTCACAAATACATATATGTATTAAATATGGCAATTCATTATTCTTCCTCAATTATATAATGGGAACAGGTACATGAGTATATACAGGGGATGGCGATATCTGTATAGTATTGCTCATTGTAGCAAATGTTTCCACTGAATACTGGTGATGTCGGCAGCACTTGCTATGTATAGAGAGCTTATTTACAGATTTTTCATATGTATCCTCAATGTCAGGTATATTTTATATAACATAAGAAGGTTCATCTTTTTCATCATTATGTCCTATAGTAAATAACACAATTTTAGTTAGCTTGTTAGAGTACTACAATCTGGTTACAAAATTAAATACTGCATATTGCTTCATTCTTCTTGATTTTTAAAATTCAGTAAAAATAAATCGAATTCAACTTGTATATCCATAGCTAAGGTAATATAACATTGTTTTGACAGGCTACTTATATAATTTAAATATTAATATATGAAACCTGAAAGTAAATGCTATGTGCATACTTACGAAGACTTTCCATTACAGCTATAAAAAAAAAAAAAAGTGAAGAAATGTTTCCTGTTCCATCTATAGAAAGTCATGATAGACATCCGTCATCTATCAGGCAATGATTAAAGGGTTTCTGATAAGGGCCAAACAGTTCAAATGGCAAAGGAGAGCATGTCCGTTTTTCCTCTTTGAAATGTTCTGTTATCGCATGTTACAATTAAGATCACTGACCTTTACCAACATTTCCATTATAAAAGAGACTGCTATTCAATCACTCAGATTTCTGTACGTTTTCCACTTTTTATCCACAATAATGCAATACAGAGGTGAATCACCATGAAGACAGATGTTTAATAGATTTAGTGCAGAGTAAAAACATATATTATTTTCTGTAGCCATAGATTTAATGTAGTTAATGTAAATTTTCTTTTATATTATTATATATAAGCAAATTTAATTGTTTAGTTATTCCTTTGAAATAGAACCTTTTATTGATTGATAATGCAATTATTACCCTAGTCACGAGGGTGTTCTGGATTCTTTTTGTCAACTTTAGCGCAATCAAATTAGGGTAATGTATTTTTAACTACAAAAATACAGTTAATGAAAGTATAAAATATACATATAAAAAAAATCAGAGCGAAGATTTATTGGCCACATCATAAGAAACTTGGTTATTCTCCCACACTCCTTTTACCTGAAGCTTAAACTGATTGCCCTGTAGTTCACTCTGCTGGAGGAATCAGTTGTTATGATTTGCAGTATTGCTTCAGTAAAAATAAGCCCATCAGAAATTAGTCTGGATTGAGGAACAAGTTTGACGGTCACTTTTGAACATTTACAGTAATAAGGGAGTCAAATCACACGTATGTGTGTACAAATACAACACAAGAAAAATGAGTTAAAAAAAGATTGATACCTCCCACTCAGTTTTTTGTATCCATTCCAGACCATTCCCACTGCAATCCATATCCTTTGTCATCTTTCTTACGGAGGTCATTTTGAAAGCGCAGTCACAGTATGGAAAGTGTCTATAATTTTAATATAAATCTGCAAATCCAGAAAATTTATTTTTTTTATTTAATTTTTTTTGTCCCGTTTGTTACACACTACGCACCCAATGCCTGATGGGGCTAATATATTGCCATTTCCAGAAGTCTCTGCCATATGGAATGTTCATTGCAATGTTGCCCAGGGCAACTAGAACACTGACTAATAATACAGCCACTTTCAGGCAGTGTGCCTGGAAGTGTCTGTATTATTAGTCAGTGTTCTAGTAAAACACTTTATTTTTGCAAATTGTTTTTATTTTGTAAAATAAGTTGCCTTTTTAGATGAATAATATTCTATATTAGTTAATGTCCACTCTTGGCTTTCATAACATTGAGTAGGTTTTGATTATGTATCACAGGGGAAGATGTCTGGTAAAGGAATAAAGCGGTGATAAAGTGGAATGTGGTAACGCACAGCCAATCAAATCCTGTAATTTTTTTAACATAGCTGATTGGCTAGTGTGTTCTCACCTTCCACTTTATCACTACTTTATCACTTTACCAGACTTAATACCAGCCCTCAGTGTGTGTGTGTGTGTGTGTGTGTGTGTGTGTGTGTGTGTATATAAAGATGTCATCTGACACCATTTGGCATGGCTACATTGAGCCAGGCATCTTTTGCTGCATGGTATTCTGAAACTTAATATACGAGGACGCATCTGTATGCACAAATCAAGTAACTTTGCAGAATGGGTGAAAGTGACACCTAGGCACACTCAGTGTGTTAAAGCCAGAGTATCCTAATGTGATATTATTTATGAGAGACTCAGGTACTGTAGCTTTCCTTTGCTCCTTCTGTTCTAGTGATCTATTTATACAGTTGTTTAAGCTGGTAATTGTTCACTCTTAGCAAACAGATTTTATGGATTTGCCTTTTTTGGTAGTTATGTCAATTTATTGTTGACTAGTACCCCAGAATGTAGGGATAGGAGTGACTATACTTTGAAACACATCACTAGTAGCCTGCCTTCAGCTGGCACATTAGACATATAGCTAACTCTGTGAGAAAGTCCAGTATACTTATGTGATGATGAGATGATGTAATTCGCTGTGCAGTGACAAATCATGATGAAGACGTTCTCTGCATTGTGTAGCAGAAGCTGGACCATAATAATCAATTACACTGTCACCCAAACCCCCTTGTTTTCCTACTGGAAATCCACATTGATCCAAATAGAAGGGTAGCATGGAGTAGAAAATATAAATAGAAACAATTGCACGTTCACTTTTATTGTGTACATCGTAGGCTAAATTAGGGTCAGGCTGACTAGCTGGCACTTCTGGCATATAAAGAGAGAGTGGGCATAGCATGTGGTCACACACTTGTGACTGGCACACTACATTAACTCATGGCCTTGCCCTCTTTAGCACACACACAGAAAGGGAAGCCAGGGCCAATTTATAGTCCCAGTCTATCTCTGGGCTAACTCCATTTTTAGTAAATACCAAATATCCCTTCCTGTATATGCTCTTTCTTCTTGTTATTTCTGTTTCTCAGGAACAACTGTAGAACCCAATCTCCAATGTTGGAATCAGATTCTGCCAATTCCCTGAGGGATCAGCTCATTTACTGGCATTAACATTGAGAAAACTGTTTCTGTGTTAACTACTTCAGATGTTACTGAATACATTGCTTTATATCCCTGGATCTCCATCTCCTATTTACTAAAACGTGTACTAAATGCAAGTTTCTTTGGTTTCTATTGCCCGCAGATATGGCATAGTTGAGCTTTCATTATAGTAAGAAAACTCAAAAAAAGCACATAAAATAAAGCAGATGTACAGTATTAATCTGCCCATAACGTTTTAAAAATAATGGGTCCTGTTTCTCCTGCATAACAAGGAGAAGCAGGCACCCGTAGCGGCCAAATGTATTAACCCCCCAGCGTTGATAAGGAGAGCCGTTATTATCGCAATATCTCCAGTGCAGCCCGGAGCCAGCAGCATTGTCCTCGCAGTGGGGATTGGACAACACTAGTCCTGAGCTGGCGTTGCATTCGGGGCAATTTAACGCCTAGGCAGATGTAAATACTACACCCCGGACGCTAAATACTTGGGGGGATTGCAAGAGACAGCCCCGCCGAGTATTACTCAGCAGGATGTCCCTAGCACACGTTAGGTGCGCTGTTCATACATTAGAAAAAACGTAATCCCCCCAGTTAACCAGCGTTAAGTGCAGAAATGCACTTAACGCTGGTCAATACATCTGCCCCAATGTTAGTAAAGGTGAAAAGGCGAGGACTAGCATATACAAATAGGTAAAAACAGTTTGAGACAAAATAGTTGCTTAATATTGGTAGAATGGCACATTATATTCCTGCAACTGAAATCTAAACTAACCATAAGGGCCATGACATAATATATATGTTCTAGATCAGGGGTGGCCAAACCTGTCCTCAAGATCTACCAACGGTGCATGTTTTCCAGGCAACCTGTGGATCTATAGTAGGAATGAATGCAGCTGGTTTTAAAATGTGACAGTTATTAATGACTGAAGCTGTGAACCAGATAGGTAACCTGGAAAACGTGGACCGTTTGTAGATCTCGAGGACCGGTTTGGCCACCCCTGTTCGAGAAAGTAATTTTTTTTGACATTAAGAACAGCATTTACTATTGTTTGTACTGACTTGACCATTAAACATGTATTTTTTCTCTTTTTGAAAAATGTTTATTAGCAGATAATACAGGTATGAGCAGTAACTTGTTTTTTCATGAACCAACTGATGCCATAAAAATGGTTAGCTTCAATTTTAGTATTGTTTACAGGTGTCTACAGCAAAGTTGTCTAGTTTTTTATGAGTGTTTATAGCTGCCATCTTTTAACAAATGCAAACTTGCTTTGATATTGAATATCTTGTTTTTATACATCTAACAATTATCAAATTGAAAAAGCTGCATAAAATAATGTAAAAAAAATAAATAGTCATGCTCAGCCTATTTTCTATGTAGCATTTATGTTGTCTT
This sequence comes from Crinia signifera, assembly GCF_055691185.1. NCBI lineage: Eukaryota > Metazoa > Chordata > Amphibia > Anura > Myobatrachidae > Crinia > Crinia signifera. The sequence goes on from NC_139217.1 coordinate 186,708,977, forward strand.
CTGTGCAAAACAAGTCCGGCACTTCCGGTAACATTGGTTCCACCTGCTCCTTTGCTGCTCACTGACTTATGTGTAAGAGTTCAAATCCTCTGCTCATTTTTCTCATCCATTTTGCTACCCTTTCTTCTCTTTAGCTACTGTTGAGGCTATAGAGGCCGATGAAGGTAATTGGCAAGCCCCCTTTCTGTTGTCATTGCAGCAGATAAGGGCTCTGCTGGGTGTATTCATTTTGCTGTAGCTTGTTGAAAGTGTGTGGGTGTTGGGCTAACGATTGTGGCTAAGTATTAACAAAATGTGTTTGCTTTAAAGGGGAATGTAAAACTAGAATTGGCCAATGTTATCCATGTAACAAATATCAAGGCTGTAACTACGCTTTTGTTTCATCCATGCAATGAAGAGATGAGCAGGTGTTACAGTACACCTTTCACACCCTGGATTTAATCGGTTTCTCTTCTAACTCATTACTTGAACTTTTCATCAGCCTCTCATAAAAAGAGCACAATTTGTACACATTACGCAACATACATATAATACTCTTTGTTTTTAGCCTCTGAATTGTGCCATTACTCAAATTGCTGCCGGGTTTTATGCAAAAGCAAAGCACCAGGCTATTAAACGTGAGAATGCTTTGTGCCATATTCAGTATGCCACAAGATTGAGCAAATCATTTAGCTTTATTATTACTGGAACATTTCTAGATATATTGGTGTTATTTATATGTAGCAATAATTATTAATGGGAATTCTTCGGAAACAAAAAAAACACTTAGCTACAAATGTTTTTCCAAATGATCTTAGCCACAAATGTTCCCCTTTAAAACAATGTTTTCAGTTGTATTTTATTCTTGAACTTGAGCTTAACATCTACATCGACTATAAATTGGATTCCTGTGATTGGTTTCATCTTGGAATTAGATCATTGAAATGGTAAATGGAAATTTTTTTCAACCCACTCACAAGAGAAAATACAACTGTTTTCTAAATAGCAGCACTTTGGGCTGTTATTTATGTTGGAATTGTCTATTCCTATCAGCAAAATCTAATTTGCAGTGTGCATTGTTGTTGCCAGTTTGGCTGTTTTTGTGTGATTTATGTGATTCTGTGTTGTGTTTAATATAATATTGGTGTATATTGCTAACACTTTCTGGGTCTCATTTACTAAACGGCAGTAAGTCAGTTATATATATTAAAAAGGGTATGGATTGACGAAATCTTTTCTTGGATTTTCCTTTTATACTTATTAATTTAATAAATGCAAATATGCTGAACAATTGCTAGCTGCATTATACTCAGCTATGTATCATTATATATCTTAAGAAGAAGACGTTATTTTTATGATACTGAACCTAAATATTAAACAAAGTAATTTTCATTTGCAAACCCATATAAATTCACCTGTGATAATATAATATAGCCAAAAAAATGGATGCTACAGTCTCTACTTTATACCCAAATATTGTTACCTATCTCTACAAATTGATTTCATTGCATGCAAATCAAAAAATGAGTATCTTATTTCTTACTGCATATGTACAATGTTTATGTTGGACATTGTTACTGTCCATAAAACTCGTACTGGCCATCTTAAGTTACTGCAATGCCTCTATGAGAGACAATTTTATGTATTTTATCTTGTTAAAATAACTTTATTTTATTATTATAATTAAGCTATAATAGTAAGCTAGTTCCATCCATTACAATCAATATTAAAGTTTATTTATTACAAAGACTATTCATGTACTAACCAGTTGCATCAATTTATGTATGTTACGGCCGTATAGTCAATTGGTCCCTATGTCTGATTGGCGAAATTAGCAGAACACATCACTGCCAATGAGCAATGAATTATTTTTCAATATATATAAATACCACAAAGCTCACTAGTCTCTTAAATCCCACATATGGGATTTTCAAATGTATGACCAACTTCATGATGTCTTTTTCATTGTTTATTTTGATTATTTTATAAGCATCTTACCTGCAATAAACTGTTGAAGGTATAGAAAAATAACTGGGACTTATATGCAGCATTTGTTTCTGCAATTTGCAAATTTATTTTCAAATTTGAAAAATGTAAATAAAATGTTGGTCTTCATTTGCGGTTTTAATTTTTTTTTATATTCTTGTTTTTTGTTAAAGTTAGAAGCAGTCTGAGAAGCTTTGATATGGCCTTTGCTTTTCATCCATCCTTTCCCTTCCATGCTTCCTAATCTAATCTAATTACTGTGTGCTTTCATATTAACCTGAGATGTATAAAACAATGGGGTCATTTTTTTCTTTCCTTTTTTTTTATTTTTATTTGGCAATACTGTAGGGTGTTTCAGAAATTGTCCATAAGAGTTCATCTCACAAATAATCTGTAGGACTGTACTCTATAAGTGCAACATCTATAGTTTGGGTTAAGGTTACTCAGTCTGAATAAATTTGTACAGTACCATAGTTTTCGGAAAATAAAAATGTATTCATTTTTTCATACATTTTTTTTTTATTGGGGCTGAGGACACTTAATTCACAAGATGTGTGGTATAGTTCATGGTTAGTCAATTTCACATCTTTGCCAGAAATGTTGTATTCCAAAAAATACTAGAATAGGTTAGTGTAAATAAATTAAAGAAACATACTTTTTCTATACATTTTTTAAAACACAAATCATAGATGATATTTACAGGTACAGAGATTGTAAGAAACTGCAGAAGAGCATTTGTGCTGAAAATTTATTTTTTGTATGTAATGTTATATATATATATATATATTTGGTAAGTATTACACTTTTTTATATAGTGTGCATCTCTTTACGTAAGTGGTGTGGTTATATTTATTTAATTAAAAATTTTAATTAAATTTCTTGTTTGAATTATAGACTGATTTTAAGTGACCATAGTATGACAATTCATTATAGTTGTCTGTACATCGTAAATTGTGTTTTCCATTCAAGTTTAAAATTTTATCCAAATTGGGTATGTGAAATTGAAAATATTTCTCATATTATTTGCATGTCATCAGGCAGTTTTTTGCAACAAATATTAACTTGTTTGTTTCTTATTCGCTATACCTAATATTACATAAATGTTATTATTCTGTGGAATTGAACTATTGATTTCTAATTTAGTTTGTGTTACACAGAAACACAGTTTGTACATTAAACTACAAGCCAACATTTTTATTTGGCATACTTTTTTTTTTTAAGCATTCAAAATTGCAAAACTTGATCAAGTAAAATAATATTCATCATAAGCAATTATTCGGCATACACATTTTATTTCTCAGCTGTGGTATTTGCTTTATTTGCTTTTACGCTTCCACATATATAAAAGTTTATATATAGCATGGCAGAATATTTTAATTAAATAGTTTAAAAAAACTTGCCTAATTTGTTTTATGAAGGCAAGTAATTATGTGTGTCAACTAATATAATGTTTATTTCATTGCACAGTTTAATGATAACTAGACTTGCATTTAATAACAAATTTGAAATATTTTAATATTCGGAAGAACGCACAATTGTTAAAATGAGTTGAACTCAAATGGATAGCACTATATTTCATATTATATTGTTTGGGTGGCATTATGTTTGTGTTAAAGTTTTGAATCCAGTGAATTTTCTATTTCCCACTTCATATCATTTGCAAGTTTTCTGGCTGTCCTTATTTATTTAATTTGTTTTTGCATTTTGTTTCAATTCTCTGTCTAGCAATCAAAGGATTCTCGCCACAGCATAAGATCACAAGCTTTGAGGAGGCAAAGGGCTTAGATCGCATTAATGAAAGGATGCCACCGCGCCGAGATGCTTTGCCTTCAGATGCCAATCTTAACTCAATCAACAAGGCTATTTCTTCAGAGACCAATGGCACTGACAGCAATGGCAGCAATAGCAGCAATATCCAGTGACCACTTCCTGTCCATTAATATATATTTTTTGTAGCTGCAAAGCATGATGGGATTGCTGCTCATCAGCAACTGGGTGATCCTGGTATGGGTAAATGCTACTTACTCTTGGGGTTGGTGTTGAATAATTCAGTTTACAGTGTCATTTAAAGAGAAAGTGATCTATTTTAGTGGAGGCACTCGCCTCATCTGGAGATGCCTAAAAATGCTTGTAGAAAACATACACACAAATATTACTTACCTATATAGAACATATTTTCCAATTGCATTGGAAACCTCTAGTTACATTACTGAAAGGCCTTCTTTTAGTTACTCAACATACAGTGCATATTTGTCTAATTTCTTACTAACTATTGTATGTTTACATTTGCAGCTCTAAACTACAAATAGACATTAAAACATTTTTAACATAATGTACAAACTAAAATAAGGACTATTTATTAATGATATTTTATTACTCCTGTCAGATTGGCTGTTTTCTTCCCCTTCCTTTCTCTGTGTGAGGTGTCTGCAGTGCATTGTCGTTAAATGAATTGCAAGCTCCTCCAACAGCACATGGATTACACAAACCATTGATATGAGCAGTCTTAATGCTACTGGTATTGAGACATGGACTTCTGTGCATTGCTTTGGCAGCAAAGAGGACAAATGGCAAAGAAATAATAGATTAAATAAATAATGAAATTGTAAGAATGTTGAAAATTTGTCACAGATGCCAAAAAAAGGAACGTTTCATTTTGTACAGATTTATGCTTACCTCAGGTTACATTATTGTGCTTGAATGCCCATTTATTATACAACACATAGCTTATTTGGCAGTGAATATATATATATATTTTTTTTCCTTTAAGAAGCAAAACTGGAATAATAATATCCATTTAATTTTATTTTTTTTATTTTAATTTTTTTGCTGTTCTATCTAAGGTTTTTTGGTAAATAAAGTATTGGTTGTGGCTTGCTGAATTTTAATATTTATGAGTGGTGCATTTTTAAGTATAGTGAACAAGACACCATATTAAGTGCGGTGAAAAGCATCTATATTCTGTAAAAATCTGCCTATGCATGTTTTTTAAGACAAAATGGCTGTATAGGCCTGTATGGGACTGTAATGCGCTTAGTGGTTGGACTTATACTGGAAATGTATGTATACTGGCATACTTTATATTCTCTGAAAACGCTTAATGCCTTTGAAATTTTGTAATCAACAATGAAAAAGCTTTGAAAAAATTTTAAAAAGGAGAAAAGTATATTCGTAATGTTTTATAACATACGCTTGTCAGTGCACACATATATATGGTTAGCATGTTTAGCAGAACCTGTGAAATTTAAAATAAGTTTGTGGTTACATGTGAAACTAAGTGCATGATAACTGTTAGTGTCATAATAGTTTGGTCATTATGTTATGTTATGTGCCACGAATGTGTAATTCTTTTCACTTTTTTCCCTTTATAATATGAATTACGGGTTATTACTGACTCCTTATGACGACAAGTGGAAACAAAAAAAAATGAATTCAACAAAATAAGTCCATTGATATTTTCTAAAAATTGTTTAAGTGCCCGAGTAATTCACTACAGCCTAAAGCCTTGCCTTTGTAATTTGACTTCTGAGATGTTGGCAATCGAAGCATGCACGTGTAACAATGAAAAAAATAAAAAAATAAACATTTTATATTACTATTCAATAAAATGTGCATGAAATTAAGCAGCCGTCTGCTTCCTAGTCTTTTTCTCACAAATAATTCTGTGTTTTATTGACCAATGAAAGAATTGTAAAGAGTGTAGAATGTTTTCAGATTCACTTGATACTGGTCAGATGGATCATCCTACTAGTAAGCTGGTTTGTTAAAAATAACTTTTTAGTAGGTGCTTTCCTTTCAACAGAAGGTAACACACTTGGGCCCTTATTCTGGTTGGTGCGGATATGTCCGCGTGCGTTCGTTCCGCCGATGTTTTGTGTTTGCGCATGTGCAGAGGCATATCTGCGCATGTGCGAAAGGGACATACGTCCAAATTCCGCATGAATTGTTTACACTACGAACAGGGGGAGGAGAGGGGCGTGAAGGGCTGTTTGGCCTCATTAACATATGCATACGCCCCGCGTTTCATGAGCGTTCCCATGAAAACGCTGGGCGTACGTATGGTAATGCAGGCGTGACGCACGTGTAGGGGGCGGACATATGACATTGCCGGATGTCAGCTGCCCGCCCAGATCCCTGCTTTTGCACGGAGAAATGCCCGAGTGGTCTGAGCTCGCGGGAGCTGCCTGACCACTCGGTCCTGCATTTGATGGTCTGCGACCATCGAATGATGGGGGAGGTTCCCAGAGATGGAGGAGGTGTATACATGAGAAATCCACTCGTGCTCCGTGCGGTCAGCGGCTTACCGCATTCGGACGGAGTGAGCGATCCGTACGGAAGGCGGGGTTTTGGACGCACGGTCCTGGCCGCATATTCGGCTCCGGCCGCACAGACCAGAATAAGGCCCATGGTTATATGTTAATTCCCAGTTCCTGTACTAGCATTATCCAAATATTGTATTATGTAAATACAACACATTCTGCAGCTTCTGCATTATTTAAACAGGCACATCAGTCCCTGTCCCAGTGGATTTTATATTAAAATTTGTCTAACGCACAAATATACATTTAACAACCAGTATGCTCTTATACATGGGTCTTCAAACTGTGGCCCTCCAGATGTTGTGAAGCTACAAATCCCAGCATGCCTTGCCACAGTTTTAACACTCCCTTATAGAAAAACTGTGGCAAGGCATGCTGTGATTTGTAGTTTCACAACATCTGGAGGGCCACAGTTTGAAGACCCATGCTCTTATACTGTACATTGGATAGAGAACATGGATGTGCCAGTCAAAAATGACTCTGAACCCTAGGCACCAGGAGGGATTTGCTGAGTTCATAGCCTCTGTGGAGTTGCGTTTTAAAAAATGTTTTTAAATGCATTTGTAATGAGTAAAAGAGCAAATAATACTTAGTCACTAATAAAAATTGTGAAATACATTTTGGATAGTCACAAGTTGAGTACTGTAGTATCTGATATTAAGGTGTCCATTGTGCTGTACGTAGCCATTTAAAAATGATACAGAAAAGCGGTACTGTATATAAAGAGTATATGTTAGGATAGAGAGACTTTCTAAGGATTTTAAAAATTAGCAATGATGAGCTACTCTACATTGCAAAGGGGTATAGTATGGAGCGGAGCAAACTGCAATCAATGTATCAGTATTCACTAAGTAGACAAACAGAATCACACTTACTATGGGATAAATAGAGACAGACTAATAATGGCACACTACTGACAAGATTGTGAGAAAAAAAGCCCATGTGGACTTACAATTTAAAGGGGCCTACACACAGTGTGACACTGCCGAGCAATCTGAGCAACGTAGATCGCACAGCACTGCTCAGTGAAGTGTCAGCACTGTGTGCTGAGCAATCTGTCAGGGCCAGTGTTCTTCGGGGAGAACACTGGCCCTGACCAGCGATCTCACTAGATGTATCCAGCATGCTGGATGTCAATCGCTGGGCGATATTGACACTTGGGGCCACAGTTCGCAATCGCCTACTCACAGAGCAATGTGGGGGCATTTTCTAAGCGATCTACTGAGATCGCTTAGAAAATGCCCTTAAATCTCCCCATGTGTGTAGGCCCCATAAGAGAGATCACAGTAATCAGGAAAGTAAACAACAAATGAGGTGCCAAATATATTTAATGGTTGTTATGGAGTGGGCTCGTTTGACATTTTAGAAGGTGGTTGAAAGTCTGATAAAGTAAAGTAGTATATTTCAAAGTGAAGGGGCAGCATGGGAGAAATGCTAGAGGATCATTTAAAGTATGTATAAGTGAGTGTAAGGAATTTGAACTTCGGTATTTTGTGGTGGAAGGGGAGCCAGTGGAGACATTTTTCAGAGGTGAAATGTAAATGAGATGGGCTTCAATTAAGCAAAATGACAGGAAGGCCAGCGACGAAGAGTGACCTAGCAGTAATCTGAGCCAAAATGACAAGTATATAATAGGATTTGGTGGAGACACTGTTGACAGTGTCTGATTCAGACATATTGTACAGTAGAAGCATTACAATTCTGAGATCGGCTGAATGTGGGAAGTGAAAGAGAGGGACTGGGGAGTGAAACACTGTTGCAGTGGACTTGATGAACAGGGATGGATGTAGTGGTGTCAACAGATAGTGAGAGTGGAGGAGGGAAGGAGCAACAATAAGCTCAGTTTCCTTATTTTCTTTCATCAGCACACACATGGTACTGGAAGCTACAAAAAGCTAATTAGATCTTCATGGGAGGATATATATATAGGGGGCCAGGAATAGAACATTGTGGAACATTAACAGGTAGATGAAGGTATAATCTAAGACTGAACATTTAATGAGATAGGTTAGAGAATTGGGTACTTATGTAGTATCTGGGCATCCGATTTTGTGATTGTATGCCTTACCTTAAGGCATGGGTCCTCAAACTGCGGCCCTCCAGATGTTGTGAAACTACAAATCCCAGCATGCCTTGCCACAGTTTTAACACTCCCTTATAGCAAAACTGTGGCAAAGCATGCTGGGATTTGTAGTTTCACAACATCTGGAGGGCCGCAGTTTGAGGACCCATGCCTTAAGGCATACAATCAGATGCGATTCGATGCGATTTTGCATAGGATTCAATGCTAAGAAGGTCCTGTTCATTTCCCCACTATCCAAGTGGGCATAGAGTTGATTTTATATAGCGTGGCGAGCGCAGCGAGCCACCGAGCCCGAAGCGTGGCGAGCGAACGCATATTTCTTAAAAAGTATTCTGTGTCCCCTTGCGGGGCTCGCCACGCTTCGGGCTCGGTGGCTCTCTACGCTCGCCACAGGTTTATATCCAACTCCATGCCCACTTGGATAGTGGGGAAAGGAAAAGGACCTCTTTTTCCCATTGAATTCTATGTTAAAATGGACTCAGACCATTTTAACATTGAATCCTATGGAAAAATCTTGACCATCGCATACGATTTGGTCGCATGCGATGCGATCCGATCCGATTTCTAAATCGGACGCCCAGATACTACATAAGTACCGAGAATTGCAAAGACTGAAGTGTAATAAAGAATAAGAGGTTGGTCCATTGTAGCAAAGCCTGCAGAAAGAGGATGAGTAGTGAGAACTAATGGGCCCCATACATCAGCAATCACAATTTATAGATTTCCAGATACAGGGATTTTTTGGCCAGATAAATGGATTTTACAATCTATCTGACTTTGCCCACACATTACAGATTTATTTCAGTGATCGGCAGATTTTTCCATCTAAAGATTGCATCTTCATATCTGGAAATTGCCCAATCGATTGCTGTTCATAATGTAAATAGATGAAGAAGACGAATTGGGAATGCCCACACATATAAAAAAGATCTGCAGATAATACCAGATTATTAAACATGTTTAAAAACCTGATTAAGCAATCGATTGGCGATTTTGATTGGGATTGCCAAAAGGGGGAGCCCACACATCTAAAATTAATTGTGGCAATCATCTCCATATCTGAAAATTGTCACAATTAATTGCTGATGTATGGGGCCCTTAACTCTTAATAGATATAATCTGATTGGTTGTCCATAGCAACATCCCATCTTCAATAGATCTCTTATCGCTCCATAAATGATACCGTCAGTTATTTCTGTTGAACTCCCTTCAAATGATATATTGCATACATGCTGACCCATATCATTAACAATATCGAGATGCCATCGGGTCCCTGCTTGTCCATGCAGTCGTTGGCTATATAGTTTAATTGAGCTGCATGTACAAATATCTGAGGACATCATTAACGACCTGCTGGAGTGTGCATCATTGAGAGTACACACTAAGCGATATTACAAATGATATCCCTCAGAAGGGCCAAAATGGGCGATATTGTTTGAAATATTGCTTAGTGTGTATGTAGTTTCTTTCTACAAGAAAAATTATACACACCTGCATATAAAGTATCCTAATATTTAATTATGATTTAAGACTTAAACCTTAAGGTGCCATACACTAGTAAGATTTATCTTCAGATCTGGCTGGTTGGAACAAAAACATGGTTATGGATGAGTGACAGTTTGGCAGTTTTCCAGCATTTCCAAGAAAATGGTCAACTGTCATTTGCTCTCATCCATAACCATGTTTTTGTTCCAACCAGACAGATCTGCAGATAAATCTGCGTGTGTATGGCCACCTTTAGACAGTAGTTAGGAATAATGCTACATTGAAGGTTTAAATTGATAGACACAATTTGTTAGAAAATTGTACAAAATTGTAAAGACATATTTCTTATAAAATTGAGCGAAAAGTTTTGTTCTATAAATACAATACAGTAATACACACATATTACTGTGTGAATCGCGTCATTTGAACGGGCCTTTGCACCAAACTGTGTCAACTGTAGAAGGAGGGGGGTTTTGGCTGTCATTTAACACTTTCATTATATTACCTGTACTTTTCAGATAAATTGTATTAGTGTTTTTCTTGTGTTACATTAATTTAATATCACCTGTGTCCTGTTAAAAATGTTAGATTGCACTTACTGTATATTAAGAGTTATGTTTCATTATGAATTCCAGCTAATAGCTGTACAAATTCAAAGGAGGTTTTTGAGGAAGTCAAGAGTTTTACAAGGAAAGTACAAGTTTTTCATGTGCACACAAACATGTCTTATTGTATAACTTAATTTCACTGTAAATGCAGTGTTGCACCCAAAATGCTTAATAAATAGGTGGAAGAATACTTTAGCTGTAAAACCCTAATTCCAAATTCTTCAGACTGATGTTGGCAAGAATGGTAAGTTCCAATAAAGTAAAACACAATCTAAAGTACTTTGATCATCAGTTATGTGAATTACCATCTCTTGATGGCATTATAAAATTAATTTTTGTGAATAGTAAAAAAAGAAGCCCTTAAAATAATAGACCGGCTCTATCTACTTACACATACCGTAGACCTACAGTAGGTATACTTTGCAAGGTATGCAGTTATCAAGTTGACAGTCACAATGCTGACAGTTAAGGTTCATTAACACTGGATGGTTTTGCCCAGCGTGTATGGACTGATGATGTGAAAATCGCTCAGTGTATACACACTGAGCAATTTTTACCCTGGCCAGCAATTTTCACAGGGGGTGGATGACTTTCCTAGGTAAAACCAGCAGATGAGTGTCGCCGGCCGGTGATGAGGTGGGAGCATGCATCAACGCTCACCATACATCACTGGCCCATAAACACTGGGCGGCTTTTGATATGCTGATAAAGTGGGAGCGTGCATCAACGCTCACCATACATCACTGGAGTGAAAGTGAACTGCTTTCAGTTCAAAATCGCCCAGTGTGTATGGGCCTTTTTGCTGGACAGCTGAAAATATGAACATGGGCAGATATTTTTTGATTTAAAGGTTAGGGATAGACTTACTACATTAGTACATTGTTGATATAGTGATCATGTCACCATGATAGTCATTTTTCAACACTGTGGAATAACTTTTTATTTACACTTAATAAGGTAACCCTACAGTGGGTAATTCTCCTGCATCCTGCTGGGCGACCCATGCATTGGGTGAGACAAGGGTCACAATGACAAAACCTCACAATTGGCTTGGCTGCAATCACTAGTTTCAGGAAGTTCTGCTGCCATTACGCCTATCTGCCTGCTCCTCTGCTCAAACCTCTAGGAAATACACCTCTCTAGAACTATAGCAACCAGCAGTAGCACTGGTTGTTTCCATGGTTACATATGTCATAATGTTGGTAAAGTATGTTATGGATAACTGACCTCTCTGTAGAACTGTGTTACTGGGATTTCAACAATCTGTTTTAAGCATAAATCCATTTTCAAGTAACCGGAATAATTATATTAGCCCTTATTTTATTACAATCTACAGGTAGAATAAGATTAGTATTCTAAGGAAATTAAGATTCACACACTTGCTGATGGGTATAACCATTAAATGAATTACATACTACCCCTTGATAATGCTGACAGCATGATATCGACATGTTCTGAATGTTGACATTCAGAGTGTTTAATGTGTACAGAATGTTGACACGGACATCATTTATGTCCAACAATTAGCATGTCAACAATTGGATTTGCTCTTCCCTAGTTGTAGCCTAAACCAAACCCTTAAATGTCTCAACAAATGGACTGTGTATCATTTGATTAGCAATTATTTTTGCTTAAAATTACTTTCTTTCTGTCAAATACTTCCTTGAACAGTTCTCATTAACACGTCTTAACAACAAAAATGACTCGTATGAGTAACTAAAATAGCTGTTGTCAAAGCACAAAAACAACTTCCCAAAACAAAAGAAAGAAATAGAATATTATAAAAACTACAAAAAACTTTGTGAGTGAGTAAATTAATTGAGGCACTTCAAGTGAATTGCTTGTATTTTTAAAGATCTAATTAGCCAATATGTAGCCATAATCTTTCATTCAGCAAATGTTTTGGTGTTATATTTAAGAGGCTGTACTTGCAAATTTGAATGTATTAATTAGCTAATTTCTGTCAGAAGATACATTGATTAACTAGCCATATACAAATAATCACAGCAATTAACCATTACAGTGGCACAACATAAATCTCTGGGGATTAGTTAACCTGAGACATACATCTCCAAGCCAACATAGATTCAACCTGTATGTCATGTAGTAATGCAAAGCAACAGGCCAGAAGCTACAACTGCTAAGCTAAAAAAAAATCTATTTATTTTATAATAAAGATAATATAAGTTGGCTTTCTCATTGTTTGCTTGGGTATCCTCCATGTGCTACACTTCCCTCTTACAATCCAAAATCATACTGGTAGGATAATGGGAATGTGACAAAAACAATTAATTATGCATAGAGTTTACTGTATGTGTGTGCGCATGTGGTCAGGGGTACCTACAGCTGGAATGGAGAGGGTGTGGCCATGCCCATGAGAAATAAAATACCTAACTTGTGCAGGGCTGGTAGGCACTGATAGAGGTGCAAGTGTTATTGCTCACACGCACAGGAAGAGAGGACAGGCTGCAGCTGCCACTTTCTCTCCCGAGCTCAGCACTGAGCAGTGTGTGCTGGGTTTGGGGGAGAGGCAGTGCTGCGGCAGCAGTCTATCATCTCTCTCCCTACTGCTCGGCTCTTTGCTATGGGGGAGAGGGAGCTGGACACAGGCCCCTCCACTTGACCCTGGCCTCAGTGAAAAAAGTACCACTGCACATGGTAGGGAATATAGATTGTAAAGTCCACTGAGGCAGTGACTGATGTGAATGTCCAAATATTTTATGCAAAAGTACTGTACAATATACAGTATGTGTGCTATATAAATGAATAAATTGCTTTCTTCAGATGCCTTCACTGCTACAATGTACATTCCATAGATTAAATATAAATAAAGAACACCATCTCTGTACGGTCTTATAATATTGTCCCCTATTACAGATGGAGCGCCTCTCGGTATTGCTCCGGGATCGCCAGAATCTGTCCGCTGGCGATCACCGGCGGAGAGGCGCTCCATCTGACTGAGACGCGCGTGCGTTTCACACGCACGCACGTCTCAGTTTCCCATCGGCGGAGGGGACGGGACAGGGTTAGGGGGGGTGTGGCAAGGTGGCGGGGACCCGGGGTGACCGTCGGCGAGGCAGCAGGGACCCAGGGGGGAGACCCGTTGTAAGGGGACGCGCGCGCATCTCCTGCGCGCGTCCCCTTACGGCGGCTGTCGGGGGGTGACGGATGGTGAATCTTCCGCTATCCCCTGCAAAGATGGGCCACACTCCATCTGTATATCTGACAATAACAGTTGGCAGCAGCCACTGGGGTAGCACAGACAGTGTAATGGTTAGCATTACATCCTCACAGCACTGAAGTCATGGGTTTGATTCCCACCATGGCATTAACTGTGTGGCATTTGTATATTCTCCCCATACTTGCGTGGGTTTCCTCCGGGTGCTCCATCTTCCTCCCACAATCCAAAAATATTCTGGTAGGTTAATTGGCTCACAACAAAACTAACCCTAAATTGAATGTGTGTGTGCTTCATTGGGACAGGGATGTGAATGTTTAAATATTCCCTGTACAGTGCTGCAGAATATGTGTGGGATATACTGTAATTAACTGGTAATAAATATAGGGGAACGGGTGGATAGTTTTGACAGAGTGCACACACTTTCAGAAAAGGGGTGTGGGTTCTTGACAAAGGGCGAGGCTTCACAGCATCGTGGATGGCGGAAGTATATAGAATGATAGTGAGAGGCAGTGAGGATGGGGAGATAAAGAGGATGACAATCTGGGTGATTGATATGTTGTGGAGGACAAAAAGGAAAACAGGGAGAGAGGTGTGGCATGGAGAGGCAGAGGTTGACCAAGAGTGGGTTGAAGGGAGATATAGGCCAGTATTCAATGCTCCCGATTCACCGTTTGTTTGTTTTTTGGCAAATCGGGCTGTTTTCACTCCTTGCAATTAATTTTTTTCACTGGAAATTATTCACCCTATTCAATGTTCACTGTTCCGCCGAAAGCGAACAGTGAATGCCGGCCAGTTTCATGCTCGCTGCAATTCGCTGGAGTATTTCAATGGGATTTGCAGAGAGTGTGTTCAATTGCTTTCTCCCTGATTTTTGCCATGATTCACTATTTTGCATTCGACATCTTTTTAAGGTGAACTGGAAAGTGATCTTTTAAAATAAATGTTATTTTATTTTTTGGGGGTCAAAAAATCTGATTATTTTTTTCTGTGACGGGGCATGCTATTTTTATTCATGTGCTGGAAGCACATTAATATATATTTAATTTTTATTAAATTTTGTAAAACTTTTATTTTTTTACACTTTTACCAACAGGGGGCCGGGAGCCGCTCATTAGATATTCATATATTCACTTCACTCTGGTCCTGGCTTGTTGCGTGCGGGACCAGAGGAGCAGCTCCCAACCCCTGTCCCATGCCAGCATTCGCCGCACGGGTTAAAATTCGCCAGCAGGGGCAGCGAGCCCCTCCTGCATTGATAGGGAGACAGGGAGGGCTGGCAGCGAATGCTGCAGCCCTCCAGAACCCTGCGAATATGCAGCGAATCCTAAACAGGATTCGCTGCACATGGAGAAAAAAAATCATTGAATACTCCTCATAGAGTGTGATGAAGAGAAGATAAGTAGAGAGTGACGTGGAGAGGAAAAGGGTGGAAAATGGTTTAAATGGAAAGGCAGTATGTGGCAGTGTGTGAGAGGCAGAGGGTATCTGGTCTGGATTCAGTATTAAATCCCGGCGTTCTAAATCCCAATGCCGGAATCCCGACAAGGGGGGGGACATGGATCGCCCCCCCCTTGTGGGCTCGCTGCGCTCGGCACACTAATTTATTCTCCCTCCGGGGATGTCGTGGACACCCACGGAGGAAGAAAGTGTCGGGATTTCGAACGCCCAGATCTCGACCGCCGGGATTTACACTGCATCCCATCTGGTCTCTATGGGCCTTATTTTGGTTCACTCTTTCTGACAAAATCCTTCTTAGATGGACAAAACCATGTGCACTGCAGGGGGGCATATGTAAAATATGCAGAGAGAATTAGATTTGGGTGAGTTATTTTGTTTCTGTGCAGGGTAAATATAGACTGCTTTATTTTTACACTGCAATATAGATCTCACTTTGAAGTAAAACCCCACCCAAATCTAATTCTTTCTGCACAAGTAACATCTGCCCCACCTGCAGTGCACATGGTTTTGTCCATCTAAGAAGGATTTTGTCAGAAAGAGTGAACCAAAATAAGGCCCTATATGAGAGTACAGGGGATAAATTGAGCTTATTGGGCTCGCTAAGACATGAAGGGAAAGTATAAGTGGGAGAGACAGGCAGAAAAAAAAACACATGGAGGTTTAACAGGAGATCTGAAAGAAGCAAGAGCGAGGGAGAAAGAAAAGTGGAAGAAGATTGGAAAGGAAGATAAAAAGAAAAGTAGGGAGAGAGAAAATGAGAGCAGAGAGAAAGGAGAGCAGAAAGAAAAAAGGAAAGCGGAACTGGAGAGATGGAGGGAGAGAAAGTGGTTGGAGAATGGAGGGTGAGAGAGATTCAAAACAAAGAGATGGAGTACAGAGTTGGAGAGCGACAGAAAGAAGAGAGAGAACAGTAGCCTTTATTCAGATCTGATCGCAGAATAAATTTGTTCTAAAAATCGTCAAAACCATGTGCACTGCAGGTGGGGCAGATGTATCCTGTATAGAGAGAGTTAGATTTGTGAGAGTTATGTTGTTTCTGTGCAGGGTAAATCTTAGCTGCTTTATATTTACTCTGCTATTTAGATTTCAGTTTCAACACACCCCACCCAAATTTAACTCTCTCTGCACATGTTACATCTGCCCCACCTGCAGTGCAAATGGTTTTGCCCATGTTGAGAACAAATTTGTACAGCAATCAGATCTGAATAAGGACCAGTGAGAGAGAAATGGAGAATGGAGGGAGAGAGAGAGATGGAGAACAAAGGGAGAAAGAAAAATGGAGAATGTAGGGGGAGAGAAAGAAAAGGAGAGCGAGAGTTGGAGATGGAGGACAAAGACAGGAAGAGAAATGTAGAATGAAGGGGGAGAGATAGAAAAGGATGGAGAGAGATGTAGAGAGACAGTAGCAATACTGTGTGTATATATCTCTACCTCCCGCCCCCTACAAATAGAACCTGCCCTGCTCCCCTCTTGCCCTCAGCAGGTACCTAAGGCACCCGGGACACGTCCCCTTGTCAGGTGCGGACCAGGCCGCAGAGCCGAGTTAAGGCTCCAGGGTGCCTGGGGTACTTAAAATGGGGCCCCCTAAAGACGGGTGAGAGTGGATGAAGTGACGAAGGGTGCTTGGTCATAGGGGTGAAGTGATGTGTGGTGAGAGGAGGCACGTCTCCTTTTAGCAGCATTGGCAGTCTTCTGTTCAAGACACAGGGCTGTCTTGCTCCATGGCATCCCTGCAAGTCTCCCTGGCACTGCCGCACGTGTCCTTTTCCCCTGGTGCCACTGCACATATCCCCAACTCCCTTCGACTCTGTTTAAGGCATAGACCTATAGTGATTATAGAGTTTGTTAGTTTGCTTACTGACTTAAAGTTTATTACTGGTTATCAAATGGGTACACGCATTAAGAACAATGCAGTAAATCCCAGCCAATACACTTAAATTAGGCCATGATGGGGGGAGGTTTGGGTTAGGCTGTGACTTGGGAGAACAGTAGAATGATAAGTATACTTACCTGGTCCCTGCCTGGATTCTCTGCATCAGATGCTAACACCTGTATTCTGACTTCCGGCATCTCCACCACCTGTCATCCCATAGGACCACTGTCTTTATAAAGGGTCTTGTCTTTCAGACCATGACTGCATTTGTCATAAGCTGTATTACACTTCCCCAAAGATCTCTTTTTTTTCCTGGCACAGGACTATTTAAGGCCCATCCAGAAGGGACTAGGTTATCTTTTATTACCAGCTATTTGTATAGCGCACACATATTCCTAGGTGCTTTACAGAGAATATTTGGCTCAGTGAAGCTTACAATCTATAGTACCTACCACATGTACCCACAAACACATTCACGCTATTGTTCATTTTGTTGGAGCCAATTAACCTACCAGTGTATTGTTGGAGGAAACCCACGCAATCATAGGGAGAATATACAAACTCCACACCGCTGAGGCCATTGTTGGAACTGAACCCATCACCGCCCACAATGCCCTAATAGAGATTTGTTTTTAGGCCATCTGCGTTGATGCCTTGTTTTTATCTTTGCAACTGGGCTGTAAGAACAGTAAGAAATATTATGGCAGGATGAATGGTTTTTCAAGAACAAATCATATCATCATCATCATCATCATCATTTATGTACTGTATTTACTATGACATTTTTACAAAAATATTGTATGTATTAGTTTTTGATGCACCACTTAAGCATACATTGTGATTATGCTTTGTACATAATCTCACAAATTTGCCTTTTTTTATATATGTTTTAGATGGGAAGGCCAAGTCCCTTTAAAATTACTCACAAAAGAATATCAATGTATTGTAGCATTAATTTACTATGATACAGATGCTATTACACCATTGGCCTATATATCTTTACTAGTATTAAAACTTGAGAGCTGATGAAGTTGATAAATGAGGAATACATTGATAAAATGTTATATTTAAATAATTGCATATTTAATTTTAAAAAGTCAAGCACAATTAATCCATCGCAATTAGTTTTTAGTATGTCAAATTAAAATTAATGTTTTATTAAAATGTTGCCATCAAATTAATTTATTCAAACCACATTCAACGGATCTACATTAATATGTTGTATTGACCAGAGAATAATTAGTGCTATATCAATTTAATGAGTGTTCTTTCATTTGCAGTTCTGAGAATATGACTGTATGTCATGTTCAATTTTAAATGGCAGGCATCCAAAGCTGACATTATGTAATTTAATATATAATTTTTATTAAACTGTGAACTGCACCATCCAAAACATCTGATCAGACATGCAATTTGGTATTATTATAGTACATCTAAATGCTGGTAGATGGTTCGGTACTTGTTTCCTAGCACGGCGCCCATCGCATTGCATACCATGTTACGCGATGGCAGCCGATATTATACAATTTTACTTTTTATACCATCGCATTGTATGCCTTATACAATGGTATACAATTTAAAATTGTATAAGCACACTAATGGGTGTTTTCAATGTTAAATGTGCCCCTATAAGATAATTTACTGTATAAGCACCGTAATGGGTGCTTATAATGTTAAAAGCACCCCTACGCCACCCCCACTATCAACGCCAACCCGAAGCATGGCGAGCGCAGCGGTACGCGTCCTCCAACCTTTTCATACCCCCACTATCCACGTCGGCGTGGAGTCGATCTTAGATAGTGTGGCGAGGGCTGTGAGGATACGAGTTCGTCATTCACTCAGACACCGAGCAGATCAAACCAAAATACGGTTTATTTTTATCACAGCACACACAAGTAGATAAAGACAGGAGCAAAAGGCAAAATGTAGCATAGAAACATCCAGGTAGCAGTCCAAGTCCTTTTTAGCATCACGTTTCCAAGTCACAAAACTATCACTCTCCACACAGCCGTGATAGCAGATGTTCCACACAATAGTGTAGTAAGATGCCCACCCCAGGCAAACGACGTGTTCTACAAGATCCCTTGGCAGAGTTTGACCCCTCGGCCAGGATTGCGACTAACATGAGGAGCCGGCATGTGTACAAGTCATTTTAAAACCTTCTAAATTCCCACGCGTGCCCATACCATCAGTGGGCTTGCACTGGGTCTCGATTGGTGGATTCAAGAGTCAGGTAAATCCCCCCTCCCAGCTACAGCTGTCCATCTGCTGCTGCCCCCCCTGCTGGGTCTGGTTCCAGTGAGTCTGCTAGTGACCAGATATATGCAAAGGAGTGTCAATACAAGGAACAGGTATATCCCCCCAGGTAATCTACAGCTGTCCATCTGCTGCTGCCCCTCCTGCTGGGTCCGGTTCCACAGAGTCTACTAGAGTCCAGAAAGGCACAAAGGAGTGTAAATACAAGGAACAAACACCAGCTGATTACGTTGTGTGCTGATCACCCCCTGTGAAGATTGTCCCTCAGCTATCACCCTCCTGTAAATAGCAGGGACAATAGCAGGGTAATTGGATAACCCCCCTGTGGAGATTGTCCCTCAGCTATCACTCTCCTGTAAATAGCAGGAACAATAGTAGGGTAATTGGATCACCCCCTGTGGACATTTCCTGCCTGACCATATTTGGGTAACAGCCTCTGATCTACAGTCTAATACTATGGTTCTGGAAATACACACAGATATGGGGAAGAGAACAAGAGGGTACAGACGGACTAAAAAGTACATTAATCACTACACATAATAAAATCTTACGGTGAGTCTGATAACCTCACATTCCTTCCCCTACTATTTAGTCCCTGTACCAAGTTGTTCAGGAACCATTAACAACCTGGGGCAGTGGGATGCAGAGCAGAGAATCTGAGGTTTGGATGTACCACCTGAGTCCCATCATACCAAACCCATCTTGTAAATGGCGGCTGGTTTGCAGAACCAGCAAGGGCAATATTACAATCTAAGTTATATATTTGAACTAACAAGGGATTTAGCAATTCCTCTTCTTCAGATGCTGGGTACCCCCCTTCTGCAACATTGTAACCTTTTACACTGGGCACACCTATAGGGTGTACTAATACTTTTACCTCTGGCATAATGGGGCAGGGAGCACTTTCCACCTCCCCCTCTTGCACAAGGAACAGCTGCCCAACAGCAGGCCAATATAGGGGCTCTGGCCCTGCCACTTCCGCCACTCTGTCACATCCTTCCTCCCTCAAACCCAAACTAGGGGCATGGCAAATTTCAGTGCAGCATTTGGTCTCAATGCCCAGGGCTGAGGAGGGACCCTCCATCAGGAACAATTCAGTGGGTGGCTGCAGGACAGGCTGTGCCAGCACTGTCCCCTGTAAAAGCCAGTCGCTCACCTGCAGCTACTTCCACGCACACCTCCTCCTCCTGGATAACCTCCTTCCCCAGCTGAATATGCTGGGCAGCCTGAAATAAGACATCATCTGTGACTGGTATTCTTGTGGCCTGGATGTTGGCGAATACTCCTCTAACCACGGTGATCTCCTCTTGGACGCAGTCCTCATAGATCCCCTGGCAGCAGGATAATAGCTCTTCATCTTCCATCTCAGCAAAAGGGAAGCTGTAGTGCAGCTCCTCCTGGGGTGCATGGCTCAGAGGCACCACTTCCTTCACTTTAGGGATAACCTCCCCCAGTATTGAACACTGACCAGCTTCTTCCCTAGGCTGTGGGAGACGCTGTTGCAGGCGGTGCCTTTCATCAGCCACCCTGCGACACTGGTCTCGCCATGCTGGGGTGTCCAAGAGCCCGTGATCAATCGCCTCTTCCTCTGCCACAATAAAGCACTCATCCAGACACTCCAATTGTTCCCACACACTCCACTGTGCACCGAAATTGAGGATCCATGCCCGATAATCGGTAAATGCTTTTGTAGGATCCCCCTGATCATGAACGATCTGCTCGATGATTTCCCTGCGCGTGCAGGATTGGACGGGTATACCTCGCAGCTGACATTCTGAGATCATCTCCTCCATATTCATTTCTTTAATGGCAGTTAGGGGCCCCCTGACAACGACCCCTCTTTTGTGGTAATAAATAATTCTGTGGCAGACCCCTCGGTTGTCTGCCCAGATTGCAGTAGCCCCCTTCTGGACCTTTCCTCTGGCTCTATCTGGGGCATCACTTTATTCTGAACTTGTCCTTCAGCCTCAGAATATTGTCCTCTTTGTAGCATCTGGGTCACTGTAGCAATCACTTCCTCTGCAAATTCTACAAACTCTGGCTCCCCCAGCAGATTCCACGAGGTGCATCCCCCACGAGATTCCACGAGGTGCATCCCCCACATAACACAACTTGTCCTGTGTGCTGGATACTCTCCACCCACTGATCATCTGCTGAGCTTCTTCCCATTACTCCCAGATATACTGCATTTTTCTGACAATAAATAACAGATCCGGCTTCCCAGCCTGCTGATACACTGAAGAACCTCCATCCCTGAGCTCCTCTGCTCCAGGGGTCTTGAGGCATCGATTTTCTTTACTTGGAAACATTTTCCCTTTCACAGGACTGACACCTGCTCACTTGCTGAACTTCACCTTACTGCATTTTCCGTTTCCTTACATATGGTCTGATCCTCTGTTCTCTGTGCTTTCTGTGCTCGATGGTTGGTGTCTGAATGATCCCACTGTCGCTGCCGCAAAATGTGAGGATACGAGTTTGTCAATCACTCAGACACAGAGCAGATCAAACCAAAATACGGTTTATTTTTATCACAGCACACACAAGTAGATAAAGACAGGAGCAAGAGTCAAAATGTAGCATAGAAACATCCAGGTAGCAGTCCAAGTCCTTTTTAGCATCACGGTTGCAAGTCACAAAACTATCACTCTCCACACAGCCGTGATAGCAGATGTTCCACACAATAGCATAGTAGGATGCCGACGTGTTCCACAAGATCCCTTGGCAGAGTTTGACCCCTCGGCCAGGATTGCGACTAACATGAGGAGCCGGCATGTGTACAAGTCATTTTAAAACCTTCTAAATTCCCACGCATGCCCATACCATCAGTGGGCTTGAACTGGGTCTCGATTGGTGGATTCAAGAGTCAGGTATATAAGCTGTCCATCTGTCCATCTGCTGCTGCCCCCCCCTGCTGGGTCTGGTTCCAGTGAGTCTGCTAGTGACCAGATATATGCAAAGGAGTGTCAATACAAGGAACAGGTATATCCCCCCAGGTAATCTACAGCTGTCCATCTGCTGCTGCCCCCCCTGCTGGGTTCGGTTCCAGTGAGTCTGCTAGTGACCAGAGATATGCAAAGGAGTGTCAATACAAGGAACAGGTATATCCCCCCCAGGTAATCTACAGTTGTCCATCTGTTGCTGCCCCTCTGCTGGGTCCGGTTCCAAAGAGTCTACTAGAGTCCAGAAAGGCACAAAGGAGTGTAAATACAAGGAACAAACACCAGCTGATTACGTTGTGTGCTGATCACCCCCTGTGGAGTTTGTCCCTCAGCTATCACTCTCCTGTAAATAGCAGGAACAATAGCAGGGTAATTGGATCACCCCCTGTGGACATTTCCTGCCTGACCATATTTGGGTAACAGCCTCTGATCTACAGTCTTAAGGCCCCCATACACTAGGGCGACTTGTCCTTAGGACAAGTCGCCCCCGACTTCCCCCTGAGCTTCCCCGGCTGCTCCCCGGGGGAGCTTGATTAGATTGGCACTTGATGTGCCATTTTTTACATGTGATAAATTGTCTCGATTTATCACATGTAAAAAACCCGGGGAGCAGGGGGGGGGGGGGTACAGAGCAGGGCTGCTGGTGGGAGCAGGGGGGCTGGGGACGCTGCGGGGGACACAGGCGGCATAGAGCCAGGCAGAGGGAGCTGGGAGCTGTCAGTGCTAGAAAAAAAAGCCTATACAATGAATGGGCAGCCTGTAATTGGCTGAGCGCTCTCTCAGCCAATTGCTGACTGGCTGAGAGAGCGCTCAGTCAATCACAGGCCGCCCATTCATTGTATGGGCTTTTTTTTATTATTCATTACTGACAGCTCCCGGCTCCCCCTGCCCGGCTCTATGCCGCCTGTGTCCCCCACAGCGTCCCCAGCCCCCCCTGCTCCCTCCACCGCCGCGCCGCCCCACTAGGTCCCAAGTCGGGTGGTCGGACGTGCAGCAGGTCCGACCACCCGACGCAGATCCGATGCGCACGGGACCGCGCATCGGATCTGAGGGGACATCAAAACTAGCCTATTTTGGTCAGATTTCGGCCAGATCCGACTGATCTGGCCGAAATCTGACCAAAATCGGCTAGTGTATGGGGGCCTTAATACTATGGTTCTGGAAATACACACAGATATGGGGAAGAGAACAAGAGGGTACAGATGGACTAAAAAGTACATTAATCACTACACATAATAAAATATAATAATTACAATCTTACGGTGAGTCTGATAACCTCACAAGCGCAGCGAGCCTGAAGCGACGCGGAATACATGTAAAGTAATACGCGTCTCCTCGCCACGCATCGGGCTCGGTGGCTCGCTGCGCTTGCCACACTATATAAAATCAACTCCACGCCGACGAGGATAGTGGGGGTATGAAAAGGTTGGAGAATGCATGCCGCCGCCCCTCACATTTAACATTTTAAGCACCCATTAGGGTGCTTATACAATTAAAAATCGTATAGGGGCTTATACAATTTAAAATCGCATCGCATTCTGGCATATGGCATGCGATGCGATGCCATGCCATACAACTTAATATCGTGGGCGCCGTGCTAGGAAACAAGTACCGATGGTTCCTATATAGTCAGTTTATTTATTTCCCAGTTCTCCATGCATATATACTAGGGATGTGCACTGGCCACTTTTTGGGTTTTAGGTTCTGATTACCTTCAGGTTTTGGGTTCTAATGGGTTTTGCCAAAACACCCCCTAAACGTTTTGGGTTCTGATTTTTTTCTAAAAGAACATAAAAACTGCTAAAATCGCATACTTTTGAATTTTATTTGCTCCTACGCTATTATTAACCTCAATAACATTCATTTCCAGTCTATTCTGAACACTTCACACCTCACATTATTATTTTTAGGCCAAAAGGTTGTACTGAGGTAGCTGGATAACTATGCTAAGCCACACAAGTGTGCGGCACAAACATTAGACTGATATGGCACACTTAGCATCACCCCTGGACTGATACTGAACACTTTGGCTCACCCCTGGACTGATACGGAACACTTAGCATCACCCCATGAATTATACAGAAGACTTGGCAGCAACCCATGAATTATATGATGGGCAGTACGGATGGTGTAATGGTTAGCATTACTGCCTCTAAACACTGAGGTCATGGGTTGAATACCCACCATGGCCCTAACTGTGCAGAGTTTGTATATTCTCCCCGTACTTGCGTGGGTTTCCTCCGGGTACTCCGGTTTCCTCCCACAATCCAAAAATATACTGGTAGGTTAATTGGCTCCGAAAAACATAATCCTAGAATGTCTGTGTGTGCATGTACATCATGTGGTAGGGAATATAGATTGTAAGCTCCACTGGGGCAGGGACTGATGTGAATGGTCAAATATTCTCTGTAAAGCACTGCGGAATCTGTGTGCTCTATATAAGAAACTGCTAATAAATAAATAATATGACACATTTGGCTCACCCCAGGAATTATGCGTCACACATGCGGGCATCCCTGACCTAATACAGCACACATGGAATTATACGACACAGATAGTGGCACCTCTGGACTGATACTGCACACATGGCAGCAGACATGGAATTATACGGCAGACATGGCAACATTCCTGCAGTAAAAAAAGAAAAACTTTTATTCTTTTAATAAAAAAAAGAGCAGCACACCTGGAATTATACAGCACTCTTTGCTCACCCCTGGACTGATACAGCACATTTAATAGCCCTTGCAGTAAAAATAACACCTTCCCCCCCCCCATTTCATTATGAAAAAGGGCAGCTCCCCTGGACTGATACGGAACACATGGGGGCACCCATATAATTATACAGCACACATGGGGGCACTCCTGGACTGATACGGCACTACTAGGCACCAGCAGATAGGTAGTTTATATAGAGAATGAGATACGGCAGTACTAGGCACCACACAGGTAGATAAGGCAGTACTAGGCACCAGCACTAGCAGGTTGTATATATAGAGAATGAGATATGGCAGTACTAGGCACCAGATGGTAGATATGGCAGTACTAGGCAGCAGACAGTAGAAACGGCAGTACTTGGCACCAGACAGGTATATACAGAAGTACTAGGCACCAGACGGTAGATACTGCAATACTAGGCACCAGACAGGTAGATACAGCAGTACTAGGCACCAGACAGGTAGATACGGCAGTACTAGGCACCAGACAGGTAGATAGTTGGATACGGCAGTACTAGGCACCAGATAGGTAGATACGGCAATACTAGGCACCAGCAGAATGATATTATAATTATTATATTGCAGTAGGTAGGTACGGTTGACAGGGCACCAGCAGCCTGGAATTTATCACAGCACTGCAGGACAGGTATTATTTATTAAATATAATAGCCTAGGTAGTAGGTACTACTAGGTAGGTAGGCAGTGGCAGTGGCACCAGTGGACTGAGTAGGTACTGACAGCCTCTATTTACTCAGTGCAGGCACTATCAGCACCAGTGTACTATATATATAATATATTATATTATATACAGCACAGCACCAGAGGTAGGCCGGTACTTGTGGAGTATCACGGCTCCCATCGTATGGCATCGTATGCCATATGTAGTGGCATACGATGCGATGCGATGTTTTACCAATTTTTGAGCATTTTTGCTCAAAAATCGTATGCCATCGCATGGCATCGTATGCCATATGTAGTGGCATACGATGTCATACGATGCGATACGATGTTTTACCGATTTTTGAGCAAAAATGGTCAAAAATCGGTAAAACATCGCATAACATCGTATGCCATATGTAGTGGCATACGATGTCATACGATGCGATACGATGTTTTACCGATTTTTGAGCAAAAATGGTGAAAAATCGGTAAAACATCGCATGGCATCGTATGCCATCGATGCGATACGATGTTTTACCGATTTTTGAGCATTTTAGCTCAAAAATCGTATGCGATCGCATCGGATGCCATACGATGGCATCCGATGCGATGCGATGGCACCCAATTTTGCACTGAAATTCATCAGAATGCATTGAAATGTGTATTAAAGTAGTGAAATGCCCCCAAATGCCATTTTTCATAGTGCACCACCCCCACTATCAACGTCAACCCGAAGCGTGGCGAGCGCAGCGAGCCCGCGAGGGGAGGCGGTACGCGTCCTACGACCTTTTCATACCCCCACTATCCACGTCGGCGTGGAGTTGAGAATAGAACAGTGTGGCGAGCGCAGCGAGCCACCGAGCCCAAAGCGTGGCGAGCGCAGCGGATACCTGTAAAGCCCGCGAAGGGACGCGTATAGCTGTGAAGGTATCCGCGTCCCCTCGCGGGGCTCGCTGCGCTCGCCACGCTTCGGGCTCGGTGGCTCACTGCGCTCGCCACGCTATTCTATTCTCCCGGGCTCGCTGCACTCGCCACGCTTCGGGTTGACGTTGATAGTGGGGGTGGTGCACTATGAAAAATGGCATTTGGGGGCATTTCACTACTTTAATACACATTTCAATGCATTCTGATGCATTTCAGTGCAAAATCGGGTGCCATCGCATCGCATGCCATCGTATGGCATCCGATGCGATCGCATACGATTTTTGAGCTAAAATGCTCAAAAATCGGTAAAACATCGTATCGCATCGTATGACATCGTATGCCACTACATATGGCATACGATGTCATTCGATGTTTTACCGATTTTTGACCATTTTTGCTCAAAAATCGGTAAAACATCGTATCGCATCGTATGACATCGTATGCCACTACATATGGCATACGATGTTATGCGATGGCATACGATTTTTGAGCAAAAATAGTCAAAAATCGGTAAAACATCGCATCGCATCGTATGCCATCGTATGCGATGCGATGCGATGCGATTTTTAGCATACGATCTGCATACGATGCAGGTCGTGGGAGCCGTGATACTCCACAAGTACCGGTAGGCCCAGCACAGAGGAGACAGTAGTACTACAAGTACACAGTTAGTTACACACACAGCATATCACTAATTACAGTACACTGCAGTTACACAGCTGACTGTCCTCCTTGCTAGGGTGATCTCACCCTAAGCAGAGAGGACAGAGTGCACAGCAGCACTGAGGGAGCCCCAGCAGACAGCCCCAGCGACAACTTCAGTTAAAGTTCAAGCCCCAGCAGAAGCGCCACCAACACACCCTCTCCCAACCCTCTCCTTGACTGGAGTGAAGATGGCGGGCACGGGAGCCGCTATTTAAAGCATCGCGGAAATCCTGCACCGGGCGATGACGTTTTGCCCGCGCGGCCGGATCCGAGTCAGGCAGGAAGCTAACTCCGAGCGCCGCTCGGATCCGGGCTCGGATTGATGACGTTCGTGCGGGCTCGGATCTCGGAAATCCGAGCCCACACATCCCTACTTAGACCCAGCTGGGACAACTCAGTGCAGTTGCTGATAGCCACTTGTATTCTAGTCTCCTAACAATAGCCAGGATGAGGAATCAATAAATTTAAAACATTTGTAATTCACATATCCGACACTGTGGAATATTAGCACCAAACCAAATAGATTAATCCAGTAGAGCTGGCAAGTGTGAGGAGAGGCTATTCCACTTTATGTTTCCAAATATTATTAATGTCTGCCACCACACTTGCATTTGTCCTGTACAGTAATGACCACCACAGAAGGAGTACAGTGGTACTAGGGAGGCCAATCCCGGGATCGGGATCGGCGGGATCCCGGGATTTTGGCCTAAAATTGCCGGGATTTGAATCCCGGGATTGAAGCTTCCAATCCCGGGATTCCGGGATTAGTAACCCCATTAGTTTTTGTTTAAAGCCGGGCAGCGCTGAGCACCAGAATATGGCTCAGACGCTGCCCGGCTGCCTGTTTCTTACACTCAGTGGCCGGTGCTGCTGTCGGGAGCTGGGACTGATGTGCTGACAAGCATGGCGGCGCCCAGGCTGCGCAGCGTGACCCCTGACATCACGTCACGCTGCGCAGCCCGGCCGCTGCTCTGCCTGTCAGCACATCAGTCCCAAAGCCAGACGCCCGCTGATACGCCCCCAGCCTTCCGCCCACCCGCCGGAGATACTGTAGCTGCTGCCCTGTCACCACCACCGCCGTAAGTGACCGTGCGGGGGGCATCTTTAGAAGAAATTTATAAGTACATCTCGGGGAGGGGCCTTTTTTTTTATTAGGGAGGCCAATCCCGGGATCCCGGGAATCCCGGGATTGAGCATTTTTCAATCCCGAATCCCGGGATTGAAAAAATGCCCCGGGATTGGCCTCCCTAAGTGGTACACAATGTGGTTACACAATGCATTGCAGTTTGGAAAATGTCAAAAATATGGCATACAGATGGTGCAGGCCTCTTCTTTGCTGGCGGATCGCCAAAACGTCACCGCTGGCGATCCGCCAGCAGCCTGGCTCGCCATCTGACTGAGACGCGCGTGCGCACGCACGTCTCAATCACCATCGGCGGGGCGACGGGAACCCTGTCCATCTCCGCTTCAGGGAGACGGACAGGGTTAGGGGGGGTGCGGGCAGGCGACGGGGACCCCGGGTCACCGCTGACAAGCCGGCGGTGACCCGGGGGAAGCGCTGGAAGCGCCTTCGGAAGGGGCCGCGCACACCACTCGCGCGCGCTCGTCCCCTTCTCGCTATAGATATGGCGCTGGCGGGGGATGGCGGCTGGCGTCGCCATCGCCATCCCCTGCAAAGATGGGACCTGCCCCATCTGTATAGCTCCACAAGGCGAGACAGAGGGGTGTTTGGTGAGATTTGTACAAAGTTAATTTATTTGATTTATTAACAGTTTCCTATATAGAGCACACTTTATTCCGCAGCACTTTACATAGAATATTTGAACATTCACATCAGTCCCTGCCCAGTGGAGTGGAGGTGGTAATCCTAACGTATGTGTATGTGAGGTGGTATTGGGTATATGTACAGTTCGTTTCAATATTCCTATAATGGTATAAATGAATCTGCATATATAATGATTTCTAGATTTCTTACACTCTAACAGAATAACTTACTCTTACTTACCTACTATTACTACGGGTTCTTTGAATATAACTGACATAGGTGTTTATTCTAGTTTATTCTTTCTGACAAAATCCTTCTTAGATGGACAAAACCATGTGCACTGCAGGGGGGCAGATGTAACATGTGCAGAGAGAATTAGATTTGGGTGAGTTTTTTTGTTTCTGTGCAGGGAAAATACTGACTGCATGATTTTACACTGCAATATAGATCTCACTTTGAAGAAAAACCCCACCCAAATCTAATTCTCTCTGCACAAGTTACATCTGCCCCACCCGCAGTGCACATGGTTTTGTCCATCTAAGAAGGATTTTGTCAGAAAGAATGAACTAGAATAACCCCCATACTGTGGGAAATTTACTAAGATGGGAGTTCTGTTTCATATGGGATGTTACTATGGGATGTAAGATGGGAGTTCTGTTTCATATGGGATGTTACTATGGCAACCAATCAGAATCTACTTCTTATTTATTTAGCACTTTCTAGAAGATGATAGATAGTATCTGATTGGTTACCCATAGCAACATTCCATGTAAAATAGAACTCCCACCTTAGTAAATTTCCCCCACTGAGTCTCTAGATTTTAATATGACAGAATTAAGATGATTTAGAGATGCATCAAGCTAAACTTCTGCTAGACCCATATCTCTGCACTACTTCTAAAGGAAAAGGATTTATTTTTTTGTACTGTATTTTTTGCATCATTTAAATCTAATGTTGTTTTCTCCATATTGCTTACTTCTGTCATTCACCTCTTGTCAACATTCTCCCTAGTGCGATTGTCAGCACAGTCTCTTATTTTGTGACTTGAAATTGGCTTTCCTAGCAGGCTACCTAATTTTCACACAGTTTCAGTTCCGGAGTAGTGCTGGCTCCAGGCTTTTATATCACATATCTAGCAATTAGCCTAATAATGTCATATGTACTGTATGATTCCAAAATGAACACCGTGCCGTATAGTGATTCTAATAACATTATTTCACAAACAAGTTTGTCATTTAAATGTTATTCTTCCAAGATAATGGACTCTGTGTGCTGTTACCTTTTAACTTGACTAACCGGCTTATGTGTTAGAAAGTGATCAGCCCAGCCCGAGGGTCGGTTGGCCACCTCTAAGTTGGCCAATTTGGAAGTGATCCAACAGCATTTTGTCACCAGGTTAAGGTTTCTTTGGCATGGAGGTTAAGTGCTTATTAAAGGTATTACCATTTACTCCTATAGAAATGTAGCATTCATTTCTCACAAATGCAATGCAAGAGTGGATTACAAGTATGATGCATGAGTCAGTCTCCATTTTTAAAATATTTAAATAAATACAGGGTACTTGTTTCCTAGCACGGTGCCCATCGTATGTCATTGCATACCACTAATTAAGGTATGCGATGGGATGCGATGGGACCCGATTTTCGGGTCCTAAGACCCGCACTGTACAATTTTAATATTGCGTCGCATCGCATGCCATTACAAATGGCATGCGATGTGATTTTTAATTGTACAGGCACCCTGATGGGTGATTACTATGTTAAATGCACCCCCATTGTTAATGCCACCCCCACTATCAACGCCAACCTGAAGCGTGGCGTGCGCAGCGACCCCACGAGGGGCGGCGGTACGCGTCCTCCGACCTTTTCATACCCCCACTATCCACGTCGGCGTGGAGTTGATTTTATATAGTGTGGCGAGTGCAAGCGGAATACATGTGAAGTAATCCGCGGCCCCTCGCCACGCTTCTGGCTTGGTGGCTCGCTACGCTCGCCACACTATATAAAATCAACTCCACGCTGACGTGGATAGTGGGGCTATGAAAAGGTCGGAGGACGCGTACCGCCGCCCCTCGCGGGCTCGCTGTGCTCGCCACGCTTCGGGTTGGCGTTCATAGTGGGGGTGGTGTTAACAATGGGGGTGCATTTAACATATTAATCACCCATCAGGGTGACTGTACAAATAAAAAATCGGGTCTGATCCCATCGCATCGATGTGATCGAAACAATGGCATAAGATGAAAATCGTGAGCGCCGTGCTAGGAAACAAGTACCAAATACAGTAATATATATATTATATATCAGATCTGTTGACATAGTCTCAATGTCACAAATTAGGATCTATTTGTGTACACAGGTACTGGCATGTATCATGCTTAAACTGTAGTGGGAACTGAAGAAGCAGTTAACTCTTTGGCCAAATGGTATTTGCAACGTAGACTCAACTGGAACTGGTTATAAAGCAAGACTAGAACTCGTAATATGGGCCAGATTGAAACCACTTATGAGACTGGAACTGGTAATATGAACCAGACTGGAACTGGTGGATGCAAGATTGCAAGCTGGGTACAGCTAAGCAGGATGCCATGTTGGAGTGGCAAAGCTGGATGGAATCAGGATGGGGGGGGGGGGTCCTAGACTGGATCAGGTTTTGGGGTTCCCTGCGCCCCAGATGGTGACCCCATAGTGTTAGGGACCTGGACGATTGGTGGGCAGGCCAATATCACTGGCCAATGATATACCAACAACCTCTTATGATATATTATATAGTCATGTAGTGACTGCATAATGCATTTGCATCCCCTCTGTCTCTGTGTATACCACTTTATTCTCAGCAGATGGCACCTTTCATTACTGAGGGTGTGCAATTTAGAGCCATTTTCCCTGGAATCAGGCTGTGCAGTTCTCAATGATTGAAAATTAGTCCTTTAAGCAAACAACATATTTTATCAAAAGTTTATTTAACGCAACTTTCAGAAACCATAAATTACACAGGTTTATAATTTATAAAATAATATTGTTTCCTTGACTAGTTACTGTACATGACAATATGATACAAGGAGCTAATGCATTATATCCCCAAAGTCAGAGCAGGCAATATCAAGGAGGTATATACAAACCTGTTTTCTGCCTCTCAAAACACATATGTAAACATTAACCCAATTTATTTGAAAGCATGTTTTAATTTTGAAATAAAGGCAATAATAGTTTCCAGCTTCTTATCTTCCTTTTTTTCTCTTCCAATTTATGTGAAGAGTAAAGTTTACCAAAAATTGCAAAAGTGGCCCGCAAAGGACCGTACTGCTATCTTTTATATTCCATCAATAGTCACAAATGATTTCCCTGTCAAGGATGTTTCCATTGTCGAGTATATTGCTTGCCAAATCCAGTCCTCCACAATGCATGTTTTACGGATCGCCTCAGAATCACAAGTTAAACAATTACCAAGGCCCCCATACACTATGCGATTTGGGCATGATTTCACCCAAATCACACTTGTAGACATCCCGTCCAACACGATGCGCAGTCCCATGCGCATCGGATTGGAGTCGGGAGGTCGGATGGGCTGCACATAAGACCTCTCTCAGCCAATTCGCTGATTGTCTGAGAGAGGTTTCAGACAATCAATCTGTATGGGCTTTTTTCCCCAAGTGCTATGCTCCTCCCGCCGCTGCCCGGCAGCCAGCATCTTCTCCTGCCAGGCACCGGGCGCCCTGCTCCCGCTGGCACTGTGAGTCGGAGCGTAACAGCTTCCTCACCTGCCGGCTCCCTACGCTGCCTCTCCCTGTTCCTTCCGCCCAACTGTCTATTAGCCGGCATCCCCCACCCGCTGCCATCCCCCACAAGGCTTCCTCCCCTTCCTGGATCTCCACAACAGCTCCCCCCGCCCAGCCAGTCTTAAGGCTCCCTCCTCCTGCAGCTCCCCCTGGACTGCATATGATAAATCCATGCGGTTTATCATATGCAAAACTTGGCACATCAAGTGCCTAATCGTGTCTCCCCCTCCCGGTGAGCTGCAGGGGAAATCAGGTCTGACTTGTCCGTAGGACAAGTCGGACTAATGTATGGGGGCCTTAAGTAAAGCACTCCAGTATACTAAAATGCACAGGTTGATTGTGCAGAAAATTCATTCTCAAGGAATGTCTTTACATAGGCTGTAGCCGCATAGGATGTGTGCATGGTCTAGCTGTGTGCATAGATTTGTATGCATAACATTTTAGAAGTACATCATTTTCGAAGTACGGCATAATTGAAAAAGAACTGCAGCATTACACTGAAGTGAAACAGAAGGACAAAAAACAACCACAACTCTGACAACCAAAAGACTACTGTGAGTGAGTTCACTTTCACCTTACAACATACAACTCCTGGCTTCTTTATGTGGATATCCAGCTGTAATAACACCTTGTTTGGCATCTGGAAAGACTTTCACTAATGCACAGCTGTACCCAGTGGCGTAACAACAAATTTTGCTCCCCCCTGCCAAAAAATGAGTGGCGACCCCCCCCCCAATCCTCTCCAGCGTGTTTCAGCAGTGTGAGGTGATGACACCACACGCATAACGTAGAAGCTGAAGCAGGATAGAGGAAGAGAGACCAGCAGACACTGCTGCTTCCCTTGGCTCCGATGCATCCCAGGGAGCCCTAGCACGTCCATTCGCCCGCCCATACTGTACACAGTAGCCAATAGCCGGCTCTGTGGACAGTCAATTGAATCAGTGGAGGGATTTGTCATCTCTGCCATGGCCACACCCGCACTGTGACTGACTAGCCTCCGATGCTCAGCCAGTGGGCAGCGACAAGCAGCAGCATATCAGTGCATCCAGCGGGTGCTGGAGCCCACACAGACCCCACTGTGGCTTGCTCCCCCAAGCGGCAGCTGGGGCTGCCTTACAGTAGTTACGCCACTGGCTGTACCTCTAATGACTCTACCTCTGCTGCACTTCCACTAACTGTAGGAGAGTCTCCTAAGGTTCTTTCTTTTGGTCCTCTTCTTGTCTCTCTCTATGTCCTCTCTGGGTGAGCGTTTTCACTCATTCGACTTCTAATATAACCTCTATACTGATAATACTCAAATCTAACTCTCCTCTCCTGATCTCTCTGCCTCTCTCCTCACTCATGTTTCCAACTGTCTCTCTGCTATCTATTCTTGGAGGAAACAGTGCTTTATTAAACGTATGGTAAAATGTCTAATCCTCTTCCCACCATCCTGCATAAAACTCTGCTATCTATCATCCTAACCTTTTGTTTATGCTCACTTCTACCCCTTCTATGTCACCCCTGTCTGTCCCTCCCTTTTAGAATGTAAGTTCTTATGTGCAGGGCTCTCTCTCCTCATGTGCTTTTCTTAGAATAAGGATATATTTCTGACACCCTGATAATGGCTTCAGTGTCCTGTCCCCGCATGCAACTATCCTTATTTACCATGTATTTGTCCTTAATTGTTTTGTATTGTAATTCATTATTTATTTATTATTCGGCACTGCGGGAATCTTATGGCGCCATATAA
Source organism: Crinia signifera (assembly GCF_055691185.1). Classification (NCBI taxonomy): domain Eukaryota; kingdom Metazoa; phylum Chordata; class Amphibia; order Anura; family Myobatrachidae; genus Crinia; species Crinia signifera. The sequence continues at coordinate 186,743,419 of NC_139217.1, forward strand.
ATAAAAATATTAATTATAGTACCTAGATCTAGATGTTGGAGTCACTGGTGGTATAGTAGCAGAGTGCTGTTCCGGAATGATGCAGCCTGCTAGGCTCAAAGAGTATGGTCTGTGCATTGCTCCCCCATTCTTTCTGGAATAATGTCACTGTGGCCAACTCGTTATGAGCCTCTCTGAGCTGATCTTCAAGGCTAGTGGTCTTGTCTTCTACGTTAAATAGTCTTCTAGAAGTACCTACTCCTCCTAGAACAAAAGACAACTTTCCCTTATTATATGCTCAGTAAAAACAATACTATTTTTCAACAGTTTCATTATTGATCTTGACCAGTGCCTATGGGCTAATTAGGCTGCATCCTAGGGAGCCAGGACTGGGGGGAGGTGGCACCTTGCTGGTGCCAGCGAGGAATAAAATGAATGCTCAATTTTTTCCATTCTTGTTAGCTATCACCCGTCCCATCCCAATTTACTGTGGGGTAAAATTCTTGAAGTGACTACCAGATGTCAATGAAACTTACTGATGGAACCGTTATTTTATGTACATTGTGTTACAACCTCAGCTGGGCAGCCTAAAGTTCACATGCCATAAGCATTAGATCCTACATGCCAGTTGTATAACCTTCATTGCATGCACCTATAGGGCTGGCAACAGAATTCTTGGGGCCCCAAATACCGATCTCTCTAGAGGCCCCCACCCCCTCGAGCACTGTAAAACACCCCCATGCTGGAACATAAACTGAAAGTGCCCCGTGCCCTATACTGAAGTGGTGCGGAGCAGGGAGAAAGGGTGGCAGCAGTGGTGTGCTGCAGGGAGGGAAGGTGGTAATGGTGGTTCAGAAGAGATAGGGAGGGCAGGAGTATGTGTGGCATGAAGTCCCAGTTAATGGCATCCCAGATGACCTCAACCCTTGAGTGAGAGAATTCCCTTCATTACATGGTATCCCATTCATTGTACCCCATTCATTACAACCCCCCCCCCCCCCATCTGCCAAACAGCAGCACTGGCGCCTGGAGGGGGGTCCCTTTACCAATGACTGGAGCCTTGGAATGGATAGGATCAGAGCTGGAATAATACTTTGGGGGTCCTAGGGCACCAATAGGCCCTAAAAATCAACATTTGGGATATGGAATGCACCTAAGCTGCCAAGGCCAGTAAATCTGCATCTGAGGGCGCAGTTGCTGGTTTTGGAATGCCCCAGAAATGTCATGGCTCCATTTTCTGACTCTTTCAGTTTCAGACCTCCTCCAAATGCCAGCATTTCTAGGGATGGATAAAAGAAGAGCATAGGGGATGAAAGATAGAGTATATACCACTGCACCCACTCTCTGTCTCGCTGTCCCCACTGTCTGAGCTGAGCCTCTATGTGGACTGGCCATTCCAGGCTCTTAGTGGCAGCCTACCTGTACTGTTAATTTCAAGCTGAAGGCAGGAATATACACTTACCTTGCCAATAAGGTGCAGGAGGTTTGGAAGCATCCACATCTGAGCAGCAGCAGCCTGCTATGTATGACCACTGCTGCTGAGGCCATCATCCCTAATTGCCAGCATCTGTATCCACAGTGGCACCCTGAGCACCTATACATGTGTGTTTAGCAGGTGGCTACATTGTTATTAGCATGGGAGCGACACGAGTATTAGTCTAGGGCCCCTGGAACCTTTAATCAGGTCCTGATTTGGATTCTACTTTCTATGGCTGGACTACTAGTAAAACTGATGGTAATAGAAACAATGCATCAAAAAATTTACGTACAGTTTACATTAAACATGTACTGTACAACAGTTTATATTAAACAGGAACACCACCGATAACCCACCACCTTTTGGAACCAGCACTGTGCTGGGTTTTCTATTTTCCTGGATTATCAGTGGTAAATACACCTGTTGTCCTCCCACAGCTTGACTCCCTCTTGTAGTCCAGCAGCCTAACAGTGGCCTCCAGCAGCCTACAAACTAACCAGCCCTGCATCACCTAAACCTCCCTCAGCCAAACTAGCTCCCCTTCACAACATAACTCTACCCCACATCATAAACGCATCCTTCTGCATCATATCTAAACCCTCGCACATTGCAATCCCCCCCCCCCCCCCCCCTCCTTCACAGCTAACTCTCCACGGTTCCATTTGGTGCTGGATAATCAATGTTCTACCTGTATAATTAACAATTTAATTGAATTCTAGTTCTAGAAAACCCTCTATTTTCTTTTTTTAATTAATTTTTTATTTACTCAATACTAAACTTTACCTTTACCTCACTAACTCGCTAAGGGTTGTCTCTGACCAATTTGATGCCCTAGACAAAATTGTCTTCCCCCTTACCTTCTGTGCTCCTGAAAATGGGTGTAGAATTTTCAGAATGTGATATGAGCATCTACTTATTAAATTATGTAATAAATAAAATATTTTCTAACAATTTTCACAATAAAGGGTTTTTATGTTAAACTGGTATAGTGCTGGTTTATTTAATTTGAAACTGCTTTGAAAAACTCCTAGTTGATATGTTGGCACACAGTATGTGTGTGAGGTTGACAAGCATATGTTACAATTCTGTTATATAGTATTCCCTTTCAACAACTTTTATTTACACAGATTAACTGCCATAAGCATGCACTGGTGATTTCATTAATACCTTTTTTGATACAAATACACTGACAAATTAAATTTTTACATGTATCTATTGGAAACCCTAACAAAACAAATCTGAAAGTGGCCTTATATACTGTAGGTGGGGTCAATTGTAATGTAGCCAGAGACAGCCCTAGCCATTTTAATGCTGTAGGCAAGATATTGGCTGCTGCCACTTAGCACCGCCACTTGTTTTGACTCTCTGCCCCTCTACATCCTTCTATTCTGTTCTACACCACTATATGCTCCTTTGCATCTCTTTGCTGCTTCTTCTTCCTCGATATTGCTATACATAACTCTATACTCCTCTTCATCTCTATGCTGCATGTCTTCCCTCTACACCACTCTATGCTCCTCTTCATCTCTACAATGCTCTACTTAACTCAACACCACACTATGCGCCTCTTCATCTCTATGCAGTGCTTCTTCCTTCTACACCCCTCTATGCTCCTCTTCATCTCTAAGCTGCTCTTCCCTCTACACCACTCTATGCTCTTCTACATCTCTATGCTGCATTTCTTCCTTCTATATTGCTGTACACCAGGGGTTCTCAAACTGTGGGTCCTGACCCCAAAGTGGGTCCCGACCTTCTCAGCATGGGGTCGTGACTCCATGCTGCTGACCATCAGGCTGATGACTTTTCTAATCTCAGTCAGTGATTCAAGGAATCTGAAAAGTCTGTTGAATTGTCTTTTATTTTAGACTCCTCCCATTATTCTATGCCTTCACAATGCTGCCATGTATGTGCTGTCAGCTGACTACACATGTGACATGATGACCTTCTGCAGTAACTTGCTGGGGTCCCGTAATTATTTTTATTGTCTAATGGGGTCCCAGAGCAAAATAGTTTGAGGAACCCTGCTGTACACAACTCTATACACCTCTTTATCTCTACAAAGTACTTACAGTATATAGCCCTCTATAGTGCTCTGCACCACTTTATTCTTCTCTACATTCCTCTATATTCTACTCCACTCTATGCTCCTCTAAATCTCTCTACGCTGATTTACATTCCTTTATACTGCTCTACACCCCTCTATATCCTTCCATACTGCTCCACACCACTATAGGTTCCTTTACATCCCTCTATACTGCTCTACATCACTCTATACTTCTCTACATCACTTTAAACTGCTCTACTCCACTCTATGCATCTCTACATCTCTCTATACTGCTTTAGTTTCCTTTGTACTGCTCTATACCCCTCTACATCCACACCATTCTATGTTCTGCTACATTCATCCAAAATGCTCTACACCACGGGTGTCAAACACAAGGCCGGCGGGCCAAATCCGGCCCGCCAGACCTCATCATGTGGCCCGCGCGAGGAGATAGCATGCAGGGGCTGTGTGTCCCAGCTCCTGCCTAGGCCACCTCCTCTAACCCACCCCGCGCGCACTCGCTCGCTCGCCGGAGCTGCGGGGTTGGTTGCTGGGACTGGGACGTCACGCAGCTGGTGATCCGTGCTGGACTGCTGGTAGTAGCGGTAACCGTGTGTGCGAGGCGGCTGACTGAAATAGGTTAGTAGTGTATAGCTCGGGCTGGTCGCTGTACGTGGGGATCTCTGTCACTGAGGGTGACATTTACACACCAGGCCATGCTCTCCTCTAGTCACTGCGTGTCTATCTTGCTAGCCCACATTAAAATGTCTTTCCCAAAATGGTGTCACCTCCTCTAGCATCCCTAAGGCAGCTCTGTACCTTCTGTCCCTGTCTTCCACTGAACCCTGCACCTCAATATAATTAGTACTGGATGTGGAATTAAATTTCTGCAGCATAGCTCTGTGTTTGATGGCCCACCATTTTTGTTATCGCATTATTGTTATATGCATGTCCTGTTTCATACTGCTTTAAAGTACACCTTGTACAAGTTTTCTGTCATTTGTACTTTTTGGGGGACAGGCCCTTTGAGGGTGACCAAACTGCTGATGCGGCCCCTGATGAATTTGAGTTTGACACCCCTGCTCTACACCATCTATGTTTCTCTACATCTCTCTATACTGCTCTAATCAACTCTATACACCTCTATATCTCTATACATTGCTTTTCCTTACTATATACTTACTACACCCCTCTAAATCCTTCTAACCTGCTCTACTCCACTCTATACTTCTCTATATCGCTCTACATACTTCTATACTGCTCCACACCATTCAATGTTCTGCTACATCCATCTATAATGCTCTACTCCACTCTATGCTTCTCTAAATCCCGCTATACTGCTCTACTCAACTTTATACACCTCTACATCTATATACACTGCATTACTTTACTGCAGGGCTGGCCAAGCCTGTCCTCAAGATCTACCAACAGTGCATGTTTTTCAGGCAACCTGTGGATCTATAGTAGGAATGAATGCAGCAAGTTTGAAAATGTGACAGTTAGTAATGACTACAGCTGTGCACCAGCTAGGTGATTTGGAAAATGTGGACCGTTGGTAGATCTCGAGGACCGGTTTGGCCACCCCTGCTTTACTGTATACTACACTATACCCCTCTAAATACTTCTATACTGCTCTACTCCACTCTTTACTTCACTACATCTCTGTATAGTACTCTACTCCACTATGCTCCTCTACATCTCTCTACACTGCTTTCCTTTCCTTTTATTTTAGTAGAAACCACCACATTTCTTTATAAATGATTATTGACAACCCACATACTGTATACTGTAAATAATGCCCCACCATGTTGAATTAGTTACCCTATCATACTTTTAATGTGTGCTCAGCTCTCCCAGTGTCAGCTGATGGAGGAAGCTGGACAGCCATGAAAAATGAGCAGGGGCAGCACCTCAAGGTAACGCAGGGAGAAGGGGGTAAAAGAACAGGGGCGCAGAGAAGCACAAAGTTCAGAGGAGGCTGACTGGAGGATGGAGTAAACAGCTGAGAGGAGGGGCTGCAGAGGAGACAGACGGGAACCTGGGGACAGAACAGATATAGGGGAGGAGAGCAGATGAGGAGGAGAGGGGCGAGACAGGAAAAGAAGGCAGCTCAATTGTGATTGGTTCTAGAGGCAGGGCCAATTTCCAGGAAGAGCAAGCAATGATGCTAATGGAGAGCCGTAACTCTGGGCACAGTGATGACATTCCTTTCACTACATCGCCCACTGTGTAACATTATTAAAGGGTACTATGGTTGTTCTGAAATTCTGGTGGTCCAATACACCCCCTCTGCCCACTGTAAAGCTGAGCTGGACCTAGGCTCACATGCCTTAGGCAATTTCAAATGCCCAAGGCATTTTTGCCTATGCTTAGGGCTGGCTCTGAAGGTATCCACAGCTAACACATCATTATACTAGCCAATAACACAAACCACAAACAACTGGAGAACTTTTAAGAACCTAGTTATAAGGCAGACTTTTTTTTTGTATTTTTTTACAAATCTATACATAATGCAGGAAGAATTAAATAGATGAATAAATAATACATATACTAACATGAAATACAGGGGGTTACTGTAATGCAATCGGTCCCCCGCGCGTTCGCACAGGGGACTGATTTTTCGCGACTGAGCCAGTGGCGTAACTAAACCCACACCCCCGCCGGAAATAACAGAAGTGCCCCCCCCCCCCCCCCCCGTAAAATAAATATTTGTACTTGGGTATTTGCAGGGCGCCCACTAAGCTATTTGGTTAGTGGGCTATTCTGCATAGTGAAATCGCATTGCATCGCATGGCATGTTCTCGTGCCGTGTGATTTGATGCGATGCATTGCGATCACGCTAGTTAATTTATTAACTGCACCCTGACCGCTGATCGCATCGCATGACATGCAAAATCGCATGTGATTTAGAGGGCAATGTGATTTAGTGTACATGTCTATGTGATGCAATGGGATTTAGACACCCCCACTATCCACATCAATCTCAAAGCATGGTGAGCACAGCGTGCCCCGTGAGGGAACACATAACGCGTCCTCCCTACCTTTTCATACCCCCACTATCCACGTCAGCATGGAGTTTATTTTCTAAAGTGCGGCGAATGCAGCGAGACACCCAGCCCGAATCCATGTGATGTGATCGGCGGTCAGGGTGCAGTGAATAAATTAACTAGCGAGATCCACGCCGACATGGATAGTGGGGGTAAGTAAAGGTCGGGAGCAGTGGCGTAAGTTTGTCCCAGTTGCCCGGAGGCAAGATTAATATTGGTGCCCTTCTCCCTCTCACACACACAACCTCACATTTTACATTATATATATTTTCTGAAATGTGTGTCCTCTATATATATATATAGAAAGATAGAAAGAGAGAACACATATTTCAGAACTCCATTACAAAAGAGATATTGACAGTTTTCAATTAACTGATTTAAACTTGAAGGGGAGGAGAAGTGCCCCCTTGGGAGCAGGAGCCCGGTGGCAGATGCCTCCATTGCCTCCCAGAGTTCTGCCTCTGGTCGGGAGGACGTGTAACGCGTTCCCTCACAGGGCTCGCTATGCTCGCCACGCTTCGGGGGGATTTGGGTAGTGGGGGTGTTTTAGGAACACATTCACACCTGCCATATCATGTATCTGAGACAGTAATGACGACATGTGTTAACTGTTAACTTGATTTTACTTAATAATTAAGATGGAATAATCAAATGAACAAATTACTATAATCACATTTAATCAAGAAAAAAGAAAATAATAAAAGAGTAATTCTTCTGCATCAGCCTTTTGGAAGAAGCGAAAGTGCATAAATAATATGCTGAAAAGCATTTTCTGAGCCAAGAGTTTTTCGCCATATAAACTCCTGTAAGTAGGAATCCAGATTCTGGCGCGCGGTGCCTCTTTGATGCTTGTTGCGCCATTTACAGGATCCCCAAAGGCGCTCAATGTTCTGTGTGTACTGGCATCACATCTTTGTACTGACAGGGGCGGATTTAGGGATGACGGCGCCCCCTAGGCACAACAATAACGCCACCCCCTGTATAATTATATTATTTTTATTGATTACTTATAAGCCCTCATTTGATAATAGCCAATATAATGGATTTATTAAAAAAGCCACTAACTGTGACATTCTTTTATTATGTATACATATTACTAAGTAGGACAGTTTACAGGGGCAGTATCTGCATGTCCTATCATTTACACTCTATTTTAAATGGAATACGGTACAGTACAGTGGATATTTTGCAGTTATTGGTACACTTTGGGCTGACAGTACCATCACAGGCATCCAAGTGCCGCCCCCAAACATGTGCCGCCCCTAGGCACGTGCCTCACGTGCCTAATGGGAAATTCTGCTCTGTGTACTGATGTAACAAAGCACTCCCCGTTGTCTCGTGAAATGCCTCTGAATAGCCACTGTTGAGGCAGCATCCATCCCACGTGACTTTTCCTCTGCACAATGGTGCAGGCCTCCCGCATCAGGTTGTTATATAGCACCGTGGTTTTATTTGACAACTTGAGTTGTCGCTTACAGAAGCTGATAGTTCTGAGCTCCGCCCATGAATAAATGAAGCGTATCTGCATCGGGAAAGGTAAATGGCAACCCGGGAACCAATGTGCCGCACGGAGGCTCACCTTCTTCCGACACGTTATGATATGGCAGCACCACTTGCACTCCTTAATTCTTAACGCGCATTGGGCGGCCATTAACACAAGTTTGTGTCACTGGCAGCAAATGGTGCTGCTGGAAGAACACCACTGTCTCCTCCTCTGTCTGCGGCAAGGTTAACATTGTGACAGGTTCTGCAGCCATTACATAGTCACTTCAATTTCACCTCTGACTGAATCTGACAGGAAGCGGGAAATCTACGCTACTTCTGACTGACTAGGCTATCTACGCAGCACTACGCTGATCCTGACAGCGTTGCTATGCTAACTGCATAACGGGCGCTGTGCTAAATATACAAGTACCATATTAACTAGTGAGATCGCTTCGCACCGCATCGCACGGCACGAAAATGTGCTATGCCATGTGATGCAATTCCACTACGCCTGCATACGTATTTTAATTGGGCGCCCTGCAAATACACAAGTACCTAAATATTCACCCCAACCCTGCCTTACCCCTCAAATGTGATGCCACCGCCGGGACCGCAAATCTCCTTGTCTGCAGTCCGAGTCCCAGCGCTGCTCCTGGCTGCTGCTCGAAAATGACCATCACAAAATGGTTGCCCCCTAACAGCAGACCATTTTTGAGGATGCTAGAGGAGGCCGCCGCCTCATCTAGCACCCTCAAAAAGTGTCTGTTGTAAGGGACAAGGAGATTTGTAGGTCCCAGCGGCATCACATTTGAGGGGTAAGGCAGGCTGCTGCTCCCGAGCAGTGCAGCGTAACAATAGACCCACAGACCGCCAGCACCCACCCTAAAGTCAGTGCCTCCCCGCGACTGCGGGGCCTGCCGGGCTATTGTTACGCCACTGGACTGAGCATGTGCATAAGTTTTATATGCATGTGCAGCCACTGTGTGCATGTGCCCACAGTGCACACACACAGTCTGGTGTGTGCACTGTGTCTGGGCGCGGAGGGGTGTGGGGAGCCGGGCCAGGGAATTTGCCTATGGGCATTTCCATGAAAATTCTGGGCGTTCATGGTAATATACTAATGACATGGGTGCAGGGGGGACGGGCTGCTGATAGCAGCTGATGTCAGCTGCCTGCCTTGTCCTCGCCCACAGATCAGAGACATCATAGAGGTGTCTCAGATCTGCGATCGCTGAAGAAATCATTCAATGGTCTTTGACCATTGAATGATTTCTCCCCCGCACCTAATGCTGCGAATGGATAATTATGCAAATCATCCATTCGCATGCCTGCGAGGGTTCAGGTGGGATAGGTGGGGGACTCGTAAGGCTGCGAAATTCAGAAAGTATTCTAATAAATGCAAAGTTTGCAATACAGAAAGCATAGCAATGAACGTCATTCAATCTTGGATCACCCAATTGACCATCAAACAATATACAGTAATTCACCATAACGAAAAGAACTGTGTGGCGCTTAATAATGCATGTGAAACAATGGCAATAAAAAAAATACAATTTATTAAAGAATACAAAACAGAAAAAAGCATAACATATGCAAAATTATCAAATCAGCATATAAATAAACATATAGATAGCCAGCCGCGGTATCAATAAAAAATTCACCGATTTATCTTAATGGTATTTCATATATATGGGGAGTTATGCCACCTTAATGGCGAAGTGGGTTGCTCTCAAATCTTATATAACTGTAGTGTAAGCTGGAGAGATGATTGGATTGGGCAATAGGTGGCAATTTGCCCATAGGTGATTTTTGAAGTCCCTTATTTAGAGTTTCTTCATCTGCCTTAAGGTACAGTAGGCAAGATTTGCCACGGGCAGTTCCAGTTCAAACACCACTAGATGAAAGAAATTTGCAAAGTACTACAGTAGGTGGGTGGTACTCATGTATAGATTAGTTGAAGTCATATGCCACTCCTTTAGAAAGGAAATGTCCAGCAAGGTGACAAAGATGATAAGTGTGCAGGTTCCAGTTAAAACGCATTTCGCTGCACACTCAGGCTACAGCTTACATAGAGCATTCAAGTTAGAAATATTCAACAAAATAATTACAAGTGTTTGATGCACAATACTGTACATGTTTGAGTGTTTATATTATAAGTGTTTGATACACAATAGAGAGAGCACACTTATGACCAATCTAAATTAAAAAGGGCACCCAAGTACCACATTCAATACAGGGCATCTTATTTTCCACAGTAAAATAGGGAGCATCCTTGTAAATAATATCCAATACATGGAACATCCAAGTGACCAGGGATATTTCTATATTGGGTAAAGGAAGTGCCATGGCAAGGCCTGGAGATTTAGGACTATTGAAAAAGTCTTGGAGTTCAAGATTAATCAGTTTGGTCACAGCTTTCAGATTACAATCAGTGACTGTTGTATTTTCTACATTGTCTTTGCTCATTCAAGAAATCCCTGAACTGTTCATTCACTGGACAACTCACTCTAGATACAACGCAGAGCATCTTAGTTACCACTGACGCTACAAAGACTATCTTAGTAAACTATATCCAATATGAAAAGCCTCCTAGTATTGCCAATATAAAATATAGAGACCATCTTTTGTGTTCATCATAGGATAGAGAGAGTAGAGAGAGTACACTAATGAAAACTATGCAATACTGGTGACCATACCTCCCAACATTCATATCTCCTCTGTCGGGACTCCCTAGTGGCATAGGCGGGCATGGTTATATGGTAATGTCTGTGATCAGGAAGCCATGTCCCCATTTTGATGCTGTGGGGGGCACGGCCAGCACTGTGAGCTGCTGGCCATCCCCCTGTCCCTCTGCCTTTCATGAATAGACACTCCTCTGCTCCAATTGCCCTCCCCACTGTGGGATACTTCCAGCTCTGGTGGAGCGCTGGACCATCCCCAAAAAATGTGACGATCCCGTGAAAGACAGGATGGTTGGGAGGTATGCTGGTGGTCACCAAACACTACAGAAAACATCATGGATACTGCCATACAATACAAAAAAACATTTAGGGGCCTGTATACAATACAGTGAGCATCACATGGACCATTAGACAATACAGAGCAGTTTCCCTATATACTTAGCAGGTGTGTCTCCTTTTCTTGTACCGACTTGGTGAGAGGTGAACACCGTTTGTGTGTAACAAGGTCAAAGGTTCCTTCACATGAGTGCTGTACATGAAGATGCTGTGATGCTGATACAAAAATTAAATTCCATTGCAAAAATGCATTGCATAAATTAAGCATGTATAGTCAATTTACCTGAGGGTACAGAACACTGTTGTTTTATGCGCCCATCTTATGGGTCTATAAACATTTATATTCCTAAATACTATTGCACACAATTTTAAATGCCCAAGGCATTTTGCCTATTTTGCCTATGCTTATGGCTGGCTCTGAAGGTATCCAAAGCTAAGACATCATTATACTAGCCAATAACACAAACCACAAACAACTGGAGAATTTTTAAGAACCTAGTTATAAGACAGACTTTTTTTTCCTATTTTTTTACAAATCTATACATAATGCAGGAAGAATTATATAGATGAATAAATAATACATATACTAACATGAAATACAGGGGGTTACTCTAATGCAATCGGTCCCCCGCGTGTTCGCACAGGGGACTGATTTTTCGCGACTGAGCCAGTGGCATAACTATACCCACACCCCCGCCGGAAATAACAGAAGTGACCCCCCTGTAAAATAAATATTGGTACTTGTGTATTTGCAGGGCACCCACTAAGCTATTTGGTTAGTGGGCTATTCTGCATAGTGAAATTGCATTGCATGGCATGTTCTCGTGCCGTGTGATGTGATGCGATGCATTGCGATCACGCTAGTTAATTTATTAACTGCACCCTGACCGCCGATCGCATCGCATGACATGCAAAATTGCATGTGATTTAGAGTGCAATGTGATTTAGTGTACATGTCTATGTGATGCAATGAGATTAAGACACCCCCACTATCCACATCACCCCAAAGCATGGTGAGCACAGCGTGCCCCGCGAGGGAACACATAACGCGTCCTCCCTACCTTTTTATACCCCCACTATCCACGTCGTCATGGAGATGATTTTCTAAAGTGTGGCGAGTGCAGCACGACACCAAGCCCGAAGCGTGGCGAGCGGACACGGAATACATGTAAAGTATTCCACCTCCCCTTGCGGGGCTCGCTGCGCTCGCCACGCTTTGGGCTCGGTGGCTCGCTGCGCTCGCCACACTTTAGAAAATCGACTCCACGCCGACGTGGATAGTTGGGGTATGAAACGGTAGGGAGGACGCGTTATGTGTTCCCTCGCGGGGCGCGCAGTGCTCGCCATGCTTCGGGGTGATGTGGGTAGTGTGGGTGCCTAAATCCCATTGCATCACATAGACATGTACACTAAATCACATTGCACGCTAAATCCCATGCGACAGAAGCTGATAGTTGTGAGCAAAAATGCATTGCATAAATTAAGCATGTATAGTCAATTTACCTGAGGTTACAGAACACTGTTGTTTTATGTGCCCATTTTATGGGTCTTTAAACATTTATATTCCTAAATACTATTGCACAGAAACAATACCTACCCGATTTCCTTTGTTGGTTACAATAATGTTTACATTTGTCACTTTTGATTTTTTTTAACCAGCCACAGATGTAGAATCACGTCAGAAGCAGCATGGCACTGTTAGCTTCACATGGTAATTCAGCTGCAATCCTACTGCAAATCCTAAAGTTGGGTTATTTTACCCTGTTCCGAACTGTGATGCTAATGAGACAATATTTTACATTGCAGAACATGTTGCTTCTTATTTTCCATTGAGGCATATTTAAATTGACCGATTTTATGCAAACCTTTTGGAAAATAGTTGGGTACATGTGAGTTATCCGGACGCCCGATTTGAAAATCGGGTCGGATCGGGCACATCGCATCGCATCGCATGCGACCATCGGATGCGATGCGATGCGATGCGATGCGATGACCCGATTTTTCCATAGGAATCAATGTTAAAATGGACGGAGTCCATTTTAACATGGAATTCAATGGGAAAAAGGGGTCCTTTTCATACCCCTACTATCCAAGTGGGCATGGAGTTGGATATAAACCTGTGGCGAGCGTAGCGAGCCACCGAGCCCGAAGCGTGGCGAGCGTAGCGAGCCCCGCGAGGGGACACGGAATACCGTCCCCTCGCGGGGCTCGCTTCGCTCGCCACGCTTCGGGCTCGGTGGCTCGCTACGCTCGCCACAGGTTTATATCCAACTCCATGCCCACTTGGATAGTAGGGGTATGAAAAGGACCCCTTTTTCCATAGGAATCATTTTAACATTGATTCCTATGGAAAAATCGGGTCATCGCATCCGATATCGCATGCGATGCGATGCGATGCGATGCGATATCGCATCGCATCGCATCTGATTGTATGCCTTAACTTAAGGCATACAATCAAAAAATCGGGCGTCCAGATAACTCACAAGTACCAATAGTTGTATTATAGCAGTTGATACTATAATTTCTGGAGATGTTCCAATCCAATTCTGTATGTAATCCAGTTTTGAATTTTGCCTCTAAAAATACATTGCAGCACATTTAAAAATCAATTTCTTGAAGAAATAAAAATAGAAATTCACTTCCTGCTCATGTTGGGTCTCAGCAAGTGGTTATTACAATGAAAGCTTTTTATTGAGTTGTAGCTTGATAAACTTTTACTATATTGTGACTTGTCTTGTAGGTTTTAATTTGTAGATAAATTGAAATCACTGTAGTCAACATACTGCTTACAAAGCACTTTGAGGGTCAACTGTCCAATTATAGGGTGTTAAGCCCAATGCACTCATTCTAACATGTTCAGACGAGGGAGTCTTCGTTAATGACGGTCATGTTGCAGCCGCAGCATGACCATCGCATCACCCCCCTGCCGCTGCTCCCTCTTCCCCTCAGCATCAGCAAGTGTGTATCCACGTGCTGATGTTGGCAGACTACGGGTCTTCTCTGCCGCCAATATCGCCGCAGCGGGGTTCATTTTGTGTAGGGGGCTTGACTCAAGAAATGTGAATAGTTTATAGCAAGATTAATGTTTATTTTTTATCCTTCTGTATTTATAAATCTGTTCCTCTTGGTGGGTAATGCCTGGGGGAATATATATCAATGCTGGAGAGTGACGGGGAGAAGATAAAGTGAACCAACCAATTAGTAACTTTTTGTTTACAGATTGTGTTTTACGACATTCAAAATATCATTAATAGTCTTACCTGGCAGTAGGACAGCAGCATTTTATAAGTAAAAGCTAGACTTAATTCAGACCAATGTTGTACCTTATTTAAAATTTGTGCAACTTTGGTGTACTGAATGTGGGTGGTTAGTAGCATAGAAAGTCCATTAAGTCACAAAGAGATTGGTAAAGGTGGAGGTAGGGTGGCCAATCCAGGGATTTTGCCTGGTTACTGCTATGGGATCTTATTATTATGAGGATGGGTCATTCACAATAATGAAGACATGTATTGTATATAAAACCTTTCCTGCATAGTTTCTATTTTATATTAATTATTTTCATGTTTGAGGATTTTTTTGCTCCCACTAAAGTAATGCCGGCCCTAGGCATAGGCATACTAGGCAATTGCTTAGGGCGGCAGCCTATGCCTAGGGGCGTCAGCCACCTAAGACATTGTTGATCAGTGGGGACTGCCGGCTAACCAGCCACAGCGTGGATCCTACTCCACTACTACAAATAGCAGCCGAACAAAACCCTTTCTGGGAGCCGCGTGACGTCAGGGCCGGCGGCGCTGCATACATCAAACAGCTGCGGCCGCCCTGGATTAGAGTAGCGTGCTGAGCAGGGGGGGGGGGGGGCGCCAGAGTAGCAAGGCGGAGGGGGTGGAGAGCTAGTGCAGCATGACGGACCGGAGTAGCATGCCGGGTGGGGGGTTGGTGCCGCACGGGGCTTGTAAGCCGGAGTAGTGCACTGACAGAGCCCCAGGAGCCTGCTTGCTATTTGAACCTGCATGTTAGACTCGGCACCTGGATGCTGAAGAAGAAGACAGACTGTCCAGAAGTCCGGAGTGTGACTGCAATGTAAGTGTTGGAGTCCTTTAGCTGCTGTCTTGAGAAAAAGGGCAACTTGTTGGCTAGTGTATAATAAGACCAGCAAATGATAATGTTAAAATAAGTTTAAGATGATTTAGTTACTGAATATTTAAAAATATGTTTCTAACCTATATGGATGGAGCCATGTGAATGTTTCCTGAATGCGGCATACTGCACCGAGCAGTGACTATTCGCAGCCACTAGGATTTAATGGAGCAATCACCGGCTGCCAATGTCAGCCTGGCGCAGCATGCCGCAGGAAACATTCACATGGCAATCTGTATAGGCTAGAAACATATATTTAAAACAAAAATCACATGGCAAATATTCAAGAAATACAAGGTTAAAAATATCACATGCAATTAAGATCTCTTATAAAATAAATAGCACTACTAATTTTTTTATATAGCGCACACATAAACCTAGATCCCTAACAAGTGCCTAACCCTCAACCCCTCTCTGCAGCCAACCCCGTGGCTTCCCTGTTTTCATCGAGTGCAGGGGGTGGGGGCCTTTCACTGCAATTCTTCAGTATTTAGAGGGTGGGTCTAATGCAGTTATGCTAAACATTATGGGCCAGATACTGCATTCGCACAGGGGAACGGTGTTTAGCGACTGCACATGAGCATAGTCTTTTATGCTCATGTGCAGCAGCTTGTTACGAGTGGGTATAGCAAATTGATTATTCGCCGGCCTGTTCGCACCTAGCAGTGTGGTCATGGGGCGGCGGCAAGGGGTCGCGCCCATGGGGCGCCAAAAACAAACTTGCCTAGGGCATCAAATTGGATAAGGCCGACTCTGAGCGAATGGCTTCGGCGAGTTTCACACTCGCTGGGATGTTTGTATCAGATGGGGCGGACAGGGGTGGCTAGGGGGCTGGACCGGGAAACACCCAGTGTTTTATGGGCGTCCCCATAAAAACGCTGGATGTTCCCATGCAAACACAGGCATGCTGATGCCTGCTTGGGACCGGAAGCTATCGTTACATGACATCAGCACCTTCGATGGTCAGTGAACCATTTCTCTCCCTTTTGGCCGCATGTGACGGGAAGTGTTCTTGGCAGCTGGGGGGGGGGCAATCGTCAGTGCGGCAATTACCTGCGTATACGAAAATACGCAGCCTAGCGAACTGGACAGAATCAGGCCCTATATTTGCAGAATAGAGTGTTAGAAATACAAAGGGGAAGATTCCATAAAAGAGAAGCAAATGAAATAAAAGTGTTGAGCAGAGAGCTCTAGGTACTTTCAGTTAAATTCTCATGGAAATGAAAACTGAGTACTTCACTGCATTCTGCATTTAACAGCAAGCAATCAAAAAAATAAACCTTTCCTTTTCAAGATTGTGTTCTTTTGACAAAATCCATAGGGGGGTACCTTTATAAAGTGCTGTGTGGGAGGTTGGTACACAAAGCCCCATCATTTTTAACGGGATTTAGGCACATTCTTTCTGTTTCCTCCTGTTTTGAAAATGATTTTCCTTGAGATGCAAAAGCAGTTCTGCTTTCCTGTGACCCTAGACTCCCTCAAAGAAATACTGTATATAAATGATGAAGTCAAACCTTTCCGCATGAGTGTATGACTCACAATGTTATTATAAATAGAAGAATACCATTTGTTTTTGTGCATCATTATGTAATATACAGTATATATATATATATATATATATATATATATATATATATATATAAGAACAGACGGGAGAGTACTCCACACCGACACAGCTTACCCGGTGCCTTCCCAGATCCCCCAGTCTGGAGGTCCACAATAATAGATCGAAGGGCGGCACTCAGAGAATAAACTTGGCTCACAGACAGCAATTGTAGCATTTGCTGTCTGTGAGCCAAGTTTATTTTCCAAGTGCTGCAGTTCTGTCATATATATATATATATATATATATATATATATATATATATATAGCGGGGGAAGATTCGCGGCACTCACACGGGCTTCCAAATAATCACACAACACAGATGATGCAGATAACGTTTCGGATGTTAATCCTTTTTCAAACCCAAGAACCAAATGCATACAATACATTGCTTACCTATATACCGTGCAGGGTCCGGCTCCTCCTCCAAACTCGCTCACCAGGCGCGCTCTGTTCTCCCGTCGCTTCCGGGTGTACCACGCTGTACACCTAGTGACCTCACATCACCGCGTCAATGTGCGTCAAAGATAGCGTCTGGTTGCCAGGCACCCAAGACGTGAGGGGACGCTGGAGAGTCTCCTGGACCTAATGTAAATACAAAAATAAAGCATAACAGTAAATACAAAAAATGACACAAGGACCACATAGAGAAACATAACAACAAGACTGCGGCCATTATAGAAACATATTGAATGAAATATAATCATTCAGCCCTCTGGCTCTGACTGTACCCAATTTATGGATCCAGAATGTCTCCAACTGCAGTAGTCTCTTTGCCCGATCCCCACCCCTCTTGTCTGCTGGGACATGATCAATTATAGTATATTTTAAATTGGCCAGGCTATGCTTTGCCTCAGCAAAGTGCCTGGCCACAGGCTGGTCATTCTCTTTTTTACTTAGAGCAGATTTAATAGCATGCCTATGTATGGCTATGCGCTCTCTAAATGTACGTATGGTTTTACCCACGTAGCATAACCCACAAGGACAGTGGATCATATATACCACGTGGGTTGTAGTACAGGTGACGGCATATTTGATCATGATTCTATATCCCAAATGTGGGTGGCAGAAAAATTTAGTGCTCGACATCCCGTTACAGGTTGTGCAGCCCACACACCTATAACAACCTCCAGATTTTACTCGCGTATTGGGGGGTAATCTTTTGGAAATGTCAGTGTTGACGACCCAATCTCTCACATTGCGTCCTCGTTTATAACAAGGCATCAACGTGACATTTCGCAATTTCTTCAGATCTTTATCCTGCTGGACCACCGGCCAAAGTTGTTTGGAATGTTTTGTAATTTCGCTATCGGCCTGGTTGAAGTCCCTCACCCAGCCCAACCTGTCTTTAAATTTGTTCTCATCTTTGGACTTCCTTTTTAAGAGATCAACACGCGGAATGGCATCAATCTTAGCTCTTGCCTTGGCCAAGATTGATGGGGAATAACCCCTTTCTCGAAATTTGAGCATCATTTTATCCAAGTCAATGAGTGCCTGGTCCTCATTGTTTGTAATCCGCTTGACTCTGATAAGCTGTGAGAACGGCAAGCCTCTTATTAATGCAGGAGGGTGGTGACTTTCAGCACTTAAAAGTGTGTTGGGATCTGTGGCTTTAGTATAAATGGATGTCTCAATCTGTCTACCTTTGATCAAAATGTTGACATCTAAGTAATGTATCGAGGACTGGCTCATCTCAAAAGTGATGAATACGTATATGCATAATGTGGAACAGAAATTGTTCTTTAATCCTGATGTCGCCCCTTTTGTGAAATTCTACACTAGATTTATCGATGACGTGTTGTTGTTTTGGGTGGGCAGTGAAAAGGCATTCAGAGATCTGGTCTCCTCCATTAATGGACTTGACTGTCCGATCAAGTTCAATTTTGAGATGAGCCAGTCCTCGATACATTACTTAGATGTCAACATTTTGATCAAAGGTAGACAGATTGAGACATCCATTTATACTAAAGCCACAGATCACAACACACTTTTAAGTGCTGAAAGTCACCACCCTCCTGCATTAATAAGAGGCTTGCTGTTCTCACAGCTTATCAGAGTCAAGCGGATTACAAGCAATGAGGACCAGGCACTCATTGACTTGGATAAAATGATGCTCAAATTTCGAGAAAGGGGTTATTCCCCATCAATCTTGGCCAAGGCAAGAGCTAAGATTGATGCCATTCCGCGTGTTGATCTCTTAAAAAGGAAGTCCAAAGATGAGAACAAATTTAAAGACAGGTTGGGCTGGGTGAGGGACTTCAACCAGACCGATAGCGAAATTACAAAACATTCCAAACAACTTTGGCCGGTGGTCCAGCAGGATAAAGATCTGAAGAAATTGCAAAATGTCACGTTGATGCCTTGTTATAAACGAGGACGCAATGTGAGAGATTGGGTCGTCAACACTGACATTTCCAAAAGATTACCCCCCAATACGCGAGTAAAATCTGGAGGTTGTTATAGGTGTGTGGGCTGCACAACCTGTAACGGGATGTCGAGCACTAAATTTTTCTGCCACCCACATTTGGGATATAGAATCATGATCAAATATGCCGTCACCTGTACTACAACCCACGTGGTATATATGATCCACTGTCCTTGTGGGTTATGCTACGTGGGTAAAACCATACGTACATTTAGAGAGCGCATAGCCATACATAGGCATGCTATTAAATCTGCTCTAAGTAAAAAAGACAATGACCAGCCTATGGCCAGGCACTTTGCTGAGGCAAAGCATAGCCTGGCCAATTTAAAATATACTATAATTGATCATGTCCCAGCAGACTAGAGGGGTGGGGATCGGGCAAAGAGACTACTGCAGTTGAAGACATTCTGGATCCATAAATTGGGTACAGTCAGACCCAGACGGCTGAATGATTATATTTCATTCAACATGTTTCTATAATGGCCGCAGTCTTGTTGTTATGTTTCTCTATGTGGTCCTTGTGTCATTTTTTGTATTTACTGTTATGCTTTATTTTTGTATTTACATTAGGTCCGGGCGACTCTCCAGCGTCCCCTCACGTCTTGGGTGCCTGGCAACCAGACGCTATCTGGGACGCACGTTGACGCGGTGATGTGAGGTCACTAGGTGTACAGCTTGGTACACCCGGAAGCGACGGGAGAACAGAGCGCGCCAGGTGAGCGAGACGTTTGGAGGAGGAGCCGGACCCTGCATGGTATATAGGTAAGCAATGTATTGTATGCATTTGGTTCTTGGGTTTGAAAAAGGATTAACATCCGAAACATTATCCGCATCATCTGTGTTGTGTGATTATTTGGAAGCCCGCGTGAGTGCCGCGAATCTACCCCCGTTATTCTACTTGTTTACGTGCCTGCACCCCGGCTGAAGTGTTCCATAGTATTGCAGAGTGCCGGTCCCCTGGTCTCTCTCTCTCTCTCTCTCTCTCTATATATATATATATATATATATATATATATAAATATATATATATATCGGGTTGTCATGCCCGACACTCCAATTCAATCATTGCAATGTGCCCGGTGCCCTCACAATAAAGAAATTTGTACAGGAAAAGATGCCGGCGACACTCACTGACTTTTCAAATCAGGGATGCAATAATCCCAAACAGGCAGGCTGGGTTCAACGTTTCGATTTATTATCGTCTTCAGGAACAAAACTGAACAGTTGCATACACAGGTTATTTATGGGTGCAGGGGACACCATGTGCTCCATAGCCGGGAGGAGTGAGTGTGTCATCAGAGGCAGACCAGGCTACCCTCTATGACATCAATAATTGAACAATCACCAGAAGGAAAAAACAGATATTTACATATTTACAGAAACAATGTTGTGTTCTTTCTGGTGGCTTGCCAGATCTGTCGGGACCCCCCTCAGAGCTTCTTATCCAGTGAGAATGTACTGCAAGCCTGTAGAGATGGAAGAAATGAGGGACATGATGTAGTCCCAAAAGAGAATTGCAGGTACGTCACAGTAGGTCACTTGCTCCTGAGGAAGCCGGAGTTCATATTATCTGAAGAAACGCGTTGAGGTATCTATTGACCTACAGAGATGCTGTATACCTACCTGTGATCCACCATGCATCTCCTGAATTTATAGAGCACCACAAGGAACTGGTAAAGTGACTGAATATATCTATTGGATATTTAGTCCAATCCCTATATACACAAGATGTTAGAGTGGTTTGCCATCAGGAAACCTTGAGCATTTGAAAATACAGAGCACCTCATTGGGAATACTGTGACATACCTGCAATTCTCTTTTGGCACTACATCATATCCCTCATTTCTTCAGTACCCGTCAGTGGATCACCATAGGAATGATAATATAAACAACTTCATCTACCCAGTTTTGAATTTTTAAAAATAGATTTTTATTAACAATATATACCAATATATACCACTATTAAAGTCACTTATGTGATAATTACCCTTTCCTGTTTTCAAATTTGTATAAATTGTATTTATCATTATTTATATTATTATTATTATTATTGATTTTTACATTTCTCTGATTTTCAGTTATTAAATATAATTTATCATTGTGAACCGTCTTGTGCATATTATTAAGCCAAGGCTGGTATACCTCTTGTTCTAGTATGTACTTTTGGGGGAGTGACTACCCCTTGCCAGCGGCTGCTAATTGCACACCATACAATACTTATTTCAGGGATGGAAAATTGGTTGTATACATTAATGTTGCATTTGTCATTACAAACACAGACAGACACACACATACATACATACACACATACATACATATATACATACACACAGATACACACACATACATACATACATACATACATACATACATACACACATACACACACACACACACACTCTCACACACACACACATACATACATACATACATATATACATACACACACATACATACATACAAACATACATAGATACACACATATACATACACATACAGTATTTAAAACATTAACAATTGATAGTACTTACGGTCCTGCTCCTCATCGCCACTCACAGACTCTATTTCCTCCTCTTGGGTTTGGGTGGAGGAGTCCACATATTTGGTTGGTGGTGTTTGGAAGGAAGCATGGGGTGGAGATTGGTTTGGGGAATGGAAATGTTGGGGGATGGAGTGTAGGAAACAAGGGGATGGTATTGGTTGGGGGAATGGGAAGATTGTGGTGATTGGGAGTTGGAAGCTTGGGGTGGTGTTTGGGTGGTGGGATGGTAAGTTTCGGTGGATGTGGAGTGGTAAGCTTGGGGTGGGGCTTAGGTAGTGGGATGGCAAGTTTGGGTGGATGGGGAGTGGTAAACTTGGGATGGGGTTTGGGTGTTGGAATGTGAAGATTGGAGTGATTGGGAGTCAGAATCATGGGTTGGGGATTGGATGGGTGAATGGACAGGTTAAGGTGAAGGGTCAGATGGTGGTGCAACCTCCGGCTGACGTTCTGCCACCTGCAATCTTCTGCTGATGTGCCTGCATTAGTTGTCTGTGTTTTTCCAGTATTAAATAAAAAACACATTAGTAAATTGTATATGTTACTAACAGGTATAATATAATATAGAGCATGGCACGCCCCACCCGCCTTTCCATCACTTGTTTGAGGAGCTTCAGCTCCATCCTGGTGAATTCTTGGGCTCTCAAATTGGCAATGGCACAGCAAATAAAAGCACATCTATATATCTACTATCCTAAACTGTTATTGGTTGTTTCAGTGATATTTGTTATTACCTTTATAAAAAATCTGCAAATGAACATTCCTATGCATATTCACAAATATATATATATATATACATATATATATATATATATATATACACATATATATATATTTATATGCATTTATATATGTGTGTTTATATACGCATAATTATGCTGTATATATACACATTGAGAACAATTATTACCATGAAGAATTGTATGTATTTACATACAAAACTAACACAAACAAGTGTTGACATAATATTATTACATATAACAAACCACCAATCAAACACACATTACAAAAACAACAACCATCAGCAGCAAGCATTCAAGATGTCCCCATCCATGTGATTTAACATGGTTTTAAAGGAAATAACATAGGGCAAAACTCACAAACCAATCCGCTGAAATCAGCTTGAAAAGAAAAAAAAAACACAATATTTCTATAATCAGTACAGTATATGAATATTCCCATTCAATACATTTCACACCCACCAAGCTTGGCTTAACAAAGTTGGCCATTCACATTATACAAAACGTTGCTCTTCATTTTGCATGCATTTTTATCAATATGCATCAACTTTTATTTGAAGACATGGTGGATTGGTCCTAAACAATAACAATATTCAATACTTATTTCATTGAAATACCTGAAAAATCGAGCCACAACATTATCTAGCAGGAGGTTTTTCGGGTGTTGCCCGTACATTCTTCGGCTCTGGTGGCTACATGACATCCAAGGGGAAGAGAACATTCCTCCTTATAGCAATTTTATGCAAGAAGCAACACATCCCCAGGATCCTCAACATCATTGCCATCAGGTTACCACCGGTGCAGTGGAGCACACAAAAATGGCCCTTTAACGGGCCAATCGTGTGCCCCACCACTTGACAGGTGGTTAGCCTGGCATTGTATGCCTCCTGTGGGCCCGGTGTTGGGGAGCTATAAGGAGTCAGCAGCCATGGCGAGCACTCACAACCGGAGTCACCAAGAATCCAAGCATCATGTCCTTCCAGCACTTTTAGTCTATGCCAAATCCCGGTATGACAGATGTGCGCACCATTAGCCGGCACGCGCTTCACAGTTCTAGCTTCTTCAGGGCCCTGAAGAAGCTTGAACTGCAAAGAGTGTGCCGGCTAGCGGTGCACAGGCAGTTTTGTGCACTCTGTTATTATTTATTATTTTTCTTACAATCCATTTTGATTTTGTGTCCGACAGTGTGATGTTCTGATAGCCCTTATAAGGGCTGAGACTTCACTGACATGCTGCACATCTCTGACTGTGATCTTCCTGCGTTAACCTATGGCACCATGCTTGACATTAAGGCATAAGTGACCACATTATTTAGCAACAGGGTTTTATCCCACACGTACATGCCCGAGGGGATACCCAGATTAGCAGGTTACTAACGCCATTGACACAGTGTTATTATACACATCCCATTGAGGAAAATACTAAGTGTCAACTATGTGAGATATTGTTTATAGCAGGCATGCACATACCTTCAGTGAGCTCAGATATGACTATTGAGGCATACTTAGTCATTGAATATAGTGAAGTCACATGACAAAATATACCATAAGAGTTATGTATCTCTGCAGCAATATTACTGTTTGACTCGGCCACGCACTGTAAAGAAAGGATACATATCCATGTGAATTACAGAGACCCTTTGTGCACCTTCTACTCGCCACCTTTGTTTTGATATAGTGTGAATTCCACTCTTTGTCTATATATGTTCTTTTAAATATTTTTGCAGCCTTTTAATAAATGTGAAATAAAGGTTATATTTTATGTCTTATATCTCTCTAGGTGCACCAACACACTAGGACATTTCTTTCTCTTTAAATTCTCTTCCAAATTTACAATGTCCGTTGGTTGCACACCCCCGCCCTGAATACCACAAATAAATTAAGGGTATATTAGGGGGTCCAACAATCCTTAGTCTTGTGTGACCAGCAATTCCCCCACTTTTTTTCCATACCCTGAGGCACAGAAATGCAACATCACCAACCACTAGGTGAGCAGCGGTATTGCTGTCAGGAGCTTGTGACAACTTTCTAGATCACTCTCTATTAAGAGAGAGTCTCTCGGATGACATGTGGAGGTAAATGATACCTAGTTAAGACATCATCGTCAGGAATCCCAAAGAGGGAAACACATGTGCGAAAGATTCATGCACACCCTGCCCTCCTTACCCTTAAGGTTGGAGGCATGTGTTGGTCCTGTGGAGAACATGCATTGACACCTCTGCAAACTACAATTCAATTAAAAATATATTTTTAATCACAGCAATCAATGTTAACACATATTAAGATCACGTTTAAATGTCTTTATCATCAAATACATACTGGTGACACATTTGGAATGACTTTCATGCTTGAAGCAAGCTGTGAGTTAAATATTTTATTATTTTTATTTTGGTACTCTTTACTTAGAAGGGCGCCCACGATTTTGATCGTGGGCATCGTTAGTAAAAAATCTCGGGCATCTCGGGCATTGAATGCACTAAAAAATCGGGTGCGATCAACCGATGAGATGCCCGAGATTTCCCATAGGGAACAATGTTAAATGTCTCAATTGACCCAATTTTCCTGTTCAATGCCTCAATTGACCCGATTTTTCCATAGGAAACAATGTTAAATGGGCCACAGAGGCCAAAAGGCACCCTGAAGTGTATAATGGCCACCCGAATTGTTAACGCCACCCCACGATCAACGTCAACCCGATGCGTGGCGAGCGGCGGCGGTACGCGTCCTACGACCTTTTCATACCCCCACTATCCACGTGGGCGTGGAGTTGAGAATAGAAAGTGTGGCGAGCGCAGCGAGCCACCGAGCCCGAAGCGTGGCGAGCGCAGCGAGCCCCGCGAGGGTACGCGGACAGCTGTGAAGCCCGCGAGGGGACGCGGATACCTGTGAAGGTATCCGCGTCCCCTCGCGGGGCTCGCTGCGCTCGCCACGCTTCGGGCTCGCCACACTTTCTATTCTCAACTCCACGCCGACGTGGATAGTGGGGCTATGAAAAGGTCGGAGGACGCGTACCGCCGCCCCTCGCGGGCTCACTGCGCTCGCCACGCTTCGGGTTGACGTTGATCCTGGGGTGGCGTTAACAATTCGGGTGGCCATTATTCACTTCAGGGTGCCTATTTGGCCTCTGTGGCCCATTTAACATTGTTTCCTATGGAAAAATTGGGTCAATTGAGGCATTGAACAGGAAAATCGGGTCAATTGAGACATTTAACATTGTTCCCTATGGGAAATCTCGGGCATCTCGTCTGTCGCATCGCACCTGATTTTTTAGTGCATTCAATGCCCGAGATGGGCGCCCTTCTAAGTAAAGAGTACCTTTATTTTATTTGATTTATTATTTTCTATCTCACAACATGGTGTGTGTGTATGAACACCAGACAATAAAGAAGTTTAATTTCATCAAAATAATTTTCACAACATTTACATATACATCATGGAGATGAAAGTATTTCTAACAACTTTCCGAGTGTTTGGGGGTGAAGGCAATGGGTTATGTTTGGGGTTTGAAATGTTTTGGACCATCAGCATCAAAACAACTCATGCATTTTTTGTAGTGAACAAAATTACACACGCTCAAGATACAATCAACAATATTGTACTGTACATATCGACATAAGGTGGCCATACATCATAAAGACATTGCACCCAATCATACAATCTCAATGCATTGTAAGATGGATTGTATGCAGATTGTGTGCACATTGTGTGTACACAATCATACTATCACACAATCTCCTAGCCCTGGAAGATTGGAGGATTGGTCCTCTAATCTGACGCGCTGCATGTGAGATCAGTTGGGATTGGGAGCAGATTGCATGTGCTTTTAAGTACATGCAATTGTCTTTAGCTGGCTCATACAACCAGAGGCACTCTGAGTAGCAGAGAAGAGTGGTGCAGCTTCTGGGCAGTCCATGGCAGTGAAGATGCTGGGAGTTGCAGAAGTTTCCAAGCGGCAGACAGGGGGGAGGGCAGGTGAAGAGAGAAGTGGATGGCATTTTGCACGATTCTGTCACTACTCTGAAAACAGTTTTCAGAGGATTGCTTTATTAGGGCTATTTAATAATGGCATAACTCATCAGATGTGAGCAGATTGGTAGTTACTGGCAACCTGTAAATTAAAAAAATGCATTTTTGGTACTCCTATCCTTTTGATCCTAGTAGGCCAGCCCCCTATTTGAATGAAGCTTCAATCATATAATCATGCAGCAGATGGATTGTATGACGGATTGTATGACAGATTCCGAGTACATTGTATGCAGTGGCGGAACTACCATGGGTGCAGGGGGTGCAGCTGCTATGGGGCCCGGCAGCTGGGGGGGCCCCATGGACAGCAAGCACTCCCCTGCCTTTTCCTGCGCTGGCGCTTAGCGGTGGTAGACCAAGCAGGGAACAGCATTTGCCGGCGCCTCCTGTCTATACACCCACCCACCCCATGTGAGGGGGAGAAGCAGCTGCCTGCCTGCGCATCCTGTGCGCTGTCTCCGGCTCTCCGCCCACCCAGCGGCGCATGTGAGCAAGAGGTCTGGCGGGGGAACTGCAGCACTTGCCGGGACCCCGACCCCCCCCGGACCCCCGGAGTAGAGAAAGTGGGGGCAGCGGCTGCCTTCTCCTCCTGTCACTGCCCACCTAGCGCATGTGAGCAGGGGAGACCAGCGGGGAGCAGCAGCACGCGCGTGTGAGGACTCGGAGAAGAACAAGCAGGGAGTAGAGGCTGCCTGCGCCTTCTGTGTCTCCACCCAAGTGAGCGAGAGAGACCAAGCATGGGGGGGAACAGCACTTGCCGGGGTCCCCCCCCCCCTCCAGCGGGAGATCCATGTCTGCACCCTGATGTATGAGTGTCATCCCAACGAGGCCTGGATCCATTCTATGCATGCTTGGTGAGTAGTGATGTCCTGTCCCTATTGTCCTGTGCTTGTTCCTAATGTCCCCTCCTATCTCTATTGTCCTGTCCTATCCCTTGTCATCCCTATTGTCCTGTACTGTCCCTACTGTACTTTGCTTATAAATATAATAATGTCCTGTCTTGTCACTATTGTCCTGTCCCTATTGTCTTGAGCTTATGTCCAATCCTGCCTCTATTGTCCTGCCCCTTTTGCCCTGCTTTTGCTTATACCTAATATACCTTGTACTGTATGATACCCATCCCCCTTTGCTACTTTTACTCTAACCCCCCCCCCCCCCACCCCCACCATTCTCATTTGGGTGAAGTGCTGGGGGGCCCTTTCAAATTTTTGCTATGTGGCCCACAACGGTGTAGTTATGCCTCTGATTGTATGTCCAAAAACCACCAAGGACTGCCGGGGAGTTGAAACGAAATTGGACACAATCATGGTTTTAAGACAGGTCTTTCTGATGTATGGCCACCTTAAGACCGGACTTTCTGATGTATGGCCACCTATAGATGAGATATTGGTCAACCACTTCCAGTCACATGTCATAATTTGGAAGCCATTCTTCACAATAAGGGAATGGTGGCGGCATACACATGTAGATTATGAACACAAAAAGATGGGAAAATTTCTAGTAGTGTTTTACATATAGATTAAACAAGTGGGATAATTATGTCTCCAGTGATGGTATTGAGCAAGGTGTCTCTCCTCTTTGAAACTTGATCTTCCTCTTTAGATTACCTCATACAAACAAAATAGTTAAATAATCATAGTGTAGTAGTTCTCAGAGTTCTGAGAGTTTTGCCCATATATATGGATTACAATGATATTCGCATTCCGAATATAGGTAAATCTGGCAGCATTGCACACCCCCCCCCCCCATTGGAACCTATGGGGGATGAAAGTGTGTGTGTGATTGGAGGGATCACAGGAAGTATCAGAGAAGTACATGATATCTTTACATTCTAGTAGCATTTTTGAAAGTTTGATATACTGTATCACTCTATATCAAATTCAAAATGTACATGGTACAGGTGGGAGATATTCTTCAAAAGAAGAGGAGCAACAAAACACAAGGACATACACTGAGGTGGTAGAGGCAAATAGAGTAGAGCAATTTAAACATGCTTGGGCAGAGGCGGAACTACAATTGGTGCAGCAGGTGCATAGCACCAGGGCCCCTGAGGACTAAGGGTCCGTTGCTGCTGCCGCCCACTGCTGTGTGGCATATTGTGAACTTCGGTTGGAGTTGAAGAGGAGGGCCCAAAAATGTAGTTTTGCACCTGGGCCACCCACTCATAAGTTCCGACTGTGCTTGGGATAGGCATATTGATATCTTTACAAATAAATAAGGATCAAATATGGTTTGAGGTAACATGTTTTAAATAGGGGCAGACTAGATGGGCCAAGTGGTTCTTATCTGCTGTCAAATTCTAAGTATATAAAAGGCTAAAACCACCTACCGGTAAGTTTTTTGAGGTGAAGTACCGCCAGTGACCACTAGATGGATCAAATGACTCCTTAACAGAAAGTGAAACCAAAATTATATGTTTCAAACTACCTGGATATGGACAGAAGGAGCTGTGAAAACAGATATTGGAGGTAGGGTAACTAGCAATATATATGAGAGATGCATGTGAAATGATACATTTTGGATATAAATTGTTATCCTGTTTTGTTTTGGATTTCTTAAAATAGGTATTCAATTGATAAGTCTACAGTCAACACCAAAAGGTTGAAGTTCGAAATACTGTACATTACAAAAGGTCAACATGCAAACGGTCAACATTGCCAAAAAGGTCAACGCAAGCAAGAGGCCAGCATGAAAAAGATTGACAAATTAAAAGGGTTGCATGACTTTTTCACATTTATTAGTTTTTTTACTTTTTAACTCCAACAACCACATGGGAATGGTAAATTGTACCGAGCTCTGCAAGGCACTATGCCTAAAGCATGGAGAGCAAAGCGCTATTAGGGTACATGCTACACCAATTGGGGGTCCATGCATACCTCCCAACATGACCCATTCCAGGAGGGACATAATGGACTTCCCTCTTAATGTATGATACCATCACCTGTTTTAAACTGGTTAATTGATAAGAAAGGTATTTCAACACAAGAGAAATCAGTCATTACTTAAGAGTGAAGTCCGGAAAAAGAGCATTCTGTCCCTCCTGGAGAGAGTCATGTTGGGAGGTATGGTCCATGTCATTAGCATACCCTCCAACATGACCCATTGCATTCTGTACACAATGCTCTGCTCCTGGACTTCCCTCTTAATGTATGAGTGCCGTCACCTGTGTGGAACTAGGAACTAGGAAATTGACAAGAAGGGTGTTTCAACACAGTTGACTGCACTCATTCAGTAAGAGGGAAGTCCAGGAGCAGAGCATTGTATACCGAATGCAATGGGTCATGTTGGAGGGTATGCAATAGGTGTTGACATTGACACAAAAATCTTTATTTGTGTCCACCTTTTGTCAATGCCAACCTTTTGCATGTTGCAATGTTTTGCATGTTG
This sequence comes from Crinia signifera, assembly GCF_055691185.1. Classification (NCBI taxonomy): domain Eukaryota; kingdom Metazoa; phylum Chordata; class Amphibia; order Anura; family Myobatrachidae; genus Crinia; species Crinia signifera. Next base: position 186,773,321 of record NC_139217.1, read on the forward strand.
CATGTACAATGTCAGACTTTTGCATGTCAACATTTCACGATGTCAACCTTTTTGCATGTTGACTTTTTTGGTGTCTACCAAAACACAGTAGTCCTTTCCATCCACACCTGTTAAAAATGTATAAAAACCACTAAAATCAGCAGCCTACTTTTTCTACAGTAATATTATCAATATGGTGCATTTCCAGTAATTTTTATTTAATTTCATCTCACAGCTCACAATATTGTTTTCACCAATTTTGGCCAAAAGCTGCAGTGATTTGGCTGGCTAAACTGAGCAACAGAGCAGCAGCATAAACACTTTTTTTCATTAATCAAAAATTAGATCAGTGGCCCAGGGTCAATACAGGTGATTCAAAGCAAAGTAATAGCCTAGTCAAAGCCATGGTGAAAGTGCCATAAACTGTCTATATGCCTGAGGAAGAAGTTGCTGATACAGCACATGGTTTTGCAAGATACAGGGCCAGATGCACTAAGCTTCGAAAGTGATAAAATGGAGAGTGATAAACAGCCAGCCAATCAGCTCCTACCTGCCATGTCACAGACTGTGTTTGAAAAACTGTATTCACACTGTGAGGGGAGAAAAGGGGCAGGCAGGGGGAGGCAACAGAGGAATGCCCAACATTTTATGGGCATCCCCATAAAAACGCTGGGCATTCTCCTGGGAACGCTAGCATTTCGATGCCTACCACATGAATTCAGCCATCTCCGGCCAAGATAAAGGTCAGTCCACACTGACTATATATATATATAGAATTCCAAAGGGTGGGAGGCACTCAAATACATACAAAGCCAGTGAGGTGAAAAAACTGTGTACTGTAGGCGCTACAATACACAGTTTTTTCACCTCACTGGCTTTGTATTTATTTGAGTGCCTCCCACCCTTTGGAATTCTACATGCAGTTACATTGGGAAGGCACCTTGCTTTGATTATTTAGGTGAGTGCCGGCATACAGTGGACTTGTATATATATATATTTATATATATATATATGCTGTGACATGTGCGTGCTAAAGTGCAATGTGCAGTGCTTTGTGGAATAAAGAAAAAACAAGATTGCTCATATCTTAGTGGAATATAACAGGTCTGATACACATGTGTAGGAGCAACTCCTCCCTCCGCCCGGGTGCCGCGGCAGCCGGCGTTTCCGGGTCCATCTTTGGGAATAGTCCGGACAGCTTCTGCTGTTGCTTAGCAACTCAGGACGCGCTAGCAAGGATGAAGTCCTGATGAAGGGGTCATGGTCCGTGGAGTGCCGCCTACAGTGTATGCATAGAAGGAAGGCAACCTGGCATGGAAGTTGATGAGTGATCGTCCAGAGTGCCAGCCCGCACAACCTGTATATATATATATATATATTAGATAACTAAATGGGAAAAGAGGATACACAGAAAGGTGCACCAAATAAGTAGGATATTTTCTTATAAAAAAATGAGAATATATGCTCACACACATGGAAGTAAAAGATAATCAGCTTGCCAGCTAGCTATCACCGCTACAGATGTGTCTCAAGCCGTTTGCAATAATCAGGTCACACAAGCGCTGTGTTCATCAATGAGCCACTCAGTTTTTTCTGACCTCCAGCTCCTGACTGCTGCGCCCGGGTCTCCAGTCTTATGCACTAGGTCTTCATGCGGACAATTCACGGCAGGCAGGCAGAGTAGATAGCAGGTGTACAGCTTCAGTGCACCACGCCCAACACATTTCATCCAATCAAGGACTTTGTCAGGGAGTGTATCTTTTGGCCCACATACATCAGCAATCGCAATTAATTGCTTCTCAGATCCAGTGATTTCCCCAGATAAATGATTTCTTCAATCTATTTGACTTGCTCACACATTACAGATTTGTTTCAGTGATCGGCAGATTTTTCCTGTTAGAATGCCCACACATACAAAAATGAAACTCCAATAAAACCAGATTTTTAAACATGTTTAAAAAACTGATTTGGCGATCCCTATTAATTTTTGATTGGGATTGCCAAAACCGGGAGCCCACACATTAAAGATTTATTGTGGCAATCATCTCCAGAACGGAGGATTGTCACAATTAATTGCTGATGTATGAGGCCCATTAGGCTTCTCCTATTGTCCTTTTATTTGTTCATTTCTAACTGGCACATCTGAGCTTAATAAGCGGCTCAATTAAATCACATAGCTTCATTCAGCTACAAAGTGTAAGACTATCTGAAACTTTTACATTTACATCAATCATCTTTGTACATATATGCATTGTTATTACAATACATTTCATATGCATAAAATAAAAATAATTTCTAACATATAAAGTCACATAATATACAAAAAATAATAAAAATTACCTAAAGCAATACAGCATAAAAAAGAAAAAAAAATCATATCTCCTTTTATTCTAAACCATTTATATAAACGGTTTACTTCTATTATACTAACTGACTATAAATAATGCAATGATTAAATATATAACAATGCAAGAATACATATATCTAAAAGAAAAAAAATATTCTAAACTGATGGCATGTTGCTTTTTTGTATACTGTATATACAGTATATATCTAAAGCAACGGAAATGGGAAAGAATATGTACAAATGTTTTAGTATCTATATACAGATATTTGATTATATTAGAAGTTACAAGGTACTTAAAACATGAAACTATAGATTTAATACGCTTCTGCATATAAAGCTGAGAGTTTTTCAGAAAAAACTGTTTCATCACCGTACTGCATTTAGTGGTGAGATTATGAGTATTTAAATGATATAATATTAGTATAACACTGATATAATATTGTCTTTCAATAAATGTCTGTATATACTTGTGTATTTATGTATATATGCTTTTTGTTTTGTGTTGTGTTGATTTTTTGCACCCTTAATGTACGTACTTCCGGGAACACCACACGTTTCACCATGCGTTCCATTTGGGACTTCGGGTTCCGGCTAAGTAAGATAGTGGATGGAACGTCAAGTGTTCCACCCTGCGTCTCTTAGCAGTTTCTGACTGCAATACTAAGGGCGTGTGGGGATAAGGTGATCCTGTGATCATATGTTTCAGTGTTTAGTGGCGCTCCGCCCCTTCTCTACGTCACTAGTAAGGCAGCTTCATATACGGAGATGCGGGGGAAAATTAAGTAGTAGAATTAATAAATACTATTGCTAAATGGGTTTAACAGACATTAAATATACTTTATTATAAATAATTGTACTTTATTATATTAATTATACACTAGTTCACAATTATGAATAGAGTCAGTGTAGTTTCCCTTTACCTGTTAAATTTACTGTGATTTTTCTTATATAACACTAATAGTCACAAGATAAGTGGACACGCACTATGTAACCCTGGAATTATATAGATAATAACACTTCGACATGCAATCTGAGAGGCATGACGCCACAGGCGATATTAAACTGATATTTCATAATTATAGCATATGAGTCGGACTAATCCTCTATTTATATATACCGTTTTTGATGTAGGCGCTATTGTGTTAAACTCATTTAGCAATAGTATTTAAAATTCTACTACTTAATTTGCCCCCAATTACGTATGGAAGGGGCGGAGCGCCAATTAACACTAAAACATATCATCACTGGTTTACCTTATCCCCACACGCCCTTAGTATTGCGGTCGGAAACAACTATGAGACGCAAGGTGGAACGCTTGATGTTCCATCCACATTCTTACTTAGCCGGAACCCGAAGTCCCAAATGAAATGCATGGTGGAACACATGGCGTTCTCGGGAGAAGAATCCACGAGGTTTTAACCTCCTTTCCCTGTAAATTCTACTCTTCCTAAGCTTTATTATTAACTTCCCAAAGAAGATTGATATGTACTGCTACAGCCTGAGCATAGAACTAGGTTTAAAATGTATTTCTAGCACCTGTAGCGTCCCTTTAGACCATTAACACTGGAAGTGAGGTCACACTCTAATAGGTTATATAAACCAGACAGCCCTACCTCAGTGTATCCTTGCTCCCAGACTGGACACACTGATTACTTTAATCTCCTGGTAGGTTGCACTATTTTGGTCCCATATATGTATACATTTTGATCTGTTTAAAACGTATTGTAATCTTCTAAATGTTACTGAACCTATGTATAATTCCTTGTAACACTTTAAAATGTATAGTTACTTGCTTAGAATATACTACAGTGTGTCATTCATTATTTCTAGAACGTACAGTACCACTGGGTACAAGCTATCTGGAGGAATTTTACTAACTTGAGTTAATACGCATGTTCTAGCACTAGCTATGTGACTATTCAGTATATATTGTTTAAAATGAGATCTTTTGTGTTGCAAGTATGTGTAGCATTTAAAGATATGTTGCACTCCATAATGAATTATGGTATAGATGAATTATGTTACACTTCAAAATGAAGTATGTTACTTTTTAATGGTTTATTAATTACTATGCACTATATTGAAATGACATCTACACTTATGTATGTAAATAGATGAATTATGTTATTATCAATTGAGAATAAATTATGTTGCTATTATTAATTATAAGTTATGTACCACTGAAATGAATTACGTTATTTCCACCTTCTGACTATAAATCTAAAACAATTGTAAATTAGTCTATAGTTTACAAACAATTATACATTGAATAATGCAATTTTGTTATAGGGAATTTACAATAGGCTCATATGAACTATAAAGTTTCGAGTCTATTAGAACTTTCTACTTTTATTTTAGGAGAATTTTTTTTATGGCATCACTTGCCACACCTTGCTCTTAAGACCATCACTTATCATCCCTGGTTTTGAGAAATATTATCTCTTTCATTAGATCTGAATAGGTATGTGAACCTCATTTTGTATAAATTCCACCATATTCACACCTTTATTTACAAGGTCTAATATTATCTCAAAGGTAAATACCTCTCAAATCCCCATCTTCCTCTCATCCTCCACATTTACTCCCCCCTTTTCTTCATTTTTCATCCCTCAATATCATGTTCTTCCCACACTTTGTGTCCCACTTTTAGAATATTTAAAGCACTGTACAAAGTACAGTCTATAATTTTAAGGTTTTAAAGAAATATATTGATTTCAGGCATGCTTGTTTTCCCATGTAGATCCCAACTACCCCTGATGAAGTCCATTCTGGACGAAACGCGTAGGGTCTCCTTTATGAATTGAAGTCATTCGTGTGTTGGACCAGAAATTGGAATCTCTAGAAAAATTGACAATTTTACTTACCTGTTGAAAAATGGAATAAACTATTATTTTATTTGGCTACATTTTATATACTATTCCGTAAATATTCATTCTTGTTACAGTATTTGGTGAATTTACAGATCGCACTTCTATACATATATATATATATATATATATATATATATATATATATACACAAAGAAGGTAAGGTAAATTACACAACTTTCTCATTAAAACATAAATATTTAATAAAAAGCCTCTGATAAGGCTTAGAACAAATCAGACAGAGTTACACAGCCATTTCATAGAATAATTTAACAATCCACAGTATGGAACAGGCCCAACGTGTTTCGTTACCCACGTGACTTCATCAGGGGCGTTTTGGATGTTGATTGAAATAAGGTGCGATAGCACTTCTAGGGGTGTTTCCAATTGGTCAAACCATAGATATTGTATTCAAGCAAGAACCATACAGATATATATATCTTCTAGGAGCGTCTCTAAATGACCAAATAAATAGCTGTGTATTTCAGTTAAAGTTGCACAGGTGTGAATATATTGCCAAACATCGGAACAAAAAATGCAATAGCCCAGGCGTATGTCACCAAGTATCCCGTTTTTCACACCTTTTATATCGGTGTTAACATCAAGGACCAATGAGCAGCTTCAAAAAAATATAGGGCTGGGAGGCCAGAAGTTCACTCTAGTGGATCCAAATGCAGAATCCACTAGAGTGAACTTCTGGCCTCCCAGCCCTATATTTTTTTGAAGCTGCTCATTGGTCCTTGATGTTAACACCGATATAAAAGGTGTGAAAAACGGGATACTTGGTGACATACGCCTGGGCTATTGCATTTTTTGTTCCGATGTTTGGCGATATATTCACACCTGTGCAACTTTAGCTGAAATACACAGCTATTTATTTGGTCATTTAGAGACGCTCCTAGAAGATATATATCTGTATGGTTCTTGCTTGAATACAATATCTATGGTTTGACCAATTGGAAACACCCATAGAAGTGCTATCGCACCTTATTTCAATCAACATCCAAAACGCCCCTGATGAAGTCACGTGGGTGACGAAACGCGTTGGGCCTGTTCCATACTGTGGATTGTTAAATTATTCTATGAAATGGCTGTGTAACTCTGTCTGATTTGTTCTAAGCCTTATCAGAGGCTTTTTATTAAATATTTATGTTTTAATGAGAAAGTTGTGTAATTTACCTTAGCGCACCCTGATCTTCTTTGTATTTCTGTCTGTTCCGGGTCTCAGCTAACAGGGATCCTTCAGAGGTGCAGCTTTGGGCTAATAGGGCGCGGTGTTGGGTACCCCTTGCCTTTCTTATATATATATATATATATATATATATATATATATGAAATACACCACATTGACCAGAAATTAGCTTTCATAGGCATCCTAGTGTAAAATGTGTTGCTGTTTTATATAAATAATGTTATGGTTATTCAGGTTGTTTACTCTGTAATCCTAAATGTAATTATTGCTGTAGCCACAGCAATGTGTTTAATGTTATCCATAGGAATTAACATTGTTGCATAAGAGGTCATATTTATTTAATGAATACATTAATTTTAATAGAATTTGTCATCAACTGTATTAGGAAAATGCTTCAAGAAATTAGAATTTAATTAGCTAAGCATATGTCAAAAGTCATTCCCGCTACCAGCAATTTAAAATAATTTGTATGATATTTCTAAGTATTTTCTAGTTATCATGTTCTTATGCTTGGAACAGAAGCATAGCAATAGTGTTTAATGTTCATACTCCAGTAGAGCGGGTACCGGACAGCTCCCCGACAGTCGGGATTCCGACAGTCATTCCTCCGACGTCAGAATCCCGACTGCTCCCTCGTGGGGGTCCACGACCCCCATAGAGGGAGAATAAAATAGGTGGCGAGCGCAGCTCGCCACCGTGCCCACAGCGTGGCGAGCCCGCAAGGGGCTTCATTGCGCTCCCCCCGCTGTGCAGTCGGGATTCCGACGTCTGAGTAATGACTGTCGGAATCCCGACTGTCGGGGAAATATACCACACCCAGTAGAGCAAAAGAGGCCCAGGTTGCTTTCCATATATTCCCATACCCTCCAACATAACCCATTCCATTAGGTACAAAATGTTCTGATCCTGGACTTCCCTCTTACTGTGTGATTGCCAGCACCTGTGTTGAACTAGTATATTGAGGAGAAGGGTGTTTCACCACAGGTGATAGCAATCATACAGTAAGAGGGAAGTCCAGGACCAGAACATTTTGTACCTAATGGAATCTTGTACCATGTGTGTTAATGACAAGCACGAAAGTCCTTTTCCACTAGGTGTAGAACTCTCCACATGTTGATAAGGTTAAGTAAATGTGCAATATATGGTACATCTATATTCGGTAGTGGAGAGATATGCTTAGAAGGTGGGGGACCTATCTAGAAAGAGGGATGATGTTAGGTTAAAGTCACCGCATAATATCAGTGTTGTTGGGTAATTTTGTCAATATACTTATAAAAAATGTTTCTTATATTGTTTAGGTGCATATACTTTACAAACAGTCAAAGTAAATTCATCTACAATGATAATCAGAATTAAATGCCTTCCAGCAGGATCTGCTACCATAGAAGATACTTGAATATTTAGATGTTTTTTTCGTTAAAGTAATAACAGCACAGGATTTAGAGTTTAGAGAAGCTGAGCCTTATACAGTCCAGTTCATGATCTGGAGTTTCTCAACTTCTGCTGGTAATAAGTGTGTTTCTAGCAAACATATGAGGTCAACATATGAGGTCAACGTTTGTCTATTCAGATATGTCAAAATGTTAACATATCTGAATAGACTGCTGGTGTATGAATACCTTGGATGTTTAATGAACTAATATTAATATTCATAAGAGTTTTTGGTACTTGTTTCCTAGCACGGCGCCCATCGCATGCCTTTATTAGTAGTATGCGATGGAATGCGATGGGACCCGATTTTCGGGTCCTAGGAGCCGCACTGTGCAATTTTAAAATCGCATGCCATTAAAATGGCATGCGATGCGATCGATGCGATCAAAATGATGATTTAATTGTACATGCACTCTGATTAGTATGTTATATGCACCCCCATCATTGATGCCACCGCCACTATTAACGCCAACCCGAAGCGTGGCGCGGCCACGTTGGCATGGAGTTGATTTTATATAGTGTGGCGAGTGCAGCGAGCCACCGAGCCTGAAGCGTGGCGAGCGCAGTGAGCCCCGCGAGGGGACACGGAATACGTGTGAGGTTATCCATGTCCGCTCGCCACACTATATAAAATCAACTCCACGCCAACGTGGATAGTGAGGGTATAAAAAGGTTGGAGGACGCGTACTGCCGCCCCTCGCGGGCTCGTTGCACTCGCCACGCTTCGGGTTGGCGTTAATAGTGGCGGTGGCATTAACAATGGGGGTGCATATAACATACTAATCACCCATCAGGGTGCATGTACAATTAAATCATCGTTTTGATCGCATCGATCGCATTGCATCGTGGGCGCCGTGCTAGGAAACAAGTACCGAGTTTTTTTTAGGTGAGAACGAACTGTGGAGATAAGGAAGAACATGGAGGAACAATTAGACAAGACAATAAGGTTAAAAGGAAACTTACTATAAAAGCAGCTACATAATTATGAAATGTGGACTTCCTACAACAATATGGTGAATAGATCACCAATACCACATACATCCTGCGCAATATCATATTGTGCAAGAAGTGTATAGAAACGGCAAGGCTCTTGTTACCCACTCTCTATAATACTAATAAACCCCATACAAATACAAGTCAGCTCTTATAATTAGGAAGAAAATTCCAAGGAGGTAAAAAGACATTAAACAGCCAGCTAAATATCGGAGGGGATAATCTCACATTGACAGAAAATCAGTACTGTCCTTAGAGCTCTGACTCATTTTCCTTCACTACAAAATCTTCAGCTTCTTTGGCGGAAAGAAAATCAGTGAATCTAGAACCTGAGAATATTCAGAAATGTGCTGGGACTATAATGTAGCATTTACGATTAGCTTTAACTAAATCGGAACATACTGATGAAAAGGAGCATCTGGCTTTGGACACATCCATTGAAAAATCATGAAAACATTTTCAAGATTGTCCCTCCCATTTAATTGGGTTTATATGTTGAGATGCTTTCCATATTAATTGGTTATGCAAATACGGTAGTTAAGAACTCTGAGAATAACAACTCTTGGTCTCATGTGTGCTTGAGATTTAAGTTCACCCAGCCTGTGTATTCTCTCTATTACTACTGTATTTCTGAACAAGCAGTTTCAACATGGAGTAATATAGGAAGTGTGTTGCGAGCAAAATGCTCTATCTGAGGTCCCTTTAGTGTCTCAAGTATACAGGTGATCCTGATATTATTTTTCCTGGCTTTGTTTTTAATATTGTCTATTATAGTTGAAAGACGCTTATGATCTTGTTCTAATTTTTGCATAGTCTTGTGCAATGCGTTAATGTTATCCATATTGTTTCCAATATGAGTCTCAGGGTGAGATTTAATAGGATGAGAGATTCAGAAAGTGAGAGATTTGGTAAGAAATCTCCACTTTTTTTAAAGCGGCAATCATTTACACTGCAAAACCGGTTTGATTTTGCAGTGTAAAGGATTTCCGCTTTAAAAAACCTGGAGATTTCTTATCAAATCTCTCACTTTCTGAATCTCTCATCCTATTAAATCTCACCCTCTGTCTCATACTGCTTTCTGTAAGAGTGGCATCATAGTAGTTTACAGTATATAGCAGATAAAAGTTTATCATAGTTAAATGTAGGTGTACCTCTATATTCAGGGGTACCTTTGGGGTCTGGATTTGGGTCTGTAATTGACTTCTTTGCCATTGGCATTCCTGCGGCAGTCTCATTGCCAGCGCCATATTGTGGTCTCCATGCTGTTTCTACTGGCGCTGTTGTTGTGGCGGTGGGAGACTGCTTTGCTGCATATTGAGCACCCAGGTATTTGCCCATCCCTGTGGGTAACTGCTGGGGGGAACCAAAATGGTGTCTGTTTGGAGCCGACAGTGTAATTTGGGTGAGAGCCAAGACGGGTGTTGGAGCAGCGGGGAGAGGCTGCTCACTCTTCCATGCCGGAATTAGAAGTAAAAACCAGTGCAGTTACTGCAGTTTAATACATGTATGTCAGCTTGTCAAAACATCTTATTTTTTACTGCAGCAGGTGCCTCATATGTCTAATGGGAAATTTGTCTCTAAGGGTCGTTTGTCAAGATTTTGCATCAATGTTGACATAAAGAATGTCAACCTAGTTAACTAGCCAATGTTGACATTGCAAGCATGTCAACAATTTGACCACACAGATATTCTCCACAATTTGAGTGTCCACATGATCAATGTCAACAAATTATAACACACCTAAAGATCACAGTATAAAAATAAAGGGCTACAGCTGGTATAAATAATTATAAAAAAAAAAAAAACACCCTCTCCCTGAGGGGATTGCACAAACATCCTCCACCCCACGTCATAGCACATCGCTGGCTACCATGTCAATGATAATCGCATATGCACTAACATATGTGATTATTATCACAAAGGGCAGCTCTTGTGTTAAGAGCTGCCCTTTGCAAAGAAAACGGTGACTGATAGCGGATCCCTGGTGGTTCTCCCTACTGCTGCTGCTGCAGGGCTCTGCTCCTCCGTTTAGACAGAAGAAGAAGTACTGGGCTAAGAAGGAGGAGGTCAATGTCCCGGCAGCAGAGCAGGAGGCTGTCCAGACACAGGTGAGGGTGGGAGGGGCGTGACCAATGCAGGGTGGTGGGGGTCGGTGCGGGGCAGCAGGGGTCGCGAAGAGAAGCACAAAAAGTTTGTCCAAATATGCAAATCAAAGTCTGAGCATGTGTAGACAAAGTAAATGATACAAGACAATCATGAAATGATTCCAAAACAACCTATTTAGGTGGAACCAAAAAAAAAAGTAAAGAGAGAAGGAGCAGAAGGAGATTATTTTAATGATCAGTGCACCTCTAAATCCCCATCTTTCCTTGTTACCATTTGGGTACTGAAGCATGCATTGAATTAACATACTCCCCATGTGTTTCCAGTCAAACACAGGATATATATGACAACCACACAGTGGTTGGAAAGCTATAAAGCAAAAATGCGGTAAAATCACAGCCATGGGGGGTATCGCCAGCAAAAGCTGGCAATACCCCATAGAAGCCTATGTGTTTTTTTTTTTGTTCTTTGTCTTGTTTATCTTTTCAATGTAAACCAATAAAATCAATTTGCACTAAAATATTCATTTTAATGAAGGTATGTCTTAAAATATTAAACTCACAATTTGTGAATCATATAACATTAAAAACAGCAAAATAAAAATATAGAAGAAAATCACTTGATTCTGACTTACGTTTGCTGTTTATTTTAGATCTTGGCAAAGTAAATCATTGTGTCGGTTACAGCAAATGTCAAATCCTGATATGATCTTCTTGTTATATTGTCAATAAAGCTTAGTGGTTGATGCCATCTGCAAACATCTTAATTATCACACACAGTGGAAATGTTCTACTGTCCAACATCATTTGAGGAGACAGAGGGAAACAGTTGACAAGAACAGCAGTATTCTTGTAGTAATTGACAATTTTTTTTCTATGAAATTGCTCTAATCCAATGCCTCCTTAGAAGCTTGTCAGTTTCTTTTCAATCATATATATATATATTATAGATGGCAAAATAACAGGAACATATAGTCAGAGATCTTTATGATTAAAAATAACTTGTGCAAGGAAGTTTGTACTATAAAATAAAATGGAACATCGATAGTGTTAGGATTACAGTACAAAATGTATAATGATGGTAAACTAAAAAAAGACAATGGTGTATAGCAGTATGAGTCCTCTGTGTCAGGAATTTCTACAGTGTGTATAACATTAGACACCTAGAAGGGAAAGTTACAGTCATTTTTCTTACAGTTTAGAAACCACTGCACACTGATGTCAACCGAGCCTCGGTATTTACAATCACATTAATCAACTAAGTAATATTGCTGGTGATGTGCAGTCATTTCAAAAGCCATATGTACAGTTACTGTACTCAGGGTCAGATTAAACCCTGGTGGTGCCTCATACTTTTAAGACAGGGGGGGGCCCTTGTGTAAGGGTGGTGGGGGTGAATATTACATTGTGCATACCTCCCAACATGACCCATTACAAGTGGGACAAAATGCTCTTAGCCTCGACTTCCCTCTTAAAATATAATTAGCTTCACCTGTGTTGAATTATGTAATTGGACAGGTAATTGCAATTATCGCATACTACTGGAATGGGTCATGTTGGGATGTCGGATTGTGTATTTTAAGTTTAAACCAATGCTGTGTATTATAATTAAACTAATAATTTTATAATGCCAGGGTACTGTATATACCTCCACCTAATTAAGAGGTATTGTAGTGGAACAAAGACAACTTAAACACTTTAATATACACATAGAAAAATAATAGCAAACAACTCTGTACTGCTTACACACTGGGACAGGATTCAGAAGCCTCTGTAATACTTACACAATGGGAAAGAATTCAGAAGGATTCTGTATGTGTGTCTCTCCCTAGACTCTCATCAGATAGCAAGATACCCAGACACCAAGGCAAAAAAATGTTTTCATTATTATCAGCACCAAATAAGAAACCACTTACTGTACATCTTGAAAACTGTCTGTTGGAGAGGAGGAGAAGTTGAGATCCATGTGTCACATTCCTATCTCTTATCTGTCAACCTGACACTCCTGATTGCTTTCTGACTGTCTAATTCTGCTGCTGCATAAGAGGGAAAGCAAGTGATGTCATGGTGCTCTCCCATAATCTGGCAATGACTGTACTGATATTATAACAAATATATGATATTGCCTGGTTTATTAATTAAAAACATATTGAGAGTCCAGTTTATGAGACATTTAATATTGACCTACAGCAATATGTAATATTGATCTGGTTTATTGAACATGTATTAATATTGACCTATTTGTTAAATAAATATGTAATATGCCTTTTTTTATTTAATAAATATGTAATAGCGAATAAATATATATTTCTGACCTTTTATTAACTTAATACCACCTTTCATAAAACAATAAGTAAATAAATGAATCATATAGCCCATGTAGAAATGACCAACTAATGACAGTTATTGTCTCCAACAGAACTGAAATAATAGTGACAAAACATTTCCTGTAGAGAAGTTATATTAATATATACTTGCCTGGAATTTGCTTTTGTTCTTGATCTGGCATAATCCATATGGATAAAAAAAAACAAAAAAAAACATTCATAGCTGACATGAACTTCTCCTGAGGTGCTCTCAACGTGAAATGAATGAATGTCTTCTAAGCATTATCACATAAAAGATGGGCAGTAAATCATGGTGCTAGTGTATTCACCTTTCAGAAACTCATTGATCTGTATCAATTTCCTATAGTCAATTCAAAGCTCTAATACCAAAAGCTATTGATTTTGTTGATGTTTTTTTTACTAATTCCTTTAAATTTTAACACTGACTACATTTATCAATAAAAATATGAAATTCTTAAATATAATTTTTTATTAAAGCAGATAATGAAATACAGTTGTACAATATTCATGCAAGAAAGTATTTTTTATCAAGAAAGCTTTTTGTATTATTTAGATCAGTAATATACAACAATTAATAGATAATTTTTTACATTAGAGTATTTTATCTAAATATAAAATGAATTAAAGAAAGAAGAAATAAGAATACATCACGGGCAGGCATGGTTGACAGCAGGCAAACATTATTAAAAAAGCTTTTATGAAGCCAAAACTAAATGTATTGAGTTAAAACATTTATGTATTTGGGTTTTTAACTCTTCTGATCGGGAATCTATGAACCCCTCCCAAATAGCAAATTATTTTGTGAAGGGAAGATTTTAACCAGTCCATGTGAAATACATGGAACAATTTTGCATACATTACTGAAATAGTACAATTGCCTGGATTGACCAGGAGATTGTGGGGATAGTATCCCAGCATCCAAATCCACTCTCTTCTACTGCAAAGTCTGCTGTACAAGGTTTGATGACTTGAGTGGTACCTCTCCCCCAGCCTTCTACTTTGATTAAATCCTCTGGGATCTTCCAGAGAACATTAAACCATTAAATAAATCAGCAAATATCACATGTGAATGTGTATTTGCAAGATTATGTAAGACGTAACTATAATTAAGATTTAGGAGGTTGGTTAGTCATGCAGTAAAGTTAATTTTCAAGAACCATTTATGAATGCCTTAGATTTGGCCACCAAAAAATCATTGCAAATTACATACTTGTCAAACTCCTGCTAACATTGTGCTTCTGATTACTTATTTGTCAATACACTAGCATTTTCCTCAGCATACTGTGCTAGACAATAAGGTTACTCAGCTCTTTTTCTTTCAGAAATTAAAATACAGCAGTTGTGTTCTTTCAAGGAACATCTTCACAATTATGTTTAATGGAGTATGGAAATAAAAGTGTGTACTTCAGTATTTTTCATAGGATTCTCCAAATGTTATATGTTTTTTGTTTACTTGAATAAATCTATTCAAAATTTTTCCATTCAGTTCTATTTCAGTTATTTAAAAAAGATTTGAGACAGAGATAAACTTATGGCAGTGCTATATTGTATCATTTGCCAGTATACAGATGTAGCCCTCTTCATCATTGCAGGGGCTGGTGATTCTATTGCCAGCCCCCACTAGCGGCTGACTCCCGCCAGGGGCGAGCGCGCAAGAGACGCCCGTGCACCCTGTGGTAACGGAGCTTGCCGTGGGTCCCTACTGCTTCCCCCGCCTACACTGCCGGTCCCCCTCGCCGCCCCAACCCCCCCCCCTAACCCTGCCCATCTCCCTGAAGCGGAGACTAGCAGGGACCCGATGCGCCGCCGTCGCTAGACTGGGAAACGCGTGCATGTGAGACGAACGCGCATCCCAGTCCCTATCGCCAATGCTCGCCAGAGAAGGGGATCTGGCGGGCGCCCGGCAATGATGAAAAGGGCTACATCTGTACATACTGTACCTGCCAGAAGAGAATACCATTGTATATCTCACATTTCTGGGCTATAAGTGCATGCTGGAATTTGCACTGCCTCAATATATTGTCAATTTTTAACCTATTACCAAATGGCCAATGTACAAGGAGATGCTCAGTTATAGTCAGCATTTAGCTAATGGGGTGCTTTTTTATTACCTTCTAGACAACCAAACAAAATGCTCTTCAACTGTGCTTATTTATTTGCTTATTTTTTGCTTAATTTATTTTATTATTTAAATTATTGTGAAATATGTAATAAAACTTGAGAACTTTGAGAATTAATACAGACTCCTCCCTCTATTTATTACTCCTCCCGCATGGTTTTACCCCCTCCCATTTTCAACAAATATTGAACAAATAAAACAGACAGAATATTCAGAAATAGATAAAAAAAGAAATACAGATTAACAGACCTTTTAAAAACAAAAAATTCGGTCTATAGTCCCTGCCACATTACAGTCTACATCAGTAATTTTCAAACTGGGTGCCCTGGCACCCTGGGATGCCTCGTGACACTTACAGGGGTGCCTCAGGTTGGTGGACCGACCTAAATTATTTGTCAATTTAATAAAAAAAAACAGTGCTGGTGGCTGCCAATCATAAACTATGTGTACAATCAGAAGGCAACCCTGTCCCTCACCAATAACTGAATCTAGGTATGGCATATAAATACAATTTACTTAATTTGTTTTATTTCAGAAATTCTCAGCAACAAACTTTTGGCCTTTGGGTACAGTGAAACAAATTGTGAAACTCTAGGGTGCCATGGCTCAAAAAAGTTTGTGAACCACTGGTCTAAATTATCTCCCCATCAATAGGTGGGGATCTAAACCATGGCCCCAGTGCTGTGCCACTCTGCTGACCGCATTCAAGTATAATTTTATTCTGCCAACATTGCCACTGAAAACATAACATGAAGCAGATCATTGTGAGTTATATATAACTCCAGAATCATTACAGTAAGCACTGAAATACTTAAATAGCAATGTTTGTGGCCATCCATCTATATTGCTCTAACACACAGGGAAAATAAATCAAATGTCACCACCATAGACAGAAGGATGTTACACAACACTGAGTAATTTTCCATCATTCCAGAAGACAGACGAATATAAGGAGCGAGGTAAGCTCGCTCCAACCCCCGATGCAACCAGGTTTAAAGGTAAGACAAGTCTACGGCGACCGCCCAAGACAGGACCAAGAGGAGATCTAACTACAGGTGCTAACTGGACAGGACACCCTGTCTAATGGCACCAGACTAAGGACGGGGCTTGTGACCAAGTCACAGGCATCAGGCTAACTAATGACGGGGTGCCACCAAACAAAATACACACCAACATAATATAGTACACTTAAAGTGACGGTACCCCAAAACAGGCGTGAACCCACAGCCGTGGGCCTCTCCGAATCACGGAGAGCTGGACCAGGACAATAATAATAATAACTTAGGATGAAGGGCAGCTTGCCCACAGAAAAGAAGGATAAGGAACCAGGCTCCACAGAAGCACTTACGTGACCGGACCAAACCCTCCGGCAGCACAGGATGATAACGTGCATGCCAGTGGGGGCTTGGCAGGACTGGATGGAAATTCGCTGACCAAGATGGAACCGGATCCAGACAGGACCAGGAGTGGATAGTGACTGCACCAAGACAGGACCAAGACTGGACCAAGACAGGACTGGATGCAAACAGATGACGGCTGGACAACGACTGGACCACAACCAAACTAATACGTGACCCGGACAGGACCGGATCAGGACAGGACCAGATAAAGACTGGACCAAGGCTGGACAATGACTGGACCAGGACAGTGACTGGGCGATGACTGGACCCAGACTGCAGCAAGACAAGACACTTGACAGGACCAGGACTAACAGGACCGGGACAGACCCAGATAGGATAAGAAAAATTCAGACCCGGACAGGAGTGCAGCCAGGAGTAGCTGCAGGGAGCAATGACCTGACAGGTGACCAACAGGAAGGACTGCAGCTCTCAGCAACAGGAACAGGCTATTGCAAACAGGAAACTAGAAGCTGTCACCGGCTCTGCATTTCTGGGGAGAATGCCTTAAGAAGGGCTCAGGAGATTAACCCACCTGTGACATATCCAGCCAACATGCCAGCAGGAATAATGAGCTCATTGTCTATCAGCCTTGTGAAAAAATCAAGGGTGACATTCTATGGGATGAGATAAATAGACTTTTGTGATTTTTTTCGCAAAAACGGCCGAAATCGCATTTTTTTCCATTTTCGCATATTTAATGAGCTGCGAAAATGTGAAAAAAGTGCGATTTTTGCCAACAAGTTGGACACACTGGAAATGCGATGGCTGCTTTTCGCAGCACATCGCATCCAGATGTTTTCACATGAAAAAGTATACAAATCGCATATTTAATGGTATGCGATTTGTATAAAGTGTGTCTATAATTCGCCCAAAAATCAGACCAGGTTCTGATGGGCGAATTAGCCAGAACCCTGCACAGATCGCAATGTTCTGTGCAGGGTTCTGGTGTAAAAAAAAATTAAACAGTTAAAATAAAATAAAAAACGAGCGCGGGGTCCCCCGCCCGAGCATAACCAGCCCCGGGCTCATTGAGCCGGTGCTGGTGACATAAAATCAGTGTCCCCGACAAATAGGGGTCCCCTTGATTTAATGAAACCAGCACCAGGCTCAAGGTCCGGCGCTGGTTCCCAAAATACGGGGGACAAAATGACTAGGGGTCCCCCGTATTTTAAGAACCAGCACCAGACCCAACCAGCCAGCAGGGTAATGCCACAGCCGGGGGACACTTATTATATAAGGTCCCGCAGCCAAAGCATTATCCCCCTGGCTGGTCAGCATGGGCAGGGGTCCTGGGGAAGTGGGGACCCCCCCCCCTCCAGGACTTACCAGCCCATGCTGAAAGTCCGGGGCTGTCCCCGATGCCCCTGGCCACCAGAGAGTCAAATGCCAAACAGAACACAAAACAGAACTGAACCATTATTAATGGTTCCTAACAAAGTGGAGAGTGATAAAACTTAGTATATACAGGATATTGTGAGAATAAATCTTAAAGGTTTTCAACAAAAGTTATAAGACTGCCTACCCCTGTTTTAAATTAGATTTTGGAAATGCAGTGTCATAGCAGCCACTGGGTGCTCAGGACAGGAGGGCAGGAGACAGGGCAAGGCCATCAGGAGGCAGGAGCAGGACAGAAGTCTCTGCCTCCCTGCAGCACAGCACTACCACTGACACCTGCAGAGAATGAAACCAGACAGTGATTTCATCATCTTGGAAGTGAGACAGATCATGCATGTCATGTCCCACGAAGTATGTGTCTTCATATGCTGTTCAGTTACTGTCATGTTACTATTGCAAAGCTTTGCATCTTGTGAAAATTGTCCTTCCTGGCTCCTGTAGGGCCTCTGGTGTCATTAGCCCTGCCTTTCTTCCCATCTCTAGCTCATTGTGTGTCTGCCATTTTAACCTTCAGTTGATTCCTGTTGAGCTCTGGCAAATTATTCACCTACTGTTTTTGTGCATTATTACAAGAATATCAGCTTGAAATAAACCCTCATCTGGATTCTTTGCACATGCCTCTTCAGTTGAGTTGACACTGTCTGACAAAGTCTCCTGGTGTAAGTACTGGTTCACTACAGACATACACAGATGAACTGTCTTAAAGGCCTTACATTTACAGCCTGGTTATTGAGTCAGAATAATGCACCTCCAGGTGGAGGACAGGGGTAGGCCCGCAACCACGTAGGAATAAATTTCCAGCGCCATGGCCACACTTAATTAGTAAGAGGGTATTTTTTAAAAGGGAGAGGGATTATATGTGGGGCCCAGAGCTGAAGACAAAGATAATGAGGAAATTCCAGATAATGCACCAGGTGGACTGAATCAGAGCTGAAGGCAGAGATGACAAAGAGGTTCTGGATAATTCACCAGGCAGGATGGGGGACCCACACCAGCTGATCCTGCACACTGCCTCCAGGCCGGAGGAGAAGAACGAGCCAGCAATTGTTCCACATGGACTCCCGCCTGCCAAAGACCAGCCTCTAGCAGCTGAGAGTGCCACACGGCCCGGACAGGAAGGTAAGAAAGCCGCCCGACCATGACACATAGATTGTTTTGTTACAAATCTACAAAACTAAAAAATATCAAATTGATATTTATGTTTGGCCAATGCTGGAGTGGCCCCTGGGGTTACAGTTGAAACACTGGTGGTCTCTACTGCCCAAGGACCCACCCCCTCTTCTAGGGATCAGGTTCCAGGCTGTGCACTTAAATTAGACATATGTCACATTATACTGCACAGGACTATGGTGTATATTCTACTGTGCATATATAGAATATATTTATAAATTGTCCTAGACCTTATATACTCTAATGGTTAGATAAACCTCTGTTCTGGCTAGCCAAACCACCTATGCTTGGGCCTCTATCACTGCATTACCCCAGTGCACCCTTCCTGTCCCAGTCCAACAATATATGAGGCTAGGACAGGGAGGAAGTTGGTGGGTGAAGTGTAGGAACAGTTAAATTGAGGCTTGTGTTAGATAAATAAATTATTTTGGCAAAAGCAGAAGGCAGAGATAGTTAATATGGTTCTCCAAGGACATGGTAGTTGTTAAAAGTGCTATGAAACACCTTACAAAAAATATTGGTAGGCTAGTCAGAGATGGCTTTAAAACCAATCTATAAGAGACTAAACATACAATAAAATGTGTTAAAACACAAACCGAAGAAAGTATTCAATAGCCAATAAAAAAGGAGACAAAATGTTCTTTAAGAACATAAGTAACTATGGAGGTTCTTCTGATCGGTGCGGCCAAACGTGCATACGTTCGCTATTAACGTACGCTAGCCGCACGCGGCCGTTGGGGTTAAGTCCACCCACAACTCTGCCGCATACGTACGGGCATAAACAACGTAGAAGGGGAGTGGCGTACAAATGAGCGTACGCCAACGTACACGGACGGGCCAGCCCTTACACTCCGACAACTGGCGTACAACTGAGCGTACGCCGCCGTTTACGGACGTCTCTCGTCCGTCTTCCCACCGCCTTCTTGCGGAGGTCATTAATTTAAAAAAAATCCATGGTATACAGATGGTTAAAAGACAATGTCTAGGTTAACAGTCATTAAGTTTAAACTATATGGTCAACATACATATGGCTGACAATCATGCAGGGAGTAAGGGTAAAAAGGTAAATATTAGTCCCCAACTGTGAGACAGATGGGGTTTACGTGACCCCACGTTACTAGGTAAATCTATTCAATAAATTGAAACAATTGCTGCCTATATTGGCAAAAATATTTTATTTTAGAATAAAGCAGTAGGCGGCTCCTGTGCTGTCAGTCTGTTGACTTTGGATACCTATATATAATACCACACCTGGACTTCTCCAGGGGTCGCCCACCTGGATACTGCCCTGGCCCTTCACTGCTTGGCTTCCAAGTTCGAAATGGATTTAGGCACTCCAGTGAGGTATGGTGGTATGCTTGTTACGAGTTGTGTCACGACCCAACATCTCAGGTTAACTGCTAAATATCACCATTGATAATGGATACTTATCCCAAAAATTGGGGCAGAAAAAATATTTTTTATATATAGGTATATAAATCTCCCACCAGTGATGATGAAATCTGGTGCTTACACTTTAGAAATTCAATTGCTGGCAGCAGGTAACGGATTGAGACATGATTGGATACAATATCTTGGAGAGTGGGTGATTAATTGGTAGCACCCTACTTATTGATGTAGTACTGTACTAGGGATTAAATTTGACAGTGATTAAGCAACAGTTAATAGTTAGCAACACTGTATCATTGAAAAAGGAGGTTGCTCCTATAGAAGCAATGTGCCTCGTTGTTGAGGTAATTAGATCACAATGTATGCAGTAGGTGGAGTAGCAAATAATTAATAGATAACGATTTTACACAGGAATATCACATAAACAAAGTTGGTAAGTTGGCTCCTATGGAGGGAATGTGCCTGGTTGATGACCTGTGGCAAAATGAGCATAACAAAGTACTGGTATTGTGGATAGAGACAGTACTGGTGACTAACACACTGTAAATACACCGTAGCAGACGTTAATAGCCTGATAATCCCAGAGCAAAATGGCAATAAAACGGGGATAGCAGATAGTGTTGTTGTGGAGTGTACCACAGATTGTGGCAACTCCAGTACCTGATCCTGTCGTGAGAGCAGGGAAGGCTAGATGTTCGTATTGTGTACGCTGTCCTCAGCCGGGATGCAGCTGGGCGGGTGACGCTGTCCGTCCGGGTATGTAGAGCGTGAACTTCGATGCGGCTGGTGGTAAGGTCACTGGCCGCCGAGTGCCGCGGCTTGCGTAGGAAGCGGGTTCGTCGGTGGTCTGATAGCAAAACCAGGCTGTAAGCACGGGGGGTGGTGGGGGAGCACGTGTCCTATCCAGCGCCCCACGTTACTATCCTAAGTCAGACACGGACCTGTGCTCCCTCCCCCAAATTTAGAAGCCATTCCATAGGTCCCAGTTTAACATTTGCATGTTCAAAGTGATCGTACAAAAAGTTATAATGAATAGAGACCATTATATGAAATGTTTTGTCCCATTTTATTGGTACACTCAGATCATGCACTGCTGTGATTTCACACATATGACACACTTAACAAACACTGCAACATCCACTGTCGGACAAAGATAAATGAGAAGATTTGTATGGATTTATTTTACATTTGTGTTATAAGATGTGGCTGATATTACATAGGCCCTTATTCTGATAGAGTCGGATGACTCTGAGTGCGGACGGACGATGGTTGGTGTTTGCGCATGTGCAGAGGCATATCTGCGCATGTACGAACACCTCACATGTCCGAACACGGCGTGAGGTCCATGCAGAAAATGATCGTATGGAACCATCCGAGCAGGGGGTGGAGAGGGGCGTGATGGGCTGTTTGGGCTCATTACCATATGCGTACGCCCCACGTTTCATGGGCGTTCCCATAAAAACGCTGGGCGTATGTATGGTAATGTGGCCATGACGCACGTGTGGGGGGCGGACAGCTGACATAGCCGGATGTCTGCTGCCCACCCATATCCCTGCTTTCATATGGAAAAATGTCTGAGTGGTCTGGTGACCATCGGAGGATGGGGGAGGTTCCAACAGATTCAGGAGGTGTTCACATGAAACATCCGTCTCGTGGTCCGTCCGGTCAGCGTTTTACCGCATTCGGACGATGTTAGCAATCCGTACAATTGGCGGGGCTAAGAACACTCGGTTCGAAATACGCATCTGTCCGATTCAACTAGAATAAGGGCCATAGTGACAGTAAGAAGTGGTTAAAGGGGGTTATTCAGTTCATAATCGAACGACTGCACATGTGTACGTCTCTTAGTAGGCATGCATGAGGCTGTCCTGCGATAAAATCCTTCTACTTTTTTATCGCTGGCCATATGCAAGTTGATTACATTTGTGGGTGGTAGCCATCCATTTTCTGGGAGTGTCAGGGAAAACACACACATTCCCAGATGTTTGATGGGAAGCATGTTTTTATCGCAGCCTCTGATTAAGTCCTGGGCTATGCACACACTGGAAAAATCATAAGATGGTGAGCATCTTGTGTACGGATGTGCTGTTAATCACCGATTGGTAGAATTTTCGCAAGCCATTCATAAGCCATGCATATTGATTCACAGCAGGTCCGGCTCTACCACTAGGCAGCTTTAGGCAGCTGCCTAGGGTGCCAGGATCTAGGGGGGCGCCACCAAGTCTGCCTATCAAAAAAATAAAAGGATGTCTGTGAGGATCCTAGTTATACTTAATGCAGGTGGTTGATGTGGAACCTCTACGACCTCACCTCCATACTTTCTCTTGAGGCATACTTCTCTATTTTGCTGCCCTCTCTTCCTGTACTCTGTTGTGGGTGGCAAAGGGGAGGGTGCTGGGGGCCTCCAGAGAAAGCAGGGGTCTTGTCCACCTACCTGAGGGGCTGGGAGGACCACTCAATTTTGGCAGGCTCCATGCCATTCCAGAATGTTAGGCAAGTGGGGGGGGGGGGGGGGCGCAGTAGTTTGAAGATTTGCCTAGGGTGCTGAGAAGCCTTACACCGGCCCTGATTCACAGGCTTATACAGGGCTGGATTTCACCCTGACTAGCAGAGAACAGATCAGGTCTGCATAAACTGCAAAGTGAACATTAACTTCTCTCAACAGGATAAACTATTACTATATGATTGTAACGAGGTTACTGCACAATTTATGTTCCTAGTGACGAGATCTCAGTTGCAATGTAGATCTTACTAAACTTTACAATATCTTTGCAGGGTATGATTTCTAGGATAAACAATGCAGATTTTTAAGTTGTTTCTGTATAAAACTAAAAACACACACAACCCCAGAGTTGATTTGCTGGGGGAAATTTACTTAGAATACGAATTCGATATATCGGATTCATATTCTTAATACGAATGAGTACGAATGCATACGGCTGTTTCAGCCATATGCAAATTCGTGTTCCAGAGGGTAATTTACGGTACTTATATATTAGTTGGGAGCCCACTATAGTTAGTACACTAATACCCCCACTATCCATGTCGGCATGGAGTGTGGCAAGCGTAGCGAGCCACTGAGCCCGAAGCGTGGCAAGCACAGCGAGCCCTGCGAAGGGACGCGGAAAACTAAGCAAATAGCTTAGTGGGCGCTCAACTAATATATAAGTACCTAATTTACAAAGCAGACAGATAAGACTGCTTTGTAAACCCCCGATGGCGTATTCAATCATATTAGCGGCCGCATATACGGACGCTAATATGAATTCGTATAGGCAGTCTGCATGGATCAGTCAGATCTGTGCAGGCTGCAGTGTGTAAAAAAAAATAGAAAAATAAATAAATTTAAAAAACGGCGTGCCCCCCCCCCCCCCCCCCCACGGCTGTAACCAGCACCAGCACAACACTTTTGTTGGTAAGCTGCTCAATCAGAGGTGTGTCACTCAGGTGCCAAAAGGGAGGGGTAATTCTGTCTAGGAAAAACATTTGGTATCCCAATTGCACACTGAGTGAAACATAACTACATAATTATCAGATAACACAGAGATTTTGGTTGCGTATATATCTGCAGATATAGGGCTAAGCCCCCAGGCATCAAGGCATCTCCGTCACTGGGGGTCCCTAATACTGGGTATGGGTCTGGGGTGTAGGCCCCCAACATGCCGACACAAGGCTGAGTACTCCAGGGCAGCACACAAATGAAAATTAGATGGGGTTAATAAGAAGCACATAGGTGCTATTTAGGGAAGTGAAGGTGTGATTAAAATACAAAATATATACAATGTGATAGGAAAAAATAAGTGTTAATAAAGTGTTAGGGTGTGCTAACCTGGAGCAGACCAGCCCTACCAACACAGGGGGCACCACACTCCCAAACCCATCCCATTAGCAGTAACATATATGTCTGGGCTTAATAGCCCAGTGTAAGGCCACATGATAATGGCGTATAACATCTGAGAGCCAGCTTACATGGAGATACCCCTGGCTTCTCCAATGGCACTCAGGTGTCAGCAATCCCTCCTAATGCTGACCCATCTATGCCTCTCAACTGCACAACACTTTTGTTGGTAAGCTGCTCAATCAGAGGTATCGTAGGCACCTTGATAAAGTGGCAACACAGCCACGAAACGTTGGGACACCCACGCCTCCTTGTCTTTCTTACTGTGCGAGTGCCGCCGTCCCCCCTACACCATATATATATAAATACAGATATATATATACAGATATATATATATATATATATATTACAAATAACAGAATAATTCATATATATTCAAAGAATTGACAATATATAAAAAATACCATACAATATAGATATAAAAAAGAACCAGTATATAAAAAGGAAATAACAATAACCGAATAAAATTCATACAGACACTGTCAGTTAAATATTATGATAAAAGATTAATTTCAATTAATTTGCAATATAAGATGAATAATGAATGTCCGAAAAAAGGGGGGATTATTCATTCACTTTTTTAATTCTTACACCTCTATACTCTATTGTTTATCTATTTTTAGAGGCCATGATTAGTAATTCAATGCTTCTTGGTGGCGACACCATACACTGAACATATTTGGACAGGTAGGAATGTTACCATCCAACAACTACCACTCCAGTTCAGACAGGTGTGGAGACACCAGCAGGTCAAGCACAAAATTACCACCACTATAAGGATTTTAAATAAACTAGAGAAAAGGTACAATATCACAATTTTCATTAAGACCTCCAGGTACCATCGTGTTCAGTTGGTGTACCCACCATGTTTCACAATTTGCCAGTTTTATCTGAAGATTACCTTTTCTTTCATCCAATTTAACAAGTTCAATACCTTTGAAAGAAAAAATCCTTAAACTTGATTTTTGACATTTAAAAAAAATGCCATGCAACACTTGAGTTTGCATCTTTATTTACTATACAGGTTGAGTATCCCGTATCCAAAATGCTCGGGACCAGGAGAATTTTGGATAATGGATTATTCCGTATTTCGGAATATTTTAATATTTCAAATATGTATTTTGAAGTATCTTGCATTTATGCTGTATAAACACATCAAACACATGAAATACACACAAATATATTTTATTTGTTCAAAAAACAAGGTTTCAAAACATGAAACAAAATTTGTGTACTATCTCAGATATTGAATTTGACTGCCAAGCAATCATTTTCTTGTACATATATAGTGCCAGTTACATATCATGTCCTCAGTAGTGCTGTTACAAATGTCCCCAGTGAGTTTTTAGCAAAAAAACATTTTTTTTCCACTTTCTGGAATGTATGGTTTTCGGAATAATTCGGATAACGGATATTCGGATACGGGATACTCAACCTGTACTTCTTTTATGCTCTAAAATCTGCAATTTTAAATTTCTCTTTTTTTTCCAACATACTTTTTCCCACATTGGCATTCTAGCATATATATCACACTACAAGTTTGATAATTCATCAAGCTTTTAATTTGATGTGTCTTTTCATTATTAAAGTTCTTAAAGGTCATTTGTTCTCTACAGGCAAACTGACATACTGTACTGAACATTTTGAACAAGGAAAGAAGCCCTTTGAAGACCCTAGCCATGTTCCATCATCACTGGTCATAGGAAGAAAACTAGGTGCCAATCTTGTTTTTAGAAATTGAGTTTTTTTGAAAATCACATTGGTAGTACCTTTGCCAGAATTGGATCTAGGGCAGTGGTTCCCAAACTGTGCGCCGCGGCTCCCTGGGGTGCCGCGGTGCTGTCACAAGGGTGCCGCCACCACAGCCTTTCAGCCGTATGTCTTTTTTTTTTTCTTCTCATGCAAAGTTGCAAACTGGCCAGTGTTTGTGGAGCTAGCCGGCGTGGGGAATGGGTGAGTGCAGTGCTGAGCGACTGCCTGTACCGAGCAGCGTGTACAGTACGTCGGCGCCGGGGGAGTGGGGCTTAGTGCAGCGAGCAGAGCAGCTGCCCGTGCCAAGTCAGCAGGCCGGGCAGCGTTTCACCTGTGCCCGAGTCAGCAGGCCAGGCAGCGTGTACATTGGCGCTGGGGAGTGAGGGTTAGTGCAGGGAGCGGAGCAGCTGCCCATACCAAAGTCAGCAGGCCGGGCAGTGTGTACACCTGCACTGGAGAGGGTGCCGAATCAGCGGGCTGTGCAGCGGGTGTATGCCGTGGGGAAATGGAGTGCAGGGAGCTAAGCTGCTGCCCGTGCCAACTCAGCAGGCCGGGCAGCGTGTACATCGGGTGAGTGGGGGTTAGTGCAGGGAGTGGAGCAGCGGGCCGTGCAGCGGGTGTAACGGGGATTTGTAATTAGAGTACGGGGAGCCGAGCAACTAGCTTGCGGCAGTGACCTGTGCTGAGTCAGCCAGCAGCTCATGTGCAGGTGGGAGGGAGTGGGTGATTGGGGTAGGTGGGGTGCTCAGGACTGGGCAGGGGGTGTAGCCAGCAAAGACTGCTGGTGCGAGCAGGCTGGGCTGAATTATGCTGCAGAGGCCAAAGAGTGCACTGGACAAGGGTCCTGGCGGCTAATTCAAATTCTGGCTGAGAAAGTTAGTAAAAAATGAATGTTAGATGTAAGGTGCTGCATAGGGAAATCTACAGGAGTGAGGTGCCTACTATAAATGACTTATACCTATTTCACACCAAGCAGCAAATTACCTGGTTACACATTTCAATCCAGTAATCCAATGCTTCAGCATCACTACATGTGTAGGCACTTTAACACAGGAATTGCTTTGGTGTGAAAGGGTCAACCTGGGTCTTAAATCTCAGGTCACAACCCTGCTTTTCTCCAGGGTCAGCGGCCCGGGATTTAAGACCTGGGTTGACCCTTTCACACCAAAGAAATAACAGAGTTATTCAGAAAATGTGCCACTCGGTGTGAAAGGGGGTCAGAATGCATCCGGCAAAATGATGCTTGGTAATTGCCAGGTCGCAGGTCTAAAAGGGGTATTATACAATGTTATACAGTAGGTAAGAGAGAGGACAAGCTGGTAAGCAGGTGGGGGGAGGGGTTGGTCTTGGTGCATGGATGCACAGGAACCTTTTTAAATTGATTTATTTGACTGCAAAAAAAAAACCTGTTATTTTATATAAAGCCTGTTTTTTTTTTTAATGGATGCAGGTGACCAGTATTGCACTGCAAAAATGACGACATGGAGTATTTATGTTCGCTATGTAAAATAAATTGCTACTTATCACTATACATTGCATTGGTTTGATGCCTTTGTGGCAATGTGTGTTACAGTATATGGGGCTCCAGTGGCGCTGTTTTCTCCTTCGGTCCCCCACTGCGGTGTTGGATTCAGCTGGCAGGTCCCTCTTTACATGCAGAGGTCCTGGGACACTGCAGAGTGGTCAGATAGCAGAGCTATTGCTGGGTGCTGGGCATAAATCAGAAAAGCACCCATGGCCATACATGGTACATTGTTTATTTTTTAAATGTTATTCCTGTTAATGAGTGCCGTCAATTGTTCTTTGAAAGAAATCAAAGAAATATATTTTTTCTTGGATTTCTGTTATTATTTTTACAAACAAATTAATGAATATTTTTTTTTCCTGCTCTAAAGACTGATAGCATTGTTTTGACCCAGCTACTTAAAAAAAAGGACAGTTCAGTAAATATTTTGGTTTAAGGGTGCCTTGAAAAAGTCATGGAGACCCAAAGGGTGCCTTGGACTGAAAAAGTTTGGGAACCACTGATCTAGGGAAAGGATCCCCCAGTGTTTCTTAAGAATCTGTTTAATTTCTCCATTTTTATATTTATACCTAGTCCAGTGGATCCCAAACTGTGTGCCGTGGCTCCCAGGGGTGCCTCAGGACACTTGCAAGGGTGCCCCAGGTTGGTGGTCCAGGACCAATTCAAATTTTTTATGGTTAATTGTTTATGGGAAAAACCAGTGCTAGTGGCTGCCAATCATACAATGTGTACAAACAGAAGCAACTCCTGCCCTTTACCACATAACTGACCAGAAGGATCACACAGAAACCCAATCTACTTAATGTTATATTTATTCTGCTTTTTTTTCTTTGGCCTAGGGGTGCTATGAAAAAATTCTGATACTCTAGGGGTGCCGTGAATCAAAAAGATTGGGAACCCCTGACCTAGTCACAAAAGGGACTGAATTAATTTCCCATAACATCTATAATAAATTATACACTGAGTTCCCCGTGGTACCAGTATTTTATACAACCCCCAAAAAACATAAAAATGCTACAATTCCACCAGGCCGGCCCATAATGTCGGGCAAAAACTCACTTTACGAACTAATAGCCATTTATTTTGACGCCTACCTCCAACCCTGCATCCAGAACACCTTTATGCATTAAAGGACACTAATACCTTATTAAGGAAATTGTGGGATATTCTGTCGACTCCATTAGACATGATTATGTTGACTATCGACATGACAAGTTTATACACGTGTATCCCCAACGATGCAGGTCTTGTAGCCATCAAAAGGCTCATTACAGGGAATGAGCATTACAGAGGCCCCGATAGTACTTTTTTGCTTGCTCTGTTAGAATTTACTTTAAAGCATAATTACTTTTTGTACAATGGACAATTTTATCGTCAGACCACAGGGTGTGCAATGGGGTCAGCGGTGGCATTCGTTAACGCCTGTATGTGGAGGTGGAGCGTGACCTCTTCTTTATGGAGCCTGCTGTTTCCACACATGGATTGGATTGATTCCACACATGTGTTTCTATATTATTAATATATCGATGACCTGCTGCTTTGGTGGACTGGTTCTCATACCCAACTGGTAAGTTAATTAATAAACACAATCAATCGGCCAGCACAATCAAACTCAATTATGCCCACACTACCTCTGGGATCAATTAAGATTGAGGCAGTTTGCATTTTTAGCAGTCTGTTTACAAAACTCACGGATAGGAACACCTTATTAAGGTACAGTATAACAGTTTTTCCCTAAAGCGAACGTGTATGGAATCCCATACTCGCAATTATTGCAGGTGTGCAGGGTCATCAGTAGTGAGACAGAAACAGAGGTACAGTTAGCAGCCATGACTGAAAATTCCTGCCAGGGGGTTACCCTCCTAGTATCTGTAGAAAGGTTAAAGAGGAGGCTTTATCTAAGCCCCGTAAAGATATCCTTTTTGAGGAAACTGCAACACAAAAAGATGGCTGCTTCCCTTGGGTTAATCGTTACAATGACAAAAGTATTCATACTAGCAGAAGGGCCAAACAACTATGGCCCACTGTAGCAACAGACCCGGAGCTAAAATCTCTACATAACAAGAGGTTCATCCCCAGTTATACCCGGGGCGCAGCATCAAATATCTAGTCGTAAAAATGTATATTCTACATTCTAAGTAGAAAAAAATGGGTGCTTCCATTGTCTTGGATGCACAACTTGTAACTACCTGGCAGTGGGTGATACTATTTTAGACCCACATACTGGAAAACGGTTTCAAACGGTTTCAAATTCGATGGCCTCTAACTTGCAGTTCCAAGTTTGTGATCTATGCTATCATATGCCCTTGTGGCCTATATTATATACAGTAAGCAAGCCAGAGTGCCAATTCAAGGTACGGATAGCACAGCATCGGATTGCCATACGAGCTGCCTTGAACGCTGTAAAGGAGAGCAGCAGGTTGCGCGACATTTCGTCGCACATAGACATGGCTACTATAAGTATAAAATTATTGACCATGTTCCTCCCTCTATCAAAGGTGGCAACCGACCAAAAAAGTTGCTTCAACTTGAATCTGGTGGTATTAAGCCTTAACAAGAGATAAATCCAAGGGTGATAAAGAGAGATAAACATCCAGCCAATCACCTGCTAAGTGCCATGTTACTGCCTGTGTTTGAAAAGTCAGTAAGGAGCTGATTGGCTGGACATTTATCTCTCCTTATCACCCTTGCATTTATCTCTTGTTAAGGGTTAATACATCTGCCCCTGTATGCCCTAAAGGTCTTAATGACTCATTAGGGCTGATAAACTTTATTTACGGCTATATGAATTTATTATATAGTAATCATGCTTATCAGGGTGCTATACTGACCAATGGAGAGTTAATACATAGGTCCTGTGAGATTTTTTAGATTGATTGTTTACATATACAGTAATCTATTATATTTAGGCTTACCGAATGTGCTGCACAAACCCCGGTTTTTAACAATACTAATTTTCTTATATTTAAATATATGTTGCACTTATATTTTATATTATGTTTTTATATTTTATATTTCTTATATTTTATATATGTTGCATGGGACCTTGTGGTCTTCTTCTTTTCCACAATTTGCTTTTTGAGTCACATATACCATATATGAGTGTGCACTGTTGTTATGCACAACTGTGATGATAGCATCTGCTCTTGGTTACAGGTTGCTAGGGACGCGGCACCCATTGCCAGGACGTCACATCTGCTGGAAGTGAGAGCTGCAGATGGAGGGCGGAAACAGCGCCAGAAGCTGCAGACTGGCCTGGGACCAGAGCGAAAGGGGGATTGGTAAGTTGAAGGGGATACATTCCCAGAAACGTTATTAAAAATGCACTATTTCACTTTTTTGAAAAATTGTATGTTATCTCTGAGTGCTGCCTCTACAATCAGTATATTTGTGTGGCTTCAGAAAGGGGTACAGAAAGTGCCCTGAAATGTTGCCAATAAACCACAGAATTTTCGCCTTCGTATAACATCTCCGAGTGCTGCAATTCTTTGGATCTACTATGTATATGTTTATATATATATATATATATATATATATATATATAAAGAGAGAGAGAGAGAGAGATAGAGAGCAGGCTGGCACTCCACTTATGCAGGTTTACTTGCCCAGGTGCCTTCCTTGGTGCTGTGAAGACCACTGGAACATAGGGTAGAGACAGCGGGACTCACAGGACATATATAGAGAAATAATAGACCACTCTGGGGTTTGCATTCAATGTTTCAGTTTATATGACTTTTTTCAAGAACTTTTGCATGCAAAAGTTCTTGAAAAAAGTTGTATAGACTGAAACATCGAACACAAAAGATCCCCAGAGTGGTCTATTATTTTTTCTATTTCTCTCTATATGTCCTGTGAGTGCTGCCGTCTCTACCCTATATATATCGATTTCCACTTGCACCTTGACAAAGGGGTGATTAAGACTCCGAAACGTTGGTCCTTTCTTTTGCCACAATACACTTTTGAAAAATCCCATTTGGGTGCCGCCTCTTCCATTCCTCTTTCTCTCTCTCTCTCTCTCTCTCTCTCTCTCTCTCTCTCTCTCTCTCTCTCTATATATATACTGTATATTAGGGCGGAGTGAAAAAACTGAAATTGAGAAATTCAAAATCGGCTAGTGTGGAAAAGTTGTGACTTGACTTGAATAAGAAACGTGCAAAAGCATTTTGATCTGAGTCAACATCTTCTGTTCTGGCAAGAGGCCTGAAGTTTCACTTTTTTGGTGAAAATGACGAAAACTATGAAGATGCTCCGATCTAGTTAAAATTATGTCAGGATGTCTTAGAGTGGTTCATTAATATACTTTAGCATAGTAAAAGAGAGTACGAGATTGTCCTAGTGCAAAGTGAATGACTTTGGTGGGAGAAAAAATACCTAATAATTGACCCATTTTCATGGTCACAATTGTGAATATTGTGTGTTTTCTCCTGAACGTGTTTATAATAGAAGAAGCACAAATACTCTAAATGGAATTCCGGTGACACTGTGTGAAATATAACACTGCATAATAGCCCTTAATCAGAGCTGATCCCAGTACAAATTTGTTCTCAAAATGGGCAAAACAAATGCTGCATTGCAGGTGGGGCAGATGCAACGTGCTGAGAGAGTTAAATTTGGGTGGGGTGTGTTGAAACTGAAATCTAAATTACAGTGTAAAAATAATGCAGCCGGTATTTACCTTGCACAGAAACAAAATAACTCAGACAAATCTAAAGGTGGCCATACATCTACAGATCGATTGTCAGATTGGGCCGGCTGGAACAAACAGCTGGTAATATCTGAATGACAGTTTTTCAGCATTTCAAAGCTGTCATTTGCTCTCATCTTTTACCAGGATTTTGTTCCAACCAGACAGATCGGACAATTAATCTGTAGATGTATGGCCACCTTAAATCTCTCTGCACATGTTACATCTGCCACACCTGCAGTCCAGCATTTTTTTGCCCATTTTGAGAACAAATTTGTACTGCGATCAGGTCTGATTAAGGGCCACTATGCAGTGTTATATTTCACACAGTGTCACTGAACTACATGAAATTGGATTTATGCTGCTCTCTTTGCAGTGCATATACAAAGATAGACAATCCTGTGTATATAAATAAGAAATAACTGTTGCAGTCTGTTATTGAAAAACAGTAACTGTTACAATAAGTTTTACAAGTAACAGTGTAAACTGTCTAATGTATCATTTTACATATCACTTCTGTTTATTGACAGAAAAACAGTGTTGCATCCCCTATGCTGGGAACATGATTGGGCTGCATTACAGCATATAATTATGCCAAATATAAGCCAATATATTAACTGTTAAATACGTTGAAGTGTATTATGATGTAATAAATTGTAAGCTTGCAGCAGGGCCCTCTAACCCCCAAGTCTGTCTGTCATTACCCAGTTTGTTTTATCACTGTCTACTATTGTAAAGCACAACAGAATCTGCTGAGCTATATAAGAAACTGTAAATAAATAAATTAATACATTGATTCAAAAAATAACATATTAATCATTCTATGAGTGGTGTCCAGCAGTACATATATGCCAATCACTGTGTTCATTTCTAGGCAGCAGGGCCGTCTTAACAGCAGTGTGGGCACCGGGCAAAGCAATGCACTGGGGCCCTTACCAGTGTTGCAAATAAGGGGGTACGGCGTGGTACGGAGTACCTGTAAAAAATATGTTGCAGGTACGCAGTACCACTTACCCCCTTACCCACTGTCAATTCTATTTTTATTTTAAGTCTAAATATAATGCATCCGCAGCCCGCCCACCCAGCGTTGTGATTGGTGCTGTATGCAGCTACCGGCTACTGCTGATTTATGTTCAAATATTTTTTATTGAAGAGAAAAGACAAGCATAACAAATTTAGGTACATTGGTTACATAGTTAACAAGGGAGCCGGTGACCGATAGGGGGAAGTGCAACAGGGTCACTGAGCAGTACGTTCCCTGAGAGAGGATGTACCTAGAATAACTAATAAGGGGGTGGAGAGGGGGAGGGTGAATAGGTGCGGGGATAGAGGGTCGGGAGATGGGTGGGGAAGTGGGAGTGTTGGACGAGGAGGGGAGGGGGGAGGGAAGTGGGGAGAGAGAAGAGGGGATATGGAGGGAAGGCGTTGAGGTTTGTGGGGGGGGGGGGGATCAGGTATTGATGGGGGGAGGAGCTGGGTGAGATCAGAGTGAAGTTACTGGAAGAACGCATAGACTAAGGGAGGGTTGGTCGAGTTGCTAGGGGAAGAAGACATAGATGCAATAGCAATCAAGACAATCCCGGGAGGGGGAGGTTTTTTGAGGCGTACCAGGGCTCCCATACCTTATGGTACTTCTCCACTGTGTTATTTTGGAGGCTGGTTATGTATTCCATTTTGGAGACGAACCAGATTCGGTTTAGTAATTCTTGGTAGGTTGGGGGAGTAGGGTTTTTCCAGGCCTTGGCGATCTGGAGCTTAGCGGCGCAGGTGATGTGTAGGATTAATTTATTAGATGGGGGGATTAACCGGTCGACTGGGGCACACAGAAGCATTGTGGTAGGTGTGAGTGGGGGGCAAGTTGGGATGGTTGAGTTTATAACTGATTGTACCGTGTTCCAGAATGGCCTGATGCGTGGGCAGGTCCACCAGATGTGAAAGAAAGTTCCTTCGCATCCACATTGTCGCCAGCATGCGTTGGGGACAGACGGATAAATAGCATGGAGGCGTGTAGGAAAAAGGTACCATCGGGTGTAAATTTTGTATGATGTTTCCTTAATAGCTACACTTATGGAGCATTTAGAGATTGCTAGGCGGATCTCTTTCCAGGAGTCTTCTCCTAGGGAGTTCTCCAGGTCCGTTTCCCAGGCAATTTCGTGAGTTTCTAGAGGAGGGCTGTCTGGCGTGAGAACAAAGTGGTATAGGTATGAAATGATGCCTTTATCCATAGGTCTTTGGGAGCAAAGACTCTCTATGGGAGTAGGATTTCTAAGAGAGCCCGTCCCAGAGAGGGAGGAATTAATAAAGCTCCGGATTTGGAGGAACTGGTAAAAGAGGGAGTGTGGTAGGTGATGTTTTTCTTGGAGATCGGCAAAGGATAGCAGCGTATTTTTGTCGTGGACGTGAGGCAAGCGTGTTATACCTGCTGAGGACCACGTGGAGGCCATGTGTAGAGATTGACCGGGGGGAAAGGATGGATTTTGCCAGAGAGGAGTCATGGGGGAGGGATGTGTAGTGAGTGAGAGCTTGGTGGTGAGTGAGTCCCAGACTGAGAGGGTGAGGGATATTGTGGGTATGGCTAAGGCTGAAGAAGGTCTAAGTCGACGTGGGACCCAAGGTAAATAGGAAACAGAGAGTGTCTTTGCGAGGTCGGATTCCATGTCGACCCATCTTTTCATGTTGCGGGGGGAATGCCAAGCAACTAGTTGACTGAGTCTGGACGCGTAATAGTATTTGGAGAGAAGGGGGAGGCCCAAACCGCCGGAGGTAGGATTCTTGGCGAGTATGTCTCTGCGTATGCGGGGTTTCTTGTGGTTCCAGACAAATTTACAATAAGTGGTTTGGAGAGTGGCGAGAGTTCGTTTGGGGACAGCGATGGGGAGAGTCTGGAAGAGATAAAGAAGCTTTGGGAGCACAGACATTTTGATGACGTTTATACGTCCTGTCCAGGATATGAAAAGTTTACTCCACCTGTCAAGGTCTTGTGTGATAGCCCGAAAGAGAGGGGGGTAGTTAAATTTATAGAGGTTAGCATAAGTTTTTGTCAGATGTATGCCCAAGTATTTAATGGAGTCTCTACGCCAGGAAAAGGTGAAGTTAGATTGAAGGAGGTCAAGAGAAGGTTTGGGGATGTGAAGTGGGAGTGCTTCAGATTTGTCGTGATTGATTTTGTAACCAGAGAAGTGGCCATATAAGGAGAGTTCTTGGAACAGGTTGGGGAGGGATATTGAGGGGTTTGTTAGTGTGAGGAGGACGTCATCGGCGAAGAGAGAGATTTTATAATCTGCGTCTCCTACCATGATTCCTGAGATATTGGGGTTGGATCTAATCCGGCTGGCCAGGGGTTCTATGATTAGTGCAAAGATAAGTGGGGATAATGGGCAGCCCTGTCTAGTCCCATTTGAAATGCTAAATGAGTCAGAGGTTATACCTCCTGCAGAGACTGATGTGGAAGGATTGTAGTACAGGGCTTGAATAGCCTGTAGAAATTGTCCCTGAAAGCCAAACCTACGAAGGGTGTGAGTGAGAAAGGACCATGAGACCCGGTCGAAGGCCTTTTCTGCATCTAGGGCCAGCAGTAGGGAGGGGAGTTTTAGAGAGTTAGCATGGTGGATCAGGTTAATGGTTCTTCTGGTGTTATCGAGGGCTTGTCTCGTTGGGACAAAGCCTACTTGGTCGGGGTGAATAAGGGAGGGGAGGATGGGGTTGAGCCTGTTTGCGAGTATTTTTGCAAAGAGTTTCAGGTCTGTGTTTAGGAGAGAAATTGGCCTGTAATTTGAGACTAGTTGGGGGTCTTTGCCAGGTTTTGGTATAACCGTAATCACAGCTCTGGTAGTGTCTGGGTGGAAATATTCCCCATTTAGAATACGGTTGAAGGTGGAGGAAAGGTGAGGGATGAGGGTTTGTTGGAAAGTTTTGTAATATGAGAAGGTGAATCCATCGGGGCCTGGAGCTTTGGAGGGTTTTTGTGATTTGAGAGCAGTCATGATCTCGTCTGGGGATATGGGGCGGCATAATGTGGCAGAGGTGTCGGGGTCAATCTCGGGGAGAGAACTGGAGGACAGGTAGTCGGATGGTGAAGACGACGTGGGGGAGGAGGAGGCGGGAGTGGGTGAGTTATATAGTTGTTTGTAGAAATCCTTGAATATATTATTAATATCGGTGGGGTGGTAGCAAGTAGTGTTTGAAGGGTTTTTGAGGGATGGGATGGCCGATCGAACTTTACGGGCTTTTAGTTGATTGGCTAGGAGTGCATCCGCTTTGTTACCTTTTTCGTAGAAGCGCTGATTCGTCCAGCGGAGCGTCTTTTCGATTTTCTCTGAGAGGATTGCGTTAAGGGAGGTTTTAGCCTTGGTAAGATGCTTGTAATTTTCATCGGTCGGGGATCGCTTATGACGGGCGTCTAGTTGGGAGACTTGTTCTAGAAGGGATTGAAGTGTTTGTTTCTGCTCTTTATTTCTGTGTGAGGCGTAGCTAATAATATGGCCGCGGATTACTGCCTTGTGCGCTTCCCAGACTAGTGGAGTGCAACCCTGAGCGTCGGCGTTAAGAGTGAAGTAGTCAAGTAAGGCTTCATTTATCTTGTTTTGAAAGTTTGGAATTTTCAGGAGGGTCTCATTAATGCGCCAGGAAGGTTTAGATGCCGGTGTGTCCATCAGGTTGAAGGTTGAGGTGAGGAAGGAGTGATCTGACCAGGAGTTGGGGGTGATGTGAGAGTCTGTCAAGTGGGTTGAGGCCATTGGGCAGCAAAAGATAAAATCTATTCTTGTGTGTGAGTGATGAGGCGGGGAGAAGAAGGTGTAGTCTCTGGCGGAGGGGTTTACAGCGCGCCAGGTGTCAATGAGATTTGTTTCTTTTACATGCTTTGCCAGTGCACGGGCTAGGGGGTCCGGTCTAGTGGGGTGTTGGGGGGAGAATTTGTCTAGATTTGGGTCTAGAATGCAGTTGAAGTCACCGCCTAAGAACAAATGGCCTTTTTTCTTTTTGTGTAGGAAGTTAAAGAATTTTTTGAAGAAACGTTGTTGGCCAGTGTTTGGGGCATAGACGTTGGCGAAGGTAACTTCCGTGGGACCCAGTCGACCGGTCACGATGATATATCTGCCGTCCGTGTCTTTAAACACAGACTGCAGTGTAAAGGGCAGTCTGTTGTGGACCAGGACGGCAACGCCGTTGTGTTTGGTCGTGCTGGAGGAGTATAACACAGTGGAGAAGTGTCTGGAGCGAAGAGTGGGATGCCCTGGTTCCTTGAAGTGGGATTCTTGTATTAATATTACATCCGCTTTCAAGGATTTAATGGTGCGGAATAAGAGAGACCGTTTTTGAGGGGTGTTTAGGCCCCTTACGTTCATGGAGGCAATGGTTATTGGCATTTTTGATTAAGGAGGGGGAACTGGGGAATGAAGGGAGGGAATAGAGATAGTTGGGTGAGGCGTTTAAGGGAGGGAGGGGGGTATAAAAAAGGTAGGGGGAGGGTACAAAAGTACCGGGGAGTGTGTGGGTAGTTCGGTAATGGAGTAATGGGTGTTGTGGGGTGGGGTCAGATACGTTAGGGGGTGGAGGAAGATAGGACTGGGTACGAATCCTCAACAGAGAGAGGAGGTACTCAGAGGTTGGGACGGGAGTGTACAGAGAGGTGATAAGCCTTGTGAAGGGGATCACCTCAGGGAGGGGAAGAGGAAGGAAAAAAATAAAATAAAAAATAAAAATAATAGAAAATGTGGGGAAGGAGTTAGGAGGATGAGAGAGTAGGGGATCACTACCCCTGGGTGCATAGGGGTAAAAACATAGTTAAACATCAAAAGCTGAAACATTTAACAGTTATAACAGTTATAACATTGGAGGGTGGTAGAGACCCTATATGGGGGGCAGGGGCCAGGGGGGCAGCCACGACACCCGTCATTGCCAAAGTTGGCTATGAGATTAGATGGGATGTTATCGGGAATTTCCACTGCTCAGGGGCAACGGGACCACACCCCCACCTACCCCGGGGGCCCCCCACAAACTTTAGGCTAATCAAGGTTATCTTAAGCAGTTAGTAGCATAACAGGTAATCTACATGAGGAGTTTAACCAAATATAGTGACAAATTGCGAAGTTCCACTAGTATAGGGGATATATGGGGGTAGTTTTAAACATAGCTAAGGTTCAATGGAACAAACCAAGACTGAATTGTAGGGGGGTGTCAATTATTAATGTAGTAGAGGAACTCCGTCTGGGGTGGGGTTGGACTCCTCCAGGTGGGAGAGTAAGTCTTTACATTCTCGCATGTCTCTGATAAGAACAGTCTTACCATTGAGGTCCACCATGAGTTTAAAGGGAAATCCCCATCGGTAGCGAATGCTTTTTTCTCGAAGGGCCACTGTGAGGTCACGGAAATCTCTTCTTTTCGCAAGGGTGAGGGGAGCAAGGTCTTGATAAAATTGGAGTTTGGAGGTTTCGAATACTACAGATTTTTTCCCCCTGGTGGCTGAGAGGATGAGTTCCTTGTCCTTGAAGCTCAGGAAGCGGATTACTACATCACGGGGTGGGTCGTTGTCTCTGGGTTTTGGTCGGAGCGCACGGTGAGCTCTCTCCAGAGGTAGTTTCCTAGTGCCAATATCCGGGGAGAGGAAGGAGAAGAGATTGTGAAGGTAAGGTTCTAGAGCATCTTGGGAGATGGATTCGGGAATGTTTCGTATGCGGATATTGTTTCTACGCTCCCTGTTTTCGAGATCTTCATTTTTGGTGCGGAGGTCGTTTAATTCAGAGATGATATGGTCTATGTCTCTGCCCGTGTCGTTCATAGACTTTTGAAGGCCGTCTTGACGGGACTCAAGTTTGGAGGTTCTGGCGGCTAGAGAGGATATGTCTGATTTAATGGAGGCGACCGCTTTATCTAGTTTAATTTCTAGCGAGTCTTTGAGGTCAGTGATGAGGGAGCGGAGAGCCAAGATGTCTTCTTTGGTAGACGGGGATGGGGGTGGTGGACCCTTTTTATCCATGTTTTTAGCGATGGGGGAGGAGGGATCTTCCTGATGGTTCAATTTATTAGCTCTGGTGAAGTGGTGAGAAATGTCCGAGCCTCCTTTTTTAGGTGTTTTAGCAGCCGATCTCCGCATGTGAAGAAAACCTGGGCAGGAGTATAGGTATAAGTAGTTCTTCAGCAAGGTCTGCTTGCGGGGTGCGAGGTATGAGGGGCCTGAGATGAAGGGGTTCAGCGACCGGAGGTTCCGGAGTTTGGGGAAGGGTAGTCAAAAGCACCCAGGGGAAGTGGAGGAAAGGTTTTAAGTCGACATTGTGAGTTGTTATTTAGGTGGCTGAGTAAAGTTATTGGTCGAGACGAAGGAGCGGTAGTCGAGAATGTGCTTCTAATTAAGCCACGTCTTGGCTGTGAAGTGTCTCAGAAAGGCGATTATAAACTCGGAGGCTAGAGAGGAGCGTCGGTCTCGTAGGGACGTGGGGAGTAGACTGGTGGGACCTGATGTGCAGTTACTGGTTCAGTTGTTCTTGGGTGCGGAGCCTTTTGATAGGAGGGAGAGCCTGACCAGCAGAGCTCTTATCGGTAGGCGGATTTATGTCTTGGTATTCCTGGTGTGGTTAGGCTGCACTGCAGGGGTGAGGGGGGTAAGGGATCTGTATGTCTAGGCTTATTCACAACAGGTGCGTTGATAATATGAAGAGTTGCTCCTGGTGGTTCCGAGGGGATAAGAAAGGGCTTCACTCAGGTGTGTCTTCAGCTGGGGGTGAAGCCTCAGTGAAGGGCTACCCGAGATTCCACTGTCAATGATTTTGCAGTGACACAAGGGAAAGCTGCCAGCAACAAGTGCAGGACAGATTGGGTGGGTTTTCAGAATTTATGCCCTTTAGTATGGTGGGGGCAGTACATCCTGGGTTGTGAGCCCCAGGGGAGCTGAATTAGGGCTTTCAGCTACTTATGGAAGGCTGGGGGGGCAAAACAAAGATGGCGGCCGGGCTCCACCACTGATGTGAGGTGGTGTGTAGGGAGCCTCCTACCCTCCTTCCCCCGGTCCCCGCAGGCTGCGGGGGGCTCTGTGTGGGGCTGTGTGATGTTGGATGGAGGGCGCAGTTAGTGCGGCTCACCTCAGGCCGCAGTCAGCGGCAGCGCCGATCGCGGCTCCAGCAGCGTGGTAGGACTCGGCGGCTGATGTGAGGTGGTGTGTAGGGAGCCTCCTACCCTCCTTCCCCCGGCTCCCGCAGGCTGCGGGGGGCTCTGTGTGGGGTCGGATAGAGGGCGCAGTTAGTGCGGCTCACCTCAGGCCGCAGT
The DNA here is from genome assembly GCF_055691185.1 of Crinia signifera. NCBI lineage: Eukaryota > Metazoa > Chordata > Amphibia > Anura > Myobatrachidae > Crinia > Crinia signifera. The sequence continues at coordinate 186,814,171 of NC_139217.1, forward strand.
CAGCGGCAGCGCCGATCGCGGCTCCAGCAGCGTGGTGGGGCTCGGCGGCGGGGATGGTCCCTCCCAGTCTCTCTGTGTCCGGGTTATGATGGTGGAGGTCGGCAAGGGGATATCGCCTCGCCGGGACCGCAGCAGGATCTCCAGGCCGTCCTTCAGTCGGGAATGGAAGTCCCGCGGCGCAGGAATTGAGGTCCCGGCTCCTGCACAGGGGACAGGCCGCAACCCGCGAGAGCGCCGATAGGCACTCCCCGGCTCCGCAGCAACGGTCCCAGGTATCCAGGGCACGGGGGAGATAGGGTGGGGTGAGGGGTGACGGTGGGATTGGGGGTTAGAGGGGTGGAAAGGGTATTTTTGTTTGTTCTCGGACAGGAGCTTGTTTTAGGCACGTCCGTCCCGATGGTTAGCCAGGCCACGCCCCCGCTACTGCTGATTTAGCCTGTCACACTGACAAGCATCAGCGGCGCCGACAGCATGAAGAGCAGGCTCCACAATTGTAAGCACAAGCTGCCCAAGCAAGAGCCAACCCACCCCCCAGTCATTCCCTCTTTCTGATTCCCTGTCTCCTGGTGCCACACCACTATTGTCATTTAGTCACTCCTCTAGCTTTGTGTAACCATGCCCCCTCATGACACATGGCCACGCCCATTTTTTGGTGAAGGCTATTAGTACCACCAAGAAAAAAATTCTACTTGCACCACTGGCCCTTACCCATTCTCCCCTCCTAGGGGTGGGGGGTGGTATCAGCAGCAGCTTTGATGTCCCACGGGTGGCAGGGGTGCTCTATCTTCCATTCAACATGTAGGACCTGGAGCAGTAACTTCTGCTAATTACTCCTTTACTGCACAGGTGGTGGGAGGGAGAACACTAATGTGTGGAAGGGGGGCACTGAGCTGAATGAAGGGTCCCTTGTAAATGACTTCTAGGGAGGTAGGGGGTGTTTTATACGCAGGGGAGGGTTGGATGATGGAGTGGGCTTAATATTCGTCATTTTCCGGTGGAAGGGCAGCTTGTTTGACTGCAGATATCGCCATTATTTGGAAATAGATTTTTTAGCCTAGTATAAAAACCTAGAGTCCCAACTTTCAGGAGGTGCTGGGATCAGAGATCAGGAGCCAGAGCAATCCATTGACAAAAATATAAAACTACACCAGACGTTTGGCGCTGGAGCAGGGACCGGCTGCTTGAAGGCTGATATCTCTGGTTCTGGGCAGGATAGAGACAAGCCGCTAGTGTCGACAGAAAGGGGAGAGTCCCAGCTTTTGGAATACTCTCAGAAAAACTCTAAGTCAGAGAAAACCTGAGAAATATGACTGGAAATTGTAATTAACAGGTCGGATGTGGACTGCTGCTTTGAAGTTGGATATCTGCAGTTCCCCAGGGCCGATTTTCAAAATTCTGGTATCCCTGGAAAAAGGGGATACTCAGCTATCAACATATAGCCCTTATACGCCTGGGGCCCCTGGGCAAGTGCCCATTAAGCCCATACAAAAAGACGGCCCTGCTAGGCAGGATTGATCAGCAATACTTATTACAGCATAATGCACTTTAATGTATTTAACTGTTAATATATTGACTTATCTTTGGCATAATTATATGCTGTAATGCAGCTGCAGGTGGGGCAGATGTTACATGTGCAGAGGGAGTAATGTGGCCATACATCTACAGATTTATTGTCCGATCTGTCTGTTTGGAACAAAATACTGGTAATGGATGCTTTGAAATGCTGATACTTTGCTTTGAAATGCTGGAAAACTGCCAAAAACTGTCATTCAGATATTACCAGGTACTTGTTCCAACTAGCCAGATCTCACAATCGATCTGTAGATGTATGGCCACCTTTAGATTTGTGTTGAGTTATTTTGTTTCTGTGCAGGGTAAATACCTGCTGCATTATTTTTACACTGCAATTTAGATTTCAGTTTCAACACACCCCACCCAAATTTAACTCTCTCCGCACGTTACATCTGCCCCACCTGCAGCATTTGTTTTGCCCATTTTGAAAACAAATTTGTACTGCGATCAGGTCTGATTAAGGGCCATTATGCAGTGTTATATTTCACCCAGTGTCACTGAAATTCCATTTAGAGTATTTGTGCTTCTTCTATTATAAACACGTTCAGGAGAAAACACACAATATCCACAATTGTGACCATCAAAATGGGTCAATTATTAGGGATTTTTTCTCCCGCCAGTCAGTCACTTTGCACTAGGACAAGCTCGTACTGATTTTTACTATGCTAAAGTATATTAATGAACCACTCTAAGACATCCTGACATAATTATAACTAGATCGGAGCATCTTCATCGGTTTCGTTATTTTCACTTAAAAAGTGAAACTTTAGGCCTCTTGCCAGAACAGAAGATGTTGACTCAGATCAAAATGCTTTTGCACGTTTCTTATTCAGGTCAAGTCACAACTTTCCCACACTAGCCGATTTTGAATTTCTCAATTTCAGTTTTTTCACTCCGCCCTAATATATATATAGACGATGTATAGGATGCTAGCACTCGCAATCCTCTTATTCCAACAGCTGGGGTGCAATTCTTAGGCTAAAAAGTCCCAGGGGTATAGCCAACATATAGCGTTTTCATGAAAGAGCACTCACAAGTTCCACGATGCTGATTTCAATTACCGATGTTGATTTCAATTACCTACTAATATTGGATACAATAAAAAACCTTTGATGTATTATCACAAAGCTGATTTGTGATATTGGAGAGTGCTCTACACTCCTCACCTATTGGTGTGGAGAATACGGATTGGTATTGGTACTCTTTACCTAGCACGGCGCCCACGATTTTGATCGTGGGCATCGCAGGTAGAAAAATCCCGGGCATCGCGGGCATTGAATGCACTAAAAATCGGGTGCGACGCGACCGACGCGATGCCCGCGATTTCCCATAGGGATCAATGTTAAATTTCTCAATTGACCAGATTTTACTGTTCAATGCCTCAATTGACACGATTTTTCCATAGGAAACAATGTTAAATGGCCCACAGAGGCCAAATAGGCACCCTGAAGTGTGAAATGGCCCCCAAAATTGTTAACGCCACCCCACGATCAACGTTAACCTGAAGCGTAGCAAGCGCAGCGAGCCCGCGAGGGGCGGCGGTACGCGTCCTACGACCTTTTCATACCCCCACTATCCACGTCGGCGTGGAGTTGAGAATAGAATAGTGTGGCGAGCGCAGTGAGCCACCGAGCCCGAAGCGTGGCGAGCGCAGCGAGCCCCGCGAGGGGACGCGGATACCTTCACAGGTAAACGCGTCCCTTCGCGGGCTTCACAGGTATCCTCGTCCGCTCGCCACGCTTCGGGCTCGGTGGCTCGCTGCGCTCGCCAAACTATTCTATTCTCAACTCCACGCCGACGTGGATAGTGGGGGTATGAAAAGGTCGTAGGACGCGTACCGCCGCCCCTCGCGGGCTCGCTGCGCTCGCCACGCTTCGGGTTCACCGATCGTGGGGTGGCGTTAACAATTGTGGGGGCCATTTCACACTTCAGGGTGGCTATTTGGCCTCTGTGGGCCATTTAACATTGATTCCTTTGGAAAAATCGTGTCAATTGAGGCATTGAACAGAAAAATCGGGTCAATTGAGAAATTTAACATTGGTGCATATGGGAAATCGCGGGCATCGCGTCGGTCGCGTCGCACCCGATTTTTTAGTGCATTCAATGCCCGCGATGACCGCGATGGGCGCCGTGCTAGGTAAAGAGTACCCATGTATTTGCATGCTCCCTTTGCACAGTTGTGTTCGTAAGTTTACATACCCTAGCAGAATTTGTGATTTTCTGGATGATAACTTACAAACTTTTCTTTTACTCGTGGTTAGTAGTTGGATGAAGCCATTTATTGTCATACAACTGTGTTCATAATTACAACAGAAACTACCCAAATTAGCCTGATCAAAAGTTTACACCCCCCAGTTCTTAATACCGTGTATTGCCCCCTTTAACATCAATGACAGCTTGAAGTCTTTTGTGGTACAGATGGAGCCGCTGCCATCCTTGGCCGGCGCTCGCTAGATCCCTTTCACTGGTGAGCGCCAGCGATAGAGACTGGGATGCGCATGTGTCTCACGCGAATGCGTGTCCCAGTATCACGGCAGCTGGGCTGCGTCTCCCTGCCGTTCTCCGCTTCAGGGAGATGCTCCCCAGTTCGGGGGGTGGGGGGGTGGGGTGGGGGTTGGGCTTTAAGGGGGACAGGTGGCAACGGCGGGGGTAGCAGCAGGGACCCCTGCCAAGCTCCATTGCCACGGGGCGCATAAGCGTCTCGTGCACGCGTGCCCCTGGCAGTAGACGGCCGCCGGCAGGGGATGGCGATAAAATCACCATCCCCTGCAAAGATGTGGCCGGCTACATCTGTAGTTGTGGATGAAGCTCTTCATTTTCTTAGATGGTAAAGCTGCCCATTCTTCTTGCCAAAAAAGCCTCTTGTTCCTGTAAATTCTTGGGCTGGCTCAATGATATTGAGGTCAGGAGACTGAAATGGCCACTCCAGAACCTTCACTTTATTCTGCTGTAGCCAATGACAGGTCAACTTGTGTTTTGGATCATTGTCATGTTGGAACGTTCAAGTACGCCCCATGCACAGCTTCCGGGCTCATGAGTGCAAATTTTCCTCCAGTATTTTCTGATAACATGCTGCATTCATCTTGCCATCAATTTTGACCAAGTTTCCAGTGCCTTTGTAGCTCACATATCCCCGAAACATCAGCGATTCACCTATGTGTTTCACAGTAGGTATGATGTACCTTTCATCATAGGCCTTGTTGACTCTTCTCCAAATGTAACGTTTATGGTTTTGGCCAAAAAGTTAAATTTTGGACTCAGAACTCCAAATGACTGTTCCAGAAGTTTTGAGGCTTGTCTCTGTGCTGTTTGGAGTATTGTAAGTGGGATGCTTTGTGAAATTTGCGTAGTAATGGGGCTTTCTTCTCGCGACTCGACCATGCAGCCCATTTTCTTCAAATGCCTTCTTATTGTACATCTTGAAACAACCACACCACTTGTTTTCAGAGACTCCTGTATTTCAGTTGAAGGATGTAAGGGTCTTTCAGGAGGCCAGAAACGCACTGACCTTTTATACACACATACTTATTACAAGCAAACAGATCACAAGTGAGGATGGTTACCTTTAGTAGCCATTCAAACCCATTTGTGTCAAGTTGTGTGCATGTTATCAGGCCAAAATCTCCAGGGTATGTAAACTTTTGATCAGGGTCATTTTGGGTAGTTTCTGATGTCATTATGATTTAAACAGAGTAAACACAGTTGTTTGACAATAAATGGCTTCCCCCAACCACTAAGCATGAGTGAAAGAAAAGTTTGTGAGTTATCATTCATATTTTCTGACAAATGGCCAGAAAATCATTACTTCTACTATGGTATGTAAACTTATTAGCACAACTGTATATATCTCAAATGCATCTATAAATAATGATGGAGGCAGTAGTAAAAAAAAACAGCTGTTCAGCTATGTTACTTATCATCAAAGTTTATTTTTGATTAGTATAGGCATCTGGAGATGTTGTAGTCATGGCAACAAGAATACACTGTACACAATGGAATATAGCATTTTGTTTACCTAGCTGTTTACATGATACATCTCCTTCTGTTTCCTCCTGGAAAAAATTGTTGTACAAACATAGAGTACTCACATTTTTCATTTCACATATTCATCCAAACAGTAAACTAATTTTTTCTTATGAAAGTAAGAAAAAAATATTATATATGTATAAGACTGCATATTTTTCTTAATTTTACAATTTTAGAGATTCAAAGAGTGCGTGTGATTCATATATGATTGCTAAATATAATTAATCATCATCACCTTTATTATAAGAAAATAAATAAAGAATGGAAAGAATTAAAGTGAGACCCAGTAACATAGGGACTTATTCTAGTTCACTCTTTCTGACAAAATCCTTCTTAGATGGAGGGGGGCAGATGTAACATGTTAAGAGAGAATTAGATTTGGGTGAGTGATTTTGTTTCTGTGCAGGGTAAATACTGGCTGCTTTATTTTTACACTGCAATATAGATCTCACTTTGAAGTAAAACCCCACCTAAATCTAATTCTCTCTGCACAAGTAACATCTGTCCCACCTGCAGTGCACATGGTTTTGTCCATCTAATAAGGATTTTGTCAGAAAGAGTGAACTAGAATAAGTCCCACAGTACCTTTGCACCAGGCACAATATTCTTTCATGGTACTGATATCCACTGTATTCTATGGTTTGATAGATGTGCTATTGCTGTATTGTGATAGTAATGCATCATTTACATTTCTTGTTCCAGACATAATTCTTTCACAAACCATAGATACCAGGAGCGAAATGTAATAGGGTGGGATTTTTAGACTTTTGCGATATTTGGTCCAAAACGGCCAAAATCGCAATTTTTCTAAAAATCCCACATGTAATAGGGTGCGATTCGCGGGAAAAAGCGCATTTTTTCCCGTGAATTCGCACATTTAAAAGATGCGATTTTCAGTCACACTGAAAATCGCATCCAGATGTTTTCCCATAGGAAACTATAGAACTCGCATATGTAATAGGATGCGAGTTCTAAAGTCGCATATGGGACCTTACCGAAAAGCGCAAAAAAAATAGACCAGCTTCTTGCTGGCGATTTTTACAGAAACATGCACAGATCATTGAGATCTGTGCATGCTTCTGTTGTAAAAAAAATTGTTAAAACAAAAATTAAATTAAAAAAACGGCGTGCTGTCCCCCCCCCTAAGCATAACCAGCCCCGGGCTCAAAAAGCCGGTGCTGGTATCATAAAATCAAAGGAACAATCAAGTTGGGGTTCCCTGGATTTTATAAAACCAGCACCAGGCTCAAGGTCCGGCGCTGGTTCCCAAAATACGGGGGACAAAATGACTAGGGGTCCCCCGTATTTTAAGAACCAGCACCGGACACAACCAGCCAGCAGGGTAATGCCACAGCCGGGGGAAACTTATTATATAAGCTCCCGCGGCCAAAGCATTAACCCCCTGGCTGGTCAGCATGGGCAGGGGTCCTGGGGAAGTGGGGACCCCCCCAAATGAAGGGGTCCCCCCCCCTCCAGGACTTACCAGCCCATGCTGATAGTCCGGGGCTGTCCCCGATGCCCCTGGGCGGTGGGCATCGGGCTGATGGCTTGTGTAAAAAAAAGAATAAAAACTATTGTTTTGTACTGGCGAACTATGAGTCCCAGCAAGCCTACCCCGCATGCTGGGACTTGGAGAACCACAAGTCCCAGCATGCGGGGCATTAATGGGCCCGCTGGCACTTGTAGTTCTGCAGTACAAAAAATAGTTAACAAAAACACACTGACACACTGTAAAATAAAAGTTTAATACACACAAAACACACACACACTGATACTTACCTACCTTGAGCCCGTAGGTCGGTCCCTGGATCCTGGGTCCGGGCTCCGGGGCTCCAGGGCAGAAGAGTCCGGTTCCGGGGCCTTGGTCCTGGTTCCGGGGCTGGTCCTGGGGTTCCGGGGCTCCTGGGCTGCAGAATCCGGGGTCCGGGATCCGAGGTAGTCCCCAGGGGTACCTAAGGAAGGAAATCCTACTCACCTGGTCCCCGGCGACGACCTCGGCATCCTCTCCGGTGACAGCGCTGTTTCCATCTGGTACCCGGCTCGCAGGACTTTGACAGGCGCAGAGATGTTTCCTCCTCGGCGTCTCTAGTCAGAATGATTTCTGGCCAATCAGGAGCCGAGAAAGTCGGCTCCTGATTGGCCAGAAATCATTCTGAATACAGACGCCGAGGAAGAAACATCTCTGCCCATCTAGAGCAGAGATGTTACTTCCTCGGCGTCTCTAGTTAGGCGTCCCTGCTGGCTGGTTGTGTCCGGTGCTGGTTCTTAAAATACGGGGGACCCCTAGTCATTTTGTCCCCCGTATTTTGGGAACCAGCGCCGGACCTTGAGCCTGGTGCTGGTTTTATAAAATCCAGGGAACCCCAACTTGATTGTTCCTTTGATTTTATGATACCAGCACCGGCTTTTTGAGCCCGGGGCTGGTTATGCTTAGGGGGGGGGACCGCACGCCGTTTTTTTTTTATTTTTATTTTTTAAACCAAAATCGCATATATGAAAATGCGCACATTTTCAGGACTGAAAATGCGCACATTTTCAGGACTAAAAATCAACCGAAATTTCGGCAAATCGCATTTTTTGCCGCTAATTCGCATCTCATTACATATGCGATTTAGCGTCAAAAAACGCGATTTTTAAAGGTGCGATTTCTGGCGAGTTTGGAACTCGTCCAAAAATCGCACCCTATTACATTTCGCCCCAGATACCATTAAGGAGGGGTTCACAATTAGAATGGAAATTTCCAAAATTTCAACTTTAGTATATATCAGGTAAAACTCTTACAAACTTTATAATCATTGGTATCTGGCACCCACCCACATGCACTCAATATATCCCACATCTTCTGAGTTGTGTTGGACATGGATAGGTCACCGGGGAACCCTGATGCATATATATATATTTAACATGTGGACATATACCAAGCAACACTGGCAACACCCAGCAATACTGGCTCCATAAATTAATTAAAACCAAAATTGGTATACAAGTCCCTAACCCTGCTTTATACACGTTGCGCTCTTGTCCTGTCCCCAATGTCCTTTTTTGCACCAAAAGTTATTCAAACACATTTTAAACATGGCTAAGTCTCAAATTGCAGCATGGTGGAAGATGATGTTACCTGGATACGGTCAGTAGGTCGACCCTATGAAGGTCGACATACATTAGGTTGACCACTGACGGTCGTCAGGGCTTAGGTCGACACCTGAAATAGGTCGATATGGCTAAGTTCCTCGAGGTCGGAAGGTCGACACAAGCATTAGGTGACAACGGGAAGGTAGACAGTCAAAGGGTCAACATGAGTTTTTCATGTTTTTTTAACCGACTATTTCATACCCTACCATCCACTACAGCATGGTGAGCAGTGGCGGTTTTTACCTATGAGCTGCAGTCCCCCCCCCCCCCCCCAGGTAAAATCTGCCACTGTTCTCTGACTAAGTGAAGCCAAATGCAGTCTGTAAAACTGCTTTGGCTTCACTGTGACTGGCAGTGACTTCCTATTGGAAGTCTGAGCTGCCAGTCACCCATGGCAGTCCCATTGGAAGGTGTTGCCTCCCTCCAGGAGGCCTCTATGCTGCTGAGTGGCGGCCCATAAAAATAGGGTTCCGCGCATGCACAGTATGAGGACAATACTGCACATGCGCCAGACCCAGGACCCTGAATATGCCTCTGCGGGCTACTGCAAAAGCAGCCCATAGAGGCTGGGGCCAGCACATGCGCAGTACCCAAGAAGCTACTGCGCATTCACCGGCCCCGCAATGGGGACCAGTGGCCGGGGCTCAAGATATGTGGTGGCAGCTGGAGGGGACCATGAGCACAGCGGCAGTGGAGGGTGGGGCTTGCATTGCGACAGCCCCCCTCCACTGCAGAGGTAAGAGCCGCCGCTGATGGTGAGAGAACATAATAGTGTGCCAAGTACAGCAAGACATCGTGCCCGAAGCATGACTAGCACAGCGAGTCATTTGGAGGAGATTCGGCAAACTAAGATGGTGTCTGTGTTGACATTTGGGACAAAAATGTGAAAATCTCATGTCGACCTTTTGTAGTCCGTCCCATGGTCGACCAAATGCTTCTGTCGACCTTCCGACCCAGTTGAAATTAGCCATGTCGACCTATTTCATAGAGGAGGAGAGCCCGGCGCAGCAGCGCCGGGTAAGGGAGGGAGGGGAGAGCCGCGGGACCCAATGGGACCCGCCGACTCTCACCGCAATGGAAAGCTCTTAACGCTCAGTCTGTTGCCATAATTTTCGCATATGTTAGTGCATATGCGATAATTATGAATGCAATGGGCGACGAAGGGGGGCGGAGCTGGGGTGCAGATGTTAGAACATCCCCCCTCAATGACGTCAAACATCAATGGCAAAATCCATTGTCCGCAATAAACAGATTCAGGGGTAGATTTATTATAGCGGTGCTAAACGCGCCACTATAACAGTTCATTAGCGAGGCGAAGCAGGAGGGGTCACCCAGGGGCAAACGCAGGATTTTCAGAAGGGGGTTTCAAGAGGGGCAGAGCAAAGCACGGAGATGGACACTTAGGTGACCCAGTATATGCCGGGTCCGTTAAAGTATTATAGATAGACCAAATGTATATAAATAATAATAATAATAATAATAATAATAAATAAATAATAATAATAATAATAAAAAAAAAAATATATATATATATATATATATCTATATACATACATAACCCTGGGCATAGCAATGTATTGGGGCCCCTACTTATCCTCCAGCGGTAGGGGTGGGGGGTGCTATGAGCGGAAGCTTTGATGTCCCGCGGGTGGTAGGGGGTGTTATATCAACCGCTCAGCATGTAGGGCTCAGTAATTTCCACTAATTACCCCTTTACTGCACAGATGGTGGGAGATGGGGTGGGAGAAGGGGGCATTGGGCTGAATGAATGGGTCCCAATACATAACTTCCAGGGTGGTAGAGGATGTTTAATACGCAGAGGAGGGGTGTATAGTGGAGTAGGCTTATTATTCATAATTCTCTGGTGGGATGACAGCTTGCTTGACTGCTGATATCTCCAGTTCCCGGAACTAGATTTCTTAGCTCTTAATGGAATTAAAAACTAGAGAATCCCACCCAAATGGTACTGGGGACTAGGGGATCAGATTTCAGGAGGCAGAGCAATCCTCCAACGAATATATAAAACTACATACCAGGTATGTGGAGCTGGAGCAGTAACCAGCTGCTTGAAGGCTGATATCTCTGATTCTGGGCAAAGTAGAGACCAGCTTCTAGTGTCCCTCAAAGGGGGATAGTACCAGCTTTTGGAATATACCCTCAGAAAAACTCGTCAGACAGAAACTGAAATATCTGACCGGGGAGAGCAATTAACAGGCTTGTATGGGGACCACTGCTTTGAAGTCAGATATCTCCGGTTCCCCAGGGCCGATTTTTACAATTCTTGTACCAATGGAAAGAGGGGACCCTCAGCTTTCAGACTAGGGCCCTCAGATTCCTGGGGGGGGGGTTTCTGGGTACTCAGAAACCCCCCCTGCGTGCGCTACTGTCACCGACAAGATGTATCAACATTTTGCCAGCCGAAGCGGGGGAGCACTAACTCCCTCCTCCGGCGATGTCCCTCCTGGAGACAGCGCATCAATTAATACTGATGCAATGTCTCATTCCCCCCCAGCCGGCTCACTGTGCACGCGCGGGATCTCACTACTCTCGCGAGATCCCCAGCGCAGCTCAGAGCCAGCAGCAGGGACAGCGCTGTCCCTGCTGTGGGCATAGAGCATCGCCGCCTGAGGCTGTCGAAGTCGATAGCTGCAGGCGGCGGAACAGTCAGCGATGCTGACCGTTCATAAATTAGGCAGGAGGCAGGTGCACACTATGAAATATCGTAGTTGCACTATGCCTCCTGCCCCACAGCGCCGCACGCTAGACACCCGCTCAGTGGGTGTCATAGATCAGGGGAAGCGCTATCCCCTGCCACAACGCACGGGGATAGCGCATATTCCCCTGATTGTCATTTCATAAATCTGCCCCTATATTACAAAAAAGATGATTAGTTTTAGAAATAATGAGTAAAAAGCATCATCCACAAAAAAAGGATTGACGGAGGATTTTTCTTCCCACAACCATTAAACATAAAAATACCTTTGAGTGCATATGTGGGTTATAGTACATTAGAAGAGTGTTCAGATCACTCAGGGAAAGGTGGGAAGAACAAATAAGAAATACAAAAAACATGAAAAACATTCAGTTCCATGTTGTTATAAGGATATCAATATAGTAATAGTGATTAAAAAGATAGATAGTCATTGGAAAATAAGTCCTGTTAGCCCATCTGATTTATAAGGCTAAGATCCTTGTCCCTAATGGGTTAAATAATGATTATGAAAATAAATGTTTATGCATGTCTTAAAGTGTGTACACACGGTAGATATGCCGTGCTATGCGAGTCCCGATACGATCAGATCATATCGGGACTCGCATAGCACGGCATGCTGCAGAGGTACAATTTTGGTACAATTTTGACTATATACAGTAGTGCAGATCTGCACTAGTCTTGCCTGCCTTCTCTATTTGGCTGCCGATTTGCGCTCACACGGGAGCCCTAAAAAAGCACACAATCAGCATGCGATATGGCTTCTGATGTTCACTATATCGGCAACATCGGAAGCCATATCGCACCGTGTGTACACACTATTACTTTAACTTCATTTTTTTCAACTAGTTTTTATTAATGTATTTATTAATGCTGCTTTCAGACCTCATAACTGGCTTTGACCCTGTATTTGAAAACGTTTCCAAAAACGGGTCTGCCAGGTAAAACCCTTTTCACACCGCATCTCTTAAACGGTATATTAACCCCCCCCGCGTGGGTTAACACACACAACACACACACCCGCGGGTTAACACACAAACCCCCCCCCCCCCGCAGGTTAACATCCCCCTAGGGCTAACACCCCCCCACCCCAATGTGTTTTAGAAGCCCCCCCCCTCCCTGCAGCCGGTACCTCCTGCGTTGAGGATCCCGGCAGCATACCTCCCAACATGACCCTCTCCAGGAGGGACACAATGCTCTGCTCCTAGACTTTCCTCTTAATGTATGATTGCTATCACCTGTGGTGAAACATCTTTCTTATTGGTAAACCTGTTCAAAAACAGGTGATGGCAATCATACATTAAGACTAAAGTCCCGAAGCAGAGTATTGTGTCCCTCCTGGCATGGGTCATGTTGGGAGGTATGTGGCAGTATGGACGGATGCACTTATAAAAAAAAGTGTCTTTCGGAAAATGGCTGCCCCATGGCAAAACCTGTTTAAAAAAACTGTCTTTCGTATGGGGGCAGCCATGTCTCTAGCCCCCTGGGAACCGGAGATACTGCCAGGCAAAGCTGGAATGTTTTCCCTATAGGATAACATGGGACCCGCTAATTCCGACCCCCACCCAGTTCAACGGCTGCCAGTTCCCCCTTCGGCATCACTGAAGCTCGAGGTTGATCTCAGTCGAACCCAAATCGCTGGGCCTTCAATCTGATACCAGGCTGGATCCATATGGGTTAATTGGTTCCAGGGATATTGAGGTTAAACCATTTTTTTAATTTCTTAAATGTAATTTCATGACTGTTTATGTTCTTTGAGGGCAGATTTCTCTGGAACCAAACAGCCCAGTTTCACGGGACCAAAATCATTCGAAGCCAACTCAAAAGTTTTTCAATATGATACTGGTCTCAGTGGTTCAGTTGGTTCCGAAGATAAAGCTGGTTGGTTAAACAGCCGTGACCTGCAGTGCTCTGAATACAGCCCCCTGCTCTCTGCCCAGCTGTCAATGACTGTCACCCAGTGGTGCAAGTAGAATTTTTTTCTTGGTGGTACTAATAGCCTTCACCAAAAAATGGGCGTGGCCATGTGTCATGAGGGGGCATGGTTACACAAAGCTAGAGGAGTGACTAAATGACAATAGTGGTGTGGCACCAGGAGACAGGGAATCAGAAAGAGGGAATGACTGGGGGGTGGGTTGGCTCTTGCTTGGGCAGCTTGTGCTTACAATTGTGGAGCCTGCTCTTCATGCTGTCGGCGCCGCTGATGCTTGTCAGTGTGACAGGCTAAATCAGCAGTAGCCGGTAGCTGCATACAGCACCAATCACAACGCTGGGTGGGCGGGCTGCGGATGCATTATATTTAGACTTAAAATAAAAATAGAATTGACAGTGGGTAAGGGGGTAAGTGGTACTGTATACCTGCAACATATTTTTTACAGGTACTCAGTACCACGCCGTACCCCCTTATTTGCAACACTGCTGTCACCCCTGCAGCTTCCGCTCCAATTCTTCTCCCCGCTTTCACCTCAGCCCGCCCCCCCTTTAATCATGTGGTGCCGGCGCCCGGCGTGCTTCCCCAATGTCACGCACAAGAACAGCACAATATTTCAAATGTCCACTCTGCTAGAGGGGACACCAGGAGGGGAGTGGGAGCGTGTTCTGCGCTGCGCTCTGCTCCTCTCCCCATAGAAGCAGCTGCACCGCTCTCTATCTCTCCCTGCAGCAGCAGTGAAGGCTCATATAAAAATTTAGGTACTTATGTAGTAACTGGGCTGCCGATTTTTTGATTGTATGCCTTAAGTTAAGGCATACAATCAGATGCGATGCGATGCGATATCGCATCGCATCGCATCGCATCGCATCCGATATCGGATGCGATGACCCGATTTTTCCATAGGAATCAATGTTAAAATGATTCCTATGGAAAAATGGGTCCTTTTCATACCCCTACTATCCAAGTGGGCATGGAGTTGGATATAAACCTGTGGCGAGCGTAGCGAGCCACCGAGCCCGAAGCGTGGCGAGCGAAGCGAGCCCCGCGAGGGGACGGTATTCGTCCCCTCGCGGGGCTCGCTTCGCTCGCCACGCTTCGGGCTCGGTGGCTCGCTACGCTCGCCACAGGTTTATATCCAACTCCATGCCCACTTGGATAGTAGGGGTATGAAAAGGACCCATTTTTCCCATTGAATTCCATGTTAAAATGGACTCAGTCCATTTTAACATTGATTCCTATGGAAAAATCGGGTCATCGCATCGCATCGCATCGCATCGAATCGCATGGTCGCATGCGATGCGATGCGATCTCCCGATCCGACCCGATTTAGAAATCGGCAGCCCAGTTACTACATAAGTACCAAAATTTACAGTAAGTGGCACTTTTGGGGGCATTGCTTAAGGGACACTACAAGTGGCGGTATGTGTAAGGGGCATTACGGTGTGCAGCATCATGTGTAAGGGGCATTATGTGTGCAGCATCATGTGTAAGGGGCATTATGTGTGCAGCATCATGTGTAAGGGACATGGGCCCTTATTCTGATCGGTGCGGATATTCCCGAATTGTTACGGTGCGGGCCGCACGCAACGCTGTGCGGCAGCGTGCGGGCATCGTCCGAAGAAACGCCCACGTGTCCTCAGCATTCGGACGGAGTCACTCTTTAAAAACAGGGCGTGTGTACGGACGACATACAAACCGTGCGTGTGCGGGGGAAACGTACAGATTCTTACACGGTCTTCCCGCACAAGCACGTTCTTACCGCGTGAGAACGTACGGAAAGCTGTCCGTACGCCCCGATGCGGAGTATTTACGCACAATCCAACACAATTGTGTACTGAGTACACACAGCGATCACATGACCCACTTAGGCTATTAGGCAACCTCCTGCAAAAGGGATTGTTAGCAATTGCAATCAATTAAATGCTCATCTATACTGACCCATATTCCTACTACATTCATGACACACATTAACCCTTACAGCATGTGACCCAAACATACATCTATATACACTATGTACATTTTGCTTATTTTAAACATTTTAAACAACTTACACATATACTTTAGCATGTTAGAAAAATACACTGACAACTTTCAACTTTAAATAACCATTTATTAATAAACAAATGCCAAAAAAAAAAAAATTAATCTTCTGCATCTATTAGCCGGTCCATTTCTTCCAGCATGAGGCGCATCAGGCCTCGCAGTCTTACGAGGGCCCCACGGCGACCCTCCTCTGCTTGGGCAGGCTCATCTGTTGAGGAAATTCAAAATTAAAAATGACTAATGATATTCCTGCATACATTTAACATAGTCAAACCTACATTTGAAACATGCATTCTGAGAGGTGTGTGTGTGTATATATATATATATATATATATATATATATCTATATATAACTAGATATATATACACACATGTCTACCTATATATATGAGACATACACCTATACATACATGCATACATACTACATAGAAAGCCTGATTTTGGCCCTCTACCCTTTACTCTGTAGAACACCTCACAGTCATACTGCTCCTTCTCAATCCAAACCCACCCATGACTAAGCTCTGAGAAGCATGCCACGCGCAGCCCCAATCACAAATCGGCTAACAAAGTTCAGTGTCTCTTATATGATGGAGCCTGGCAGGGGAGTGACACAACTCTCAGGAATGCTCAGTACATTTGTGCAATCAAGCATGGCTTGGCTGCTGATATTTTGCTCCAGAAATCATTGTCAGAATGCCAGTTAGGGGAAGCTGCAGCACTAACCCACTCCCATGCTCAAAAGCATTACTAACACCAAATACACACACAATTATGGTGCAAAACATACATGCAGACCGCAGGGGGTGGTTAGCTAGAGGAGGGCCCAGGGGCACTCACCACTTGTTACTCCAGTCTAAGCCACGCCTGGCCATACTTCATTTATGCCATACGGAATCTAGTTTACAAAGATCATTCACCAGTAAACTCTACTCACCTATATGAGCCTACACATTGTATGCAACCAGCAGGGACATGTAACCCTTACATGAGCAACTCATCTCTTTCTTCCTGGATACAGATTAACTACACAGGTTCAGTGGCACTTCAATTCGACCTGAAAGCCATCCGCACAACCTGTGTCATTAATATGTGTCCAGGATGAAAGGTATGGTTTGGGCACCCTATCTAACCCCAAAGTGTGTCTGTTGCTACCCAATTTGTTGTTTGCCTTTATAGTATTTTCAAACACATTTGAATCAACAGTGCTACATATCAAATAGTGGATGACAAAAGGAAGATCGAATCTTTATGTATACATACCACTTTCGGCCGCCTGCTCCACCACACAGGCCTCCTCATCCTCCCCCTCTTCCTGGGCCTCCTCGGCCGCCACGACCTCCACCTCGGCCACCACGACCTCCTCCTCGGCCACCAGGACCTCCTCCTCGGCCACCACGACCTCCTCCTCGGCTGCCACCTCTGCCTCCACTGGCCACTCAGCCTCCTCCACTCCTTCACTTTCCTGGGCCTCCCCTTCGTCCTCGCCCATCGCTGGCTCCGCCTCCTCCTGTGCCTGGCCTGCCTCTGCCTCCTCCCGGGCCTGCCTTGCTCGTGCACGTGCTGTGTTTGGGAAAAACGATAAAAGTGCCAATTAGTGGTAATTTGTATTAAGCCTTATCAACCTATAAATGCAAAGGTTAGAGGTACTGATACTTGTACATGCAAACAGCTCCTCAGTGGCCTTTACAAAACACAGCCTGTAACATGGCAGGTATGCTGTGACATTTGGCCCATTGTAAGCATCACAAGCATTAATCCTCCCCAATAACATATTTTATGACCATTACAGGGTGTCAATCAGGAAGTAGCACTCATATATTGTATGGCATGTTTAACTCATGATCAGGCTGCTGACCTTAGTGGATGAAATAATGTCAGGTAAGCAATCATGTACAAATACTGTTGAAATACTCACATCTAGCAATGCTGGCCCTTATGCTTTGAAGCCTCTCTGGCTCCCTGCGCCGGAGGTTGGACCACCGCCGCTCAAGCTGTGCGATGGTCCGCCGCACATGGGTGCGGGCGTATAGCCGCCGGCGGGCCACCGCATAGGCAGAACGTTTCTGCCTATTTGTAATAAACGGGCCAGCACGGCCCAGCCTGGTCTCCATAACGGAGACCAGTGCCCTCAGTTCTGCTGCAGAGAAGGGTGCTGCTCTGCCATAAGCCGCCATTTTAGGAGTGGCACAAATTTAACAATCATGTGCTGTCATTGGTTGATCAGAGTGATATTTGGTATTAACTTTATTGTTCATTTTTACACTAACAGCGTGTATGCGCCCGAACAGACGGCTAACCCATTGCATCGCACACCCATCCTAAACAGTGTAAAATAAGATGGCAACATATATCTAATCTATAACATTCACCAAACATGGGTATAAGCAACAGGTGAAATAGTGTGCATCTCTAGACACTTACACCTAACTCAACAAGGTACCAAACAGCTAATGTATAATGAAGGCAGACCTTTTCCCAAAATGAGCCCATGCAGCCATGTGTACACTTACCTTCTACTGGGCCATACTACAGAGGTGGAATGAAAAGTAGCTAGCATCTAACCTGAATGTGGAGTGCTTTCACATGTGATTTGGATGCTAGCACTGATTACTTGTGGCTAAGTGGTGGACTGGATTGACATATGGAATGGGTAGTGTCAGTTGTTCTACATAGCAAACAAGTGCCCAGTACAGAAGTACATTCAAATATACATGTCATGTCTGACCTCAGTTGTATTTGGTCATTGGTGTTGGAATCTGCATTTAGCAAATAAATCAGACTTACTGAGTTTGCCTGTTTTTTTGGGAATATTTTTCCACACCAAGGGGCGGGCCGTATGCGCCGCACGGTTGACGCTAGTGTACGGGACGCGGCCGTACGGAACGCAGCTTGCAGCTGATTAACGCCAATTACAGAAATAGTATTTAAAGTGGTCCTAGAAAGGCAAACACTTGTTGCAAACATGCCAGGCTCAGACTCAGAGGAAGAGCAGGTGGTGCAGAATCTGTTGTCCCGCATGGAGGCCAACACCACCTATGTACCCCTCAACCCAGAGGACCGAGCTGGCCCATCAACAGCAGGCCAATAAGCAGCTGGGCCATCCTCAGCAGAATCATTGGGAACACAGCAGGTGGCTTCCCAACAGAGTAGCCAGCCCAGCACTTCAGGTACAGCAACCGGTGGGCGTGGCCGTGGCAGTGGCAGTGCCCGTGCCCGTGGCCGCAGTGGGGCAACACGGGAACCAACAACACGAAACATGGCATTTGAACCGCGGGAGCTTGACATCCTGGTGACCCGGGCACGTGATTTAATTGAGTGTCCTGCGGTGAAGTTGACACACACAAGGAGATGGAAGATCTGGGAGGAGATAACGGCGGAGATTAATGCAGTGGCTCCACAAGTTCGTCAGACGGAGCACGTTAAGAAGAGGCAAGTACATGTGTGTAAAATTTGAGTAGGACAAGTCCAGTAATGTTTACATTCAATATTAGATGGAGTTGGGAAATGGGTGTTCACGTTGCTTGGACGCACAGACATGTAGGCCATGACATTGAATTGATAGTTATTGGAGGGTGACTGTTTTTGTATCTTCTAAGGATTGGTTTGAAAAAAGAATATAGTACGTTTGGTGTCAGTAGGCACATGTTGTATTATGTTTCAGATTGCAATGGGTGCTACAGCAAACATGAGGAGTTACATGTATTAATATGTACACTTTGATTGCAGGTGGCACGACTTCAAAGGCAACCTCAAGAAGAAATTGACCAAGCGGTGGCAACACAGCCAGACCTCTGGGGCTGGCCCCATGCCTGGCAAGCTGGAGCTCACCCCCCTGGAAGAGATGGCCCAGTGCTGTATAGCAGTGGAGGAGGTCCGGGGGGTGAGCACTATAGACAGCGAGTCCCCAGCGGAAGTGATGGCTTCTACTCTTGAAGGTAATTATTTGCCAGGCCATAAGTAGATGTTTTAAATGTTGCATGGAATGTGTGGTAATTTGAATTTTCTTGTTCAACAGCATCGCCACCGCTTGGTCAAGATTCTCTTGAGGAGGTTGTGGAGTCTGTGCCACCTGGCCCCAGTAGCAGGCCCGTGCAGCAGCTGCCAAGATTGTCTGCGGCTGAATTGTCCATGTGGGGCCGTGTGCTGGATAGTATTGTGCAGCAGGGAGAGTCGGCATTCGAGCGGGTGCGTAGGGCCGAGGAGGTGCTGCAGGGTTTGACCACCAGCCAGCAGAGTATTGCTGAGAGCCTGCAGGCTATGAGTGCCAGCCAGCAAGCTATGGCTGGCAGCCACCAAGCTATTGCTGGTAGCCTGCAGGTGCTGGCTGATCAAGCCCTGCGGCAAAACGACCTCCTCCTCCGCCATAATGAACTTATGGTGGAGCTAGTTAACAGCAATAGGGCCCTAATGTCACCCGCTTCGGGTGCATTACCAACCTCATCACTCCCTGCTGCCAGAGGGGGAAGAAGATCCACCCCCTCACCAGCACGTGCTCCACATGAGCCACCATCTGACTCTGGCCGTGGACGAGGCAGAAGAGCTGCTGCACGTGGCAAGGAGCCTGCCAGGGGCAAACGTGCTCGCAAATGAACTTGTGTCCCCATTAATCTCCTCCGTTATGTCTTCCCAAATCTTCCATTGAGCTGTGTGTGTCAGCATCCTGTGTCCAAATCCGTGCCCAGGGTCACCACTTTTGCCCGCGGGTCAAATGTCATGTTTGGTTCCTCTGTTGCCCTGTTTCAGTGTGCTGTACTTGAAGTGTTGGTGCTGTACTTTTGTTGTGAAGCCACCTGATGTGTTCCCAATGATTCTGCTGTGGCTATTTATTCTTTATTATGTAATTTTTGTCCTGGTATGGTACCATTTGTTTTGTTATGTATTTTCAATTATTGGCAAAGTTTGTTTAATAAATTTTATTTTGGCCCCACAAATGTCTGTATTAATTGATACATGCAGAAGTGGCATGTGTATTAGTATTAATATTATTAAGTTGTGTGCATTATTTGCAGTGTTAAAGTGTGTGACAAGTGCAGCATGTAATGTTCCCTTTAAGCTGCAATGCTTCCAATTGTAGCAGTGAGAAGCGTGTAATTAACAAGTCATGGGTAAAGTATGTGATTGTATTGGGTTCAGGTGACATTGGTTGAGGTGCGTCCGTCCTGATTAGGCGTTCCGATTGCCTAGCGCATGACCGAGTGGTGTCCGCAAAGCAAAAGTAACCTTTTGGACACCGCACATTTCTTCCCTTTTTGTTCGCGTGCATTCGGCGTGCTGTCCGAATGCACGCCTACCAATATATGTGTACTCCCCCGTGTCCGCCCATGTTTCCGCCCAGTTTAGCCCACTTTGAAACTACGCCCCTGTGTCATTCCGCATGACGCCCATAACACACCCCTATTGGCCGAATGTATGCGGTGCACAGTTCTGTACGGGATTAGTGAGAACAAGTACGGAGACCATGCGTGGCACATGCGCCTAGCGATCGCCACGCATGCGCAGACGGCTAAAAAACGCCATCCGAAAGAATTCGGGAATATCCGCACCGATCAGAATAAGGGCCATTATGTGTGCAGCATCATGTGTAATGGGTACTATGGTGCGCAGCATTATGTGTAATGGGTACTATGGTGTGCGGCATCATGTGTAATGGGTACTATGGTGTGCAGAATCATGTGTAATGGTTACTATGGTGTGCGGCATCATGTGTAATGGGTACTATGGTGCCATCAAGCAAGAACCCCCTAGCAATGAGCACGTAGGTAAGCAGCACTTATGTGGCAAATATGTAATGGGCATTACGGTTTGTTATATAGTATGTAATGGGCATCATGATGTGTGGCACAATGTGTAATGGGCATTATGGTGTGTGGCCTTATGTGTAATTGGCATTACGGCGTGTGGCTTTATGTGTAATGGGTATTACGAAGTTTGCTAAAATGTGTAATGGGCATTAATTTGTATGGTCTAAAGTGTAATACCACACCCCTTTTTGTGATGCCACGCCTCCTTCCCATGAGGCCACGCCCCTTTCCCCGCGTAAAGTTACCCCTGCTATTATGGGCAGTATTCAATGAGGCTGATTCGCCATGTTCTACGGCGATTTTTGTGCTATTTTCGTGCTGTAAGGCGATTTTTTTTACTAAAACGGTGAATCACCCTATTCAATGACCAGATGGCAAATACATTTCAAGGTTTTTATCGCCATGATTCACCGAGTAGCAATCGCTATCTTTTTATGGTGAAGTGGAATGTGAATTTTTAAAATAAAGTGTTTTGTTTTTTACATTTGGTGTAAAAAAATCAGGAATTTTATTCTGAGGAGGGGCATGCTATTTTTATTCATGTGCTGTAAGCACATGAATATATATTTAATAAAAAATATATATATATATATATATATATATATATATATATATATATATATATATATATATATATATATATAGAGGCGGGGTGCCGGCACTCAACTCCGTCAAATAATCTCTGGGCCCCGTGCCCTCGGTAGTGGCCCGCGATGCTGGGTCCAATAATATCAAACTCTATCACCGCGGCACTGGGGACTTCAATAAATAATTCCACACACAGCTGTGTGTGGAATTATTTATTGAAGTCCCCAGTGCCGCGGTGATAGAGTTTGATATATATATATATATATATATATATATATATATATATATATATATTTTGTTTTTTTTACACAGCAGCCAGCAGGGGGCCGGGAGCTGAGCCGCTTATTAGATATTTATATATTCACTGCACCCGATCATTACATATGCTCGATCCGGTGTAGTGAATACCCGGTCCCCTGTTGGCTATCCCGGGGGGCAGTCTGTGCTGCCTTGCTCCCGGGGAGCCCACCTCCCCCCCACAAACGTTCTGGGGCAGGCAGGGAGACTTCCATCTCCCTGCCTGCCGCCGTCCTCAGGCTCCCTGCGGCGTCGCCGCAGGAGTTAAAATTCACCGGTCAAGGGCAGCGAGCCCCTGACTCATTGAATACTGGAGCCGGCGAGGCTCCGGAACGCGGCGGGCAGTGGCGAATGTGCAGCGAATCCTAAACAGGATTTGCTGCACATCGTCAAAATTCTCATTGAATACTGCCCTATGTCTAGATCTGGGACCTCCCATTACCATAATTCTAGATTCGCCTATGTATACATCTATTGGAAACTTAACCTCTGGTGACCTAATACTTGTCAACCATAGCATTGTAGATCCATTGACCCACATCCATTTTCCCAATCGGTATTAATATTGTTTAATTTGTTTACAATATCCTAATGAAATTAGGTATGCTCCGTTCCATATTCTCCCTTAAATTTCCTAATGTACATTGATATCGTCTGCTTTTTTTGACATAACTGTCTCTTTTGAACTACATCTACTTAATAAACAGGGAATCCCACTCCATGGCCAAAAAAGAGTACAGACAGGATTTCCATCAGATGATTTATGTTTAAACTGTCCCCAAAATAAATATAGAAGAGATGATGTTTTTTTATTGGGTACACCTTCTTCTATCTAAAAATCACTTTACAAAGTAAAAACTGGAAACTTGTTCATAAGGAAATAGTTTCCTTTCATGTAAACATCTAGCAGCTGCAAAGACAATGGAACATAAAATGTTTATTTTAGTGCAGGACTGATAAATCATTCAAGCTTAGACCTCTGCCAAGTTATTACATTCATATTGCTGGGAAGATTCCCAAGGTGAAATTATATATTTCAATTGCATTTTATAGTGATGTATTTGTGCTAGAGGAAAGATTTCAAAATACAAAATTAGATATGATATCAGAGAGGAACAAAATATTCAGATTCAAAACAGCTTAGCATAAAGAAAGTGAGCGTATTGTAACTCTAAAAGAAATAGTTGTCTTCAGATCCTCCATAATCTCCAATCAGTGGTGTATCTACAATATATTGGACAAAGGGTGTGCGGTGCACACAGACCCGCACCATACATCCTGCAACCATTTAGCATATTTTACTATTTGGCATCCTACATTGGTGGTAGACAAATCACTAGGAAAATGTACCTCCCAACAGTCCCGATTACCGCGGGAATGTCCCGATTTTCGGAGACATTCCCACGTCCCTCCCGCAGCCGGCAGTGTCCCGCGGCGAGGGGGGTGGGGCTGTTGGTAGACCCCCCTGTCGGCTGCTGAGCAGCGGGAAATAAATGCTGTGCGCATGCGCACAGCGTCTATTCCCGCAGCCAGGGGCATGGCTAGAGGCTCACAGAGCCTCAGGGCCATGCCCCCATAGTGTCAATATGGGGGGCGTGGCCTCACGGGAGAGCCGCGAGTATGGGCCACGCCCCTTTTATTAGGCCACATCCCCGAAAATTCCGGCATGCCTGCGACGCGCGTCCATCCGGCCCGCATCACTCTACGTGTAAGTTGGGAGGTATGACCACCATCTTCTCAGAGACCTGCACAGTGCCTACTCACAAGTGCACCGCAGACAGACAAGGGGAGCCACACAGAATCTGGACACAGGCCTTCTTTCCTAATCTACTGCTTTCGCCAATGACTAATGACATGGGGTCCATATTCAATGCAAACTAGGTGGGATCTTACCACCCAGAATTGTATTGCAATATGCTATCCCTTCGACAGGATGTATTACTAAGGGATGGCGGCTCGGATAGGAGCCCATCCCTGCAATGTGCTGTGATGGCTTTCGGTGTACTTTGATATAATTGGCAGCTGTCTTCCTTATGGAATTTGCTTTTCATTTTTCTGAACATCAACTCCACATTTTGAGAAAGTAGCTACCAATGCTGATCATTCACAAGAGTATACACTGGAGGATGGGAAGCTTAAGTAAAACATAGGAAGTTTGTACAATGGACTTTAAATAACCTTTTTTCATCCAGGTTGTTAAAGGATCTGTCTGATATGCTCATTTGTATACTGTACAATTTGTACAATGCCATTAAAATAATCCCCCACCATTCTATGGGTGGTTAATATAAACGATTGAGCCGTGTTAGAGGTGTCACTAATGTTGGGCGATATTTTGAGACCTGACTAATCCTTAATATCAATAGGTCTCTGGGAATTGGTCATTTCTTTTTTTTGCCAGCAGCCGCATCACTAATACTTGGATACTGCACACGTGCTTCTTCCGACTGATCCTGATCCATATAGTCTCTCAGTGCTTATAGTATTAACAGGGTAGTACACACAAGTTTTACACACACATGTTGTTGCTTAACAAATGACAATAGCTTCACACTGCGACTTTCACACTGCTTATATGGGATACGGTCACTAGGTCTACAACAGGGGTGGGGAACCTTTTTTGTGCCAAGGGCCGTTTGTATGGGGGAAAAAAACCTTTGGGGGCCATATGTAAAAATTGGTACTTGTTTCCTAGCACGGCCACAATCTTGGGAATCGTGTACCTTTAAGTTAAGGTACACGATCCCCACGATGGACCCGATTTCCTTTGAAAGGTACAAAATCGGGGGCATCGCGTCGGTCGGGACCATTAACATTGATGCCCCTGATTTTGCCATAGGCTTCAATGTTAAAATATTTTTTAACATTGAAATCGTGAGGATCGCGTCGGTCTTGTGCCATTATAATGGCACAAGATGAGATGGAATTGATTAAGTCCATCTCACATTGAAAAAAATGTGAAAAATGTGAAATGGGCCAATATGACCCATTTCACATTATAGATGGCCCCGTCGTCACCCCACGATAGACGCCAACCCGAAGCGTGGCGAGCGCAGCGAGGGGCGGCGGTGCGCGTCCTCCGACCTTTTCATTCCCCTACTATCCACGTCGGCGTGGAGTTGAGAATATATAGTGTGGCGAGCGCAGCGAGCCACCGAGCCCGAAGCGCGGCGAGCGCAGCGAGCCCCGCGAGGTGACGCGTATACCTGTGAAGTTATACGCGTGCGCTCGCCACGCTTCGGGCGCGGTGGCTCGCTGCGCTCGCCACACTATATATTCTCCACTCCGACGTGGATAGTAGGGGAATGAAAAGGTCGGAGGACGGGCACCGCCGCCCCTCGCTGCGCTCGCCACGCTTCGGGTTGGCGTCTATCGTGGGGTGGGGTTTACGTCTTAAAATTTGGGGGTCTAGGGAATATTTTAGATTGAATCCAATGTAACATCGGGTCCCAGGAACCCGATTTACATTTGATTCAATCTAAAAATCGGGTCGGTCGCGTCGATCGCATCGCATGCGACCAAATCGCATGCGATGCGATCTACGAAATTTTCCGACACGACCACCCCGATGTAAATCGGTGTGGCCGTGCTAGGAAACAAGTACCTAAAAATTTCTCTTACAAACTGTCCTGCCGCAGCCGTCCCACGCTCCGGCGGCTGCCGCTGAATAGGACTGACAGTCTCCGGCTGATGTCGATTAAGAGGAATCTCGTGAGAACTACCAACCGCTCGCGAGAATTCCCCTGTACTTGATTCCCGGCAAAGCTGCCAGGCGGGTGGGAGGGCCACTCAGACTGGCTACGGGGGCCGCATACGGCCCCAGGGCCTGAGGTTCCCCACCCCTGGTCTACAAGCATTAGGTCAACATGCATGAAGGTCGACATGACTGAAGGTGGACATGGGGTTAGGTTGATAGGGTGATTAGGTCAAAACAAGCATTAAGTCGACATGGCAAAGGTAGACAGCCAAAAGGTCGACATGGGGGTTTTTCTGTTTTTATTTTTAGCTGACATGTACCGACAGGTGGTATTTCATGCCCTGTCATCCACTAGGGCATGGTGGGAGAATAAAACAGTGTGCCAAGTGTAGCAAAGTACTATGTCCGAAGCACGGCGATTGTAGCGAGCCATGCGAGGAGACATGGTGCACTTTTTTTAGTGTCCGCGTCGACTGTGTCGACATATGGGTATAAAAAGGTGAAAAACCCACGTTGACCTAATACTTGTGTTAACCTAATGACCATGTTGACCTTCAGTCATGTCGACATTCATGCATGTCAACCTAGTGGCGTCGACCTAATGCTTGTTGACCTAGTTGTTGTCTATCCAATGATCCACACCCTCTTATATTATTAATTGAGTGGCCCTGTACGCACAAAAGCTCTACAAAGAATAACAAATGACTACTTCACACTGCGACTCTCACAGTGCTGGTATTACACTGGGGAACCAATTTCTCATCTTCTGTTTCATGATATTTTTTACAGGTGACTTCAATTGATCAATCGGCGTCTCTCCCCCTCCTGTCGCTCCCCCTCCCCCTCATTTCTGCTCCGTATGCCGGAGCTTCTGGGCCCTGCCGCTGCCCCAGCAGCCACTCAAGTGGTTAAACCCAGTTCGTTGACCCGTTAATTTGGTAAAGCACCTACTGATCGTTAACAGTACCGCTGTCTGGCCCTGAACATACACAAGTTTAAAAAAAAAAACACAACAACAAATGACAACACACTTTGACCCACACAGCACTTACTAATTCAGTGGCACAGCACCTACTGTGTTACTGCAACACAAATGTTACTGACTATGCACCAATAAATTATTAATGTAATGGACAATTAATGTTAATAAATAAAATAAATAATGCAGCCCTTAGGAAGACCTCTAGGCTGTGTGCAGTGTACCAGTAATGGTCCTTTAACACTTTCACCAGCAGGGGGCCGGGAGCCAGGATCCGCTCATTAGATATTAGATAAGCCTTGACGCGGCTTGGGGGCATAGCATACACCTGCGCAGGTATATGTAACCAATATCTCTGAATTCTATTATCATGTAGTGTTCTAGATTGGTTACTAGCATTGCTCAGTGTGCTGAGGGAAAAAATGTCTTGTTTTACTTACCCAGTAATTAACCCCTCCCTCATGCACCTGGGAAATGCTACTGAACTAATTGAGCATCTACCACTATCTGTATGTATGTTGTTAGAGGCAGAAGGGAGCCCATATTAGGAGGAGATGTGGGTCCTGATATGCCACATGGAGTAGTCCGGGGCTGCTCCAAGGTAGGTAGCTCTTAGTTTGGATATATCAAGTAAGGAGCCATTATCATGTGGCTCCTTGCTGGTTAATCGTAGACCCAATTTAGGGTAACGGTGGTGTGGGGTGCGGTGCTCCTGGACTGGATGGGCTGGGTGGCTTTAGTGCGGCATGCCCTTACATTTTATTAACACTTTTCCCTCACTAACACTATCTCTATCCTATTTTAATTACATTCATTTCTCTCTCTCTTTTTATATAGCTTCGGCTTCCTATAACTAATTATTAACACTTAGTATATCACTGGCATGCCGCACTGGGCTTCCCAGCTTATGATGGTTTTTTGGGGTGCCGCACCCTGCACCTAGATATAGCGCTAGGGACCCCCAATATACAGAGAAGCCTTGACGCGGCTTGGGGGCATAGCATACACCTGCGCAGGTACAGTATATGTAACCAATATCTCTGAATTCTATTATCATGTAGTGTTCTAGATTGGTTACTAGCATTGCTCAGTGTGCTGAGGGAAAAAATGTCTTGTTTTACTTACCCAGTAATTAACCCCTCCCTCATGCACCTGTGAAATGCTACTGAACTAATTGAGCATCTACCACTATCTGTATGTATGTTGTTAGAGGCAGAAGGGAGCCCATATTAGGAGGAGATGTGGGTCCTGATATGCCACATGGAGTAGTCCGGGGTTGCTCCAAGGTAGGTAGCTCTTAGTTTGGATATATCAAGTAAGGAGCCATTATCATGTGGCTCCTTGCTGGTTAATCGTAGACCCAATTTAGGGTAACGGTGGTGTGGGGTGTGGTGCTCCTGGACTGGATGGGCTGGGTGGCTTTAGTGCGGCATGCCCTTACATTTTATTAACACTTTTCCCTCACTAACACTATCTCTATCCTATTTTAATTACATTCATTTATCTCTCTCTTTTTATATAGCTTTGGCTTCCTATAACTAATTATTAACACTTAGTATATCACTGGCATGCCGCACTGGGCTTCCCAGCTTATGATGGTTTTTTAAGGTGCCGCACCCTGCACCTAGATATAGCGCTAGGGACCCCCAATATACAGAGAAGCCTTGACGCGGCTTGGGGGCATAGCATACACCTGCGCAGGTATATGTAACCAATATCTCTGAATTCTATTATCATGTAGTGTTCTAGATTGGTTACTAGCATTGCTCAGTGTGCTGAGGGAAAAAATGTCTTGTTTTACTTACCCAGTAATTAACCCCTCCCTCATGCACCTGGGAAATGCTACTGAACTAATTGAGCATCTACCACTATCTGTATATATAATGTGAACTAGGGCACTACTATGGGGCATAACATGTACAATAACTATAAAGTGAGAGTGTTGTCTCTCTAGAAGCATTAGGGTGTGGGCCATTACAAAATGTTGCTATGGGGCCCACAATTTTCTAGCTATGTCAATACATAACAATAATAATTGATGGTAACAGCTATGGATGTGGGAAATGGGGCAGTTGCTGAGGTAAGGGTTTTAAAAGTGTTTTTTTTTTCTCAAAATATTAATTGTTGGGTGAAACAGATTATACAATCTCTGATCAATATTATGAGGGTTTTTTTTGTCTTTAAAAAAAAAGCAAAGCTGAAAGGGGCTTGGTATATCTGTTCCATGATCACAATGTCAATGTTTATTATGTAGACATTAATATGCCAACATGAAACATTTTGACATGTGATTTTGTACATTCTTCATGACTGCATACCACTGAAAGTATGAGTGCTCACATCATACAGCCCAATAAACAATTGTTTAATTCAAATGTGTTGAACATAAATACAGTTGAGAATGATTTTGTTTTGTTTTGCTGTTACAGCAGTATACATTTATCCTTATCAAGCTTTCAAGTGTATCAGACTGTGAGCTTAGGCAGGGTGCTCCAACCTGTAAATCAGGAGCAGTGAAGTCCAAACCTACTTTTGGAATCCCAGGAGAGAACCACTTCTGTCCCAGGTAGTGAGGAAACCCATTTCTGTTGGTGATTGTGACAGGAGCAGCAGGGGTGGTTCCAGAGCAAAACGACAGGGGGGATACAATAAGTGGGGGAGATGGGGGTTGGGAGTTCTGGGGAGATATTTTGAGCCCATCGAAGGAGGCCACGCTCCTAAGTAAGTGGGTGAGAACCCGCAACAAGGGCATGGCCACAAACAGGAGGGTTAGGTTCTGGGGTACAGGGGGTGGTAGGCAATAGTAGGGTGTGTTAGGGTGGTGGAGGGAGAGGGTTAGGGTTCTACAGAGCCTCTGTCGAATTTTACAATCCTGTCTTTTAACCACCGCATCCTAAACACTGAGATATCAAGATGTACATCCTGATTAAATTCTTTGAATAAGAATGAAACGTTGATAACTGACATTGGAGTCTGACTGTTTATTGCCATGAGTGCCGTCCTTTCCCTGTCCCTTATTAGTGAGGGCACCGGGCCCAGTAACTACTAGGATTTGAGTGCGGGATGCTTTAAATATATAAGCAGGTAAAGGTATGCACATGTCTTCCTGAAGACGTGGGAACTGGCCACAAGACGTTGAGGGAAATAAAGCTATTGAATTTATGCTGCAGCGCATCGCCTGTTTTGTGGTGGGTGCCAATCCGATTACAGAGGCACCCGGGGGACTTTATAACAATTTTTGGTGCAAGGTGAAAAAAGACGTTTCAGGGTTCGCAGACCCCTTTTTCAAGGTGTACAAAAACATAAGTACTTGAACAAAGGGAAGGGCGGTAGGCTGCGTCCCCGTTTCTAGGTGTCCCCACTGCTAAGCAGCGGGGCTGGCCGGGCGCCTCCTGTGTTTACTAAAGAGCGTATCTTGTTGCTAGGACACTGTCACTGCGTATGCCAGCTCCTGCATCTAAGTTTTAAGGAATCTAATGCCACTATACCATGGGTATCTAAATTCAACACTTCGAGCGCAGTGGTACCTCGAGCCACGAGGGCTCTGTGGCCCATAGTGTCTACTGACATGAACCTTCCCTTCTACAAGAACACTAGGCCTATGGTGTGTTATAGCAGGGGCAAAAATACAAAAAAAAAATTAGTACACAAGGTCATATCTGACTTCAGAAAAGATACAACAAGTAGAAGTTTCCTGAACAAGCCACCAGGTTGTTACCGCTGCTTAAAATGTACGACGTGCAACCACATGCTTACCGGTAACACCTTTCAGGACACGGCTGGTAAGAAAACATTTAAGATTAGACATGTGCTTAACTGCCAGTCATCATTTATAGTTTACGTCATAATCTGTCCGTGCCAGGTACGATATGTCGGCAAGACCGTACGCACCGTACTTGTTTCCCAGTCGATGATCATGTCCTCAGGGTGAATGTTCCAATACATGTCACCCCTGGCAGCTGCTCTCCATAAGTGCACTTTGGGGGGAGCGGGATGCAATGTGGATGTAGCCTGAGGGACAGTGCCACGGAGCTGCTGTTGAAACAGTCACAGATTAGGAAGCACTGTCTGCGTTGTTGTTTGAAGTTCAGTGTGGGTGGAGAGAGTACAGCTCCTCATCGGCATGCACAGTGCAGCGTCATGGCATCACAACGCCCAGTGGGATCAAACCATGTGACGAGTAACCGTGGGGTTACTCAGGATGTTTATTGTCTGCTTCAACCTGGCGGAGGAGCAGACATCATAGAAACAAAATGAGCTGCGTGTTTTTTTGTGCCCCTTGATCCTTGGGGCCCGGGTCAGATGACCCCCTTGACTCCCCCTGTCACCGGCCCTGTAGCCAGGATGATAAGCACTGTAACGCTTACTCTTACCATCATCCTAATCCTTCCCTTCTTCAGAGGGTGCATATTAGATGTGCATACCTCCCAACAAAGCCCATTCTAGGAGGGACAAATTGCTCTATATAATATGATTGGTGTCAGGTGTGTTGAATATATAATTTATAATAAAATTATTTCATCACATAAATTAAGAGGGAAAACCAAGTAAAGTGGAATGTGTCCCTCCTGGAATGGATCATATGGGAGGTATGGATTATGTACTGTATATGAGATGCCAGCAAATCAGCTCCTACCTGCCATGTTACAGGCTGGGTTTGAAAAATTTCATGTAGGAGCTGATTGGCTGGCTGTTTATCACTGTCCACATTTTCATTTTTTGAAGCTTGATACATCTGGCCCTTAAACTAATAATTTAATAATGCCTGGGTACTGTTTACAGCTCTACCTAATGGAAATACAATTATTTTATAAAAATGATTTTGCAGTGGAACCAACACAACTTTAAACAACCTTAAAATAGAAAAATAAAATCTAATGTACCATCTATCTTGTCACATGCATGAATCACAGCAGCCTCTGTACTACTTACACAATGGGACAGGAATATTGAGAGATAGTGATGTCACAGTGCTCAGGCTGGGAGGCCCGTTGACAGAGGGGGGCCTAACCCTAACTTTCCCCTCCCACACCATAATGCTGACCATCCCATCCCAAAGAATAACCCAAACCCTCCCGCAGCCAAATCTTAACCCTTCCCCTGCACCATAATGCTAACCCTACCCTTAACTACCATAATTTGGTCATATTTTGAGCACACCTATTTTCTTAGGAGAAATGGATATATGTTCAGACAAAGCAGTCTGTGATGGCCAGTGGCTGCACCTAGATGTCACCTGCCAGGGGATAACACAAAAATAACAGCTACTGACAGAAGCTGGTACTGCATTGTAAGAATATGTGTAGCACCTGGCTCCTGTCACAGTGTAAGAGCTGTCACTACAGCCCCAGCTGTCTCTGGAGCAGACCACAACTCCCAGACCCCCAAACATAGAAACACTGCGGCCTCCTTTCACCATCGGTGCTTTAAGAGAGGTGGAGTCCCTCCCCTCTGCCAGGAGCAGCGTCTCTCAATAGGGTCTGAGCACTAGAGCGTTCACTCTATTGCGTATACGCATACCTCCGGAACAATGGCACATTGCACCTATTATAAATATGTCACTGCCTTTTATACTGAGCCTCTGACCCAGGATATTGCCATGCATCGGGGTCCTGGCTTGGTGTGAAAGTGTCCACCTAGGTTGTGTGTCCTGGGACTGGCTTGGCTAATCTGGCTTGGCTAACCAGGGTTATACAAACTGGGTCATGCTAAAAGTATTGGATCACCAGCGCATGGAGATGATGATATTTCCAAATACCAGCAAAGAGCATCCCAGCAATAACTCAGTCCAGCTTGCAGTGCGAATGCAGTTTTATGCAGATGTGATACGGCTTGAAATTGTAATAACCAAGGTCGGATGTAATAACCTTGTGATAACCAAGGTTTTCAGTCTTAAAGGGTTATGAGATTGCACATACTGTAGCCTACAGCATATTATACTTGTGGATAGATATTGCTATATTTTCTTTAACATAGATCTATAGATTTACCTTCTCTTTACTAATTAATATTAATGAAAGTAAACAGAAGCAAAGTACAGTAGTATCTTATAAACACTGGACACTTCAATAAATCACTATAGACGTTACTTTAAAAAGACAAGAAAGCTACTGTACCTTGAAATGGCAATGAAATATGATTATGCAGTAATACTAGTTTTCTCCTCTAATTATGTGTATAAAATGCATATCTTTTATTTAAATCATGTTCTCTCTCGGCTTTGCAAGTCAATAGTGGGCTATGGATGTAAAATAATGCAAAATATTACTTTATAACCATGATTTCAATTGGCTGACTATGTGGGGCCATCACTATAACAATGCCCATTGTTGATTGGCACCAACATTAGGACAGGAAACCTTTATATCCTAACACAGACACCGCAAAGCATACTATGCAGGCAAGGTCTTCATGACATATGGATTCATTTAAAAAAACAAACTAAAAAAGAAAACTCCTTTATCCCACTTTGGACGAGTGTGTGTTTGGAGGTATGTGTACTAAGTACTTATTGAATATTCAGATAACATATATTGTTGGGGGTGTGCATATGTGCATGTGCAAACCCCCTGTGTGAACGCCTTGAGTAAGTATAACACATTTGCAAAAGCGTTCACACTGGCAGGTGCGGGAAGGGGACAGGCAGGGGGCAGCAGAAGGGAAATGTGATGTGAAAATGACGCCCAAAATTCAGCCATCTCCGCCCATGACTTTTATCTGCAAACAGAGAAAAAAATCTGTCGATGGTCATCGACCTCAGGATGTTTTTGCCTAGACGGCTGCATTCATTCGGCGATGCGGCGCTTACCTGTTTGCTAGGCTGCGAGTATACGCAGCCTAGCACACAATGCCTTGTGGAGCCTCTGGGTGCTCTCATTAGAGCCTTCATAGCAGTTCTAGGAACTCTATAACATACTGTAGGTGTAACAATGTAAAGCATGCCTTATGCTCTTCTCAGATGTGCACGATCTGAGGAATGTATAGCGGAATGTCTAGGCTGCAGATAAACCCAGGGCCAATAAAAGCCTAATAAAAGTGGACATGGGTAGATATTGAAGGGTGGCCACACCCCTTTGTGAATACGGTGACACTCACAGAAGCTGGACGTTAGACACCGATGGATTTTTAGGTGCATGGTTACACCTGTAAATGCCCCTATGCTCTCATGGTAACCCCAGTTGAACCAGTATATCTGGCACCACTACACAATTGAAGCTTCTATCACTGTACTGTATCTGACTTGTGTTTTTCATGTGTAGTTTTATTTTTGTGCATCTTAGGTTATCCAAGGTCTCTGCGGATTATCTGAAACATTACCAAACCCACATGTTATTTAATTGAATAAAAATATCCCAGCAATGAAAAAATAATTTAAAAACGATATTTTCTCTTAAGTGCATATTTTCATCTAAGTATCAGTAGCTAAATGGAAAATGCAAATACACCATCTAATGTTATCCAGTTATACAAATTTATTGCAATAAGAAATCTTAAGAAGCCAAATGAGGTTTTCAAGGCATTGTTAAATATAGCAATTACAGAACCTAAGTATAAGCAGCAGAGCATGGAAACTACTCTATGTAATGTACAACAAATTCCTGTATTCTACTGTATGTTCTGCAAACCCTAACGCCATATTTAAAGATATATCTATCTATCTGTATATACTAGTAAGCCTGTGTGGTGAACGAGAATTAGTAGGCCAGTAACCCTTTATTTACCTTGTTACTTGAGATCTCGCCACCTTCTTCTTCTCTGCGATAGACTCTGAAGTACAGGTAAGTACTAGGCAAACAAGAAGTTTCAAGGCGTTTATTTGCAGCAAGTACACTTGAGGTCGGGCAGCGAACAGGGCTACCTATCAGAACGTTATGCAAGAAATGGGTGAAACTTCACAAAGTACAATAAGCACAATATTGCAAGATAAGGCACGTCTAAGTGTCTCTACATACAACTGCTGCAACAATGTCTAACCAACCGGTGGTGAGTAATAATACAATTAAACTACTTAGTTATGATATCTATTTCTTTCTGATGCTGCTAGCCAACACTGGCTTAAGTGAGCACAACCAGGAAGCACTCGCTAGGTATAAACTATACGTAAAAGATTCAGCGCCCTCATGTAGACCAGCAGTGCCACCAAAGATGCACGTTAGAGAATCGCTCTAGATAATAGACTTACTAGATAATGCACTTCAACAATGGTTAGGAAAGTCAAACGTATCACTTTACACAAATAACTGGTAACCATTATGTTACTGGATAGCCAGTTATACCTTAAGCTTGTCACTGTCCCTGAGAACAGACCTGTGCACAGGATTTGTAAAGACAATGCTGGGCGAAGGCCTTATTTTCACCACCAACCGGTAGGTGAGAAGAGTAGGAACTGTAATGTCTTCCCTCACTGAGGGCCTTATTCTAGTTCACTCTTTCTGACAAAATCTTTCTTAGATGGACAAAACCATATGCACTGCAGGGGGGCAGATGTAAAATGTGCAGAGAGAAATAGATTTGGGTGAGTTATTTTGTTTCTGTGCAGGGTAAATACTGACTGCTTTATTTTTACACTGCAATATAGATCTAATTTTGAAGTAAAACCCCTTCCAAATCTAATTCTCTCTGCACAAGTTACATCTGCCCCACCTGCAGTGCACATGGTTTTGTCCATCTAAGAAGGAATTTGTCAGAAAGAATTAACTAGAATAACCCCCTGAGGGTGTTCGCAATATCAGTCCCTGATACAAGATGGCACTGCTGTTCCAATAGTCTCTGGGACTCTGGTTTTTTATTAGAGTACTTGGCTCCTCAATACAGATGGAGCTAAAGGCCTGATTATAGGTCCGTGTGTGCCTCTGAAGGTTGGAGTGCTTACTGGTTACTGGTTATACACCAGTGCTTACTGGTTATACACTGGTGACCTTCTAGGTGGGGGCTTAGTAAGTCGATTACTCCTCTTTCTCCAATAACTGGCCCATTGAGGCGCTTAGACTGATCCCCTGCAGGGGTTAGGTGGTACCTTCAGTGTGTGTGAGGGGTCTGTCCGTGTGCCTATGGAGAGCACCTGTACTCACCACCCACAATGTCCCAATGCCTGCTGGTCACAGCATGGGAGGTGGCCAAGTAGTAGATGTTAGTCACACATGGGATCTGGAGGCCTCAGTCGGGTCCCTCTTGGTCTGGGTTCCCGACTGTTCTCCTGGGTCACTCTCTCTGGTGTGCCCCCTCGCTTTCCCCTGTTTGGGCCCTATGTGCTGCTGCTGGGTACTACTGGTGTCATGCACTACTCATGCAGGGGAGTCTGGTGGTGTTTCAGCTTTCTCTCACTCTCTCTCCTTCTCCCTGCTGGGTCTCAGTGGCTGGGTACCGGACACTTTCCCCGGCAGCTCCTGTACTGCCCCATGATGGGATTGCCGCTGCTCTCTGCTGTCTTTTTGCCACGCACTCACTCACTTCCACCTCTGTCCTCCCACTTCCTTCTTGCAGTACCACCCACCCCCTTTCAAGCCCTTGTCCAGATGGTGCACAGCCCCTGGGTCTTAGCAATATATGTACACAGCTTAAGGGCTAACCTGTCTCCTCGTAGTCATGGTTACTTAGCAACCCATTTAACAATGGTCTCCTGCAAGACCTTGTGATGTTGTGTCCTGGGCCAACACGGGGTACCCCCCCAAAGGTGGGGTGGGGTACCACACCCACTCAAAGCAAATGCTTCGAAAGCTAGTTGGCTACCTTGTGATTACCTCTGTGTTTGTGCATGTGTGAGAGAGAAAGAGATGTAGTTTCACTTGCTGCCAACAGATGGCAGTGTTTCAGAGACACGCAAGCAAACACTAGACATATATATATCAGGGGCGGTATGACACAGGCAGTGGCACAGTCAGCAACAACCCCTTGGTGTACAAACATTACAACAGTGTTAAGTCTTACCTTAGATACAAGTAAGAAGTGGTGCATACGAGATCATACACATACTGTATGCACCACTTCTTACTTGTATTTAAGGTAAGACTTATGGAGGTAGTGAAAGAGAAATTAAGCTCATTTGAAAGAGAACACCATATCTCAAATGACCCAGATGGAAAGCCTGAGTGGATGAGTTACTGCAATATAAAAGAGAAAAGCTTAATAAAGTCCAGCAAGACTATGCCTCCCACATAGTATATACATGGTTGAATAATACTCAAACCAACCCCAAGAAATATGCTGGCCCGTGATTTCATATACAATGAGCGGGATATGTAATTTCAAGTACCCCAGCAAGTGAATCTGAGGAGCAGACATCAGGCACAACACCAATGGCATCTATCACTGTAGGGGTCAATACTCTGGCCACAACCTCCAATCGAGGAAGAGAAAGAAGCGTGGGGGCAAACAAGGAGGGGAACGACATCGGTCCTCTGCGCGAATGCACGGAGGACCGAAAGAATATGAATAAGGCCCATATTGGAAAAGCAAAACCTCTGTGATGGTCCAATTAAGCTAACCCTCACATGCAGCAAAACAAATATTGGCTTTCTCAACATTTCCCTGAAGGTAGAGGCAGGGCGGATTACTACCAGCCTCTACACAACACCAACTGATCGCAACACCATCTTGAGATACGATAGCCACCACCCAAGGGTGACAGTGCGAGGGTTACCTTATATACAGTACATCCATGTGTGCCACACCACTAGCGACCAAGCTGTGCTGGACACACAACTAGATATTATGACATTATTTTTTATAGAGGATATCCCCTAAAAGAACTAATTAAAGCAAAACAAAAAGCTGGTTCCAAAAGCAGACATGAATTTATAATGAAGGTTCACAAAAAAAACAAAAAACATAATTCCTCTGGTCAACCAATTTAACACGAATAGTATAATAATATACGAGCAATAGAGCCAAATCACTATCTCTGACCCTGAGTTAAAATTCTTAAAAGGGACCAGAATCATGCCATGCTACTCACGAAGCCACAGTATAAAAGACCTAGTTGAGAAAACAGACATTTCACAGTTAAAATAAAATCGACGCAAGCTAGCTTTTTGGGTCGCCGTAACGGTTGTTTACAGTTTTTTATATAGCGCAGCAGATTCCATTGCGCTTTACTATTGTATATATATATATATATATATATATATATATATATAGAGAGAGATAGAG
Source organism: Crinia signifera (assembly GCF_055691185.1). NCBI lineage: Eukaryota > Metazoa > Chordata > Amphibia > Anura > Myobatrachidae > Crinia > Crinia signifera. The sequence continues at coordinate 186,852,097 of NC_139217.1, forward strand.
AGAGAGAGAGAGAGAGAGAGAGAGAGAGAGAGAGAGAGAAAGAGAGAGAGAGAGCAAAAACTGCAACCACATATTTCTGTTGCCAATTGAAAGTCTTTGGCATTAGAAAATAATATTATATTAAAATGAATAAAATGATAGGGTACAAAAAGCACTGATAGTTTTAGCTCTAGTATAGACAATTTTCGGGGTTCATTTTTGGGATTAAATGAAGGTTATGAGATCACCCCCTTTATTAATAGATACATTTACCTTATTCCAAAGGTTTCTCTTGATATATTTTCGGTACTTGTTTCCTAGCACGGCGCCCATCTCGTTGATTGTATGCCTTGTATGCGCTCGCCATGCTTCGGGCTCGGTGGCTCGCTGCACTTGCCACACTATATAAAATCAACTCCACGCCGACATGGATAGTGGGGGTATGAAAAGGTCGGAGGACGCGTACCACCGCCCCCCTCGCGGGCTCGCTGCGCTCGCCACGCTTCGGGTTGATGTTGATCGTGGCATGGCGTTAACAATGGGGGGGCATTTGACATAATTCACCGTCAGGGTGGGTTTACTATTAAAAATCGGGTCTGGGGGGCATTTAACATTGGGTCCAATGTAAAATCGGGTCTCAGGGACCCTTTTTACATTTGTTCCAATGTAAAAATCGGGTCGGTCGCGTCGGTCGCATCGCATGCCATTATAATGGCATGCGATGCGACCGATTTTCAAAGTGCGTTATAAACGTGTTTAAGGCCCAAAAATCGGGTCGTCGGGTCCCATCGCATACCTTAAGTTAAGGTATGCAATGGGACCCGACGGGCGCCGTGCTAGGAAACAAGTACCACATTTTTTAATTTTGGTATTTTTATAGCTCCTTTATATATTTGAAGTGGTATATCTGTAACTACACAGATTTTTATTGACTGTATTATATTAATATGGAATATGGTACACAGCTTGTCTGTTTTGATATGCAGGACGGAACTTTGCTAATAATAATGCATGATGCACTGCTTAGTACAGTATGTATGCACCTTATGTTCAAGGAAGGTAACATGTACAGTATCTGCATTTTTATAAATCGAATTCTCTCTGCATGTGCTTTCTCTAGAGATTGTATATACTGGCTGCAGGCAGGAGTTTTTGGAAAGCGACTTTGGAAAAATGCATAAAGCAACTATTTTATACAATCGAATACCCCAAATCCTTTTAATATGACCATTAATTGACTTATATTCTGTTTGGGGTACAGACTGATTTCTATATTTTTACCTACACTTTTCTCTGTTTTTGCGCGAGAGAATTATCAGATATCTTACATCATGCATTTGCAATCGAATAGGTTGAATCAGAGGAGTGCAAATACCCAGCAAAAGCCATTTTTAATGGCACTTTTCATGCCACCCAAAGTTAGCTCATGATAAATTACTGCATGTTCGTGGCTAATTGAATTCACCAATAATCTTTACTTGTCTGACTGCCGCCATGTTGGATTCCTATTTATCTGTATTGATGTGAAACATATATTTCGCATGGAACACATAATTAGAAATATTAGCGCTTAAGATGTCAGCGCCCACATGGTTAAAAAATTATGATTTTAAAGAACAACATGCCTACATGCCAAATGATTTGAGCTTCCTGTGAAGTATTTAAACAATACATCCCCCGTGCTCTGAACTCCCAGCGGGAGCTTGTGCATTTCCTCCAGTTCTTTATCAGCCCTAAAATAAGCAGAATGAGGCTTTGCCCGTACACACCTTTTCCACATGATAATTAAGTCCTGCCTTGCTCAAGAAAAAAAAAACCAAAACATAGAGACAATTTGAGGGGGTGCCACAAAGAGCCATGAAGCCCATCGGAGCTGCTGCCTTGGTCCTCTGTTACATAAACCTGCTCACAGGTAATGCACAAAACTCTGCCTATACTGCAGCTGTCTCATGTATTGCTACTGTACTGCATACTCCATCTGTTGTCACTTCTAATAATGAAATTGCGTAATAAAATGTGCTGGAACCATTGTTACAAGTTATAAAGTTTTGTATATTTTATTTTACTTGCAACATTGTATAGATTGTTCTTTTACAATATAAGAAAAAATGACTATTATAGGTACTATCAATATACTGTATGTTGGGTTATTCTGGAAGACATCCACTATGCAAATACAAATGTAACAGAACTTGGTGTGAATTATTCTAATTTTGCTGATATGGCCACCAATCACTTCCACTATATTAATCTGTAGAGTGGCACATGCCAGGTCATGGGAACTAATTCAGTGGCATTTTCTATGTACTGTATCTAGACTGTAAACTGTCCCCTCTGTCATCAACCTCGTATGTTCTCTTACTGTTTCCATGTATGATGTTATTCTTTTGTGTGATTTGTTGTAAAGACAATCAACTGCTGCAGAATTGTGTGGCACCTTATAGGTAATGAGTGGGGATGATAATGTACATTATACAGTATGTAAAACAGTATATAAAGGATAAGCTTAATACATCTGACCCTAAGGGTGATAACTGGCAAATTCACAGAAGTTGAAGTGAATAAAAAAGTGAACAAAGACATTTTTTGTTTCATATAAAATTCACAGGTAGCTTATTAAAATCCTACAGCCATGGTCATAAAGTTTTACAATTATTAAGAGGCATGATTTAGGCTTCACCATAGAGACTGGGATTTGTTTCTGAATTCTACATCTGAGTGCCTAGCTGTAATGACATGAAGCTCATGACCCAGGGTTGCCTACTCTTAAAGTCTCCTCTCTGGGAGAAGTCTGGAGAGGAGACTGTCAGCAGCACTTCGGGGGGCTGATGTACAGCGGCGTAACTATAGCATGTGGGGGCGCCGGGGGCTGCGGTGCTATAGTTACACCCCCCCCCCAATCCCCCGCAGACTTACCTATCTCGCTGGTTCCAGCGGCTCCGTTCTTCTGCTGAGGACCACCACAAAATGGCCGCCCCCATATAGCACACAGTTCTCTGAAACTGTCTTCTGTATGGGGGCGGCCATTTTGTGGTGGTCCTCAGCAGAAGAAGAACGGAGCCGCCGGGACCAGCGCTATAGGTTAGGCTGCAGGGGATTGGGGGGGGGGTTTGCATGGGCTGCGGGGGATTGGGGGGGGTTTGCATGGGCGGCGGGGGATTGGGGGTGCTTGGCGGGGAGGCAGTTGGGGGGGGCGCCCCCCCTAACGGTGGGGGGGCGCCCAAAACTTAGTTACGCCACTGCTGATGTAGACTCATCAAGCCCCACCCCCAGTACTGAAAATCCCGCAATTTGCGGGTCTTTGAGGAGGGAGTGGGCGAAATGTTACGATTTTCATATTTTGTATCTTATTTTAATAACGAAATAAACAAAGAAAAAATGCTTTGCTTGTGATTTTGACTAAAAACATAACAATAATAAAACAAATTTAGCGATTAGCTGTGTATTTTTCCAAGTGAATTTTTTTTTTAAATTGTAATTTAGGAACACTACAAATAGTAGCAAAAAACAAAGGAACAAAACAATAGTATTCCATAAGTTCCAGTATAGTCAAAAAAATTATATATATATAGTATCTGTAAGCACAATGCTTAAAAATATGAGTTGGTGTTTGATTCTACCAAATTCTATCTGGGGGATATCCAGTTGGGCATTAGGTTTTGTATGCAAAAAACCTTGCAGACATCGTGCCCAATTTTGAATTACCCAGGGTATGCAAGCTCCCGGTACATGCCATATCCAATTTTAAAAAAGCATGCTTGGTGTACTGGATGCCTGTGTGCATCATCTATTCACCTCATGGACAGGGGGCTAGCAGTGTATGGAGGCTGGGGGCAGCCCAGCAGCTTTCCTTGGTGCTGGGCTTGCACCCAGCATGGCGATCGGCGGTCCTAGTGTGATGATTGGCGGTCCCGGGGCTTGGAGATGATGTCATCTCCGAGTGGCACTGCAGTGTAAATGGGAAACTCCTGGATCTGACCTGGATTAGAACCATGTTCCCAATACCGGGTTGGATTCGGATTTTACTGTAAAAGGGGTATTATTAACTTTGGTTAGATTATGATAGCCATCTCGATGGGTGTAGACCAGCGGTGGGCAATAAGTGACCTTTCATCTATTGATAAACTACACATCCCCAAGATGCCTTGCCTTAATTTGCTATTTGGCCATGCTGAAACTCATGCAAGGCATTGCAGGGATGCGTAGTTCATCAACAGCTGGGGGACCGCTTATTGCCCACCCCTAATGTAGACAATAGACAATAGAATGTTTTTATCTACTGTGGCTCTAATATGAAAAAAAAAAAACCGCAGGAAAGGTAAGTACTAGATACACATTAACATAAATTAGAGATTGAACTATATGGCATTATTAAATGTCATGTCACATTGGTGTCCTTGTCTTTACCCTAATATCTGTCCTACAGCATGTAAAAAGTAATTTAAAAAGCTGCAAAAAAGTCTCTGTCGTGCATTTTTTTTTTTAGAACACATGCTATTGTCTGCTAAGCTGCTAAGTGCAGAACCCATAGTATGTACTAATATTTAAAATAATAATTTACAAATCCATTAATAGGGTCTAGCTATAATTATAATATATGCATTGTTGCCAGTGTAAATTGAGTACTCAAATTTTGTAACCAATATTTCATGAATTTTTTTAGGAATGTTATTACTTTTGGCAAATTTAGGGATAATCGATACAGACAGTATGATCCAATATTTTCATAGAAAGTCATTTACAAGGTCCTGCAGCTGCAAACAAGAAAACACCTTCACCCTTCTTGGTCCACCCAGCCATATCATGTTGCACCTATTCATTGCTCTTGGGTTCTGCCTCAACAAACTAGAATTATATCTAAAGCTGCAGTGAACCTAGAAATTCTTTACAGCAATACTATGGGGGAAATGTACTAAGATTGAAGTTTTATTCCACATGGAATTTTGCTATGGGCAACCAATCAGAATCTATTTATGTAGCACCTTCTAGAAAATAATAGATAGTATCTGATTGGTTGCCGATATCAACATCCCATGTGAAATAGAACTTAGTAAATGTCCCCCTATATATCAAACTTCAACCCTCTTTTCTTAAGAGCACTCAAATCCATAAACACTTGCATCATCTCATACAGCAGTGCCATTGCACCCCCCCCCCCCCCCCCTGTGTTTGCCTATGTGGTAGATTTGCACAATCCTAGCCCAGTGTCCAGCTTAAGAATAGTTAAGATCCCATTAAAAAAGAGTAGAACATTCAGTATATTCAGTATGCAGTATAGAAAATTCTTTAAGACACAGTGGTGTTATACTAGAGGTTGGTGTAAACAAGCAGCATTGCATTATTATTTTTATTTACAAATATACTAATCGTATGGTTATTTTAAAAGCAATTTAAACTACTGCACTTGCACTTCAGAGATTTTAATGTATTTGACAGCTGCCCATTCAGAATTGTATTCGTGTATATGAATTAACTTTGCAAGAAAACCTTTCAGGGAATGAACAATGTAAGTAAGTGTCTAAATGGGTTTATGTAAGATGCTCAGAGAATCGTTCAGCTTTTCTTTAATCGCAGAACATTGTATGTGTAGCCATAGAATCAAAATATATGATTAAACAGAAAATAAAGACAGCCTTTACATCAAGTTGGTATTAAATCACACATATTTCAGATTACCTATCCTTCAATTGTTAGTACATGAATTTCTTTTCAAAAGAAAATCTCTTAAGTACTGCCAATTTTCTAAGCTGGCATATATTTTCCTCTTTCATCTTTTTTGTGTGATTCACAAACAATATAAAAAGGAACAGAACACAAACATGTATGTAACAAGAAAAGCTGCTTTGTAATAATAATAAGGAAGGCTGAGAAAGGCACACCTTAGTGTAGGATTTAGCTTACTAACAATTGCTAGGCTACAGTCGAGATTGGCAGCGGTACAAGTCATTTTATAGAGGTGTGGAGTTCCGGCGTTATCATTTTAAAATTCCCCTCTTTTCACACCATTTATTGGAATATCCTTCCACATTGTAGTTTGTATTTGTATATGTACATGGAGTTTGCAGTAGATGTACATTATAAAGATGGGCCATTGATGATAAATGAATTATACAGCTTGCTGTTGAGGGTAGGTTTGGGAACAATTAATGTCAATCTATATTGGTGACATCATCAAACCTTTGCAGACAAATCCAGAGAAAAGGGAGTGTAGTACAGCAACATTGTAGGACATGTTGTAATAAGCTTTGTACTTTAGTACAGATGAGTTTTTGGGTACACAGGTGATGGCAAACCTGACGTGGTCGTGTAATATATAATCAGAAATGAAAAAAATCTCAACAACGTCTCTATTTCCTGAGGCATCCTAGGTTTGCAGGTGTGTCTAGACAACACAGCAAACTCCAATCCTCGAGAGCTACCAACAGTTTACATTTTCCAGACAACCTAGCTGCTGCACAGGTGCACTCATTACACACTGACACATTTTAAAAGATCCACAGGTGGAGCTAATTACTTCACTTGTGATTCTGTGAGGAGATCTGGAAAACATTAACTGCTGGTAGCTCTCGAGGACTGGAGTTGGCTACCCCAGGTCTAGACTGACTGTGGTAAACTTCTACAGATGCTCGAATGAAAGCATTTTGATATTTGGCATTACAGTATTGACTGGTTTGGCAACTGTACTTCTAGGTAACATTCTACTTTAGAGAGAATTTTAGGTATTGCAAGTAAAATCCCTGAAGTGCAATAGCCAACCATTAAGGATCTTTATTAAGAGTTTTAAGAAGAAACAACAATATGTTATTGGAACTGAGGCACCCTTTTCACAACCTTTTTGATAAAGGGGGCATGTACGAATCGTTTGCATAATATCTTTCTTCCGTCGGCTGTCTGCATGCTGAATATATGAGTTAGCGATTGGAATTTTAGGATGTATCTTATTTCCCTTTTTATTATATGAATGTTTTACATTTTGGATAACTATTTTACTGTTCATTGCAGTAGTGTGTTTTTGTACAATGGAATTTCGTCTGTGAAAACTCATTTTTTTGCTGATGACAATAAAGATTTATTGTATTATTGTATTGTATTTTTAGACATTTAGGCTCATTACACCATGTATTATGAGATGCTAGATCCCTATTTGCCTTGCACAGAAACAAAATAACTTCCCCAAATCTAACTCTCTCTGCACATGTTACATCAGCCCCACCAGCAGTGCACATGATTTTGTCCATTAAAGAAGGAGTTTGATTTTGCAAACCAACCAGAATCAGTACCAATGTGCATAAGGGGCTCTACTATTGCCTAACATGTATAAATTGCTCTACTGTGGTGTGATGTGTCTGTAAGGGGCTCTAGCATGGCATAATATGTATAAGGTGATCTTATATGGTGAAATGTATATGAGAAGTACAACTTCTATGGGGTAACATGTATAAGGGATACTGCTGTGTGGTGTAATTTGAATAATAGACACTACTGGTGAAATGTGAATTGGTACTATTCTGCGGCCGCACCCATTCCCAATACAGCCACACTGCTTACCTATGTTGCCTCACCCCTATATTAGATGCTCATGGTCCCTATCTTAAATATGGGGGACGGGCACCAATTCCCTTTCTGGCACAGGGTACCAAATTGTCTAGTTACGGCTCTGAGTATTATAGCAATGTCACTGCTACATTCATATACCTACCAATATCATTTTATATGATTAGTCATATTCTTCATAACCTTCTTGTGTCTTTTTCAACATAAAATGTTCTTTGGGACAAAGAGTTTGACATTACTATCTGCATTTGAGTACATAAACACTCTAGGCCTGATTCAGATGATGTTGCAATGCCAACACATACTGTAGCGATCAGTGGTGTAGCTAGGTGCCACAGTGCCCGGAGCAAGGACATGTAATCAGCACTGCAGTCCTCTTTATTGTCAATAGAGACTACGTCTGACCCCTATGTATCAAACTACGAAGGATGACGATAACCCACGGTCAGACGTTGCCACTGATTGAAGACGTTTTTTGCATTGTTAAAGACTTCTATTGCAAAGCAAACCCCATGCATAGGCACAACATCAGTATCTAGCAGCTGCGGGAGATGGATCGTAAAGATCTCTCACCTCCATACACAGAATGTGGCTTATGCCATCAAAAAAATAAAGACAAAGACAAAACACTGTTCTGGCCAAAGTTGCTTTTAAAGTTGATTTGAACAAGTACATGTATTGTACCAAGTAGCACCCTCCAATACAACACTGATCTCACTTTACATTGCAAGATTACACTGCTCTGACTTCCAGGAAACTGCATCATTGGTTACCTTTATTAAAGCCCATTATGCCAGGTTAACATTACGAAAGCTTATACATTTGTTGTATATATTGATAAATAACAACCCAAAGGGATATCAGCAATTACTGCCCATCATACTAGTGCTTATCTGTGAGAGGTTGGCAGCACCTGGAACCTGTGTTATGTGACATAGAACAAGCTGACAGCTGACCCCACTTACTACCCACGTACCGGGGGAGAGGAGGCCCAACTCTTACCTGCTCACTCTGCTCATGGGGAAGCGGTCGGCCACAGCCCTGCTGCCCTCCTAGGTGTCCCTCCCAGCAGCCATACCACCGCACACACGCGGAGCAGGACGCCGCACTGCAGGAAAGGGCACCGGGGAACACACATTGCACCGGGGAACACACAAGCTGGATGTGAAAGAAGGAGAGAAGGGCGGCGCTTCCTGCTTCATGCCCAGCATCAGTACCCCTGCACCGCCATAAAAATCCGGCGAGCGCTTTCACTGCGCATGGGCCGGCTAGGGATGCCGGTGCTAGGGATGCGGCGCTATGACGTTATGACGTCATGGCGCCGCATCCCTGGCACTGGCGTCCCAAACCAGTGCATGCGCAGTGAGAGCGCTCACCGGGCTTTTATGGCGGTGTGGGGTACTGATGCTTGGCACAGCAGGGAGCGAGCAAGCAGGACGGGGGAGCCGGCGGGAGAGTGCATGGCTCCGGCGCCCGGTGACATTTCGGCGCCTGGAGCATGTGCTCCGCCGGCTCCACCCTAGCTATGCCTCTGGTAGCAATCTTTTTCCATGACTGAACTGCCCACAAGTGAACAGTCACCCAACAAAGCCATTTCAACATTTACAGCAACTGCGTACTCCATTGCTGCAAGACCAACAAAGCTGCTACCGCATGTGAACCAGGCCGTTTGTTAGTAGAAACTATGATTGTGCTGAAAACCCCATGGTTGTTGACTTGCTGCACAATAGGGGCAAATAATACAAATCATTTTAGAGAATTGAAACCAAAACCAACAAGTGTTCCCAACCTCAACGAAACAATGACTAAAAAAACATTTTGCTAACCTGTAGCTATTATAACTTGTTCACTCAGCCAAATGTAAATAAGTCCTTTCCTGTCACAGGATGATGTTATGTAAACTTAATAAGCACTGCATGTTTTCTAAGTAGCCATGTATGCACGCAACATGCTTATGTAGTTTTCATGTATTACTGCTCACAAGCATTTCATATACATTAATAAAGAGAAAGTCATTAATGTCTTATCACTTAATTGACAGGTTCTCCAACTCGGTCCTCATGACCCCACACAATGCATGTTTTGCAGGACTCCTCACAGAATAACAAGTGAAATAATTATCTCCGCCTGTGGATCTAATTTGTCAATGAGTAATGAATGCACCTGTGCACCTGCCGGGTAACCTGGAAACCATAAACTGTGTGGGGTCCTAATGACTGAGTTCGAGAACCTCTGAACTAATTATTTACCTGTTATACTTTCATGTGATCATGATTGCGGTGTTTGCAGTTTGTATTGTGTAAAACAATTTATACAAAAATTCTCTTTTTTTCAATTGTACAGCATCATCAAGTAATATCACTGACCACTTTACAACTTCACAATCAACAACTCAAGGTATTTGCTAACAATTCATTTCTAATTTTTATTTTGTAATAGTATAATGTGATTCTAAAAATATAATATATACCAGTGATTTCAATTTTTTTTTTTACTCATGGCGCCCTAGAGTATCAGCATTTTTTTCACGGTATTACTATGCCAAAATTTTCTTATTGAGAAATTTAGGAAAAATTTAATAAATTAAGTAAATTGTGTTAATTAATCATTCTTAGGTTCAAATATGTGGTGGGGACAAGGATTGCTTCTGTTTTTCTACATATCTTATGATTGGCAGCCAACAGCACTGGTTTTGTCTATTACAATAACCTTTAATTGGTCCTGGACCATTAATCCAGGCATTATGTATATTGTTAGGCTAGTTTAGTCCTAAACACAAGAGACGAAAGGAAATACATATAACTTAAATCAGCGGTTCTCAAACTGTGGGTCCTGACCCCAAAGTGGGTCCCGACCTTCTCAGCATGTGGTTGCGACTCCATGTTGCTGACCATCAGGCTGAGGACTTTTCTAATCTCAGTCAGTGATTCAAAGAGGCTGAAAAATCTGTTGAATTGTCTGTTATTTTAGATTTGTCCCATCATTTTGTGCCTCCACAATTCTGCCATACATGTGCTGTCTGCTGAAATGGTGACCTTCTGCAGTAACTTGCTGGGTCCTGTAATTCTTTTTATTGTCTGATGGGGTCCCAGAGCAAAATAAGTAGCCCATAACTTAATACCTGTACATTTTCATCTAATAAAAAAACCGCTTATCTAAAATAATTTAGACGACACCAAATAACTCACACGGACCAGAAATAACCACAACGACAACCGAGAATTAAGTTTAAAAAGGTCAAGTAGATTATTTATTGAAAAGACCTTGTTAGACTAGACTATTTGAATTTGGAAATTTGGAGATCAAGTCCCTAACTTTTAAACTAAAGGATTGGAGGATGGTAAAAAATAAGTCGCTACCAACACGCCAGCCCAGTCAACTTGATAACCCTAAACAAGAACTCCAGGAGGGGTTCACCACCGCCTCCTAATGGCACAACCTGCATTGTAAGGGTCTCACCACCCCCTAACCTGGCTGAGCCTGCATTGTAAGGGTCTCACCACCCCCTAACCTGGCTGAGCCAGTGGGCGGTCCTGCAGGGGAACGCCCCCTGTCCACCCGCATGGGAAGGACCACCCGCCGTCCTACGAAAAGGGTGGTCCCCCACGATGACCGCTTATGCCCTTCTTTGACCGCTGGCTGGTAGCGACTTCCCGCCATTCTGGCTGGAAAGCCACAAAAATAAAAATTGAAAAAGAAGCTGCCAAACCGCCAGGTCACTCAGAAGGATAAATCCATCCCTCATGTGACCATGATAACAGGGCAGGAGGGAGGGCTTTGAAATGGTAAGAAAAGAAGGAAGAGGTCATATGATCACTAACCTTATATACCCCTGATCTGGCTACTTCCCTTAGCCTCCTGATAGGCTCCCAGCCTGGTGACCAGTTTGTAACCAGGCAGAGAAACCTCACACCAAGTTTTTTCTTGCCTGACCTTTCTTTCAACCTAAGCTAGGGCTCTTACATGGCTTTGGGCTTATGCAGCCCTCAGCCACTTCAGTTTGAGGACCCCTGACTTAAATTATAACAAAGACAACGTAGGTAAACAAAACACAGGTGCAGCAGCAGATGCAATTATAAAAGTGGCAAAGAAAGTAAACATGAGGAGAGAGGGCCCTGCTCTGTGAGAGCTTACATTCTAAAGAGATGGGGCAGACAGACTGGGGTAACACATCATGTAATTCCGTATATAGCACGTACGTAATTAATGTAATAAAGTATATAACAAAGGGAACAGTAAGGCTTCATGGAAGCAATATATATATTTTACTTCCTGAGTAAACAACCTGAATGTTATCATTGCCTGAAATGCATGGCTACAAGCAATACATTCCAGGATACGTCATGGAAGAAGTCGTATAAATTCAGCCATGTACCCAATTGCCTTTCTACTTACATCGTATATTTCATAATTTGCCCATGCCAATTGAAGTACATGGGTAAGACTTACGCACTATGCGTGAAAGAATGGCACTGCATCAGTCAGCCATCAACTCAGCCCTGAAAGGGAAAGCATCTGAGCTACCGGTGGTCCGACACTTTGTGGAGAAAGGCCACACACTGGACGACTTGAGACACATGGTCATTGATCACATACCGGCCTCACTGCGGGGTGGTGACTGAGAGGGCCTTCTGTTGGAACGAGAGGCCTGCTGGATCTATCACCTCAATTCCAGCAAACCAAATGGATTGAATGAACGCTTTTGTTTCCATATATTCTAATAGACATGCCAGTAGTTAAGAGTTAAGGTCCTTAACTATGCATTAGCATAATATACTTAATTATGCATAATTTATGGTAATTAACACATTGAGCAGAACTGAGATAATATATCGTACCGTATATGGTAGTGGAGGGGCGTTACTGCCGTTTATTACTGTATGTAATTCTCAGCCTTGCGAGTCAACAAGAATAAGGGCCCTAATATGTTTCAAGATGTTGCATAGTTTATTGTAGTAGTGTTTGGAGGAGCTCTGCATAGTTATGCTAGTACTGTATGTGTAATTATATACTGCCAGGAACTGGAATAAATCCAGAGGCGCCACCAGGTGTGGTGACACCCAGTTTGTACTCTGCACCATGGGTGTGGCACAAAAGGGGATGTGGCTTCATAAAAAGGGGTCATGAACTTATGCGGATCGCGGTCACATCCCTCTTGGGCGTGGCTGTCCAGCAGACACAGAAATGCTGGATGCCACCAGTGACTGAACTGTGTGTGGGGCCGGCTCTTCATCTGTGACAGGAGCAGAGTGCTGCAGGATACACACTGCAGCACATGTCTTCTCTCACTGTAGAAGACTGGTGTAAACCCTTCCGAGGATGACACCCAGGTGAGGGCCACACCGCCCGCACCCTGTTTGTGACGCCTTTGCTGAAGTCAAATTTCTTGTGCAAAGAAATAGCAGAATACCTATATCCACCAACTGTGTCATGAATTAGCACAGTAGTTGTAAATATGGAAGTGTAGACAACTTCTTAGGGCAGGTCCATTGCTTTATTCTGTTACATGTTTTTGCTTGTACTTTAATCCCTTTAATTTAAAGTACTGACTGCTATATGTTGGTACTATTTTAGAAACATAACATACCTCCTATGACCCATTCCAGGAGGGACGCAATGCTTTATTTCTGGACTTCCCTCTTAATTTATTATTGCCATCACCTGTTTAAAACAGGTTTCTTGATAAGGCAGGTTTTTCACGACAGGAATGGAGCATTGTGTCCCTCCTTGAGAGGGTCATGTTGTGCAGTATGCGTAATCATAAAAATAATGATAATAGTATTAATCATAACAATAATAATAATACAAGTACATTTTTAAAACAAATTTGAAGAAGGCACATTGTTCTATATCCTGAAACACCCCAAGTATGCTGAATTACCAAAATAACTTTATTCATCTGAAATTATTAAAAAGGAAGTCAGTGCCTAGACAAAAAAAAAAACCTCCTGCAATCAGTGGTTTGCAATAACTGTTAAGTCACCCAAATGTAAATAACACTTTTCCTGTAACAGGATGATGTTATGTAAACTTATACAAGAGTTTCATGTTTTCTAAGTACCGGTGTATGCACGCAACAGGCTTAAGGTGTCCATACACGTACCAATTACCCGGTACTTTTTGTGCTAAAATAGCATCGTTGTGCATGCATTGTGCATGCGATGCAATGCTATTTTAGCACAAAAAGTACGTGTATGGGCACCTTTAGATTTGTTTTTATGCCATGCTGGGAGGAAAAATTCTCCTTATACATTCCATCTACTGTACTATTATAATGTTTATAGCAGAACCAGAACATACAGGTATTTACGATGACTAAAAGTGCACAGAATGTTTGTAAATCATTTATGATATTTTGACTTTACATGTGACACATGATTTAATTGTTGCCATTATCTGCTTATATATTCAATGGAAGTTTATTGAATTGTTTTTTCCCTCCAATTATATAGTACCATCTAATACTTCTGGAGTAAACTCATCAAGTTCAGAGCCAACAAGCCAAGGTATTTGCTTATTGCATATTCTGTTATATGAGCCTTATTACACTGGAGTTATCATACCTCCCAACTTTTTAATCTCCTCAATAGGGACACAGGCGCGACTGTGCCGCGTGCCAAAGGGGCGTGACATATGAAAATTGGGGTATGGCCTATGCAAATGGGGCCACAGTCTGGCCACACCCTGTTTTTTGCTCTCTGCTCGGAAGAGTAGACGCTGTTCGCATGCACACAGCGTCTATTCCCTTCAGGCTGGGGGGACTCCCAACTGCCCCCCCCCCATGCGGGACACTGCGGGGGTGAGTCCGTCCCAAAAAAACAGGACGTTCCCATGAAAAACGCGACAGTTGTGAGGTATGAGTTATTGATCATTTAAAATATTATTAAAAATAAATGAGCAGAGCATGTTTATCCACTTCATGACTGACAGTACTGTACCCCTCTGTGACTGTGGCCAATTTGAGATTTATTTAAGACCATTTAAGCTTAAAATAAGTGATATCTGTGGTGGAATTGATCTAATTCTGTAACTTGTTTAAAAGCAGTTTTATTATTTTACAAATTGCATAAACAAATTATTTTTAAAGTAACAACCCCGGCATCTGCTGATCTAACACCACTTTGTGTTAGACAAACCATATGTTAGAGGTCCCCTTCCAGCCTACAACAAAGTATCTCTGCCTGCACCTATTGACACTCTATTGAGCTCATAAAGTCAAGTTACACATATAAAAGCCACTATGCAGTGCTGTAGTCTTCCAATTACGTCCAACTTCTCTACATGTTGTGACACATTCACAATGTAATTAAAAGCGGCCTGTGATCAGGGCCATCTTAACACATGGGCTCACTTACAGCTGCCCAAGGGCCCCACAATTCTAGGGGCCCTCGGGCAGAGATTTGTTGGTGCCTCTGGAGTTTCTTGTGAGGCTAGTAGAGATGGCTGCCCGGCTGCTTTGATTATGACTTACACAAAATCAGAGCTGCAGGGAGACATTCTCTACCGGCCTGCAGCCAAACAGTTACTAGCTGTAAACATGCTAATTGCTGGATGGCTCATAGCAGGGGGAGAGACACTGTGGGGAGTTATGATTTCTTTTTACTTATGCAGGGGCCCCATAAGTAAAATGATTTGCCTAAGGCCCACAATGCCATTAAGGTGGCCCTGTCTGTGATCCAAAAGCTGGTGTCCCCCATGTCCTAGGCTGCAGCTTAGCTAGCCTAATGGTTTATTAGATATTGTTCTTAAAACTGCCTCAGAATGGCTGGATAGATAACAAGCTTCTCTAATGAAGCTGTGCAGCATGGAATAAATGAGTCACTAAGTACCTATGCCAGCACTGTGTCCCAGGTGGCACTAAGAGGACAGGTAACTAACCATTGGTAATCTTCTTAAGGGCTGGTATCATCATTTGTAGCAGCCAAAAGCTGCTTATTTATTTATTTATTATTTACTAACAGTTTCTTATACAGTGTAGCAGGTTCCATACCTCCCAACTTTAGAAGACCCGGAGGATGGACACTCCACGGGCTGTTGGCGCGCCCAAAATTTTGGAGGTGTTGCCTAGCAGAAAGGGGGCATGGCCTATACTCAGGACCCTTCTGTGAAGCCCCGACTCTGTTTACACTGCCGTGGAGGCATGGCTAGCGGATCTGTGAGGGGCTGGGGGCATGGTGTATATGCTTATACACCAGATTGCAAAGCTTCTTGGTAAGCTAAATGATAGAGTGACCCAGCAAAGTAAGCCAGGGGTCATAATGAAAATAAGAGCGCAAATAAGTGAGCATGTTTGTGCAGTAAAGTAAGGATATAATTGTATAGAAGAGGTTTATGTGGGTGATTCCGGAATCTGATAAGCTTACCTGAAGAGGTTTTCAGGGAATGCTTGCAGGTGTGGATACTGGACGAGATTCTTATTGTGTGTGGGATGGCTTTCCACAGAGTGGGTGCAGCCAGAGAAAATTCCTGCAATCATGAATGGGGGCAAGTATTGCATGTAGATGAGAGACCTAGATCTCCCAAAGAATAAAGAGGATGAGTTGGGTGGTATGTTGAGATAAGAAAAGAGATGTACATTGATGTAGTTTGGTTTATGGCCTTAAAATAACAAAAAAGCAGCGCTAACGATGTCAACTAAACCAATGAAAATTATTTAATAACAATAATACACATAAAACACATAAGTTTAAAAACAATATATGTGAAGTTAATGGACCCAATGGTTATAATCACCAATGTATGAATAATTTGACCTGCACTGATCCAAGTTGATGTGTGGGATGGAGTCCTTATTACCCACTTTATGGTATCCTGATGGAGATGTAATGGACTCAAACGATGGTAAAAGATGTAATTAGCGAGCTCGGGAGTCCTCACTGCTGCGAGTGGTCAGGTGTCCACATCAATTTTGGCGAGGGACTGCCAGAGATGAACAATGGGCCTGATTCAGATCCGTTCGGTACTGCATGCATTCGCACGCAGTACCGATGTTGTGCGTCTGCGCATGCGCAGGCGGGCATCTGCGCATGTGCAGGCGTATGGTGCGTGCACCCACGGCGACCTTTCGGGTCGCCGGGTGCATGCACTTATGCCGGCGTGGGGGGGGGGGGGGCGGAGATGGGCGGGGGGTGCCGGGCTGCACCATTACCATATGGGAACTGAGGCAGTGACGCGGGTGTGGGGGGCGGGTTGCTGACATCACCGGATGTCAGCTGCCCAGTCGTATCCACGCCAGCGTGCACGCATATATACCCAACTGAAAAGTCACTTATATATGCGTGCACGCTAAACATCATTCGAAGGTCGTCGACCATCAAAAGATGTGGGCAGTTACCCGAGCCATGCAAATGGATGTTTATGCAAAACATCCATTCGCAGCTGTTCGGGCGAAGCCGCACTTTGAGGAGGCGGCAGGGGGGCGGTCGTTCGCAGCCTTGCAAATCAACCTGAATAACCCCCAATGTCCGATCAGATAAATAAGCAGGTGAAGGTAATCTTTTGGTGTAGAAGGGAAAGTCTTTAAGCCAATGGGTCCAGAAGGCAACAGGCCTGATGAGTCCCTTACATCTACATCAGGATACCATAAAGTGGCTAATAAGGACTCCATCCCACACATCAACTTGGATCAGTGCAGGTCAAATTATTCATACATTGGTGATTATAACCATTGGGTCCATTAACTTTTCATTTATTGTTTTTAAATGTATGTGTTTTATGTGTATTATTGTTATTAAATAATTTTCATTGATTTAATTGACATCGTTAGCACTGCTTTTTTGTTATTTTATTTATTCTTATTTTTTAGGGAGCTGACTACTACCATAAGCAGCAGCTTTGAGTTAACCACTCTCGGCAAGCGCTCTATACTAACCGGTAGGTTAGTACTCTTTCCTGGTTTATGGCCTTGTGTGTAAGTATTTTATTTTAAATACGGTCAAATACCAATGGAGGGACTGGCAGGGCAGTTTTGTATATGATGAACATCTGAGGTAGAAGATTAGCCTTGCAGCTGCATTCATGGTGAATTGTAGTGGTGAGAGTCTGTATTGGGGAAGACCAGTAAGTAGACTTTGCAATAATCAATGCCGGAGATGATGACAGCATGGATGTGTAAGATATGGGCGTATTTTGAATATGTTTTTAGATGTATGTAACTAAATGTATGGAACAAGGGACAGTTCAGAGTCAAGGATGACATCTAGGCAGTGAACTTGTAGGGTAGGATTGATTGTAATGTTCTCAACAGTGATAGAGATATTACATTGGTAACTACTACTGGTTGGTGGAAATATATTTAATTCTTAAAGGCATTCAGTGACAAGGCCCAATACAGATGGTGATAGATCTGGGGAGGTTTGGTAGATTTGAGTATCATCTGCGGACAGATTATACTGAAATCCAAAGGAGCATGGTTAATTTGTCAAGAGATATAGTATAGATTGAGAAAAGCAGAGGACCCAAGACTGAGCCCTGAGGTACTCCAACTGATAGAGGAAGAAGAAGATAGAGAAGATGAAGTGGAATCAAAGAAATAAACACTAAAAGAGCAGTAAGATAGGTAGGATGGGAACCAAGAAAATGTAGTGTCCTGAAGACCTAGGGTCTTCAGGACACTACTGATGCTCTAACATCTGCGCCCCCCATCGCCTACATAATTATCGTATATGCTCTAACATATGTGATAATTATGGCAAAGGACAGCTCTTGCGTTAAGAGCTGTCCTTTGCGGTGAGAGACAGCGGGTTCAATCGGGACCCAGCAGCTTGTGGCGGCTCCCCCCTCCCTCCCTTACCCGGTGCTGCTGCTGCTGTGCTGGGCTTTCCTCCTCCCTGCACCCGGAAGAGGATCATAGTGCAGGGAGGAGGAGGTCACAGGTCTGGGCAGCACAGAACTGTGCTGCCCGGACACAGGTGAGGGGGGGTAGATGCGGGGCGGTGGGGGTTGATGCAGGGTGGCGGGGGTTGATGCGGGGTGGCGGTGGGCCGCGGTAGAAGCCCATAGGCTTCTATGGCACATCGCCAGATTTTTTTGGCGATGCCGCCCGTCGCGATAACTCGGCGGGGGATGCTTAGAGCATCCCAAAATGTGGTAAAACCCCACATTTTTAGTTTAGAGAATCTCCCCCCAGGGAGAAGGGAGTAGTAAACAGTGTGGAAAGCAGCAGAGAGGCATGGCGGGGAATCTTTTTTTCAGTCCCGGGCCTCACAATTTCTAATGATGGCCCTGCTAATAGGGCCCATAAATCAGGGGAAATAGGAGCAATTCCCAGTTCTCCTGAGTCCTGGCTCAGATGATCAGAGAAATCCAACATTATGGAAATCTTAGATTTGCTGTTTCCGATCCAAAATATATTGGAATCAGAGAAGCCAAATATTTTAGCAGGTAGTTTTTAATGGATATTATATTAGCAGGTAGTGTCCTAATGGATTGCCGATCATCGATGTCAGCTGATCAGCAATTTTCATTGGTGGATTGGATTGGCATTGAGGAATATGGAAATACCGGTAACCCGCCAGATGTATGTCTTGCATTACAGTGTTCAGAGGAAATCCACAGATACCTTCATCCTACTCTAAAACATTTAATTCAGTAAAAATAAAAAACTTAAAAAAAAAACATTAAAACTATATGCAATGTGAGGCAATTATTGAATTCATGAAATAAGAGAAAAATAAGAATACAATAAACTCATTCTTTCTCCAGCCAACTTCATAGTAAAACCAGTCATAATTATTTATAAATACAACACATTAATGTCACTAAGAACTTCACAAATGGTGCTAGCCAAGGGTTTGTGCTTCTTGGTACATTAGGAAAATATTGTAGGTAAACAACATTAAAAAACAATAAAAAATCTGGGCTGGGAAATGAATCTTATTTCCTGAGAACTGAAACATATTTCCTGTGGAATGGGTATATCACCTAAATTGTGATATTTGGTCTGGTCACGATCAGGAAAGCATTTGGTAACAAAGTGGTCCATTAAGGAGTTATAAATCTTTTCTAGCAAAACTCAGAATTGGAAAATGTCTTCTGTCTTTGAGGTGAAAACGATTTCTTGCTTTAAAATGGTTTAACAGATAATACATTTAAAAATACTGGAATTGCTTTCAGTTCTGAAGATCCGTAAAATGGCTTCTGAACCTTTGGTATATGTCTTTAGAAATCCCCTCATTCTTAATTAAATTACTTAAATTATACATTTTAAACAGAAAATGACACTTTATTAAAGGGCATAATAAGTTATGCATTATACAGTACATTATAATCGTGTGCTGTTATTCTTATATTTAATTAGCTCCTTTCTAACACTAGTTTGCCAACTTTCTAAAGGCTATATCCAATAAATCGTTACTGGCAGGAAGCTCTACAGATATATTCCAGTGTAATTACCGTATGTACAACTGGAAACATTTCTGTATATAAGTCTCATTCTTATTATGATACTAGCAAATGAGAGTTAAGTACCATAGGGGGCTATTCAGACCTGATCGCACGGCTGCGATTTTGCATGCTGGGCGCTAAGTGATCAGGTCTGAATAACCCCCTTAGTTTGGAGATATTATAGGGATATAAAGTTTGCAAATCCTTCAATTTTCATTTTCATCATACTTAGGGATGGGACAGTGAAGCCCTACGTCAACATATGACTGGTAGAGTAGAGATACAGAGACAGATACAGAGATAGACGCAGCAGCACTGACTCAGTACACAGGGGCTGTGATAAAATATGCTAATGAGGTGTCTTGTGTAAACAGACACCTCCTGCCAGCTTCTCTGTTCCACTACTGCTTCCGAAGATGCAGCACCAGATCATCTGCATGAACATTGAGTTACTCATGTTTCTCTGAATGGTCAGAGATTCAAATTTGTGTAAAACCTGTTTAATTCATAGGTCTACAGAAATAAAGCGATAATATGGTAGGCATGCCTTTACAAAACAGTAAAATGCAGGGTTTTATGTGCAGATTTTGGCAGAAATGTGTGCACTTGAAATGAGAATGCATTATTAAAATAGTGTAGCAGTGTAATCAACAGAAATACGTTTTTATGTGGGAATACTGTTTGAATGCTGACTGCAGGATCCCAATGCACAGAAACTCGAATGATCATGGTACAGTAAGTATTACCCCTAAGCTTACATAGCCTACACCTAATAGTCCCCCTTTGCAGTCTAACCCTAGCTGCCCCCCTCCAGAGCCTAATCCTAGCCCTCCCGTTAATGCTAAACCCTAACCCAATGACCAGTACTTACCCTCAGGATCTGTAAGGGATTCTGACTGTTGGGATCCTGCTGTCGGCAATCTGACCACATCACATTTAAAAGAAGGGTCTGGCTTATACTGTAGTTCCTCCTCCCTCACTTTTCAGTTATTTTTGTCTTCATTACAACTGTGGCATTGGCAGGTGTGCATGCGCCTATGACACCTGGTAAGGCTGCAGGGAACAATAGGCCAAATGCATGGGCTAAGACAAAGATGACATGGACTCACTGGAAGGGGCTGTGGAGTCGCTGGAAGGAGTCATGTATTTGTGTCTTGTGGGGTCCGGGAGGTGTAAGCAGTCTCTGGTGACACTGTAGGCCAGGGGTGTCCACACTTTTTGCAAAGAGGGCCAGATATGGTGACATAAAAATGTCAGCCTGACATTCTTTGAACCATTAATCACATCAGACTGGTCCCCCACTCTGCCCCCTATCACTGTATGTCCCCCAGCGTGCCCCCAATCACTGTATGTCCCACTAGCGTGCCCCCACTCACTGTATGTCCCCCAGCTTGCCCTTCACTGTATATTCCCGCCTGACCCCCCTTCTCTGTATTTCCCCCAGCCTGCCCCTATTCACTTTATGTCCCCCATTCTGCCCCCATTAACTTTATGTCCCCCATTCTGCCCCCATTCACTGTATGTCCCCCACTCTGCCCCATTCACTGTATGTCCCCCACTCTGCCCCATTCACTGTATGCCCCCTACTCTGCCCCATTCACTGTATGCCCCCCACTCTGCCCCCATTCACTGTATGTCCCCCACTCTGCCCCATTCACTGTATGTCCCCCACTCTGCCCCATTCACTGTATGCCCCCCACTCTGCCCCATTCACTGTATGCCCCCCACTCTGCACCCATTTACTGTATGTCCCCCACTCTGCCCCATTCACTGTATGCCCCCCACTCTGCCCCCATTCACTGTATGTCCCCACTCTGCACCATTCACTGTATGCCCCCCACTCTGCTACCATTCAATGTATGTCCCCCAGCATGCCCCTCCTTCACTGTGTATGCTCCTGCCTGACCCCCTTTATCTGTATTTCCCCAAGCCTGCCTCCATTCACTGTATGTCCCCCCAGCGTGCCCCCATTCACTGTATGTCCCCCAGCGTGCCCCCATTCACTGTATGTCCCCCAACATGCCCCCATTCACTGTATGTCCCCCAGCATGCCCCCATTCACTGTATGTCCCCCAACATGCCCCCATTTACTGTATGTCCCCCAGCATGCCCCCATTCATTGTATGTCCCCCAGCATGCCCCCATTCACTGTATGTCCCCCAGCCTGCCCCCATTCACTGTATGTCCCCCACTCTGCCCCTTTCACTGTATATTCCCATAAACTGCCCCTCCTTCGCTGTATGTACCCCATTCACTGTATGCCCCCCACTCTGCCCCCATTCACTATGTCCCCCAGCTTGCCCACCCTTCTCTGCATGTACCACACACGGCCTCCATTCACTGAATATTCCCCTTCAGGGGACAGATGCTTGGGCTCCTGCCGCCACCCTTCTCCGCTCTGCAGATTATGGGAGCAAGCTTCCCCTTTGCTGCTCCCCCCTCCCCGCACACTGCTGTCACTGTGATCGCGGTGGAGGGTGATATATAATTGCAGCAGTAGGAGTTGGACACATACTCATTTGAAAGACGGCAAACACGTCTCACAGCGGCAGCCGGCATCCCGATACAGAAAGCAAGCCAGCAAGGTAAAGGCGCGCTCGCTGGGGTCCCACCTCTAGAGTCCTGTGCTGTGCACCCCACGTCAGCCTCCAGCTGCCCGCTTCTGGATGGAGGCTGCGGGCCGCTTGAAGTGACATCCTTTCCAATCTGTCCTTAACTCAGTAGCAAGGCTTATCTTCCTCTCCGGCAGCTCCACTTCTGCCACACCTCACACTCACATACAGGGCCATCTCTCGTTTGCTCCATATATCTCATCTCCATTCATACACCCTCCCATCCTCTACCGTCGGCTAAACACTGTCGTCTCTCCACCCTGCTCAATGCTTCCCACGCTAGAGTTCAGGGCTTTGCCTATACTGAACATCTTCAGTGGAATGTACTTATTCACTTCATTAGACTCTCCGCGACCTTGCAAAGCTTCAAACGGACACTGAAAACTCACTTTTTCATCAAAGCGTACCCCTCTGTTGCATAACATAGTCCTGAGGCTGCTCCTCCTATGCCTTATGTCTTGACCATTTCTGCCTGCTTACATCCTGCTATCAAGCCACCTCCCACTTGTTTGCATCTCATGTAATTGTCTGTCTCCCCTTCCTACTAGATTGTAAGCTGCTCCTCAGAGCAGGGTCCTTTTCCCTCCTGTTGTCAAAGCCTTCTTCTCTTTCTATTTCACTCACAGAGCTCTCATACTCAAACACTCAGCAACCATCTTCGTTCACATATGCATCTCTATCTTTGGCCACCAGTCTCTAGTAATACATTGATCAAGCCCTCACTACTTACATTTAAGCTGTAATGTGTATTGAACTGTGGTGCTCTTTTCACCTGTACTCTATTTTTTTTATTTATTTACTGTAATTCAAAATTTTGTACTGTTCCTTTGTACGGTGCTGTCAAACACTTGTGGCACCTTATAAATAAAATAATAATAATGATCAGCAGCCCTCACCAGAGCACTGTCACTGGTACCTGGGGATGTGAGTAAAAAATTTTTTTTTACTCAAAAAGGTGTGATGTGGGTTGCAACGGTCGGCAAAGGACCATCATGGTGGATGGCATTGTGGTGGCATGGTCCAGATGTTAGAAGAGTGTCCAGAACTTTTGCGAGGGGGGTGATGGGTGCTTCACATCACATGCAGCAACTGCGACACAAAAAATGGCAGCCCTTCTCAGCTAGACTGCACAGCCAGGGGAGTACCGCTCGCACAATACTGATGCAAATGCTACAATTTTTATTTGCCTCATGGGATGGGATAAGGCATGTGGTGTGCGGCCCCCACTGTGGGTTATAGTTTTGCAAATACTCGCACAACTACAGCCCATACAGAATCAGGCCCTATTGTCAGGTTACTATAAAACATACAACATGGCCCTACCTGTATGCATACCTCCCAACTTTGGCCGGTCAGCAGGCGGGACGCTGCTGCGCGCCAAAATTTTGCCGCTATGGGGGCATGACCCAGAGGCTCTGTGAGCCTCTAGCCATGCCCCCAGCCCCCTGGCTGCGGTAATAGACGCTGTGCGCATGCGCACAGCGTTTATTCCCCGCTGCTTAGCATCTGACGGGGGACTCCCAACAGCCCCCCCACACCGCGGGACACTGCCGCCCGCGGGTGGGACAGCGGGACAGGCCCTGACAATCGGGACTGTCCCGATAAAATCGGGACTGTTGGGAGGTATGTGTATGTTTAAACGTCTGAACATTCTCTTCCATCTTGGATGTGTTAACACTACTATTTAAAAAGTAGCAACATAGCAATCTGATTGTAATGTAATTATAACATAAATGCATGCCTAATAAATGTCAATGTCTTCCAGACAATAAAGACAGGATTCTATGTAGAAGAAATCTGTAATGTTGAACAACTTCTATTTTAAAATCGAACTAAAATATTTTAATTTCTTACAGGAATTTTAATTTCAAATATCAGCGCTACTAATGTTACACCGACTAATGCATCTACAAAAACAGGTAAAAGTAAATATTAATAACTCAAAATCATTGCATGATACTGTATGGTGTAATTATGTATCTTTTATTGCTTTATTGTTTTAAAAAATAGCAATATTTCTGGCAATGGTAAAAAGTAATGTAATGTAGAATAAATATTTATTTTGTAAAATGTTACCTGGAATGTCATTCTGTAGGATTATTGTGGCTGTCCTATTTGCTTTGAAACCACAAGGAATTTAGGTCATGTCAGTAACACAAAGGTAATACATATCTGAAACCTGCGGCTGCCCTTCAGCTGAACCCGCAGGAAGATACCTTAGAGAAATTGCTATGAAGTGGCTACAGCTTGTATTATGACACTATTAAACACAGACATACAACACCACGCATGGTAACAGAAGCACTAGAAGACTTCTGAGTGTGAAAGCAATCCCAGAAAACATTTCCTTATTATCTTCTGGAATTATTTGTTTAGCCTTTATTTATATAGTACTGACATTACGCTGTCCTTTACATAGCATAATCATCACAGCAGTTGTTCCTCCAATGGTGTTAGCAGTCTGCTTTATTTCATCATTTAAAATAGAGAAACTGGAAAACGCCAATTGCATGTGAAAAAATGAATATTTATTCTCAAAAACAATATAAATGCAGGATACAATAAATATTCAGTGAGATTGTATAAAAATAACCCATACAATATACTGTACACTGTAAACAGATATTTGTGCATACCGTAAGTTGGTATGCAATAAAGATTGTCTAAATGTTGTACTGTACTTGGAATAGGACATTCTGAATCATCAAGCAGAACAGATTTACCTTATAGGGAACAAAATAATTATCGCCCTAGGGCCTGAAAGTAAGCCAGTCTCTCAATGGTAACATCTAATAGATGCTTCTGCAATTTTGCCCATAATATGATTTCATATCACTCACATAATCTCTGACACAAAAAATGCACTTTATATATAAAATGTTTGTTCATTTGTTTGTTTGATTGGTTAAAACTGCTGACCTTATTGCAATGCGGTTTTTACCATTGTGTAGGCAGGTTTTAGGCTCATTTTCATCACGATCTGTCATCAAGGGGCTGTGGGTGGGGACAGTGGCGTAACTATAGTCCCGCAGATCCCGGGACAAGTAGATCTGTGGTCCCGGCCACACATCAGCAGCGGCAGCAAACGGCAAGCAGCACCAGTGGGGTATGGCAGGCTTCATTTTATGGCAGGCGGGTGCTGTTTTTATAGTTACGCTACTGGGTGGGGACTTTATATAGAAGTGTATTATAATGACACAAATTACAATAATACACCTTTCACATCGCACCTCAAACCCGGGTTATCTGACTTCAAGGGAGTTATTCTGGTCGGAACCGATGTAAAACATATGCTATTTGGCCTAAAATTTCACCTGATTTCTCAGCCTGATACATCAGAATCGGGTAAAATCAGACCAAATCACACTAGTGTATGGGGCCTTTATAACCCAGGTCGACCAACCCAGTAATTCGGTCCGGGTTGTACGAAGAGTTAAACCCAAGTCACACTTTGTATAATGGGTGACCTGGGTTTAGTGTGAAGGTGCCGGAGCTGGGTCAGTGCCTGGATCAAGATCTCAGGTCTGACGCGGCAATGTCATGTGAAAGTGGTATAACGTGATTAGACAAATTCATGCCCATCCCTGCCTCTCTGACTGCAACCCATCCCTGCTTCACTGACAGCAGCCCATCCCTGCCTCACTCACAGCAGCCAATCCATGCCTCACAGACAGCAGCCCATCCCTGCTTCACTGACAGCAGCCAATCCCTGCCTCACTGACAGCAGCCAATCCTTGCCACACTGACAGCAGCCAATCCCTGCCTCACTGACTGCAACCCATCCCTGTCTCACTGACTGCAGCCAATCTCGGCCTCACTGATACAGCAACATCCCTGTTATTAGCAGCAAATTCCTGTCGCGCTAAACCCCATACACATTTCTGACAGAAAAAATGTCAAAATTACTACATGATATAAGCACATGAACAGGCCTATTTTTTCCTTCTAGTCTGTATCTGTTTCGCCCTACAGTACATCATTTTGTGTAGAGCAATTTTGCAACAGGGACATTTTTAGAATATACCACTCTTTGGTGTGCATGCCATGGTCTATCACAATAAAGAAAATGGGTTTCCATTAAGGTCAATGACATGACCCACAGTCAGGAACAACTTTTATACATCTTTGATAATTGTTTTTATTTTTGGTTGTTTTTTTTTAGACTGGGATGAAAACACTTCTGATGACTATTCTGTTGTGGCTTTTACACATATATTGATCCTACTGTATGCTGTACTATTATTGACTAATCTATTGTCAATAACATACATAATCTAAATGACTTTGACTTCTGTAGACACATGTATATTTGATCTCCCTAAGCTCTCTGACTTTCCCATTTGCCCTAAATCCATTGTCAGACATTCTCAGCTCGAGTATGCAAGGTCTTTACAATTAAAACTTGTGCCACTGAAACTGGCAAGAGTATGGCTGGGAGGTCTGAGGAGAACAGGAGGCAGGTGGGCAAGATGAGGGTGTGGCATCAAGATGACTTAATTTATAGCGAAACAACTTGTCATGACCTATATTCCACCCACTTCAAGTGACAACCAATAGGGTGCACGGATACTCTCGCCCAAATTTGTGAGTCACAGAAGTTCAGGAATTATGGAGCAAATCCTTATATTTCATCTTACAATTAATCACCCCTACATACTCTTTTCAACCTCTCGTGTGGTGAGTATGGGTCATAGGCTTGACAGAACTTAGGTCAATAGTCATTAGGTTGACCACTATAGGGCGGCAGTCGCTAGGGCACATACATTAGGTTGACATGGTCATTAGGTTGACACAATCATTAGGTCGACATGGAAAAGGTTGGCATGAAAACAGTGACCCTAAATCAATGATACAACAAAATGTACATACAGATGCATATGTATATATATATATATATATATATATATATATATATATATATATAAATACTCACGCTGCCGAAGCAGCCGCAGCAGCACTCTGGAATAAGTCACTTGAAGCAGGTGATAAACAGCAACGTTTCGATTTTATTTCAAATCGTCATCAGGCTTAACAAACACATAAAAACACTGACCTTATATCCCCCTCCAAGTGTAAGACGTATCGCTACGTTTCCCGCGGTCCCTGCAACAACGTCATCAGAGCGCGTCATCCACGCGCACAGAGCCATGGCAACGTATCCAGCCAGGAACGCGTTACCATGACACCGGCGCTGCGTGACGACGTCACCTCGTCAAACTTGTGCATAGAAAACCCGCCGGTTTAAACGCACGAAGTGAGCTTAAAAACATAAAAAACCCCAAAACATGGCTATTCAGAGGGACATATATGGATCCAGCAAGCATAGTAAAGATGATATAACTGTAATATCAGATAAAATAGACATAAGAGACAATGTCAATAGCGCGGAGAAATACATATACACAAAAGATATATACATGGCAAACAAGACACAATATATGGGTATCACACAATAACAATCCTAAAGAAAGGCATGCAAACCCAAATGGTCATTAAGGCCATATGGTTGCATAGTCCTAAGTCGGTGAATCCAACGAGATTCACATTGAATCAGGGCCAAGGGACGATTACCACCACGCAAGCGTGGAGGTATGTGATCAATAATAATATACTGAAGATTGGCCATGCTGTGACCAGCCTGTGCAAAGTGCCGGGCAACAGGCTGGTCACTAGCACCTGTGGACAATGCAGCCCGGATGGCCATTCTGTGATTGGCCATTCTTTCCCTCAGTGTACACTGGGTTTTACCCACATAGTGGAGGCCACAAGGGCAGGAGATAAGGTACACAATGTACTTAGTAGTACATGTGACCCTATGTCTGATCTTATACATTTTACCACTGAAAGGGTGAAAGAAACTGTCACCAATCTTCAAGCTTCTACAGGTAATGCAGTTGAGGCATCTGAAACAACCATTGCGTCTACCAAGGAAATTAGACACCGGGGCAGGGTCAAGAGAACTAGAAATGTCTGTCCTCACGACCCAGTCCCTGATGTTTCTTCCCCTGGTATAGCAAGGCATCAAGCGGGTTTTAGATAAACCCAAATCTCGATCAGTGTTAAGGATAGGCCAATGCTGTTTAGCAATGTTCCTAATACCAGGGCTAAGTGGACTAAAGTGATTAACCCAAGGCATAACCTGTGTATTAGCGTTCTCAGACACAGGCTTAGGAGTAAGTAAAGATGCTCTAGGGGTGTTCAAAGCTTTAGTCTTGGCCCTATTAAGAAGATCCAGGTCGTAACCCCGTAACAAGAAATTCTTAAGCATGATATCAATTTGTGCATTGGCCTCAGCAGGGTCATTACAAATCCTGCAGGCACGAATGAACTGGGAGAATGGAAGGCCGTACTTAAGGGGAGCAGGGTGGAAACTATATGAATGCAATATAGTATTGCGATCAGTATCCTTTTTAAAGAGTGAGGTGGAAATAGAACCATTATCCATGCTCACTGCCACATCTAGGAAATTAACCCTAGATGGCCTGATGGTATAGGTAAATTTAAGAGGGGAAGAGGAGCGATTATGCTGACCAATGAATTCCCCAAGTTCGGCCTCCGATCCTGTCCAGATCATAAAAATATCGTCGATGTATCTGGTATAGAAAAAAATCCTACCAGATACATCGCGATTGTCAAAAAAGATTTCTTTTTCAGCCACAAACATGTACGCGTTGGCGTACGATGGGGCCACATTGGACCCCATCGCACAGCCAGAGCGCTGCAGGAAGAAACAACTGTCATGAATAAAATAATTGTGTGTGAGTAACATAAGTAGCAAATCACATACAAAATCATCAGATGGACCAATATAAAGCGAATTGAAAGTAATCAAATCCCATACAGACTGGACACCCATCCCAGTAGGTATCACCGTGTACAGGCTCGATACATCGATACTGCACAAGAAGCTACCTGTAGGGACCGAGTGTACAGCCTGCAGTTTGTTGATAAACGAAGTTGTATAAAGTAAGTAACGTGGATGATGTATAATGCACGGTTGTAGCAGAGCGTCAAGGTAGACAGCAGCATTCTGAAACAAAGAGTTATTAGCGGCTATAATGGGCCTCCCGGGAGGCAACGTAGGGTGTTTGTGTACCTTAGGTAAGGTATATAACACAGGTGTAACAGGCCATAACGGTACCAATGCCTCACCCAATTTCTTGCTAATAACCTTATCCTGAACTGCCCGATTAATGAACCCACTGAGCAGGGATGCATATTCTTTAGTAGGATCCCTAGGCCTCATGGTCAGACAATTGTCTTGTTATTTCTTGCTTGTATGTCGCCAAATCCTGTATCACCACCGCCCCGCCTTTATCAGCAGGGCGGATGATGATGTCACGGTTTTTCGACAGACTTTTAAGTGCCTGTAATTCTTCTGATGGCAAATTATTAGGCAACCTCTTAGAATGAGATATAACATAGATACCAACATCATGATCAATCATTCTAGTAAACGTTTTAATCGACATATTGTTAGATAATGGGTCAAAGCGTGATTTAGGTAATACTTTACGTAACTGAACAGGAATATCAACAGTGATATCAACATCAGTGGAGGGTCTCTCAGGTATAGATTTTAAATAATGTTCATGCAGCCGCAGCTGTCTGCCAAGGCGGTACTTCTCAACCTGCCAGTCAAAGTCATTAAAGTTATTGGTGGGTACATACGACAAGCCACGGCTAAGTACCTTAACATCCGCCTCAGACAGGACATGGGAAGAGAGATTAAATATTATTGTGGCCTCCTGTTGAGAGGCGGCCTTCCTGGCTTTCTTTTCTCTCGTTCTCTTACCACCCCTTCTTGTTCTGCGTCGTTGTCGTGGAGGAGCTGTTTCCTGGTGCGCACCCCTAAAGGGGCCCCAGAGCCAGGGTGTTGAGGGCGTGCATATTGGTCGTATGCATAATCAGAATCGCTGGTATTATACTGCTCATCAAAGCGGGCTGAGCGCATCGGTCTGGAACGTGCACCCCTTCTGCGCTGACGACCTTGGCCCCTGGGTTCAGGATTACTCCATAAGTACACTGTATTGCGATCATAATCACTGATTACTTTCTCTAGTTTTTGGCGTTTGTAGGCCAACAGATCACGTTTATAAGTAGCCAGTTGTACTTTAAGTTTCTCACACCAATCAACGGTTTTATCAGCTTCAAGTAGTGTTTTATTAGCAGACTCAAATGCAGCAACTTTCTCACGTGTGACCTTCAGCTCCCGGCCCGCCTCCTCAATGACCAGGAGCATCAGGTCATAGCTGCATTTATTGAGCACTGCAATCCAACGCTTGCAGAATGTCATATTGTGGCGGCCAATAGTCGGGCAGTTTTTAACCGTGAAACCGCGTGGTATGTGTTTTTCTTTATAATAATCTGTGAGGGTCACCCCATGATAAAGAAAGTCCAATTATTTTTGCTTTAACTTCAATAAATCACGGTATAGCAACTCCGGTGATTTGGTCGCAGTATCCACATACAATTCTTTAAAAAGGATGTCATCTGCTTCCGATTCAGAAAAAGTTAATGCAATGCCTTGTGTCAGTTTAGCCAAGTTCACACCAGGTGATGGATCCATATTTTCACCTCCTTCAGCCATGGTGAGGGTAACAACAGGACTCAGTCCATAAAGCGCCAAAGAGCAACTGGAAAACGGGAATATATTCAAGTAATAGCTGGGCTATAAAGGCTGATAAAGGCGGGGCGGTGGTGATACAGGATTTGGCGACATACAAGCAAGAAATAACAAGACAATTGTCTGACCATGAGGTCTACCAGGCTTTAC
The DNA here is from genome assembly GCF_055691185.1 of Crinia signifera. Classification (NCBI taxonomy): domain Eukaryota; kingdom Metazoa; phylum Chordata; class Amphibia; order Anura; family Myobatrachidae; genus Crinia; species Crinia signifera. The sequence goes on from NC_139217.1 coordinate 186,883,402, forward strand.
CTAGGGATCCTACTAAAGAATATGCATCCCTGCTCAGTGGGTTCATTAATCGGGCAGTTCAGGATGAGGTTATTAGCAAGAAATTGGGTGAGGCATTGGTACCGTTATGGCCTGTTACACCTGTGTTATATACCTTACCTAAGGTACACAAACACCCTACGTTGCCTCCCAGGAGGCCCATTATAGCCGCTAATAACTCTTTGTTTCAGAATGCTGCTGTCTACCTTGACGCTCTGCTACAACCGTGCATTATACATCATCCACGTTACTTACTTGATACAACTTCGTTTATCAACAAACTGCAGGCTGTACACTCGGTCCCTACAGGTAGCTTCTTGTGCAGTATCGATGTATCGAGCCTGTACACGGTGATACCTAACGGGATGGGTGTCCAGTCTGTACGGGATTTGATTACTTCCAATTCGCTTTATATTGGTCCATCTGATGATTTTGTATGTGATTTGCTACTTATGTTACTCACACACAATTATTTTATTCATGACAGTTGTTTCTTCCTGCAGCGCTCTGGCTGTGCGATGGGGTCCAATGTGGCCCCATCGTACGCCAACGCGTACATGTTTGTGGCTGAAAAAGAAATCTTTTTTGACAATCGCGATGTATCTGGTAGGATTTTTTTCTATACCAGATACATCGACGATATTTTTATGATCTGGACAGGATCGGAGGCCGAACTTGGGGAATTCATTGGTCAGCATAATCGCTCCTCTTCCCCTCTTAAATTTACCTATACCATCAGTCCATCTAGGGTTAATTTCCTAGATGTGGCAGTGAGCATGGATAATGGTTCTATTTCCACCTCACTCTTTAAAAAGGATACTGATCGCAATACTATATTGCATTCATATAGTTTCCACCCTGCTCCCCTTAAGTACGGCCTTCCATTCTCCCAGTTCATTCGTGCCTGCAGGATTTGTAGTGACCCTGCTGAGGCCAATGCACAAATTGATATCATGCTTAAGAATTTCTTGTTACGGGGTTACGACCTGGATCTTCTTAATAGGGCCAAGACTAAAGCTTTGAACACCCCTAGAGCATCTTTACTTACTCCTAAGCCTGTGTCTGAGAACGCGTATACACAGGTTATGCCTTGGGTTAATCACTTTAGTCCACTTAGCCCTGGTATTAGGAACATTGCTAAACAGCATTGGCCTATCCTTAACACTGATCGAGATTTGGGTTTATCTAAAACCCGCTTGATGCCTTGCTATACCAGGGGAAGAAACATCAGGGACTGGGTCGTGAGGACAGACATTTCTAGTTCTCTTGACCCTGCCCCGGTGTCTAATTTCCTTGGTAGACGCAATGGTTGTTTCAGATGCCTCAACTGCATTACCTGTAGAAGCTTGAAGATTGGTGACAGTTTCTTTCACCCTTTCAGTGGTAAAATGTATAAGATCAGACATAGGGTCACATGTACTACTAAGTACATTGTGTACCTTATCTCCTGCCCTTGTGGCCTCCACTATGTGGGTAAAACCCAGTGTACACTAAGGGAAAGAATGGCCAATCACAGAATGGCCATCCGGGCTGCATTGTCCACAGGTGCTAGTGACCAGCCTGTTGCCCGGCACTTTGCACAGGCTGGTCACAGCATGGCCAATCTTCAGTATATTATTATTGATCACATACCTCCACGCTTGCGTGGTGGTAATCGTCCCTTGGCCCTGATTCAATGTGAATCTCGTTGGATTCACCGACTTAGGACTATGCAACCATATGGCCTTAATGACCATTTGGGTTTGCATGCCTTTCTTTAGGATTGTTATTGTGTGATACCCATATATTGTGTCTTGTTTGCCATGTATATATCTTTTGTGTATATGTATTTCTCCGCGCTATTGACATTGTCTCTTATGTCTATTATATCTGATATTACAGTTATATCATCTTTACTATGCTGGATCCATATATGTCCCTCTGAATAGCCATGTTTTGGGGGTTTTTATGTTTTTAAGCTCACTTCGTGCGTTTAAACCGGCGGGTTCTCTATGCACAAGTTTGACGAGGTGACGTCGTCACGCAGCGCCGGTGTCATGGTAACGCGTTCCTGGCTGGATACGTTGCCATGGCTCTGTGCGCGTGGATGACGCGCTCTGATGACGTTGTTGCAGGGACCGCGGGAAACGTAGCGATACGTCTTACACTTGGAGGGGGATATAAGGTCAGTGTTTTTATGTGTTTGTTAAGCCTGATGACGATTTGAAATAAAATCGAAACGTTGCTGTTTATCACCTGCTTCAAGTGACTTCTTCCAGAGTGCTGCTGCGGCTGCTTCGGCAGCGTGAGTATTTATATTTGGCTGGTAACAGCCTTCAGCTGGCACCGGACACAGTTTGCCTGCATTGGGGATGTGCTTAGCCTACAAAGACATATATATATATATATATATATATATATATATATATATATATATATATATATATATATATATTGTATGTGCACAGCAAGAAATGTTTATGTAACAGAAAATATATGATTCCCTATACAGAATACACTCAAAAGGGGATTAATTACTAAAATGTAATTTCTATTGATGATGGGATGTTGCTATGGGCAACCAATTAGATTCTATCTATTATCTTCTAGAAGATGCTAAATAAATAAGAAGTAGACTCTGATTGGTTGCCCATAGCAACATCCCATCTTCAACTCCCATTTTTAATAAATTTACCCCAAAGAATGCAGCAAAAGGCTCATCATGACCAGCCTTTTCTGACTGGGAAGAAAATGTCTAAGCCAATATGAACCAACTATTATTATGTGAGCATCTAATGTACTTACACAAATATTTTATGATTATTTCTTCAGGGATTTTTATAAGGCTGTTTTTTAAGTACTTTTGCCTTATGCAAGACAGTAACTTGTAAATATGTAACACAACATAAATAAAATAGAGTTCATAACATAATCCATTCTGTTAGTAGATGGCTTTATTTGCCTGTGCTGATAAAATGTACAGAATAAAGCTTACAGTTGGAGAAATAAATTATGTATATCACACAATGCTTGCAGCATTTTTATTATTGTCCTCAAATAACCATAAATTTATTATTTTCAATAATAAGCCTGAATTATTCATATGAGATTGTAGTGTTTTAATACATTTGCTGAGTTTGTTTTACTTTAGAACTTGTTTAATGTTCTTTATAGTGAACAAGCATCTTTTTAATTACAACTATAATTTAGAAACTGTTGACTTACATAAATTGTAAAGTTTTGGGGTTTGACAGTTACTTCTAGTTTGCTATACATCATGAATAATGAATCCAATAAACCAGAGGGTAGTGTATCACTTGACCCTTCACAGCATAGTAGTCAATAGAGTGCCTCCTCCTCTAATATTAACCAATTACAATTGGAAGTGCAGGTAGTGTGGTTGCTACCACTGAGTGCAGCTGTCTCCACTTGCAATGGGGATCAGCAATTGCACTGATCATACCTTAGCTGAGGTACTTACTGTGCCCCTTTGTTCAGGTCAGTAAAGCTCCCAGAGCACAAGTAGTCGTTTTTCATACTTTTTAAAAGGGATATAGATTTTACTGGGGCCTGAACTACTTTACCGGGGACTGAACAATCTCTCTTTGAGCCGGCCTACGTTCTGAAAATACAGGGAACAAATGTGTAGGGGTTCCCTATATTCAATGAAGTAGGCCTGAATTTTAAAGTATGGGGAGTTCCGGTGTATTTTTAGAACCAACACTGGGCTCCACTAGCAGAGAAAAAATGCCAAAATCAATGGACACATTTCACAGGGTCAAAAATGGAAGTAATTGTCACAAAGCCAAAGCATTAATTCCCACCCCACCAACTAGTCAGCCCAGGCTGGGGATTCCTTGGTAACTGGGGACCCCCCAACAAAGGTAATGTGTACCACAGGACTAGCCTAGAGTCCACACCCCTGGGTAATATGCACTTGGTTGATAACTTTCAGTAATAGTTAGATTCAAACTAATATTGTCTTTTACAGCAGGACTACAGTTTCCAGCAAGCTTCCCCTGTATTAGGGTCTGCTCTTACTTTTAGTCCCCCTGTATAAGAAATAAGAAAATACATTCACCGAGAATTATAAAAGTCCTTTAATACACACAAACCCGCATACACAAACATATACACACTGTACACACTTACTTTGTCCCCACTGCCAGTCGCTTCCCTTCTCCAGTAGTCATCTCTGACTATGAAAATATAGCAATCCAGATCTTGATACATCCTGATTGAGAAGCCCTGTATACACATATTGATAATTTGTATGGCTGTCAGACAGTCAGCTCCTGCTACCATGGTAACAGGCTTCTTATTGGCTGTGTATGTCCTGCCTGTTAGACAATCAGGGGTAGATTTATGAAGCAGTGATAAGGGAGGAGAAGTGATACAGTGCCTGGTAATTTATCACCGGCCAATCAGCATCTATTTAAACCCAGCCTGTAACTTAACAATTAGAAGCTGATTGGCCGGTGATAAAGTACCAGGCACTTTATCACTTCTCCTCCCTTATCACTGCTTCATAAATCTACCCCTGAGTGACTTGACTGTGATGCACAAAGAAACACTGTTGAACATGCATCGGCTTTACTGTGGGACATAGCAGCAACAATATGGTGGCTCACAATGTCCATCGGATCATGCCAGATACCAGTGGAACTGCATTTATTGAAGAATCTCAATGCAATCCTTATTGTGTTACCTGAAAGTAACCATGTGTCATGCATGTAAAAATTTGGACTCTTGTTCCCAATGTTTTACCAACATTTCCTGTACCTCAGGCCTTATATTAAAACCAGCACTGGGCTCCACAAGTAGGGAAGAAATGCCACAATCAATGGACACACTTTACAGTGCCAACCCTATGTTTGCCAAATGGGTTACAATTAATTTAATGTACGCTTAAAGAGCCATTTCTTGTTTATTCATTTAGAAGGGAATATACTATTTAGTTCTTGTATTTAATTATTGTGGCAAGCATTATTTAATGATAGGGGCACCATTTATAGTGCATACGTATGGCACTACAAATGTCAGCATGCATTTTCAATCATTTTTACATTGACTCTGAATTTTAGCTTCCGTACATTGGAGATACTGAATAATGAACTGTAAATTTGTAGAAAGTACTATAACTTGTCTCTAAAATCTTCACAAGCACATCCTAAGCTGAAACCTTCTGGTAGGGTATTAAATAATGTTTTTCATTGAAATATTTATGATGCTCTCAGACAAAGTACATGTTGGGCAAATAAACTGAGTCAGTAAATATGGAGAAATCACTTTGAAACACGTTTGCTTCATTTGCTTTTTGATGCACTGGCCAGATGTTGTAAAGACAATTATATTGCTTTTCCAGATGTAACAGACAATCAAAACAAGAATGGATTGGAAGCATCAACAAAGTTCAACCAATCTGCTGGTAAAACAAATAATAATGATCTGTGGATCTACTTTAAATGAAACTGTTACATGACTCCAACACCATTGGATTTTTTTTTAAACTGTGATATTCTCTGTATTATTATATTGTATTGTATGATATTGTCGCTAATCATTTTACTTCTGTGTATGAGTGCTAAGCAGAGGTGTGCATGGACCCCTGTGTTTTGTTCTCATACACGGCCAGATGTATCAAGCTTCAAAAAGTGATAAAAAGGAGAGTGATAAACAACCATCCAATCAGCTCCTACCTGTTATTTTTCAAACCCAGCCTGTAACATGACAGGTAGGAGCTGATTGGCTGGCTGTTTATCACTTTCTGTTTTATCACTTTTTGAGCTTGATACATCTGGCCCTTATTATTATTCATGTCTCAATTGTTTTGATTCGGATAAGGTTTTGGTTACATTCAAAACACTGGAGCAGCCATTTCTAAACATTTCGAAGCGCACTTTATATTTGTAAAATAAGTATTCATGGCAGAGTAATGTGACATTTAAAACACAATTGCTATTTCTTCACTGCATTTGCCTTATTTAGTCACTTTCATCCATTCATATGCTCGCCTGTGTCCATTATCAACGCCATCATCATCGTCATCATCATCATCATTATCGTCGTGTCAGTTCACAAATTACACCAGGGTTTCAGTACCTAAAAGCTAAGCCCATTTAGACAGACATGTCCTTTTGGCTGACATTTTCCTGTAATATGCATCAACACTCCCATACCACATCAGATAGCAACCAATCAGATCTTACTTCTTATTTATTTAGCACCTTCTAAAACATAATAGAAAGAATCTCATTGGTTGCTATGGGCAACATCCCATCTTCTTTTACTTAATTTACCCCATTACTCTAAAGCATGGGTCCTCAAACTGCGGCCCTCCAGATGTTGTGAAACTACAAATCCCAGCATGCCTTGCCACAGTTTTAACACTCCCTTATAGAAAAACTGTGGCAAGGCATGCTGGGATTTGTAGTTTCACAACATCTGGAGGGCCGCAGTTTGAGGACCCATGCTCTAAAGTGTAAAATTACTAAAGCTTCTAAAACTGAGAATAGGTGAGGTTGCCCATAGCAACCAATCAGATTTTGTCTAGGATTGTCATGGCATCCAAGAAAATGATACAGAACCTGATTGACTACTATGGGAAATATCACATATTTTCATTTTTTAAAAGCTTTGGTATATTTCTCCCTACGTTGGATACATAAACATGCCCGCTTCCAACACTGTTCTGGCATCTTACATGTAACTCAGGGCCTGATTCTGAGTTCTGTGCAATGCTGGTATTTACACAGCTGAGCAATTATTGACAGACAGAGACCATGTGGAGGAGGTAATGGGGAGTGGCAACAAAAATGCAGGTGTGTCCTGACCGCTTCAGGGCGTGTCTCTGCCTACATCTGCGATTGCGCTTGCAGAACAAATGGTAATCGTGTGTCACACCTGCTGCAGACACTGCAACACCACAGACTCACTCCAGGGGGTGTGGTGGGGGGAGGGATGTTCCTTGGATTTGTGCTGATATTGCAGATGTGTATATTCTGGGAAGCTGGCTTCACATGTGTCTTTTCTCGTATCCGTAGCATGAAAAAAAAGCCGCTGTGTAGACTTTTACATACATATAAGAATCAGGCCCTCGATAAACCAAAGCATCTATTTCTTAAAATGAGATAAGCAAGACAAAGTGGTAATAGCATGCAATAATAAGAAAAGTCGTTCAAATTTGTAATTCTATTTTACAGATCATTACCATCCCACAACTACTTCTAGCAAATTATTATCGTCTGTTATTCTGACTAGTCAGAGAACAACAAACAGAACATCAAGCAGCAATACAATAACGCCAAGAGGTAATCAATTCTGTTACTGTCAGTAATGTATACAACAGTAAAGCTATATAAAAGATATATATTGCAATAAAAACTATTTCAGATCCAGATTTAATAATGTTATATATTATCTTTTTTAAATGTGTTGCAATAATCATATATTCAGCGGGTAGTAGCATGAAGTCTGCAACAGATCTTAAGGCCCACATCCACTACGGCGAGCCATCGCATGCCGTACCTCAGATGCGATTCTCCACTTTCTCACCCAGCGACAGGATTTCATACAATACATTGCAGGCTTTTTGCATACGATGTATCATGTAAGATCCCCTACCTGGCTGTGGGATCCAGGGGGTCCTTGGTGCAACAGTGATGATCTCCGGCTCTGATTCGATGCGCATCGTATTGGAATCATAGGTTAAAACACATGCGATTTGGGCTATTGTCATCCGATTCCTCAGTCCGATTCATCGTAATTGGATAAAAAGGGCCCAAATCCCACTAGTGGATGGGGCCTTTACACATTGAAATCATATATCTATCCTAAAAGTGGATCTACTATTTGGAAATATGCATCACACACTAAGGGGTAATGCTTCTAAAAATGAATGAATGAAAGAAGAAGAGATGATGTTGCCCAATCAGATTATGGGGTATTCTGGCTCACTGCTTCTGGCAAATTTCTTCTTAGATGGACAAAACCATGTGCACTGCAGGTGGGGCAGATGTAACTTGTGCAGAGAAATTTAGATTTGGGTGAGACCAACCACATCAGACCAACTTTCCTCCAACCATCCAACTAGTTGGTTGGTTGGACTGAAAATCTGGTACTGTTGGGGGCAAATGCCAAAAAGAAATTTGCTCATATACTCAGGAGAATGGACAAAAACATTCAGTTAAATTGTTTAAATCAAATAGGTCCAACTACAGTACATTGTCTGAGTGACAGTTGTTGTCCATTTTACGATTGGGAAACAAATGACTTTAATTACAAATTACATTTGCTCCTATCCAGTACCAGGTTTTTAGTCTCAGAAAGTGAGATATTTGGTAAGAAATCTCCAGTTTTTTTAAAGCGGCAATCATTTTCACTGCAAAACCAGTTTGATTTTGCAGTGTAAATGATTGCCGCTTTAAAAAAAATTGAGATTTTTTACCAAATCTCTCACTTTCTGAATCTCTCATCCTATTAAATCTCACCCTCTATGTCTATAATTTTATAGTATGCAATACAGAAATGATAGACAGAATCTGATTGGTTGTTATAGGCAACATCACTTCTTTTCATTTTTAAAAGCTTTAAAAAAATGTAGCACTTAATTTCTCATCTACTGTTTTCATTTGTTTCCAGACTATTGTTGGAACACTGATCTCTCCGTCTTTGTTTATAAAGAGGAAATACAAAATTCACTCAATTTATTTTATTTTAAATACAGTTGGTCAGAAACACTTTACGTACATACTGTATATTTTCTGCTCACCAGTGTGCTTCCAGGTGGGGATTCATGGGAGTCTTTTGGATATGATATTTCCCCTGAAGCACTGTGCTCTTCTGCTGGCCCAGGTGTAGGGAATTACTACATTTCTTTGAAATATTGTGTTAGCAAATCTATCTACACAAGCCATTCATTCAGTTGTGTGACAAACAGGACTAGCCAGCTGCAGGCTTCCTCTCCCATTATGGGCTGGGTTTAATTAAAACTAATTAATAAATCCGTTATATATCCGTTTTTTCTGAGTGGTCTATCATCACTGCTTTATTTCAGCTGATATTGTTGGCACTCAGCAATGCTTGCTGGAATAATAATCGGAACAATAAACAGAGCACAATATTTGTAAATGAGTGGGATTTGCATCTATCTGCAGTATACAGCGTTCAGGTGCTTGATTAGTACACACGAATCATTGTTATTTGGGTAAGGGGCGGGCTGTGTGAGGCACCTGTCTCATCCAGAGTTATAATGATTAAAGTGGAAATATTACTCAATTATAAAACACATTACCGCTGTACATATTATGTAGCATGACAACTCTACATAAGTTGCCATTTGTCATTGATCTTGCCATTATATCTATGACTTGCCATAACATCCTCTTGTCCCAAATGAAACGGATACTACAGTATGTATGACTGCCTGGATGACTGTAGCTGAGAGGTATGTAGGTGTCCCATTGCTGTCCATCAGTTAGTTAGTAGAGCCAGCCGCCCTTGCATCATTAGGGTAAGTTTACTAAGATGGGAATTCTGTTGAAGATTGGATGTTGCCCATTTTAACCAATCAGGGCCTACTGTATATATGGTATCTTCTCCAAGGTGCTAAATAAATAAGAAGTAAAATCTGAATGCCTAAACAAAGTCCCGGGATTTTTGCCCGGGACCTATTCACACCAGCACTAGACCCAGGTTGACCCGGGAAGCTAGGCTGTTGTGAAAGGGGCCAATGCAGGAATGCCCCGGCATTATCCCGGGATCGAATTCCCTGGTAAGTCCCTGCATTTTCTGATGTGAAAGGGGTATATGAGACATGCAATATATAGTCTGTGTGAGATATAAAGTACAGTCAGGATTGTATCAAATTTTACACTTTTAAAACACTGGGGCAGATGTATTAAGACTTAACAAGAGATAAATGCAAGGGTGATAAAGAGAGATAAACGTCCAGCCAATCACCTGCTAACTGCCATGTTACAGGCTGTGTTTGAAAAAAGTCAGTAAGGCGCCGATTGGCTGAATGTTTATCTCTCCTTATCACCCTTGCATTTATCTCTTGTTAAGGCTTAATACATCTGCCCCACTATGGGGGAAATTTACTAATATGGAAAACCTAAAAATTCGTATTTGTATTCTTACTACGACTGCATACAGCTGTTTCAGCCATATGCAAAGTCGTGTTCTGGAGGGGAATTTACAAAGCAGTCATATACGACTGCTTTGTAACCCTCCGATGTCATAGTAATTCATATTAACGGCCCTATATATGGGACCAGGACTACGTCAGATCAAGACTACAGATCTTCACAGGAGGACCTGGGTGAGTTGGATTTCCTTCCACAGGTACCCCATGGATTCTTCAGACCCGGATGGACGCCGACAGACGCCTTCGACATGGAGTCGAATGCCGACATGGATCCGGACCAGGACAAGGCACCGGACCAAGACCCAGGGACCTACCTACGGGCTCAAAATAGGTAAGTATCAGTATGTATGGGCTTTGGATTTATTAAAGTTTTATTTTTATCGTGTGTCAGTGTGTGTTTATTTCACAATTTTTTTTACTGTGGAACTATAAGTGCCAGCGGGCCCTTTAATGCCCCGCAGGCTGGGACTTGTGGTTCTCCAAGTCCCAGCTTGCGGGGGAGGCTTGCTGGGACTCATGGTTACACAGTTAAAAACAATCGTTTTTTATTCTATTTTTTACACTCAATCAGCCCGGTGGCCACCGCTCCAGGGTCAACGGGGACAGCACCAGGCTTCAGCCTGGTTAGGTAAGTCCTGGAGGGGGGGACCCCTTTATTGGGGGAGTCCCCACTCCCCCAGGGCCCCTGACCAGGCTGACTGGTCAGTAGGGTGATGTTTTGGCTGCAGGAACTTATATAATAAGTGTCCCCCGACTGTGACATTACCCTGCTGGCTGGTTTGGCCTGGGGCTGGTTCTTAAAATACGGGGGACCCCTAGTCATTTTGTCCCCCGTATTTTAGGAACCAGCCCCGGTCCTGGTTGTAAAAAATCGGGGAACCCCTACTTGCTGGGTTTCCTGATTTTTTATTACCGGCCCCGGCTCCTTCAGCCTGGTGCTGGTTTCAGCTGTGGGGGGGGGGGACCCCACGCTGATACTTTTTCATTTATTTATTTAATTTTATATTTTTTAATCACTAAAGCCTTAACGGATCTGACTGATCTGTGCAGGCTAAAGCCAAATACGACAGGAAATAAAGTGTATTTTCCTGCCGTATATTGACGGCCGTTTCACGCCAATTAGCAGCTGTAGTTTCAATACGGCTGCTTAGTAAATCAAGAGTCACCATTCTTTTGAATGGTGATTCCTGTCGTATTCTAACGATGGTGTATGCATTCGTAGGAAAGTATCATATTAGTAAATTTCCCCCTATGGGGTCGATTCAATACGATGCACAGTGAATGGGAGGAAGCATCCAGAGCTTTTCTAATCTGCTGAATTGGAGAATGCCGGTAATCGCAGATGTTTAGTCGCAAGTACCAGCCTTCTATGACTTGACTATGGCGATGCTATTTCAGCTACGGTAGGGATTAAAACCGCATAGCTGCCTAGTTGTATCGAATTTCTGCTCGCACCCCAGGATGGGTACAAGCAAAATCCACCACTTGGAGTTAGTGGCGCTCTGATTAGAATAGCTGCGGGAGCTTCCTTACTGATGCTATTCACTGCGCACCATGTTGAATTAACCCCCATCTGTCATTACATTTCAATCAACAGTAATTGTGATCCTTTTGGTTTTTTTTATTATGAAATGAGGAAATAAGATATTTTGACATGGGCATTATGTCAATGTTGACCATATTAACATTAATCACGTAGACAGTTATTAAATGTCAACATATAATGTTGACATATAGTCCCTGGTGACCCAGTGGTAAGGTACCTGTACCTGATGGTTGCTGCTGCTCCAGTGAGGCTGACAGCTCATGGCAGTTATATGACAATCACTTCTGAGTCAGAACTGACATAACTCTGGGACAGATGTATTATAGCAGCGTTTAGCGCACCGCTATAATACTTCCTGCATCGCCTCTTTAATGAGGGAAAGCTGGAAGGGACACCAACAAGATGTATTATTAACATCTTGTCAGCCGAAGCAGTAGAACGTAAACTTCCCCCTCCAGGAGCCAGCGTGTCAGTTCAGACTGATGTGCTGTTTCTGCCTGCCCGGCTCTCTGGGCATGCGTGAGATCTCCCTTTTATCGTGCACATCCCGGAGCCAGCAGCAGAGCTAGGCGAAGCGTCTGAGCGTTAGGTGCGCTGTTAATACATTATAAAAAATATTATTCACCTCAGTTAACTAGTTCATACATCTTCCCCCTATTCCCTACCCCTACCATTATACTCCCCTTGCTGTACTACCCTAGCTTATTACACGTCATAATCGTAGAAATGTTGGCATGTTGCCTGTTGACAGTGTAGTGTTGCCATTATTATTGTCAACATAATGACTAATCACTAAAAGCATAATCTACATTTATACACAAAGGCCCTTATTTTGGTTCACTTGCAAAGGCAAATTCCTTCTCAAATGGACAAAACCATATACACTGCAGGTGGGGCAGATGTAACTTGTGCAGAGTGAATTAGATTTGGGTATTATTTTGTTTCTGTGCAGAGAAGATACTGACTGCATTATTTTACGCTGCAATATACAGTAGATCTCACTTTGAAGTAAAACCCCACGCAAAATAGAATTCTCTTTGCACGTGTTACATCGATCTGCCCCCCCCCCTGCAGTGCACATGGTTTTGTCCATTTGAGAATGAATTTGCCTTTGCGAGTGAACGAGAATAAGTGCCAACATATTTAATCTGCCATGTTGCAGCTCAGTTTACTATTCTGTCAGATTTTAATTTTTTATTAAGCTCTAGACTGGGACCACCAGGCAGGATTGCTTAGAACTGGAAGAAGTTATATGGACTTTTGTTGCTTATTCTCATTGATTCCTTCTGGATAGTTACTGGGTAGGAAGGTAAATAGACAGAATACTAGACTAAAAGACTGGTACACTACCCTGCTATGCAAGCAGGCACTAACAGAAGCCTTGAAGAGAAGTATGAGTGCTCGCTGTAGGTGATATGTGCCAGTGACACATGAGTATGCATACAACCGGGGGCTTCTATAGGATATTTTTTGTACAATTCAAATCTATAATATATTTAGCAAAATCTAGGCTAAACACACTACCACATACATATGGTTTATATAAATATGGTTTATATTTGTTAGGGATATCCAGCCTTATATAAAACCAGAGAACCCATTTTATTTAGCAAACAAGTCATTTTTCCTGTACAGAATGTGTAAGTGCACACTGCTGACACCATCATTATTATCAGGATGCTTTTGCAAATGTGTAACTAGTAAATGACAGTAGCCTAATTAAACTACCACATATGAGAGGCCTTGTTCTGTCTGTCATCTTAATTCAATCGTTTTCTATACTCTTAATTTGAGTGGAATAGCTGTGAAATAAAGCCAGGAATGCAACAGTGATGTTCTATAATTGGACAGTTACAGAGAGAGTACACAATTGACTGCCTTGTAAGCCATTTGTTTTGTTGTGTTAGCAGCTGCGGTATTTTTTAGTCCTAACAAGCAATGTTACAATGTATCCCAAGACCCATAAGTTGCAGTAATATGGCAATAGTGTGTAGCCAAGAAATTTGCCCTATCAAACAAGAATGTAAACACAAATTATGGCCTAAATTGTAACAGTAACACATGAACAGCTGTTCAGAATACAGATTGTTTTGCTGACTCTGGTTCTAAAGATTTTAATGATACATGCAAATAATGTACGTTTTATTATATCATCAGTAATTTATGTGGCCAGGGCTAGATCAATCCCTGAAATACAGGCAGCTATATTCATAATGTTCGTCTCTTCAATGTACAATTTTTAATTCAATTGTTGTACAATTTATAATGCTTATTTATTACATTTATAGAATTGTATAGCATTTTCTGGATTGAATCAACATTTTTTATTTTTAGAATGTCTAAATGGCTATCAATTTGCTGTTACCTGACAGACATTTTGTGCCTCATACCTCAGTGATGCCACTAATTCACATATGAATTCATAAACTATTGGTCAATTGTTCTCATATCATGATTACCTCCAATGGGAATATGGGCAAGGAACACTTAAGGGCAAAATATCTTACATAAAATGCACCACAAATGACTATAGTCACCTACTATTATACACTGATAAAATATTTATCTAAGTGACTTTACAAATTACACACAAATAATGAACCATGCAACCGGCAGCTATAAGGGCAGTTCCCCGTTCTGCTATATCATTGGGATGTGGAATTGTGAAAATCCTCGATTTGTTGATTCCAACCCAAGAATGATTGGAATACGAGAGTCCGGTATTTTTAATATGCAGTATTGCAGATACCCTGAAGGATTGCCATCATATCATTGTAAAAGGTGGCCATACGCCACTGCGATGTATCGCAGCTGTGTATCGCAGCAGTGTATCGCATGCGACCCCGTTCCCCGCAGTCTGTCCTACCTCCGGCTCAGGTCCAATACGCACAGGATCGCACATCGGACCTGATGGGGACATCAAACAAATCCGATATGGGCTGATATCTCGGCCCAATCCGCCAGAAGCCCAATTTGCTGAAGAAGCATCATCAGCAATACAGAAATGAACTCCTCTGGATTTATCAAATGTTTTCTGTGTCATATTAGACCAGGGGTGGGCAATAAGCGGACCTCCAGCTGTTGATGAACTACACATCCCAGCATGCCTTGCATCGGTTTCAGCATGACCAAATAACAAAACTAAGGCAAGGCATGCTGGGATGTGTAGTTCATCAACAGCTGGAGAGCCACTTATTGCCTAGCCCTGTATCAGACAGTAACATTGCAACATTGTTTCCAAAGCACTGTGAACAAAATGTCAAAATCACATTGTTGCAGCTCATCGATGTATTCTTTACCTAAGCAACATTAAGAAAATACTGTATTTAAAAAAATTTTTTTTACCAAAATGAAAATGTTTTTATTTTTTTTACATTACATTCAAATCTAAAAGTAATTTAAACAGATGCAATAATGCTCTCATCTATCTTTTTGATGTGCATGCCCTCTCCCAAAAAGACATTTTAAGGAGATAATTGCAAACAGTCCAACTGCATTATCTGTTGTGATTATCCAGGTGGTTTGGCAGCAGTACCAGTAACCTGGTGGACTGGGCTTTTGGAATTGGCTTTCATGTGAAAATCTTTTTGCACCATTTAAACTCCAATGCCATCAGGCCAACTAGGCCTGTTGTGAGAACTGAATTGATAACAGCTTTGGGAAATCCATTTCCTTTAATATACAATTTTTTGGATTTATTTCAAATTGTGCAGCCAAAAGCAATATTTCTGCCCAGGTCATAATCCAATTGGGATCATATTTTGATTAAACAGAAATTTTGATGACTTATTACTACATTTGTGAGTTCATGGCACACAGGATAATAACAATTCATAGGCCTTTTGTGATCCAGTCATTGTGATCTATTATCCAGCGAACCATGTCTGTTCCATCAGTCTCTCGATGGGGTTTAATTATTAAGTTGGGAATTCTATTGAAGATGGTATGTTGCCCATAGCAACCAAACATAATCTTCTTTTTATTTACTTAACACCTTCTAGAAGATAATAGATAAAATATGATTGGTTGCCCAGAGCAACATCCCATCTTCAATAGTAATAAACCCCGAATTACGCATTGTGTGGTAATCCTTGTGTTTTTGGTTAGACATAGCTTAGTGCTGGCATCTCAGTATATAATTATTTTGTTTCCTACTGTATATAACCTTTAAAGTACTGTAAATGATGTGCCAATTGGCAAAGGATCAGAAAACTGTAAGATTACTATGCTATGTATCACGAATGATACTTAGTGGAGTTACAACACATAGCCTTAGGTGGCTACACTTGCCAAACTCAGACTTGTTTTAGTAATCACCTTGCAATATCAATTTGTCATGCATATAAAATACATATTACATATCAAGCGGAGGGGAGGTCTGTTTTAAGGCTGTTTAAATATATAGATATTAGATTTCTCTTAAGGATGTGTCTAATACTGTATATCCCCTGCACCAATTTGTGACTACGTACTTGGAGAAATATAACTGGTATAAAATATGACAGTGATAAATAGTTCCTTGCTAGTAATATTATAGGGCACTGAACATTGCAAAATACTTCCCACTGGAAGGTAATAACCCAAAGCTGTCGGGAAAATATAGGATGAATGTCAACACACTCCACCAACGTTCTCTCATTAGTTGTGGTGATACAAAGTGAGTGTTAAACTCCACCTAGAGGATATGTAGGACATGGCTTCATTATTATCCTTTCACAACATATACTGTATATAAGAAAAATGTAATGTGTGAAAGATTCCTACAATGTACACGATAATGAACCAGACAACATTTAGGGGCCCATTTATCAATTTTCTATTGTCACTTATCACAGAAATAGAACATATGTTTTGGGACTATTTAAATAATAATAATAATAATAATAATAATAATAATAATAATAATAATAATAATACTAAAAAAGCACTAGAGCTTTTTTGCTAAATTTTTAATACATTTTAAAATAAAACTTTTGTTGCAAATTTGCTACCTACCTGTATACATATACCCATATACATAAGTTATACCATTACATGGTGTATCAAATTTACTATAGAGCGTTTTTTTTTTATATAAATATTTTATTTTTTGCCTGTGATTTTTTTCCATTATTTTTCCTTAGTACAATACACAAGAAGCATGAAAATATATTTTTTTTTTTTACAATCATGCAACAAAGGGTTAATGCCATATTAAATAATTTTATAGATAAGTACCGATGTTTCATACATAGGCCCATTTAGCTATAAAAAACAGGGATATTTTTAATAGAGATGAAAATGAGAGATGATTGCCTTTGCTCTGCTTCCTGCCAAGTTTGTATTAAAAAATGCAGTCACACACTTATCTATTTATTTATTAACGGTTTCTTATACAGTATAGTGCAGCATATTACATTGGGTTTTGCAACTGGGATCAAAAAGTAATAAAAAAAAACTGGGTAAGAATAGACACACATAAGAACCATACACTAGATAACCTGCGGCACCACTGATATCAGTAACGATATAGTGCACACACTAAACATTATTGTTCTGTGATGTCACCAGGACTCTGCTGAATATACAGCAGTGTGCCAGTCATTTGGCTACATTGCCAAAATTGACCGGAATGTTCAGACAATGGGGGGGTCGGTAATGATGTACTCCCACAGGGTGCAAGCCTCCCACACTCAGAGACTATGCAAGCCTCCTAGGGCACCTGCAGTGAAGTCCAAGGTACCTACTGCAAGTGATCACCAGCTGGTGTGCTTCAGGTCCTGAAGCACACCAGTGCAGCACAAAGTATTTTTTTAACATATTTTGTATGGTGTGTGGCTATGCTCAGGGCCAGATTTACCACAAGGTGGTATAGGTGCCTGCCTAGGGCCCCAGGTCGCCTGTCTCATCCCAACTGTAAAATATGTAAAAAAAAGTTTTATTTTTAACTAACAATTATTGTTTCTTTCCATCTGCTTTCATACAACAGCTGGGTTAGTGGGTGCATAGGGTAGTAGGGATCACTTGCTAAAACAGGATAACATTGCTGCCTTCCAGAGTGTTTGTAATGTGATGTGCAGTTGTGGAAGGCCCAACAGCCATCAATGTGTATGTCTTCTTGTCCCCTCTTTCAGTCACCAGTGGGCTATGTCTCCATGTCTCCCATGGCCCAGTGTGTATCTGTATATGTGTCCACGCCTCCATTTGCATTGAACAGCTCTTAGTAGTCACACCATGCCATGGAGTGACTTGGTCACACCAGGCATTCTATTTCTGTCTTCTTAAAATGCATATTATTTGCAAAGTGGAGAACAGAGTACACAAACAGCTTCTGCTGATTAAAATTATATGTGGCATGTCTATATTCTGTTTGCAACTGCAGCTGTATCTGCATATGAACTGATATGTTACAGAGTATTTCCATGCATTTTAATCATAATTAAAATGATTAATCATGGAAAAGGTCACAAAAAAGATGGATTGACTTTTCTAGGGCTCACTGTCCTCCGAATTCGGGGGAGTTACTGACGTCATGTGACATATTAACGTATATTAATAGTGGGTAATATATAAGCTTTTATAGGTTCTATTTGAAGACTCTTGCATTGTTGGATAAGCAACTGCCCTTAAATGTGAGAGGGAGGAGGACATGTACTAAGATGTGTATTGTACATTCCATGTGATGTTGTTATGGGCAACCAATCAGATCCTGTCTACTATCTTCTAGTAAATAAGAAGTAGATTCTGATTGGTTGCCCATAGCAATATTACATGTGAAGTAGAATACACAATTTCCCCCGGAGAGTCTATTTAGGGTTACTGTGCTGTCTAACTAACGATGTGCTTGCTTTACATAAAAAGTATTACAGCTTCACAGGTTGTCCTTCTGAGACAAAGAAAAGCAATTACATTTTACCATGGTTGGTTAGGTAATGATCTGTTACTAAATTTCTTCTATAAATAAATCTAGGTTGGAACAGTTTTCCAGTAAACATATTGTATGCCAAATACTGTTCTTCTTCTTCTAATTATTGCAACTAGAAATGGTAATTATTGGCAGTAAGAGTCTCCTCACTTTATTTGAATAACTATTCGCCCTGGAGGGGCAAACACAGGATTTATAAGGGGGGGTTCTGCTCGCTCTCTATATTGACTTTTACAACACTACTGCTGTGGATGTCATCCATACGGGATGCATTCAGCATTCCGGCAGAGTGGATGCCAGCAGTCACAATACCAATGCTGGAATGCTGACATCGTTGAGGATGTCGGCACGGGAACTCTGACTACTGGCATCCTGAGCACAAGTATGCAGGTAGCAGTAGTGTTAAGGGGGTGTTAAGGTTTTATGCACTGTGGAGTTTAGAATGCGGCGAGGGTGGGTTAGGCACTTAGAAGGGGAGTGAGGGTTAGGCTGTTGGGTGGCTAGGTTTAGGTGGTGGTGTACACGGGTTAGGTTTAGGCTGCTAGGGAAGTGTTAGGTTTAGGCATTGGGTATGGCACTACCAGGGAATTAGAGCTGGGGTTAGGCTAGGATGTGGGAAGGGAGCATTGTGGGGGGGGGGGGGGGTAGGTTTTAGTTACCTGTCCCCTGTCAGGATTCCCTACATTTGGATGGCAGTGATGTTAATCTGACTGCCAGCATCCCCAGGTATCCCTGACCATATGCTAGGAGGGCAGCACCATTTGAGTGACCTATATTATGAACCCTAAGTGTTTGCACCCAGCTAAGTAATGGCTTTAAGTGGTATAGCGGCTGTTACACCATTTCTGACATTATAGTCCAGTTATTAGTATGGATTACCAAATGCTAGGGAAATAGATAGAGAGAGAGAGAGAGAGAGAGAGAGAGAGAGAGAGAGAGAGAGAGAGAAAAGACAAACTCCTTACAGAGAGAGAGGGAGCTATAGAGAGAGAGGGAGAGAGAGGGAGAGGCATAGACAGACACCAAAACTTGCTTCCTCTTTCAGCATCCCAGATACTGCCCCTTCTTCTGGACTCTCCCTGAGTCAGGAGGTCTATCCTCCACCCTGCTGCATCTGTCTCTAAGCTGCAGCCATCAGCCTTCAGATTGTGATCAGCAGGGCTGACTCTGGCAGAGGGACAGCACAAATGGAGATGGGACCTCTAGTGGCACCTGGTGGAACTGTACTAAGCAGTGACACTGACAGCAGTCCTCTGAAGACTCTGTGCCCAACCGCCAGCAGCCCTCTGAAGACTCTGCGCCCAGCCGCCTCAGCACTTGTTGTTTGATAGGAGCAGCAGCTAGCGTCTGCCGACCAACATTGCCTGGGGGGTGTCCGTTCCCATGGTAATTCGCCCGTGATGTGCCGACCAACATTGCCCGGGTGGTGTCCATTCCCATGGTAATTCGCCCCGTGATGTGGGTGCTGGTGGTGGGCAGCTGACATCACCAGATGTTAGCTCCCCGCCCTCTTCCCGTACCAAGGTGCCGCATATCTAACCAAAGGCATTTGCGAATGCCTTAGAAGTCATTCGATGGTTGGTGACTATTGAATGATTTTATCCCCGCACGCAAGCTGCGAATGGATGTTTATGCAAAATACCCATTTGCATACATGCAGGTGAATTTTGACTATATAATCAAATTTTAATGTTATAACTGACCGTGTGTACACAGCATTAAAGTTGCATCTGTCCTCAGTGATCGGAGACATTATGTAGACATATATTAAATATAGGGCTGTATTTAGTATGGGTTCAATAGTCACATTTCTAAAGGCTGCAATCGTAGCAGGGTACTGCTTCAGATGCAGCTCTGCTGAAGTGAATGAGACAGTGTGGCCAATCCATGACAAGCAGTCTGCACAGGCTCGGTAAACTTATTGGTCTATTTACTAACCCTTGGATGGAGATAAAGTTAAGAGGGATAAGTATCAGCCAATCAGCTCCTAACTGCCATGTTATAGGCTGTTTAAAATATAATAGTTTAAAGCTGGTTGGATAGTATTTTATCTCTCTTCACTTTATCTTCATTCAAGGCTTACTAAATAGACCCCCTTAGTCACACACTGACAATGCTGGGTAAGCTGCATTAATTGTATTGCAAAGCATAGGAAGATGTGGCGAGCTGCCGGGCATGGAGGCATCTCGGATACTGGCTGAGGACAAATGGGCTGGGGGGTGATGGAGAGAAGAATGAGGCAAATGTGTGAGGCTAGGAAGGGGATGAGTAAGGGGGAGGAGTAGAATGAGGTAGGGGTAGAAGGATGATGGATGGGCATATGAGGTTAATGTGGGAGGCTATGGGAATGATTAGACAAGGGGGAGAGGGGGAAGGAGGAGGATGGATGGGAGGATATGGCTGATGTGTGAGGTTAGGGGGAGAATCAGGAAGGAGAGGATGTGATTGGTGTGTAAGGGGGAGGAGGAAGGATAAGAGGGCGTGGCCATGGTGTGCAAGGCAATCGCAGGCTTTCCAGGTGTTTTATTTTTCTCCCCTACTTATCAGCTTCTCATTTTGAAGGAAGCCATTTTGGGATATGTGACAACAGGGCTGATTTAGGAGCACTGTAGGCCCTCCTACCCATTCATGGGATTACATAAAAATGTAATGAAATTTAAAAACTAGATAGGATAACTAAGGAGGGTCTACAGTGCTCCTAAGTCAGCCCTGTTGTCACATATCCCAAAATGGCTTCCTTCAAAATGAGAAGCTGATAAGTATAAAATAGTCCACATCATTGCATCAATAATGACAATGAATGGTTTGCTATACATCACACTATACAATAGATATATTTGTATAAAATATTATCAAATTAACACTGCTACATTTTCCCCAAAATGTTGCGTTCATACTCAAATAAATTTCATGTAATTTGTCAATTTTCATTTAAACAATTGTATCTGAAAACTGAAAATACGAAATATTGCTAGGAAATGTTGGGTAGTAGTTATTTTCTCTAACATGATTTCACATATTATGACAAAATCGGGTTATATTGGAAAAGGTAGTGCTCTAATGGGGTGCCTGAAATTAGAAGTAAAAAGATATTCAAGGATGTCTATAATATTTGGCACCTGTAACAGAATACAGTGTGCCAGAATTTTTATGTGTCTGTGTCTGGACTTTAATGCCAGCAAGAAACTAATGAGGATACCTCTAGCCAAGTAAATGTAATTGCTGCAGAGAAAATTGTGCTGCAGGCAAGCAAAAATGTACATTATAGATGTAAATGATAAACATTATATAGTTATATAGCTCACAAAGTAGATTACTTAGAAACATGTCATTACAATGGCAATATGGCAAATCTTGCCAGAATAGTTGATGTACCTGGAATAATAAGACGGCTGATCTGTTATCACAATTTTTTGTTAAATGTACTGTGTATCTTCAGTCAGCCACCAGTCCAGATGATAGTTTAACCCCCAAGGACTCTAAATACTGTGGACCAGATTCACTAAGCTTCAAAAGTGATAAAATGGAGAGTGATAATCAACCAGCCAATCAGCTCCTGCCTGACATTTTCCAAACACAGTATGGGACATGGCAGGTAGGAGCTGGTTGGCTGGCTGTTTATTACTCTCCATTTTATCACTTTTGAAGCTTAGTGCATCTGGCCCTGTATGCTCAGCCATCACTACATACAGTACATATGTACTTTGCCATTGGTGCTTACAATTGCAATCATTGACTACTCAGTGTATTAGAAAGACACATATTGCAGCAAATCATATTATCAAGCCTGCAGACCGTCTACTTCGCCAGGGATCCGGAGGACTGGTCTACTCTCCCTGAATACAGAAAAACTCCCTGAAAGTATGCACATAAAAATTTCTTAGGCGATTAAATCCACCGCATTTCCATTGGGTTCATCAAATTAAATAAGGGAGTTTCAAAGTTAAATTCACTTTTCTGCTTTGCTAATACAAGCAAATTCTTTAGATAACATCCATTCAATGCATTAGGGGATCGCATTAACACAATGAGCCTTATTCTGACTTGATTGCTGCTGTTTGAAGTTGCACAGCAGCTGATTATAGATGAACTGCGCATGCATGTGAGCCGCATGCACATACACCAAGCCTGCTAGCCAGGGGTGGAGTTAGGTGTTAGGCCGCCCATAGGCACAACATTCTTGGCCGCCCCCCCCCCCCCCTTTCCTCCCCTGCTAACGCAGACTTCCTGTCCCCCTTCCTCCCCACATACAGTTACCTGTAAGCTCACAGCTAGGGTTACCACCTTTCCCCTTTAATTCCAGACACATATTAATTACACAGGTTCTGTGGCAGTTTAAAATCAGGTGAAATGGAGTCTTGAAGTCAGCCAGCCACAGAACCTGTGTAATTAATATGTGTCCGGAATTAAAGGGGAAAGGTGGTAACCCTACTCACAGCAGATGACACAATAGCTGGAGAGAGGAGCGTGGGACAGAGGTAGTGCACTGCTGGTGGTAGTACAATGGGGCCGCGGCTCAGTCACTGCCTTTGGTAGCTCTCACTCACAAGCGCTGACGGGGGAAAGCATGGAGAGGTGGTGGTGTGGTGGGAGCGTGACTGCAGCTGCTCTGCTGGAGCTGGATCGCGGGACTAAGAAGGCGCTGCTGGCGGGAGTAGGATTGCAGGAGGCCAGGGTGAGCACTGAGCATGGGACCAGCAGCGCTGGAGGGGGGGGCGGGACATCAGCTAAAGCCGGTCTTTCTCTCACCAGCCCCGGTGGGGGAGCATGGGATGGTGGGAGCTTGGGAGGGGACTGCTTCTGTGGTATTGAAGGGGGGAGCACAGGACTGTCCGCAGGACTATATTAAAAAAATAAAAATAAAAAAAGCTTCAAATGGTGCAGGGGACAGCTACCACCCATAAAAGGTGCCGCCCCTAGGCATTGGAATGTTGGGGTTCAAAGTTGGGAATTAAGATTTGTTACACAGAAATGTATTTATTAACAGATATAGCACACACATATTCCACAGCGCTTTACAGAGAATATTTCAATATTCACATCAGTCCCTGCTCCAGTGGAGCTTACAATCTATATTCCCTACCACTTTCTAGGGTTAATTTTGTTGGAAGCCAATTGACCTACCAGTATAATTTTGGATTGTGGCAGGAAACCGGAGTACTTGGAGGAAACCCACTCAAGTACGGGGAGAATATACAGTACAAACTCCACACAGTTGGGGCCATAGTGGGAATTGAACCCATAACCTCAGTGCAGTGAGGCAGTAATGCTAACCA
This sequence comes from Crinia signifera, assembly GCF_055691185.1. Classification (NCBI taxonomy): domain Eukaryota; kingdom Metazoa; phylum Chordata; class Amphibia; order Anura; family Myobatrachidae; genus Crinia; species Crinia signifera. Next base: position 186,907,272 of record NC_139217.1, read on the forward strand.
TTACACTGTCTGTGATGCCCTAATTGAAATTGTAAGTAAAGCCCCATAAATAATACATGATCCCCACCAACGCTGATTGGTGGCGGGTACCTGGCAGGGTGCAGGGATGCACTCATTGTTAAGGATGTTGGGGGGAATTTACTAAGATGGGAGTTCTATTTCACATACGATGTTGCTTTGGGCAACCAATCAGAATCTACTGCTTATTTATTTAGCTCCTTCTAGAAGATTACAGATAGTATCTGATTGGTTGCCCATAGCAACATTATTTCTGAAACAGTACTCACAGCTTAGTAAATTTCCCCTTGTTAAGTGTACACATTAGACAAGATAGGAAAAGATACTGCTCAGCTAATATGTGCACAGCAGATCAGTATGAATGAGCTTTTAAGTTATCCACCTGTATCTATAGTAAACTGTAACAATATTTCTATAACTTGAGATTCATTGCAACCACCAGATGTAGGATAATCTATTATTTTTTAGTTTTATAATATTTCATAAAATATATTTGTTTATAGAAAACTATACAAACATGCCAGATATTGGAGCAACAGAGAAGAAGACTAAAGACAACACATCAGCAAGCCCGCAAATTGTTAATAAAGTGTCCAGCCTGGAAGGTTTGTGAATATCCTAAATGAATGATTCATTTGTATTTTTACATTACATGTACAGTATTTATGGGTAATCATGCCATACAGGACCAATAAAATACAGTGGGGCAGATGCGCTAAGTTTCAAAAGTGATAAAATGGAGAGTGATAAACTACCAACCAATCAGCTCCTACCTGACATTTTTCAAACACAGTCTGTGACACAGCAGGTAGGAGCTGATTGGCTGGCCATCACTCTCCATTTTATCATTTTTGAAGCTTAGTGCATCTGACCCAGTATGTGATGACTAAAGACTACGAAATACTTAGAGTAGTACAACAAGTAGTACCAGAGCAGTGATATAAGAGAAAACAGAAGGAGTTGTAGGGAGTAGGGAAATTTGTTCTTTGGATGTGTGTGGGTCATTGGGTTGACCCATAATACTTTGGCATGCATTGGGTCGACCACTGAAGGTCAACGTGGCTTAGGTTGACACATGAAATAAGTCAACATGGCTATCAACCATAGCCATGTTGACTTATTTCATGTGTCAACCTAAGCCACGTTGACCTTCAGTGGTCGACCCAATGCATGCCAAAGTATTATGGGTCAACCCAATGAGGTTGAAAGGTCGACACAAGCATTAGGTCGACAATAGTGAGGTTGACAGTCAAACGTTTAACATGATATTTTCAAAATGTTTTGTCCCGAATGTCGACATAGTTGATATGGACACCGCCAAAGTGTGCCGCCTCCTCTCACATGGCTCACTACGCTAGCCATGTTTTTAGCGCGGTGCCTCACTGCGCTCAGCACAGTATTCTATTCTCCCTCCAAGCCGTAGTGGATGGTAGGGCATGAAATACTGCCCGTCGTCACATGTCGGCTAAAAAAAACTGTGAAAAACTAATATCGACCTTTTGACTGTCGACAATGCTATTGTTGACCTAATGCTTTTTTCTACCTTCCAGCCCTGTCCACTTAGCCATGTCCACCTATTCCATGTGTCGACCTTAGCCATGTAAAACTTCAGTGATTAACGCAATGCATGTCGACCTAATGACCATTTGGATTATAGATTTTCTAGATTGGTGCACATAGTTAAACAAATCCTATACCTCTGATCATCTCACTCATCTGGACAGTTGAGCATCTATGTGGCTTGGGTGATACGGAAAATGCATGGCCATATAAGACAGACATGCCACGCCATCTTCCAATGTTTTATTTAAAATAATTATGTTCGCCACCTTGAAATGGGTATGTAAGCTGCAGAGGGGTACATATGTAATCCCCAACAGCTGGTCGGGACACTCCAATAGGAACAGTTAATTATTTCCCCTCCTCCTTCTCTTATTACCAATGGTAATCATGTATAAACTAGTTTGACAAATCTGAGATTCAAAATCGATTTCACCACTGCAATCCATTTTGAATGCAGCTGCGAGGCTAATTTTCCTTGCTAGGCATTTATTTTCTGTTTATCAACTCTGTCATTCCCTCCATTTCTTCCCTGTATTTTACCATATAAAATTGTTTTATTCATACACAAGGGCATTAATCAAACTACACCATGGAACATCTCAATGCAGGGGCATAACTAGTAGTCTGTGGGCCCCAGGGGTTAAAGTGAGGGGGAACGGGGTGGAACTGAGTTCCACCACCTCTAATGGTGAGTGGAACATTTCAACCTCCACATTGGCCCTGCACAGTAATTCTTACAGGAAAGCATTCTAGTTTGCAGGGGGATGCCAAAAATCCTACCACTGGCCCTGTCTCTGCCTAATGGGGGGAGGGTGGGCATAGAGAAATGTGTTCCCCCACCTCTGCATGACCACTTTATGCCCTGGTGGGCCCCATAGCAAAATACTGCTATTATTGCAAAATATTGCTGTCACTACAATGGACGGTGAAGAAAATAGTAAGGGGAGTGAGAGACAAAGAGGGTCTCAGGGAAAGAGAGAGAAAAAGTGAAGCAGGAAAGAGCAGGAAAGAGGTGGTCAGGGAGAAAAAGAAGGCTTAATGGGGGAAAGAGAGAGAGAGAGAGAAAGAGAGAGAGAGAGAGAGAGAGAGAGAGAGAGAGAATAGCATCATATGGTGGTACATACTGACAGGAGGGGGTGGGTGCTTACCTTCTCTGGGTGTACCAAGAACAATCTACTCCTTCCTCTCATTGATGGCGTGGCTCAGAGCAGTGGCATCAGTGGGTCCTCCTCCATCCAGGTATCGGCTCCTCTTCACGATTTCCCCCACCACCCCGGGCAGCAACAGGGGGTCCTTTCCCCCTCCTCCACTGAGAAACATGGGTGGCAGCAGTGGGACCACTCTCCTTTTCACACCCCCCCCCCCCCCAACACCCAACACACAGCAGCTAGGGAGGGAGAGAGAATGCGGAGCAGGTCCCCTCACCGACCACACAGAGCGGCTCCGGGACAGTATAGTGGCCTCTCCTCCTCCCCAGTACCATGGAGCACCTTCACGCAGCAGCATCTGCTCCTCCCCCTAGCGCCGTCATCACTGAGTACTTCCATTCAGTGACAGCAGCTCCAATCTCCCTCTCTCCAGCAGCATCTTCCAGGCAGCGGCCCTGCTTCTGTACTTTCACTACACTAACACTGGCCCCATCACAATTCTAAAGGGTGCAGGGGATAGCCTGCTGGTCCATGGGGGCCCCCAAGCCGCCGGGCCCCATAATAGTTGCATCCCCTGCACCCTGAGTAGTTACACCACTGTCTCAATGCTTGTCTCAAAATATCTCCCAACCCGACCTTTTCACTCTAAACAAGATTTTGGTCTCTTATCACCACTCATTCATTTCCATTCATGATTGCAGAACTTTCTTTGTGCTGCTCCCATTCACAATTTCAGATCTTTCTTTGGGCTGCACCGATTCTGTGGAAGGCTCTCCCATGCATAATAAGGGGTAAATTTACTAAAATGGGAGTTCTACTGAAGATGGGATGTTGCCATAAATAGTACTTATTACTACTAGATTGTAAGCTCCTCCGAGCAGGGCCCTCTTCCCTCCTGTTGTCAAAGCCCACTTCTCTTCAAATTTCACTCACAGCTCTCCTATACTCAAACACTCAGTGACCATCTTCGTCTGCATACTCATCTCCATCATTGGCCTCAAGCCTCTTATAGTATGTTTATTGAGTCCTCACTACTTATATTTAAACTGTAATGTGTATTGAACTGTGGCGTTCTTTATTTGTACTCTATTTTTGTTATTTGTACTCTATTTTTGTTATTTATTCAATGTTATGCCAAATTTTGTCTCCCTCTATTGTTCCTTTGTACGGCGCTGGAAAACACTTGTGGCGCCTTATAAATAAAATAATAATAATTATAATAATTATAATAATACTAGCATTATAAAAAATATGTAATCATTGTTTGGAAACAAATACAAATCTATATTTTAGATTAATTTCCATGTTAATTATATAAGTTGCCTGTATAACTGTTGTTGGTTTTTTTTTTCAAACAGATAAAAAGGAAGATACAAGTAAAAATGACAGTGATGATGCAGAACAGAGATCAGTAAAGAATAAGAAAGGTATGCATACCATAATTTCATGATTAAATTTTACATGGTATAACCAGTGGCGTAACTATAGCTCCGCAGCCCCCGCGGTGGCGGGGTGGCGCAGAGAAAGTGTGGGCGCCGGGGGGTCTGCGGGGCTATAATTACCCGCTGCTGTCTGCCGGTACCTGGCCTGCCACATCTGAGGTCACGGTCCCGTCTCTCCCGGAAGCCTCCTCTAGCATCCTTAAAAACTGTCTGCAGCATGGGGGCAGCCATTTTCTAAGTGTTACTTTTCATTATAGCAGCGGGAGCCGGCGCTGGGAGAGACGGGACCGTGACCACAGGCGCACATTAAGTATTTACGCCACTGGGTATAACACTGACCTCACTACATTTATAGTTAGAACACTCCTATCTCTAATCCGCCAGCTATTTATCTTCTTTAAGCACACTTGAAACTTGTGATCATGATGTTTTGTGACCAGCCCTTAAGGGGTGCACACACGGACACTGCTGCAAATCAATTTTGACTATGCCGATCTTTTGGCTTAGCCCATGGGTGATTTTGACTAAGGCCATGGGCGATTTTGACTAGGCTGGTTTGGCCATAGGCCAAATACACTGTGTGTGTGGCTTAGTCAAAATGGCCTTGTCTGAACAGCCTACTTTGCTGGATGATAGCGATGACATGGGGTTGTGCATCGCTATCGCCCGCAGTGTACATACAGTGCTATTCTGGCAAACCCCTTGCCAGGCAATATTGATTATCTAGTCCAAATTGCCTAGCACATTGTACCGTGTGTACCAGGCTTTACTTCTTCAGACAACAGACAAGACTGTTATTTTTTTATATCCAGTTATTTTGTATTGCATTATTAGTGCTGTAAAGTAGAATTCAGGGAGTTAAGGAATAAAAATTAGCAACTTGTTTTGGTACTTGTTTCCTAGCACGGCACCCATTGCACTTAGTGGTGTGAGATGCGTGCGATGCGATGCAATATTCCCGTTAAATTAACAGGAGTGCTTGTACAATGAGATATCGTATAGCGTTGTATGCCAGCAAATGGCATGCGATGCAATGCGATTTTTAATTGTACAAGCACCCTGATGGTTGCTTACAATGTTAAATGCGAGGGGACACGGAATACGAGCCAAAGCGTGGCGAGCGCATCGCGCCCCACGAGGGGATGCAGAATACATGTAAATTAATCTGTGTCCCCTCGTGGGGCTCGCTGCGCTTGCCACGCTTCGGGCTCGGTGGCTCGCTGTGCTCGCCACACTATCTAAAGTCAACTGCACGCCGACGTGGATAGTGGGGGTATGAAAAGGTCAGAGGACGCGTATCGCCGCAATCACGTGGGCTCGCTGCGCTCGCCACGCTTTGGGTTGGCGTTGATAATGGGGGTGGCGTTGACAATGGGGGTGCATTTAACATTGTAAGCACCCATCAGGGTGCTTGTACAATTAAAAATCGAATCGCATCGCTATATTGCATGCGATGCGATTGTATAAGATGCACTACGATCAAAATCGGGGACGCTGTGCAAGGAAACAAGTACCCTTGTTTTATACATTTCAAAACTTGTTGAGCGTCATGATTAGAGACCTGATTATATGCATTTGCATATTTGCATCTGCATTTGCATATTTGAACGATTATTAGCAGTTATTTCATATTTCACCTAAAAGTACTGATGGTGCATATTTTGACTGGTGGACGTGCCTAGCGGCGGCAGCTGTGCTGGGCGACGGCCGGCGGCGTTCGGCTGGATGACGTTTTTACATACTTTGCTCGCCCCTAGCTCGCCGCGGCCACCCCCACTGTGCTGGCACTTCAGGGGCAGCTACTTTTTCATTAACTTCCGCCCGGTGCAACCCCACGTGACGCGCGCAGTGATGTGGACGGCGGGCGGCTCAGTACTTGTCTGTCCCTCCTCCGCCAGCCAGCTATGATTAACAGGCGGTGTCAGTGGCCTGTCTGTACCTGGGCAATATGTGTGTTTTACTGCTGGGGCATTATATGAATTTTACTGCTGGGGGGCATTATATGTAGGAAGGGGTTTGTTTGCAAAGGGCAAACTAAAAGACAAATGTGCCTTTTTGCGCGCACTCTTTTGTATATCAATTATTTGAAAAGATTATTTGTTTAAAACATCACTTTTATTGGACTCTACACATAAAAATTCAGAGGCAATTGTAGCTACTTAGTTATACAGTCAAATCCATAATACACCTCTACTATTCAAAATGAATACACAATATAATTATTCGAGTAGACTTGGAATTTTGTTATAGTTTTGCTGGGGCTTTGGCGCAGCCTAACTAATGAGATACCTGTTTTGACTACTTCTGTGAGGGTGTAGAAATAAGAAGGAGATTTAGCTGGTGTAAAAAATAGTGGATGTTTATTAAAGAACTTTGTGCTTGGGGTAATATGAGAAGTTTGTAGTTTACTTGGTGCTTGTTGTTTTTGCACCTATAGGGGGTCCCCACCATGGGGAAATTCCACTGCAGTGTCACAATTTGAGATTCCCGACAGGGATTTAGGTGATCCTCTTTGGGCACCTTTAAACCTCCGTAGGTCTGTTGATATAAGATCTACGGTCTCAATAGTGATGTGCCGTGGAATTATGAGTGTTTATTATTAAGGATCGCCTGAAACTGAAAGGCTCTTCCCCACACAGACACTTTGAATTAAACAAGACTTAAATATAACTCTAACTTTAACTCTCATCCCTTTAAGACCTAAAACACCCAGGTTCAATAGGAAAGGGGAATGGAAAGGACATAGGTGAAAACACCTATGAGATTGTAACGGAGTTCAAAGGGACTGCCGGAAGCCACCACTGGCTCCTTTCCCACCCTGCCAACAAACTAAACACACTCATAATTCCACGGCACATCACTATTGAGACCGTAGATCTTATATCAACAGACCTACGGAGGTTTAAAGGTGCCCAAAGAGGATCACCTAAATCCCTGTCGGGAATCTCAAATTGTGACACTGCAGTGGAATTTCCCCATGGTGGGGACCCCCTATAGGTGCAAAAACAACAAGCACCAAGTAAACTACAAACTTCTCATATTACCCCAAGCACAAAGTTCTTTAATAAACATCCACTATTTTTTACACCAGCTAAATCTCCTTCTTCTTATTTCTACACCCTCACAGAAGTAGTCAAAACAGGTATTTCATTAGTTAGGCTGCGCCAAAGCCCCATCAAAACTATAAATTCAGAAACAAGGTACCGGGAAACCCTTGTGAGCCTGGCAGCGCCTGAAATAAAACACCAACTTAAAAGTGAGTGCAGTGTATCAATCCCAATTCTTTCTTGGAATTTTGTTAGACTTGGCACTCCTCTATGCTGACTAGAAATTTTCTACAGACATTATCCTCATAAATTTTATATTGGCTGCCTTAGTCTATCACAAAAAAAACGGTCTATAAATTGCACATACTCTTTTTATTTTTATTATTATTATTATTGTATATGCATCATATTACATATTTTTCAATTTTTTGTGAAAAGTTTTTGTGTATTTTTATTAAAATATTCGCACCTAGAGGTCTCTAGAATCCCGCGTGAAAAAGTGCTCCCACAGCCGGTGGCTCCTGTGTATCTGCTGTTTGATCACCTCGCCTATGTTACCAGCCGACTATTCACCAGGAGTCTCCTCTCTGGTTACTAGGCCGGCCCCTAATTGGCACTGTTGGAATCTGGCCTCCCAAAAGGGCATTATATGTATTTTACTGCTGGGGGGCATTATGTGTGTTTTACTGCTGGTGCGCATTATATATATTTTACTGCTGGGGCATTATATGTGTTTTACTGCTGGGGGGCATTAAATGAATTTTACTGCTGGGTGGCATTATATATATATTACTGTTGGGGGCATTATATATATTTTACTGCTAGGGGGCATTATATGTATTTTACTGCTGGGGACATTATGTGTGTTTTACTGCTGGGGTGCATTATATGTATTTTACTGCTGGGGGTCATATATTGCTTACTAATTGTATGCTGATTTAAATAAAAAACTAAAAATTACTATCTTTTTTATTTAGCATATTTTGAAGCTTTTCATGCATAGTTTAAGTATTTTTCATGCATATTTGCATGCTTATTTCAAGCTTTTTATGTTGCATATAATCCTGTCTCTAGTCATGATGTACATTAGTTATTTTGGGGTCTTTTTTATCATCCCCTAATTTCTACAAAGGTAGGCAAAACCTAACAATTTCATCTAGTTTTGTAGAAATTAGGTTTCATGGCCATTCATTGCCCTTGTAACGCAGGAGCACTGTTGAATAATGAATGCAGAGTGTGCGATGCACACTGGACCCCTGGGGGTTCAGGGGATCCAACTTTCATAGACGCACCCATTTTTCAATTCTTAGACACCAGAATCTCCTGTAGATGGCGGCAGCAGCAGCAGTGCAGAAATCATCACGAAAATGTTGCGATGCCCATTTTCTCGCATTTCATGCATGCACAGTAGGAAAATCACCTCTAAAATAGTCCTGCAGACCAGGGCATGTGCACTAGTCTCTGAGACAATGCTAGGGTCACCAAGTAACCAGAGTCTATAGCTCTACCAATTAGAGAAGGGAAGAGGCCCGGACATGTGCACACAGGCCTCCTTATTTGATGCACCTCTGTGCAGCAATATCTCTGATATCTCCTGATTACACTATTTCCATGATCATTTCCACAAGACATTCATCAACTTCCAAAAAAGCATTATTTTTGGAACTTGATAGTATTACTGTATTCTAACCTGGTATGGCTCAGATGGAGGGAATAGGTCTGATCCAGATCAGATATGGAATGGAGAGGAGAGAATACAAGGTGGGTTAGGGGAGATAATGCAGAAGGGGGTATTCTGAGGAAACACTGGCAGAAAGGATGCATGGAGGGAGAGATACCGGAGGAATAAATGGGGTGGTACATATGAAGAGACACTGCCAGGAAAGTGGCCAGGGAAGGAGATGAGACATTGGCGTAGAGGATGCTGGGTGGTGGTGGTGGGTTATGAGGAGACAACCACCAAGAGAATGCAAGAAGGGAGAGGAGGTAATCGGGAAGATTATGCGGGAGAGCAGGGAAAGTCCCTTTTCAAAATGCCATCTTCACAGAATAATCAGCTTTTCAGAACTGATATTTAAGTAAAGGAGACACGATGATTGCCTGATACTGACACTAAATTCAATGTGGGTTCTAAACATAATTATCAGCATTCTGATGTGTGATGTGTGCAAGCAGTTGCATTGGAGCCAGTTCCCATTGAAGTGAATAGGAGCCATGTGTGCCGGCTTCCCATTGAAGTCTATGGCATAGCAAAAGTGTGCGAATGCATGTGCCCCATTATTTTGCTGGTACATCTGTATCATTTTTCCTCATGATGAAGAGGCCCCTTAGTGGTAAGAATTGAATTGTATTTCTGTTGTTTAGTATTTTATAATACTCATTTAACTTTAAAAAATTTTTAGTGTTTTATTTGACTACTAGTGCTAATATAGTACTGAGGAGAGATTTGCAATGCTTTGTTGGAGTGGAATTAACCATGGGTCAGGGCAGAGCCAGCCGAAGAACCTGTGGGTTCTAAGGCAACCTACTGTTTTCCCAACTTCATTTATTTGCATTTGTCTAAAGAGAACAAAATCCATTTATGGTTCAAGAGTCTGAGGCATTAAAGGGTAATGTTTTACCTGTCACAGTTTTTACTCCAATATGTTGACTACATAAATGATTCTAACAATACAAAGAGGATATTTATAATATTTTCTTTCGATTTTTCTTCGCATTTTTTAGTCAAAACTCTGGAGTATAGTGGTGTATAACAGGAGAGGCCCTTCCTCACCTAACTCATCTTACTGCACATCACTGAAAAATAATATTTAACAACACTGCAAATATGGCCGCTGCAGTCAATTAATGCATTGATGCTGCTATGGTTTTTTATATTTTAAACAAATCTATAAACCCCT